>NC_081311.1:158067500-158692500 GCF_026419965.1 Kogia breviceps | reverse complement strand
ACATTAAGAAATTTGGGGGCTTCCCTGGTGGCGCAGTGGTTGGGAGTCCGCCTGCCGATGCAGGGGACGCGGGTTCGTGCCCCGGTCCGGGAAGATCCCACGTGCCGCGGAGCGGCTGGGCCCGTGAGCCATGGCTGCTGAGCCTGCGCGTCCGGAGCCTGCGCGTCCGGAGCCTGTGCTCCGCAACGGGAGAGGCCACAACAGTGAGAGGCCCGCGTACCACAAAAAAAAAAAAAAAAAAAAAATTTGGGTTTTATAAGAAAAGCCATCAGAGGATTTTCAGGTTGGCAAACACATGATCTGCTTTGCAATTAAAAGACAAACAAACCACTCAAGCTGCTGTAGGGAATATGGATTAAACGGGAGTTAAGAACTGGAGTGAGGCAGCCATTTGGGGAATCTACTGAGAGGATCCAAATGTGAGAAAAGGAGGGATGGTGTGGGAGATGGCAAGAAGCGACGAAACTTGAGAAATATTTAGGTGGAAGAATCAACAACGCTTGAGGACTGGTGGGGGTGAGAAGGCAATGTTAAAGGTGGCTCCTAGTTTTCTGGCATGCGCCAGTTCTAGAAAAAGGGCAGGTTTCAGGAGAAAGATGATGAGTTGGTTCTGAACACAACTCGTTTTTAGAGCTTACCAGACATCCAAGTGGAGAGTCAAGTGTGGGCTGTACACGTGGGTGTGGAGCTCAGAGGAGACGTGTGGACAGGGTACCGGTGTAGAAGTTCTACATATCTAGAAGGACATTGAAGCTGTGGATGAGGTCTTCACAGGACAGCCTGGGAACTGTAGGTAAAGTAGACCAAGATCCGGACCCTGACCACACTTAATATTGAACGGTTTGGTGGCGGAGGAGGAGCAGAGGATGGAGAAAGGATAGCAGAGAGGTAGGAAGAAGCAAGCAAAGTGTGTCAGCATCATGGCCCAGGAAGAAGTGTTAAAGGGTGGAGGTGTCAACTGCGCAGAAGGTTTCTGAGTGGTCAAGTAAGGTGAGGACAGAAAAGCGTCCTCTGGGTTTACCAACATGGAGGTCAGCTGCTAAGCCGAGCATCTAGAATGACAACGTCTCCACCTGTGTCCTCTGCCTCGAATTCTCAGGTTTGGGGCTGATATAAAGATCTCCAAGTTTGGGCCTCTGCAAACACATAACTTCCTTTTAGTTGTTCTCTAAAACATGTGTAAACATAACCCGCAACTTGCAACACAGACCGGAGATTCACCTCTTCCAGATGGGGGGGCCCTCCCCAAATTCTAAGGAAAGACCCAGTGTGTTGGCAGAGCAGTGGCCCCGGGGGGGAGGCGGCGCGCGCTCGGAACAGCCGCGTCCGATTGGCCGAGAGCGGCAGCAACCCGGTGATTGGCGGGAGCGGAAGAAGGCGGGGCGTCTGGCGCCACCTTTTCTCCCGGTGGTACTTTTGCTTTGCTGCTCTGAGTTCGTGGAGAGACCCGGTCGCACCCCGGACCACGCCGGTCAGACCCCAGAAAGAGCAGAGGAGACCCGGCGAGCCCGGGAGAGGCAGCACGGCCGCGCCCTCGCCCACCTCTGCCGGATCCGGAGCGCAGAGTGAGTGGGCGTGAGGTTCCGGGTGCCGGGGTGGGACGTTCCTGGACCTCAGCTGTCGGGGCCCAGCGGCCGGATGCCCGGCGAGGGCGGGCTTTAAAGTGCTGACAGGTAAATCCGTTATCCGGGAAAGAACGCGTATTCCAGGTGTTGTTTTCGGTGATGGCACGGTTGCCCCAGCCAGTCGTGCTCTGGTAGTAAAAAATGTCTTGTGAAATAGAATCCTGTGCCCCTCCCCCGCCGAAAATGCTGCATCTTCCCATTTACCCTCATTTTTCTCTCTTTTCCGCCCCTTCCACAAGAGTCATGTTTTCTTCTCTCCGCAGAAAGTTTTCGTTTGCCGTGTGCCACGCCCAGAGAGCTAAGTTATACGCTCGCACCCTGTGCATGCAAACCCAGCAGTCTTGGCATCTGACGTGCTGTGTGTAGCTGCTGCTTGTGTTGAATCCGCAGCCCTTCGCTGGGGCACAAGGTGACAGGTTGGTAAAATGTTCGCGGAAACGAATGAATGAGTATGTGACTTTGGAACTTAATTATATGTCTGTATTTAAGGATAAAAGAGCTTAATGTGCGCCTGGAATGTAAAAGTGATAATTAGTTCCTGCAGACACCCAAGTAATATAATTAGTCTTTAAAACAAATTCTGACTAGTACCAAAGAGTTTGGGGGAAGAAAAACAGGTGTGTGATTGTGCTTTAAATGTTGTTTGTATAAGTTGGATAGTTTGTTTTTATGGGACAGAAATAAGACTTGAGCCTCCAGCACAATCCAGTTTGCTTTTTTATGCAGGACTCAAACTTGTTGGACCACAATATGGTTTGCCCTTTACTGTCTAATTCAATCTGAAATCTACTAGATTTCAATTCAACAGACTTTTTTTTTTTTTTTTTTTTTTTTGCGGTACGCGGGCCTCTCGCTGTTGTGGCCTGTCCCGTTGCAGAGCACAGGCTCTGGACGCGCAGGCTCAGCGGCCATGGCTCACGGGCCCAGCCGCTCCGCGGCATGTGGGATCTTCCCGGACCGGGGCACGAACCCGTGTCCCTTGCATCGGCAGGCGGACTCTCAACCACTGCGCCACCAGGGAAGCCCCAACAGACTACTACTACTGAGGACATAATATGTGCAGGACACTGTCCACAGTGCAGACGATGTCTAAAAAAAAAGACAGTCCCAGCGACTCTGAAGCTTACATGCTGCAGGGGAGACATCATAGAGATTTTTAAGGAAGACAGGGACTGATGCTCTAATAGAGATACAAAATGTAATGAGGCACACGTTAATGAAAGCTTAATTGTCTCTGGGTGAGTCTCAGACAGCTTATGGAAGAAGGGCTATTTGTACCTACCTTTGAAAGCTGGTAGAATTTAGAGAGGCAGAATGTGGAAAAGCTGTTTTCAAGGGTGAGTGACAGCTGGAACAGTGCAGAAAAAAAAGTAGGTAATTTGGTGACTGGGTTGCTTTGTTAATGGATGAAAATAGGGTCAGAGTGGAAATCAGCCAGGTAATGGGCAAACTGTAGCAATTTTGAACTAGAGAATGATGTGGTCAAAACCCAATGTGCAGCAGAAGGCCAGATTGGGAAAGTGTTGGAGGCAAGATGGTTGGAGGTCTTGCGAATGGAGAGGAAGAAGTCAGGTGACTGGAGGATGGTCTTGCCACTCCCTGTGCTGGTAACAAGTTTTGTGAGAAGAGGGAATGGTTTCTGGATTTGTTAGCATGAATTTATTGAACATCTGCTTTGTACCAGGTGCTGTATCTGTATTAGGTCATTCAGTCTTAAACAACCACCCTGTTGAAAAGGAAGTGAATCACTTGAGGTCACTCACCTAAAAAGAGGTGTTGCAGTCCCCGCTGGTTGACACTCTGGCCAGCATACTTGCTTTAGGCATATCCTTATTAGACATCTAGTAGGGAGGGAGAGCGCCAAAGATTTAGAGTCTTCCACTCAAGTAAAATAAATTCGAAGTGAAAAATCAAATTGCTACAGCAAGTGTAGCAAAGGTGTGGACTTGGGTCCATTCGTACTGGTATTTGTGATGGTAACTAGCTTTGTAGCCTCAGCACATCCTTACATTCCTTTGGAAGGAGATTTGTGGAGTAGACATGACTTCATGCCTGCACAGGTATGCTTGCCAACAAGCATGCGTATGCTCTTCCACGCCCTGCTTGAAAATCCAGACCTCTTCCTCAGGGCTGGTAGGACAAGGTTCACTTATATCTACTCTGAATGTTGTCAGCTGTGCGCTGATGTAAATCCTAATTTACGCTATGGTGAAGAGAGGCTTTCAATTTTCCTAATGGATGTTCGGACTTAAATCAGGTATTTTAATTTTTAATCTTCAGAACTGCTATGTAAAAGTTGACTTGCTGTTACCCAAAGAGATAGTATTATTTTATCCTTTCAGATTACATTTAACAATGTTGTTTCAGTCTTTAAAAATTATTACTTAGGTTTAAGAATTCTTGTGCAGACTTATTGTTTGCAGTAGGCAAAGAGGAAAATATATCTCTTTTAAAAGATATATAACCTGGGAATTCCCTGGCGGTCCAGTAGCTAGGACTCTTCGATTCCACTGCAGGGGTCACGGTTTTGACCCCAGGTTGGGGAACTAAGATCCTGCATGCCGTGCAATGTGACCAAAAAAAAAAAAAAGAAGATATATATCAAAAATAATTCATTTTAATCGCATGAATCATAAAATATAAAACACCAGTTTAAAATTCTTTGGCTTAAATTACAAATGTTCTATAATTTATAAAAGCAATTTCAGGGAGAGTTCTTGCGATTTGTCCTAAAGCAAATCTAATTAGTGTTTTCCATTGATTTATTTGATAAAAGTGCAGATTCATTTTAAAGGCATATGAACACCTTCTGTATGCCCAGCACTGTTCTGAAGATACAGCAGTGAACACCTCCCCCCCCTCCCAAATCCTTCCCTTCATGCGGGGAAAACAGACACTAATCAAAATAAAAAAGAAAATATGTGGTAGGTCAGATGGTGGTAAGTGCGATGGAGAAGAATACATCCGCGAGGAGGGATAGTGTTTTCCAAGGTGAGAGGTGGTGTCAATTTAAATAAGGTGGCCGGAGGAGGCTTCCCTGAGATGCTGGCATTTGAGCAAAGACCTGAAGATGTGTTTTTTGGAGAAGAAAAAAACTTTGACCCAAAACTCGATTAAAAAACAGGCTTTGACATATAGACACCATTTTAAAAGTATATTTCAAAGACAAATTATGTTTTTAATTATAAACAAGATATTTAGAAGAAGCACAATGCTAGACAGGCTTTCTTTGGAGCTGTGGGCTTCCATTTGTGATCTGTATTCTGTTTCCCTATAGGATGTCCCAGTGGTATGAGCTTCAGCAGCTTGACTCCAAATTCCTGGAGCAGGTTCACCAGCTCTATGATGACAGTTTTCCCATGGAAATCAGACAGTATCTGGCACAGTGGCTAGAAAAGCAAGACTGGTAAGGAAAACTCACTTGACAGAAGAAGGAGTTTTTCTACACTTTTAAAATAACTTGTTGATTAAGTGGCTTGGAACTACATTGACTCGAAGATGAATCTCATCAGTTGCCATTGGGATTACCTGTTGCAGAAAAGAGTGTTGCCTTGAAAAATGGCATGTGTCTCTAGAAAGCTAAATGCATTAGTCATTAATTTTATGTATTTGTTGATTTAATTATACATCCTCCTAAATGCTTTGCACAAGTTAGATAATGCTGACACCAATTATTTCCAAGTTAGTATCCAGGTTATAGAAAGAGGTAAGTTAAAAGTAATAATTAAAGCCAAGTTTTGGTAGAACACTGATTAGAAGTATGAAGAAAGTAAAAAAAAAAAATTAAGGAAATATCTCTTAAAACTGGTATATGTTCTATTTACAATTTATTGTTTGCTCATTGCAAATATTTCAAATGTTCTGAAAGTATTTGACGTAGAAAGTGAAGGCCCCTGTTGAATTTTTGCCCCCGGAGATAATCGCCATTAACAGTTTTGTGCACAGTCTTGGAGTGCTAGAATTTTTCATGCTAATTGTATATAATAGAAATATTGTACAGACTGCTGCTAATAGCAATGGCAGTTTCAAAAGAAGGAAATAAAACCCAAGAAAACACTTTAAATTATTTTTAGTCATTTCAACATGGAAAGCAGTGTTTATTTTGTCCTTTTAAAGTAGTATCTAAATGAAATGTGTAAATTTTGAATCTCCTAGGGATCACGCCGCCAATGATGTTTCATTTGCTACCATCCGTTTTCACAACCTCCTATCGCAGCTGGATGATCAATACAGTCGCTTTTCTTTGGAGAATAATTTTCTGTTGCAGCATAACATAAGGAAAAGCAAGCGTAATCTTCAGGTATGACCTGGTTTTTGCGTTTAAGTTGAAATGTTTCCATGTTTCCATAAGAATTATTTTCATTCAGCAAATACTATTGAAAACACACTCATTGGTATTTAGAAAAGTACAGACACTATAACTAAACTACCGTTATGTGGCTAATATTTTATAGCAGAAGTAAAATAAAATATCAGTTCATTTTGTAAACATGTAAGGAGTATTCAGACTGAAGGGTATCACTTAGACATAAGGAATTCTGAGAGAAATTCAATGCTATGATCTTGTCTTATTAAAAGCCGTTGATATTTAAATTGAAGAAAAAGTGTTTTATTTTAAGAGCAGTAAGCTGTAGTAACATGTTAAAGCTCAAAGGAGCTTTAGTGATGAGTCCAGTCTAAGTGCTTGGTATACAGATGAAGAGTAAGTCCAGAAAGTGTTGAAAGTTTTGACGTCTCTAAAGGCTCAGTAGTGAGGTGGTGAATTGGAGCTGACTCCACCTTGCCATGCTTCTGCTGAAGTTGCCCTCCCTTGGAAGAAAAAGTCAAAGGGAGTTGCACACAGGAGAGAGTATGCTGCAGAGTTTTGGGAGTTCTTCATAAGTACTCCCAGCATCCCTTAAGCCTGGCTACCATTTTTATTTCTGTATTACTGGAACTTTTCTGTTTTAATGGAGGTGAGTGCTGTCATTTTCTTGTTTTATTCCTCACAACCAAACTGTTCAACTTAGGTAATTAGAAGCTTTTTTTTCCCCCTCTGTGAATGTGTATATGATTTTATAATACCAGTGAGTGGGAAAGCCAGATTAACTTTACAGAAATTTGCTCTCCTACAGATTTTGCTTGGTAATACCTGTTATAAAGAGGCACGATTGCCGGTATTTTGCAAACTAGCTTTGACAAGAAAACAAAAACTGAGAAGAATATCTTTGGTCTAATTCAAAGCAGAACCGACAGATAAATTAATTGAGGAATATCATGGATAATTTTTGTATCATTTGCATTAACTCAGGATCCTAACAAGATAATTGGGCCCAAGAACAATAAAATTCAAGTATTATAGGAACTACATATGGAAATACTTGTTTTTTTAATCAAGAAATAATTTTAGGTACCTGTGCTTAATTGGACAGTTAAAGCACCTTTTGTCACAGTTCGTAAAAAGAATATTTTGATTTTATCAAAAATAGCTTATGTAGAATTTAATAAGTGCAGGATGAGCTTTCTTTTTTTTTTCTTTAAAGCTGGTGTTTATTTTATTGAACTCAGTAAGTACATAAAGTTTAAAGACTCCACATTGTCATATATGCAGCTGTTTCCTTTCACTACTAAGATAATTAAAGTATAGCCACTGCCTTTGGAAATGTACCAACTCACTGCAGAGCATAAAAGTATATGATAAACTACTACATGTTGGTTAAATGGGAGATTGCATTTTTTTAATTTTTGAATTTTATTTATTTTTTTATACAGCAGATTCTTATTAGTCATCAATGTTATACACATCATTATATACATGTCAATCCCAATCGCCCAATTCATCACACCACCATCCCCACCCCCCCGCGGCTTTCCCTCCATGGTGTCCATACGTTTGTTCTCTACATCGGTGTCTAAACTTCTGCCCTGCAAACCGGTTCATCTGTACCATTTTTCTGAGTTCCACATACATGCGTTAATATACAGTATTTGTTTTTCTCTTTCTGACTTACTTCACTCTGTATGACAGTCTCTAGATTCATCCACATCTCTACAAATGACCCAATTTCATTCCTTTTTATGGCTGAGTAATATTCCATTGTATATGTGTACCACATCTGCTTTATCCATTCGTCTGTCGATGGGCATTTCGGTTGCTTCCATGACCTGGCTATTGTAAATAGTGCTGCAATGAACATTGGGGTGCATGTGTCTTTTTGAAATATGGTTTTCTCTGGGTATATGCCCAGTAGTGGGATTGCTGGATCATATGGTAATTCTATTTTTAGTTTTTTAAGGAACCCCCATTCTGTTCTCCATAGTGGCTGTATCAATTTACATTCCCACCAACAGTGCAAGAGGGTTCCCTTTTCTCCACACCCTCTCCAGCATTTGTTGTTTGTACATTTTCTGATGATGCCCATTCTGACTGGTGTGAGGTGATACCTCATTGTAGTTTTGATTTGCATTTCTCTAATAATTAGTGATGTTGAGCAGCTTTTCATGTGCTTCTTGGCCATCTGTATGTCTTCTTTAGAGAAATGTCTATTTAGGTCTTCTGCCCATTTTTCGATTGGGTTGTTTATTTCTTTAATATTGAGCTGTGTGAGCTGTTTATATATTTTGGAGATTAGTCCTTTGTCCGTTGATTCTTTTGCAAATATTTTCTCCCATTCTAAGGGTTGTCTTTTCATCTTATTTATGGTTTCCTTTGCTGTGCAATAGCTTTTAAGTTTCATTAGGTCCCATTTGTTTATTTTTGTTTTTATTTCCATTACTCTAGGAGGTGAATCAAAAAAGATATTGCTGTGATTTATGTCAAAGAGTGTTCTTCCTATGTTTTCCTCCAAGAGTTTCATAGTGTCCAGTCTTACATTTAGGTCTTGAATCCATTTTGAGTTTATTTTTGTGTATGGTGTTAGGGAGTGTTCTAATTTTATTCTTTTACATGTAGCTGTCCAGTTTTCCCAGCACCACTTATTGAAGAGACTGTCTTTTCTCCATTGTATATCCTTGCCTCCTTTGTCATAGATTAGTTGACCAGAGGTGCATGGGTTTATCTCTGGGCTTTCTGTCCTGTTCCATTGATCTATATTTCTGTTTTTGTGCCAGCACCATATTGTCTTCATTACTGTAGCTTTGTAGTATAGTCTGAAGTCAGGGAGTCTGATTCCTCCAGCTCCGCTTTTTTCCCCTCAAGACTGCTTTGGCTATTCAGGGTCTTTTGTGTCTCCTTACAAATTTTAAGATTTTTTGTTCTAGTTCGATAAAAAATCCCATTGCTAATTTGATAGGAATTAATAGGGATTCAATTTACATTGAATCTGTAGATTGCTTTGGGTAGTATAGTCGTTTTCACAATATTGATTCTTCCAATCCAAGAACATGGTATATCTATCCATCTGTTTGTATCATCTTTAATTTCTTTCATCAGTGTCATACTTTTCTGCATACAGGTCTTTTGTCTCCCTAGGTAGGTTTATTCCTAGGTATTTTATTCTTTTTGTTGCAATGGTAAATGGGAGTGTTTCCTTAATTTCTCTTTCAGATTTTTCATCATTAGTGTATAGGAATGCAAGAGATTTCCATGCATTAATTTTGTATCCTGCAACTTTACCAAATTCATTGATTAGCTCTAGTAGTTTTCTGGTGGCATTTTTAGAATTCTCTATGTATAGTATTATGTCATCTGCAAACAGTGACAGTTTTACTTCTTCTTTTCCAATTTGTATTCCTTTTATTTCTTTTTCTTCTCTGATTGCTGTGGCTAGGACTTCCAAAACTATGTTGAATAATAGTGGTGAGAGTGGACCTCCTTGTCTTGTTCCTGATCTTAGAGGAAATGCTTTCAGTTTTTCACCATTGAGAATGATGTTTATTGTGGATTTGTCATATATGGCCTTTATTATGTTGAGGTAGGTTCCCTCTATGCCCACTGTTTGGAGAGTTTTTATCATAAATGGGTGTTGAATTTTGTCAAAAGCTTTTTCTGCATCTATTGAGATGATCATATGGTTTTTCTTCTTCAATTTGTTAATATGATGTATCACATTGATTGATTTGCATATATCGAAGAATCCTTGCACCCCTGGGATAAATCCCACTTGATCATGGTGTATGATCCTTTTACGGTGCTGTTGGATTCTGTTTGCTAGTATTTTGTTGAAGATTTTTGCATCTATATTCATCAGTGATATTGGCCTGTAATTTTCTTTTTTTGTAGTATCTTTGTCTGGTTTTGGTATCAGGGTGATGGTGGCCTCATAGAATGAGTTTGGGAGTGTTCCTTCCTCTGAAGTTTTTTGGAAGAGTTTGAGAAGGATGGCTGTTAGCTCTTCCCTAAATGTTTGATAGAATTCACCTGTGAAGCCATCTGGTCCTGGACTTTTGTTTGTTGCAAGATTTTTAATCACAGTTTCAATTTCATTACTTGTGATTGGTCTGTTCATATTTTCTATTTCTTCCTGGTTCAGTCTTGGAAGGTTATACCTTTCTAAGAATTTGTCCATTTCTTCAAGGTTGTCTATTGGCATAGACTTGCTTGTAGTAGTCGCTTAGGATGCTTTGTATTTCTGCGGTGTCTCTTGTAACTTCTCCTTTTTCATTTCTAATTTTATTGATTTGAGTCCTCTCCCTCTTTTTCTTGATGAGTCTGGCTAATGGTTTATCAGTTTTGTTTATCTTCTCAAAGAACCAGCCTTTAGTTTTATTGATCTTTGCTATTGTTTTCTTTGTTTCTATTTCATTTATTCTGCTCTGATCTTTATGATTTCTTTCCCTCTGCTAACTATGGGTTTTGTTTGTTCGTCTTTGTCTAGTTCCTTTAGGTGTAAGGTTAGATTGTTTATTTGAGATATTTGTTGTTTCTTGAGGTAGGCTTGTCTAGCTGTAAACTTCTCTCTTAGAACTGCTTTTGCTGCATCCCATAGGTTTTGGATCATCGTGTTTTCATTGTCATTTGTCTCTAGGTATTTTTTGATTTCCTCTTTGATTTCTTCGGTGATCTCTTTGTTATTTAGTAACATATTGTTTAGCCTCCATGTGTTTGTGTTTTTTACGTTTTTTTCACTGTAAGTCATTTCTAATCTCATAGCGCTGTGGTCAGAAAAGAAGCTTGATATGATTTCAGTTTTCTTAAATTTACTGAGGCTTGATTTGTGACCCAAGATGTGATCTATCCTGGAGAATGTTCCATGTGCACTTGAGAAGAAAGTGTAATCTGCTGTGTTTGGATGGAATAGCCTATAAATGTCAATTAAATCTATCTGGTCTATTGTGTTATTTAAAGCTTCTGTTTCCTTATTTATTTTCATTTTGGATGATCTGTCCATTGGTATAAGTGAGGTGTTAAAGTCCCCCAGTATTATTATGTTACTGTCGATTTCCTCTTTTATAGCTGTTAGCAGTTGCCTTATGTAGTGAGGTGCTCCTATGTTGGGTGCATATGTATTTATAATTGTTATATCTTCTTCTTGAATTGATCCCTTGATCATTATGTAGTCTCCTTCCTTGTCTCTTGTAACATTCTTTATTTTAAAGTCTATTTTATCTGATATGAGTATTGCTACTCCAGCTTTCTTTTGATTTTCATTTGCATGGAATCAGTTTTTCCATCCCCTCACTTTCAGTCTGTATGTGTCCCTAGGTCTGAAGTGGGTCTCTTGTAAACAGCATATATATAGGTCTTGTTTTTGTATCCATTCAGCAAGCCTGTGTCTTTTGGTTGGAGCATTTAATCCATTCACGTTTAAGGTAATTATCGATATGTATGTTCCTTTGACCATTTTATGAATTGTTTTGGGTTTGTTTTTGTAGGTCCTTTTCTTCTGTTGTGTTTCTCACTTAGAGAAGCTCCTTTAGCATTTGTTGTAGAGCTGGTTTGGTGGTGCTGAACTCTCTTAGCTTTTGCTTGTCTGTAAAGCTTTTGATTTCTCCATCGAATCTGAATGAGATCCTTGTCGGGTAGAGTAATCTTGGTTGTAGGTTCTTCCCTTTCATCACTTTAAGTATATCATGCCACTCCCTTCTGGCTTGTAGAGTTTCTGCTGAGAAATCAGCTGTTAACCTCATGGGAGTTCCCTAGTATGTTATTTGTCATTTTTCCCTTGCTGCTTTCAATAATTTTTCTTTGTCTTTAATTTTTGCCAGCTTGATTACTATGTGTCTTGGCGTGTTTCTCCTTGGGTTTATCCTGTATGGGACTCTCTGCGCTTCCTGGACTTGGGTGGCTATTTCCTTTCCCATGCTAGGGAAGTTTTCGACTATAATCTCATCAAATATTTTCTCGGGTCCTTTCTCTCTCTCTTCTCCTTCTGTGACACCTATAATGTGAATGTTGTTGCATTTAATGTTGTCCCAGAGGTCTCTTAGGCTGTCTTCATTTCTTTTCATTCTTTTTTCTTTATTCTATTCCATGACAGTGAATTCCACCATTCTGTCTCCCAGGTCTCTTGTCTGTTCTTCTGCCTCAGTTATTCTGCTGTTGATTCCTTCTAGTATAGTTTTCATTTCAGTTATTGTATTGTTCATCTCTGTTTGTTTGTTCTTTAATTCTTCTAGGTCTCTGTTAAACATTTCTTGCATCTTCTTGATCTTTGCCTCCATTCTTTTTCCGAGGTCCTGGATCATCTTCACTATCATTATTCTGAATTCTTTTTCTGGAAGGTTGCCTATCTCCACTCATTTAGTTGTTTTTCTGGGGTTTTATCTTGTTCCTTCATCTGGTACATAGCCCTCTACCTTTTCATTTTGTCTGTCTTTCTGTGAATGTGGTTTTTGTTCCAGAGGCTGCAGGATTGTAGCTCTTCTTGCTTCTGTGTCTGCCCTCTGGTGGATGAGGCTATCTCAGAGGCTTGTGTAAGTTTCCTGATGGGAGGGACTGGTGGTGGGTCCAGCTGACTAGGGTGAGGTTTCTTAATGAATATGAACAAACTCATTTCAATGTATAATACACAATGGTTTAAACATTCTGAAATTTAATTTATTTTTATTCTAACAACCCATGTCTAGGATAATTTTCAGGAAGACCCAATACTGATGTCTATGATCATCTGTAACTGTCTGAAGGAGGAAAGAAAGATCTTGGAAAATGCCCAGAGATTCAATCAGGTACTTTTTTCCTAATTGAGCACAAAAGATAATAAAGAAATAAGAACTCATTCATTCATCCAACAAGTACTACTGAGGCCCTGTTTCAAGGCAGTGGTGACTAGCCCTCTGATTTTATAGCCCCAAGAAGTGGGGAGAAACAGATAAAGAGATTTTGAAAGGACCCCAATCTAATGGAAGTCATCCTAGTGAGTGAGGGAGACAACATAAAGACAAAATCTTTTCAGATAGTGATTGTTGCTATGAAGATAGTAAAGCAGGATACTGTGTGGACCATAGTGGAGTGTCAGGTTGTTTCTTTAGATCAGGGTCAGGGACGCCTCTGGGGTGCTGGGGCAGGAAAGGAAGCAGAAGACAGTGGGTTCTTGCAGCAGACTGAAGGAGCAGAGGGGAAGTGCCTGAGGTAGAGTTGCAGTCAATGGAGATGGGAAGAAGTGGACAGATTCCTTTATGTTCTGGATGTGGTACCAATAGGGCTTATACTGAAGGATCAGATGTGAGAGTGAGAAGGAGCCAAGAGTAGAGGGTGAGTCTGATTTGTGACTAGCGTTTCTTAGAGATACTGTTTACTGAGCTGGGGGAGACAGGGAAGGGACAGGAGTAGGGCTTTTGCAGGGCACAATAGGTTTTGGAGAAGAATGGGTTGATGGAAAAATCAGCAGCTTTGTTTTCAATAGGACCGAGATACCTATTAGATATCTGAGACAACCAAACAGTGAATGAGTCAGAGTTATACTAGTACCAAGACTTTTTTATCATGATTTTACTAATCCTAAAACAAACCGTCCTGGTGATTAGGGTTCACGAGTTTTCTGAAGTTGCCATGGCATTGATTCATGCCTTCCATTGATGGGGTGGTGGGAGCAACCCAGCAGGCAGACAGTTGTGAAACCACTGCAGTATGAGTTACTCTGGCTGAGACCATTCCAGTATGACAGGGAGAAGGCCAGAGTACGCAGTGGAATGTGTCCTATGTGCATTTCTCTAATGAATAACTAACAAAGTGTGCTGTGAGATTGCGAGGTGGGGGGTGGAGAGAGAGAATTTAAGTAGTGGCATTGAATGCCGTTTTCCGTGCACTTTCTGAGCATTTGCCCCAGTCCTTGTGAATTGGCTGCTTCCCCGGGCATTTAGTTCCTGTCTCCCTGCCACGCTGAAAGCACCTTGCTGCACTGAGCATTTAAACATACATATTATTTGTTCAAAACTCAGACTGGCTAGTTCATCCTGGACCCAGCCTAGTGAGCAGAGGTGTCCGTCAGGAGGAAAAGCTGGCTGCACTGTCTCCTCTGAGAGAGGTGTGCCTTCTTCAGTATGGCATATGCACCTGGGAGACTTTCAGCAGGAAATTTTGACTATTCTGTGGGATTTTCATCTTAACAGCATTATGCAATGGGCTGCTCCTGTATCTCAGATAGACTTGGGAGGACAGCCAAGAGCAGAGATGGGCAGAAGAGTGAACTGTCCACCTTGGTACCTAAGCGTCTCTCTCCTCATTTGGCCCGGAGTCAGCACTGGGAGGCAGAGGAGGTGATTTCTGCTCTCCCAGATCAGCCCCATCTCGTGGGTGTGCTTTGTTCTCAAAGGCATGTCAGCTTTTGACCTCCTTTTAAAAATGTGAGATTCCTGGGGAGAGGTTCATTTTAAGCCTCTCAGAGGACACCTGACTTATCGGTGAACCCTTGGAGCGAGGTTAGTGGACTGCCCAGCTGCGAGCAAGAGAAACAAGACCTTCCTGGGATTTGAGGGAAGGTCCTGGATGTCTGGGGGTATCGAAAATATGCTGAAAAGGATGACAAAATCCAACACTTATCTCTGATTTAAAAAAATTCAAATAAAATAGAAGTTGATGGATACCTCCTTAACCTATTAAAATATACATCTCCTAGTTCTAAAACAGTATCTTACTTCACTGGCAAAACCATCAGTAAGTCAGAACCACGGCAAGGATGTCCATTATTTCCACTGCTGCTTAGCATTGTATTAGTGGTGTTGCCGTTGACAAGAGGAAGCCATTAGAAGCATAAAAATTATAAACAATATCATAAATATATCGGCTTTCCCTGAGTTAATTCATAATTTTAATGTGAACCCGATAAAAATAACAAATTGTTTTCTGGCTATCAAGGATGAAGACATACCCATTGCATCTGGGAGGATATTCATTATTACTTTATAGGAGCAGATATTCATTGAAGTCCTTAATGGCAGTACTGGTCAATTTTTTAATGTTTTTTAAAAATTTTTCTTGAAATATAGTTGACTTACAATGTTGTGTTAGTTTCAAGTGTTCAAGTGTACAGCAAAGTGATTCAGTTATGTACGCACACACATATATATTCTTTTTTAGATTCTTCTTCATTATAGATTATTACAAGGTATTGAGTATAGTTCCCTGTGTTATACATTTAGGTACTTGCTTGTTATCTGTTTTAAATATAGTTATATATGTTAATCCCATACTCCTAATTTACCCCTCCCCCGACCTTTCCCCTTTGGTAACCATAAATTTGCTTTTTATGTCTGTGAGTCTATTTCTGTTTTGTAAATAAGCTCATTTGCATCATTATTTTAGATTCTACATACAAGCGATATCATATGATATTTGTCTTCCTCTGTATTGTTCAATTTTGATATACCTCTGAATTATCTGGAATCTTGTCAAAATGGGGTTTCTGATTCAGTAATCAGATTAGGACCTGAAATTCTGCATTTCCAACAAGCTCCCAGGTGGTCAGATGCTGCTTGTCTGGGGACCACACTGAATTGCATGGCTTTGAGACAAATGAGTACAGGGCTAATAAGAATAATGTTGTCTACAGAACTTGAGAAACTAAAAGAACTTTCTGTGTGGTCCCATGCAACTGTATGAACGAATGGAAAATTCCAGAAATACTATTTATTTTAGGCATGAACTGAGCCTGGTCTTTCTGTAGGCTTGTTAACAGTTTGCCAGTATTTTCCGGGGCCTTGGGAACTGAGCTTTTCTTGTGCACACTCATGTGGGAGGCCTGCAAGAGATTTTGGAAGGTCCGGGAGTTAGGTGGGGCACGAGGTAGACTTGACTTTGGAGCATAACCAGCAGGTAAATATGACAGAGGAAGTAATGGCTGTTAACTGTGTACCTTCCATTACAGGCTCAGGCAGGGAACATTCAGAGCACTGTAATGTTAGACAAACAGAAGGAACTTGACAGCAGAGTCAGAAATGTGAAGGACAAAGTTATGGTGAGTATTTAGTAAATGTATACTTCTTTGTAACTTTTTGTAGAGGAAAAAAGGTTTCAATTGCTCTAGTGTAAGCATTGTAACTGATTTCAGGCTTTTAAGAAGTTGAGAAGAAAAGGTTCACTCAAGTTCAAAACCCTAAGTAAACAAATTGGTGAAACCAATGAACAGATAGACATTTTTGGCCCCTTACAACCTCCAAACATTGAGCTTATCTTTTCCTTCCTTGCAAGATTGTGCAGTAACTGTTGACTTTGCCCTATCACCCAGTAAACTAGCTGTTGCCGCTCTAAATAGCCCTTTATGTCTGCACCTCTCAAATGGGGGTGTTCCTGGGGTTACATAGAGTCCTAGGATAAACATGGTCTTCCTCAAGCACCTGTTTTATTCTAAGACTTGGAAGGGGAACAAAAACATCTCAAACAAGGAAATTCTGATGTATTTCTGATTAGAATAAAATATCCACAATAATTTTTAAGATAAAACTTCCCAGACATTTACGGAGGTGGTGCCCTTGGTGGTATGTGTTCACTCCCTTCCACTGTGGGTGCTGTTTGGGGGAAAGGTGAGGAGTCCAGCCTTGCACTGGGCCTGTGTCTGTGGAAATGGCCCTTCTGCTGAGGGGCTGGCTCTCCTGTGGGCCTCTGGGTCACACCAGCGTGGCCTTGACTTTGTGCTCCAGACGACGTGTTGCCAGACTCCAGGTTTTTGGAGCAACTTTGTCTTGCTGCCTCTGAGAGAAACACTTCGTTAAAGTAGACATCAAGTGGCCCAGTCCAGAAATAGCTATATATTTTCTTTCCTAAAAAGGTTATTATATACTAGCTAAAGAGATAGAAATTATTTCATACGTGTGATTAGAATTTTGCAAGTCTAATCCATCTTTGAGGGGGCAGGATTGCATCCATGGTTTTCTGGGTCCTGTAGTACCAGTAATCTGTCTCCTAAAGCCTTTGTCCTAAGTATGGTGGAAAACTTGTTTCTGTCTTTACTTGTAGTGTATAGAGCATGAAATCAAGACCCTAGAAGATTTACAGGATGAATATGACTTTAAATGTAAAACCTTGCAGAACAGAGGTAAGGGTTAACATTTAAAGCAGTGTCCATTGCCTGTAATTTTTTCTACCTACACAAGATAACAAAGGCAGATACTCCTTCATATTTACCAAACATTTTAAGACTCTGAATTGCTAGTCTTGGCTTCTTGGTGACCCAGGCCAGGGTTTTTAAACCTCAGTACTATTGACATTTTGGGTCAGATAACTGTTTTGGGGGTTGTCCTGTGCATTGTAGGATGTTTAGCAGCATCCCTGACTTCTGCCCACCAGGTGGCAGTAGAACTATCTCCAGTCCCCAGTGGTGACAACCAAAACTGTTTCCAAATGTTGCCAAGTGATCCCTGGGGGGCAAAATCGCCCCCGGTTAATACATACTGGTAACGTGCTATTCACTCTACTTACTGTGCCTAGCCCACTGATGGACATAGACGGATGTGTGTGGAGCTCCCCTGCCCTAATAACTAAAGTTCCTCCAAATATTCCAGCTACATTTGTATACTCCACAGGTGAAGTTCAGCATTTTTCACGTTTTAAAGCAGTTTCGCTCGGATTTTGTTGTTGTTGCTCGTTTTTAATGATGACAGGACGTCCACTGAAAATAATCCAAAAGTGTGCATTGTGTAGAACAAGCAGGATACTGCTGTAACCCTAGCAATCATTAGGAGGATACCATTGCAGAATGGAGAGATTATTAGTAATAATTTGAATAAAAGTATGAGAGAAAGAAACCTCAATTACAATTTCCTAATTGTCTGCTTCTCTTTAAAGCCACAGAGGTGCTCTAGTATCAATTTTTTTTTAACTGTGAGGTTGTGAGTTTTGTCACTTATATTCATTTAGGTAATATTCTGACGGTGCCTTAAGAACCAGACAGTACTGTTTCCCATTTACGTGAGTCATTGAAAACAAGGACTTTGTTTCAGTGTGTCCAGTTTTTGTACTTAGGCCATTTTTCCTGTTTTGTTCAACAATGATTGAAGAAAAACCAAACTTTGACCTATCTCCAGATAGCATTTGGATCATATTTTTCCTAAATGGACGTGAATCTTGGCGGCTTCAGTTGGTTTTGTCTTCTTTTATATTTATATTTATCTGCTGTTTCTCCCAATTCACAGAACATGAAACCAATGGTGTGGCAAAGAATGATCAGAAACAGGAACAGATGTTACTCCAGAAGATGTATTTAATGCTTGACAATAAGAGAAAGGTAGTGATTCACTTTCCAGAATAACATGTCGCTTTTGTCACAGACTGTAAATAATGGACTTGAAATTTGGAATAGAGGCAAAATTATTTTTATAACCATTTCACTTAGAGCAACCCAGTTGAGATGAAAGAATAAAATTCAGTGATTAAAGATGAGTTTATTTCGCTTTGTCTCTTTCTCTCCCTTTAGGAAGTAGTTCACAAAATAATAGAGTTGTTGAATGCCACCGAACTTACCCAGAAAGCCCTGATTAATGATGAACTTGTGGAATGGAAGCGGAGACAGCAGAGTGCCTGTATCGGGGGACCCCCCAATGCTTGCCTTGATCAGCTGCAGAACTGGTAAGATTCTCCAAAGCAGAATACTGGCAGCTGACTGGCTAACCATATAAACTCGTAAAGTGCACGTTCCAGCTGTGTTAGTTGAATGGACTCTGTCAAACCTTTGGCTTAGAGTTTGATGTAGTCCAACCGCTTCTTGCCCTGGAAACACTTGAAAAGCACAGTGTTAATTACCCCTGTGGCCACGTTCAGCCACATTCTGCATGGTTTGGAGGACTCCTCTCCCTGCTGTATGTGTACCGTGGGACATTGTCATTTGTGCCAACACACCAGTGACATGGTCATCACACAACACAGTTAACAACTTGAGTCCCAAGGTTTTATTAAAAACAAAAGGGCATTTTACAGGCTTACATGAAATAACAGTTTGTGGCCCATACGTTTCAGTCATCGGTCTAGTAAATACTTATGAAATGCTGTATGCCAGGCACTGGGCTAGGACCTGGGACACAAGGTGAATGATTCTTGGTCGTTGCCAGTCAGGCGCTCTCAGTGTGGAGGCGGGAGATGGGCGTGGTAATAACTGTTCAGTGAAAGGTTGCCAGGGCTCCAGCGGAGACCATCCAGAGTTCATGGAGGATGAAGGAAGGAGTCACCAGGAAAGATTAATGAGACATAGTGGTCTTGCACAGACTCGAGAGTGAATAGGAAAACTTCATGTAGACCAGGAAGGAGAAGAGTGTGGACGGGGCAGAGGGGAGGGGAGGCTGGCATGAGCCAGGGCCCGCAGTTCTCATGTTGGAAGGCTAGAGAGTCGGGTGCCAGAGAGGGAAGGAAGAAAGTGGAGCTGGCCAGAGGCTGGAGCCTGGTCACGGAGGTTCCCGTACTGTGCTGGAAACTCCGGGACTCGACCCAGGGGACACCGGTGAGCCGGGCAGGCCTTTTATTTAAGTGGAGGTTCATTTCTCTGATTTTTTAATTTAGGTCACTCTGGCTGAAGCCTGAGGATAGAATAGAGACAGAAAGGCCAGTTGGTCTGCTCTGAGTGTATGAGCGTAGTCCAGGGGAGGGCTGACAGAGCTGAGCAGAGGGGATGGAAGCGGTAGAATCAGTGGGTAGGAGGGGGTGGTGGCCTGGAGCAGTTCTGAAGGGCCCAAGGACCAGAGATCTCATGAGATTACTTTCTGGATTGCTGTTTTGAAAAATTCACAATAGTCAGCCATTTATTTTTATTCCGTGAGTTGCCAATCCATATCCGTTTTTTGTGGATAGCAATGGAGCTCCCCAGCCCAGTGTGCCCCCCCGTGAGCCTTGTGAGATGCTGACCTCTGAGCCCCCCAGGTGCCCAGCGAGGCCCCCCGCTGTCCGGGGACCCCCCCCATGGTCACCTTAGGCCACAAGGAGCCTCCTGCAGAGATGTGAATACCCCTCAGTACCCCCCGCTGTGCGGTACAAGGATTGTCGGCATTTTTCTGTGTGTTGTGGCCTGAACAAAGTTGGGAATCGCGGGGTTAGAATCCCTCTGGAACTCACCCACCCACCGTCATCCTGCCTCTCATTTCATGGCCATGGGCTGGGCTCTCAGTGCTTCGAACTGGATTCAAGGAATGGAAACACCGAGTGAAGGAGACGTTTTTCGCTGGGGAATAGATGTTCTTCTGTCATTCCTCCAGGCCAGTAAAATGAACTTCCACAGCCTGACTTGGCTCGGAGGCTGCATCGCCTTCGGTGGTTTCCTGTCAGGAAGGAGGAACCTGAAAGCAGTCGCTAGGTTTTCTCCTTGGTTTACTCATGTATTTTGAGTGTCTAGATTGCGCACATTGCCTTCTCCTTTCAGTTCAGTGACACAGTAACCTCTGTTCCCTCGTCTCCTCCTGACCCGACCTGCATCCCCTCTCAGCCTTGATTCCTCAGCCTCCAGGTTGCTCTCTTGTTCCTCTCTGCACAGCGTCACTGCCCTGATAGAAAAATCTGCAGGGGCCCCTCACTGCTCCACACATCACTGCCCACAGCATCTGCCTTTTGTCCCCTGCCTCTGTCCCTCACTGCTCCCTTTGCCCTGTCCCTTTAAGTCCCAATTATCTCACAGCTCAATTGAAGTCACAGATTCCCTAGCAGCCTCCACCCCTACCCATCTCTCCTTAGGTCCATCTCAGTGGGATGCAGAGGTTTTTTAATCTGGGCTGTAATCGTTCATGCACGTTAGTTTTTTCCACACAAATCAGGTTTGTTCTGTTTCTCCCTGCACTTCAGAGCTGGGCAGATAACATCGTGTGTTGTCTGTAAAAAGTACATGTTGGTTTCCGTGATTCTGTTTAATCCAGGCTGCTTTGGGACTGTTTCTGATGGAGACCCCTGTGGCTTGTACCCTCCCAGGTTCACCATAGTGGCGGAGAGTCTGCAGCAGGTTCGTCAGCAGCTTAAAAAGCTTGAGGAGTTGGAACAGAAATACACCTATGAACATGACCCTATCACAAAAAACAAACAAGCGTTGGGGGACCGCACCTTCAGCCTCTTCCAGCAGCTCATTCAGAGGTAACTTGAGGGAGATGTCTTTGCACCGTTTGCAGTTATTTTACCCAGAGGAAAATTCTTCTGGTAATTCAAATAATTTAGAAGGGTTTAATAGGTTATGTAAAATTTTTTATGGCTTCCCCGAATCAGGTTTTCCCGAATTCCTTGCTTATGTCGTTGGCCTGTCATTCTTGTCACTGTTTAGACTGGTTACCAGTCTCCTTCCCCGTGGCCAGTCTGTGACGAGACCTGTTTAGTCTAACCTGATGATATTTGTCCTCTCTTTCCCATTCCATGGTCTCATCATGTTTCAAGCTCTCAAATCCTCTCTATTGAACTGTTGCATGGTAGCCTCCCAAATGGTCCCTCCCAAGCCCCTTCCTCCCTGTCCCTGTGACCCTGTGCTCTCCCAGAGCAGAGTTCAATCAGTTTTTTTGCCACCTGCTGATCTCAGGGGAGCCCCACATCCAGTCACCCAAGCCACACCTGCGCAGCCTGGCCCTCACTAGCCACTCCAAAATTAGCTTCTATACATGCCCCATTTCCAGGCAGACTTGACTTCGTGCCCACCCTGGACATTTGCTTCTCCATTCCTCTCCCAACAGTATTTTCTCTGCCTCAGAGCTTTCTTCTCTTGTACCTTATTTCGAAACTGCATCCTGAATGTTTCACCTTATATCTCATCATGAAATCTTCCCAGAGTTCCCGGGCAGATGTTGTCTCCCTTCCGGATCTGCATAGTTCATTCTTTATTTTTCTCCCGTTCTGGATTTTATTATATCATTGTCTGTGTATTTCTGTTTTCTTTGTTGTAAATTGAAAGGTCCTAGTAGACAGAGATGTGCCTTTGTCACCTTCTTCCCCCACCAGGGCCTTACATAGTACCTTGCCCATGGATAGGTGTTTCAGATATGCTTAGTAGGTAAACAAATGGCACTAAGTAGAAGAGTAGAGTTCATATTGCAATTTTTTAAATGCTAACATAATAAAAATGTCTTTGGTTCCCTGTAGCTAATGTCCAAACAGGAATGCCTAGATGTTGGATTTTGAAATAATCAAGGACATTTACTTGGGTTTTGGAATGCAAATTTCATTCTTTCTTTTAAATTAAATTTCATGTTTGGAAATGTTTATTAGATAATAAATATTACTAAACAATCTTAAAATCAATTTTCCAAAGGATGTTAAAATGTCAATTCCAGGTTATGGTGGTAAGCAATATGGTACATGGTTCACTTTCAACTGTAGTAAAATTTATTTTTATCTTGTTTTTATTTTTTAATTTAATTTAATTTATTTATTTTTGGCCACGCCACAAGGCATGCGGAATCTTAGCTCCCTGACCAGGGATTGAACCCATGCCTCCTGCAGTGGAAGCACGGAGTCCTTACCACTGGACCACCAGGGACTTCCCTATTTTTATTTTTAAATTGAGATATTATTGACATATAGCCTTGTATTAGTTTCAGATGTACAACATAATGACTTGATATTTGTATATATTGTGAAATGATCACCACACTAAGTCTAATTAGCAAATTTGATTCTTAAATTTGTAAATGAACAGAATCCCATTCAGAATTTTCATTGTTGAAGAGTATCACAGTTCACTGCAGTTACTCTGATTTTGTTGAGTGCAATAGATTTGGGGATTTCTTTACTGACTAGAAACCCTCACTTTATTCATCCAATTTGTTAGAATCTTTCAAACTTTTTTTTAGCCTGTGCCCTCTAACCCCCTCTCCTCTTTAGGGGAAATAACCTTTTACTGCGTCAGTATTAATGGAAATGCTAATTTACCCTTTGCTGGGAATTTACAGCTCATTTGTGGTGGAAAGACAGCCCTGCATGCCAACTCATCCTCAGAGGCCATTGGTCCTGAAGACCGGAGTACAATTCACTGTGAAGTTGAGGTAATAAAGAAAAGACCCTGCACCTCCTATCGCAAAGTTTGCACCCCAGCTTCCTTTCACAACACTGTTATATATGGTGCTTTAGAGGAAGTAATTTTGCAGTGGGCATTTTAATGTGAATTCTTATTTAGAATATCTCAGAGTCTTGTCTTTTCTCTTCAGACTAGAAATATAGGAGAGATGTGTGTATGCACACACACACACACACACACACACACACACACACACACACCTGATTTTTTTCCAGTTATAGATATAATGAATGTTTATTGTAAATAGGAATTCAACATTGCAGAACTGCATATAGTAGAGAGTAGAAGTTCCCAGAAGCCTCATCCCCTCTTGAGCATAAACTCATAACCTGAGCTTTACATTCCCCCCAAAATGCATGCAGTGTGTGTGAATGTGGACTTATGACAGGTACATTTTTCTGCTGAGTGTGTGCATAGCTTTCCTCAGATTTCTCAAAGTTGTATGTGATCTAAATATCTGTAGACCACCATGGTAAACAGCCTGGTGTCAGTCCTCCCAGAATTTTGTCCATGTCTATATATAAATAAATACATTGTACTTACACATATTATTTTCATGCATAGACACACAAATATATATGACATACAGCGTTTCATTTTTAGAAACTAAGGTTCTGCTGTCTGTTGTTTGGCAGCCTGTTTTTCTCCTTCATAATAAATTGTGCAAGTGTTTCCATGTTAGAACGTACGGCTTTTACAGCTTTACTTTCTTCCGTTGCACGGCTGCATTTCATTCAGCTCTTCCTCTGCTGGTGAGAAGCCGGACTCAGAAGAGCTGCACTTGCCTTCAGAGTTGGCCCTAGTCCTTTTTTCCAGGGTGCTGCTGAGTTAGGTCCGCAAGTGCTACCTGTTGGCTGCTAGTGAACAGCACCACGCTTTAGCACCCGTGAGGTCCCAGAACTCACAGCTGGCAGGAGGAGAAGTCTAATCCCATCATCTGCTTCACCAAAGGGAGCCAACCAGTGAGGGGCTCCTTCCGCAGGTTTCCAGCTCATCAGAGCAGAGCACACTTGAGTCTCAGCCCACAGCCCCTTCCGTCTTTCCACACTGCCCTGGGGTGATTATAGATGTGACCTTCACTTTCCTGATTATGGGTGATAGTTTTTATTTTCTCCCAGCAGAATAAGCATTAGATACAAGTTTTAGTAAAGGGCAGTGCTATTTTTACCTACAGAATTAGCCCAAAATAGAAATTTTGATAAAACTCAGCATTGGCGAGGCGATACAGGGAAGCAGATACCTTCACTAATGTTTGGTGGGAATATAAAATCAGTGCTGCTCTGTGTCAGAATTTAACGTTACAGTTTTGTCCCAACAGTTTCACAGCTAGGAATTTATCCTACAAATACACTTTAAAAACATCCAAGTAGACATACAAGGATGTCACTTCCATCGTTTGTGGTAACCAAAAACTGCATGGGGTGGGGGTTATTGAAATGTTCATCAATAGGGAATTGGCATGATAAATAAATGGTAACAGATAATTTTTTAAAGTAATTATGACTTTTTTCTTTTCAGATTGTTGGTGAAATTGCAAGAGCTGAATTATAACTTGAAAGTCAAAGTCTTATTTGATAAGTAAGATATCTTTAATTTTATCTAAGATACATGTACTGTTGAAATGCTGGTTTTGTTAACTAAACATGGACTTCTGCACTGGGGCTGTTTGTAAGTGATCCCAGCACATTTAAATTGATAGCTCCTGTTCTGGATGTTGGGAGCGTCCCCTAGAGCTGGTATCAACATGCTTGTGCCTTTTTAGACTATAAGTGAACAAAACAATGCGTGCATTTTATGCATATGAGCTTGTAATGATCAAGTCTCCAAGCAGCTACCACCCTTCCTCCTAGGCCAGCCCTAAAGGAAGGGCCCTTGATCAAACTCCAGGCCACCATGATTCTGCAGCCAGTGTGGACTTGTTTCTGGAGTGAAGCTGACAGCATTTAGGGGGGCTTGTGTGGAGCCTGCTGGCTTCACACTTGTCTCTTCTGGGCAGTAAGAACCCAGGAATGGGCAGGATCTCTCATGGGGTCTAAATGGAGCAGGCCCATCCTGTTTTGTCCTTAGTCCCTGGACCTGAACTGTTAGTGACCTAAGCACTTACATTAAGGAACAAGATGGCTTAGCCCCTGCCATCCCCCATTGATATATATATATATATACATTTTTTTTTTTTTTTTTTTGCGGTACGTGGGCCTCTCACTGTTGTGGCCTCTCCCGTTGCGGAGCACAGGCTCCGGACGTGCAGGCTCAGCGGCCATGACTCACGGGCCCAGCCGCTCCGTGGCATGTGGGATCCTCCCGGACCGGGGCACGAACCCATGTCCCCTGCATCAGCAGGTGGACTCTCAACCACTGTGCCACCAGGGAAGCCCCCCTACCTTGATATATTTAATGCTTTTGTTGGTGTGTGTAACATACTGGTTTACCAAGTTTCAAAACGATTTATGACAATCCAAGTCATTTTCCTCTGGCTTTTTGTCTCTTTCCATTCCTGTAACTATAGCCTTCTTTGTAGCACAGTCTGTGCCTTTGCTTTTCTCCTTACATCATCTTTGGTTTCTCTGTGTCTCAGTTAGCTTTTACTGCATAAAACCCCCAAAACTTAAAAAAAAAAAAAAAAAACCCCAAAACTTAGTGGCTTAAACTCTAAAACGTATTAATTTCTCTTATGCTGTGGGCTGTGTGTGGTCCTTCTTGTCTGGGCTGGCTTGGTTGTTGCTGGGTGGTCTAGCATGGCCTTGTATGGGTCTGTCTCTGCTGGGATAGCTGGACCCTTCTCTGTTGGGCTCTCAAAGACGTCAGCCTAGGCTTTCTCGTTCCGCAGCGATGGTCCAAGTGGGTCAGGGCAGCGGCGTGCTGGGCCTGTCAGGCTAGACGTGGAACTTGTAAGGCGCCACTCCCATCCATTGTGGGGGGGAAGTACGTCAACGTCCCCTGAGGGGGAAAAGCTGCAGAGGTTTTGTGGCCACTACAGTTTACCACACTCTGCTTAACTCAGTCTCTCTTTCAGTTTGTTCTTGCTCTTTTGTCTTTTCTGTCTGTTCCAGTTCTGAGTTTTCTTCATAGCTTTGACAAGGTAGCTTTGTATCACACTATTCCTTTTGTTGTGAATTTTCTTTTTTTGCACAAAATGTGGGTATATTTAATGCTACTGAACTGCATGCTTAAAATACTTAAAATAATAAATTTTCTGCTATATATATTTTACCACAATTTAAAAAACTGAGATGCCACACTGGAGAAACTCAAGTTGAAGGACATTCCTAAAACAACCTGAGCAGTGATACTCAAAACTGCCAAAAACTTCAGAGACAAGGAACGTGTGAGAACGTGTTACAGACCAGAGACGGCTAGGGTGATATGATGACAAATGTAATGTGGGGTCCTGGTTGAAGTCCTGGGGAAGGAAAAGGACGCTGGGGGGAAGTGATGAAGTCCAGGTGAAGTGTCAAGTCAGCTAATTGTCATATGCCAAGGCTGGCTTCTTGGGCATTAGAAATATTCCGTGGTTTTGAAGTATAAGTTCTTTTTTTTTTTTTCCACATGGGAAAATTGGTCACTGTTATAACTGACGGTGATTCTCATTCACAAAAGCATTGAACTTCTAGTTGAGACAGGAAAGGAAGCTAACTCATTTAACTATGAGTGCGCTAATGATCTCTAACCTTGGCCTACGCCTGACAGATACATTAGTTGTCCAGAACATGACGACGTTATCGCTACATTTATATAAGATACAGGTCTCTCAAGATTTTAACCTCAGATTTAAAACTTAAACTTGATAGTTTCCCCAAATAATTGACTATACAAGTACTTCTCTGAAAGCGTTAAAAATAATAGAGAACAAAAATAAGGATCGAGCTGTCACTTTGGAAGGTCCTCTGAGTTGTGTATTCACAGAGCAGCGCTCTCTGCTCAGTCCCCAGTGCTTAGCTTGGTGCCTCGGAAGGCACCAACTGAGTAACTGCTCAACAAATAGCCGTATAACTCAGGCTTACGTTTACTGAGGGTGTGCTGTGTGCTCTGTGCTCTCTTTACCCGGTAACAAGTTTCCTTCTCCCAGTGTCCTGTACGGTTGGTGCTATTAGCATGATGTACAGTGGAGAAAGGTGAGGCCCAGACAGTTTATTTGCCCAAGGTCACTCAGCAAAACTTGGCAGTGCTGGTGCGGGTTGATTGAGGGACTGAGTGAGTGAATGAAAGGGCTGAACAGCCCCATTATTTGTTATTGATCTTGTACTTTTATATTTTTGTTAAAACTTACCTCAAATTTTAAATACACATATATTATCATATATATATATATATATATTTTTTTTTTTTTTTGCAGAGATGTGAATGAGAGAAATACAGTAAAAGGGTACGTGAAGTACTTTGCACTATATTTTACTATCGCCTTGTTTGTTTATGTGTTGGTTTAACAGTTCCCAGCCTTTTAAGTATTTGTACTCTGTATTGTCTAGGTTTAGAAAGTTCAACATTCTGGGCACTCACACGAAGGTGATGAACATGGAGGAGTCCACCAATGGAAGTCTGGCGGCAGAATTCCGACACCTGGTAGGGAGATCAGTTTCCCCCTTTTCTGTTGTGTCTGGTTTATTAGGACTTGATTCGTGATCGAGTGGCACTTTGTGCCCTGTGTGATGGCCAGGGCACCCCCTAGGAGAAGGCTTCCTAGAATTCACGGCTGGTGACTTCAGCAGCACTTGGTGAATCTTGGTTCCTCCTCCTTATCCCAGGACTGTTCACTCTGTTTCCTGCCAGTCTTTCTCTCAGAGATACCTTCTTTGGGGGGTAGTGAGCTCGGTAAAATATTCCATAAATCAGTGTGCACATAAGCTATCCGTACACGGTTCCTCCAGGACCTCAGTGATCGCTCACTCTAGATTCTTGGAATTTTCCCAGAGGTCATTATTGCCCCACATCCTGACTGTTCCTTCTCCCCCTCCAAGCGTGGCAGGCCCCAGGAGTCTCTCTTTGGCCCCTTCTTCACCACCTCCCTCCTGGGGTCTTGCCCACAACCACTGTCTCGAGCACTTTGTCTCCAGAGGAGTAGAGTCCGGGCACCGGGCAGTGGAAATCAGCAGAGGGGTTTAAGTGGGTGGGTGGTGCCTTCTCTCCTCTCTCCCTGAAAATCGGGGCTGCCAGTTGTTCTGTAGATGTGTTGGTGCTGAGCCCTGTGCAATTCCTGGGCTGGAGCCTGCAGGGAGGTTCAAAGCATCCTTTTTTTTTTTTTTTTTTTTTTTTTTGTGGTATGCGGGCCTCTCACTGCTGTGGCCTCTCCCGTTGCGGAGCACAGGCTCCGGACGCACAGGCCCAGCGGCCATGGCTCACGGGCTCAGCCGCTCCGCGGCATGTGGGATCTTCCCGGACCGGGGCACGAACCCGTGTCTCCTGCATCGGCAGGCGGACTCTCAACCACTGCGCCACCAGGGAAGCCCAAAGCATCCTTTTTTTTATTGGCAACCATTTCATGAACCCGCAAACTCATAGCTGGGAAGCTAGACCTTGTGTGAGAGCCTCGGTCCAACCCAGGAGTCTGAGGGTGTCCAGAGCTGCTCTGGGGGCTCCAAGTTGCTCCCTTATAACCTGCGGGATTGAAGTCCTTTTGAGGGCAGTCTTAGAGGCCCGAGTCACAGGCCTGGGAGACTCTGCGGAGGGAAAGGCAAGAGAAGCTGTGCCCGGAGCCTGGGGCGCATGAAACAGCTAATGAAGGTGATGGGGGATGGTTCGGGAAAAGCTAGCCTGGGGGAGGGAGCAGGATGCTGCTCCCTGGGATCCTTCTGAACCCTGTGGTTTTCGCAGGGTGTCAGAATGCTGGGAAAAGGCACTCTCCCTCGTGAACCCACACTAGGGTCACTTCACCTCCTGCTCTGCATTCTGAAAAGAATTTCACTTCCTTCATTCTTTCTAAGTCCTCACTTTGGTTTGATTTGTAGATGAAAATAGCAACTTTGATGATTACGGTACTGTTGACTAAGATTTTTTTTTTTTTTTTTTGTAGCAACTGAAAGAACAGAAAAACGCCGGTGCCAGAACCAACGAGGTGAGTCTTCCTCTCTTGTGATTGGTCTCTAACTAGCAGGTCTGTCCAGTGAGGTTGGCTCCGTGGCCCTGGGGGCCAGGGACACCTCACAGAGGGGTGAACAGCAGGAAGACCCGGCAGGGAAGGGCAGTGGACAAGCTTTGGGACGTGGTGTATCTGTCATAACGGTAAAAGCACTCTGTGCTTGTGCTTTATGGTTGTCAGGTGATTTTGCACATGAATTTATTGGACCCTCAACAGACAGCCCAGCAGAGTAGGTACGGTGGGCTACTGTGTTATTCACATTTCACAGGTGAAGAAGTTGGACCACAGGAAGTTGGCAGGATTTAGCTAAGGGTGCACGGGGAGTTACTGTCAGAGCTAGAACTAGAGGCCAGCTTCATGACTGCCCTGCCAAAAACGATGTGTGCCGAGAGGGTTTTCCTGCCACGTGTCCCCTACCCAGTGCATCATCCTTCTGTCAGTTTCATTTTCACAGCCAATCCTTGCGGAGCTGTGTTTGTGATGCATTCAGAGAGGAAGTATGGGCAGAGGACAGAACGCCTGGAGTTGCTTTGGTTTGGACCGGTTGTTGTCCTTTGTGCCTGCACGTTTCCCCACGACAGCCAGCAGAGGTCGTGTGGAACAGTGGGACGGGCACCGGCCAGGGCCTGACCAGCCCTGGTTTGGATCTTGACTACCTTTGTGACCTCCCAGGGATTTAGTTTCCTCTCCTGTGAGCAGGGATGGCAGCCACATCTCCCTGGTTCTAAGTTGTGATGCTCGTGTAAGATAATATGTATGAAGGTACTTTGCACACTATATAACCTTTCTACCCATACCAAGGCACTTTATGACCAGCCAGGCTTATGCAAATCAGCCCTCCCTATAGATAATCACACCTGGAACACATGTACACTTTCCACCCCATGTCAGCCTGAGGTGTGCAGCCTGCACACACCCTCAGAAGGGGCTGAGGGCCAGGATGCCTTAGGTCATGTATAAACCCATTAGAAGTTGCTGTTTCCCTATCGACATTTTTTTCCCCTTAATCCATATCCCTTGCCATAATATCAGAAACCTGATCTTTGGGGGCTTCCCTGGTGGCGCAGTGGTTAAGAATCCACCTGCTGATGCAGGGGACACGGGTTCGTGCCCCGGTCCGGGAAGATCCCACATGCCGCAGAGCGGCTGGGCCCGTGAGCCATGGCCGCTGAGCCTGTGCGTCCGGAGCCTGTGCTCCACAACGGGAGAGGCCACAACAGCGAGAAGTCCGTGTACCACAAAAACAAAACAAAACAAAAGAAACCTGATCTTTGGGAGAACAGTGAGCAGTGAGATACTCGGGATAATGAAATCTGGGATAGATCGTCAAAAATTGGAATGTTCTTCTGAATTGCAGCTGGTTAGGTTCAGGCTTTCTGCAGCCTGTTGCAAAAAATGCTTAGTAGGCTCTTGCAAGTTGCAGGATCAGTGAATGAATTGCTATATTCCTCTTGTTTCCTTTTTCTCTTTTAAGGGTCCTCTCATTGTTACTGAAGAGCTTCACTCCCTTAGTTTTGAAACCCAGTTGTGCCAGCCTGGTTTGGTCATTGACCTTGAGGTAAGACTTACATGTTCCAGATGTGGAAAACTTTATTTTTACTTTAAACTGTTATGTGTATTTTTATTTCTCAATTTTTATTTTAGATGTATTTACCTAATTGCTAAAAAAGATTATTGTTTTCAGCCAGTACTATCTTGATGTTAATTTAATCCTCCAGGCAGCTAGAGAACTGAATTACCCTTCAGGTACTATAAGCTAAATGTTCCAGTTGAGACGTCCTATGTTAATTTTTTATATGAAGCACTGAAACTTATTTCTTAACTGAAAAGATATATCAAAGACAAATTCAACTACGAACCAAAGAACATAACTTTACATTCTTAATTTTCAAATAGAAAAGATAATGCAAATGTACGAGGAGTCCCTTGCTTAGTTGTGAGGCTACATAGTGGTCTGAAGGTGATGTTTCTGTGATTCAGATGATTTCAAGGTCTTTGTCATCTTCTAGACGGCCTCTCTGCCCATCGTGGTGATCTCCAATGTCAGCCAGCTCCCGAGTGGTTGGGCCTCCATCCTGTGGTACAACATGCTGGTGGCAGAACCCAGGGTATGGAAAACACATCTACTTTCGTACCGGGGGTTAACCAGAGACATCATGCTCTAGCTTCTGCATATCTCAAAGAGCCCCTAAGGGCCAGATGTTGAAGGAAAAGTGGCACAACTCATGTGGCATTGCTAAGGACTGGAGTAATTCTGGAAAAGCGAAGCATGTGTATGTATTAGAAATGAGAACTATGATTTTCCTTCCATGTGAATAAGCTCAGGCAACAGATGATTTCATACAGTTTTACTGTGGAAGAGGTCCTTTATGTTTATGCTTTTTAAAAATATATATATGCTAAATAAGCCTGCTCCATTCTTAGAGTGTGGGTACTCTAATACGGTTGATTAATTACAGTTGATTCTGGTTATTCACTGTACTTAAAGTCCTTTAAAGTCACTGTGAACACTGAGTTGTCAGATACTGAACCACTGCGTCTAGGGGAAACACGGGGTTAGGTTCCCATGAGCCTCTTTGCATTTGCTGATCAATACATAACCTTGTTTTGTTTAAAGATCCCTTACCTAATATACTTGTTGATTCATTAACATTGAACTCATGGCAAGCAGATTTATAACTCACGTCTGAACAAAGCTTATATATCACATGCATTTTCTCCGTAAGGCACTTTGGAACGCTAGACAGCACTTCAGCCATGCCCTTGAGGGCCATGTTAAAAATGAAATCACCAACAAAAAAGCATACGAAAATGCAAAAACCGTGGCACTAAAAAATAAAAAAATTAAAAAATTAAAAAATTAAAAAAAAAAAAAACCGTGGCACTAAACAGACCTCAAAAAAGACACTCGGGTATAGTATGAGAGCTGAAATAGCAAGGCAGATCATAGCTTTGTTTGACCTCACCTGGAAACAAACATGTTTGGTAACTCAAACTTTTCACTGCTGTGTGCCTGAGTACATCTGCAAATGACTGCAGAAGTGCCACGAATATTGATTTGGGAGTTAAATTTTAGTGAGTTGATGAATTCACAAATGTGAATCTGCAAATAATGAGGATTTCTCCTCTTTAGCTGTGAAAAACATCTGTGTGTCATAGATGAGAACTGAACTTTGGCACAGATCCATGTTTCAGTGCCAGGCTTGTGACTGGTGGCTTGTCAGTAGCCCTTAGCTTCTGGGTGTTTTCTCTCTAGAATCTGTCCTTCTTCCTGAACCCACCTTGTGCACGATGGTCTCAGCTTTCAGAGGTGCTGAGTTGGCAGTTTTCTTCTGTCACCAAAAGAGGTCTCAATGTGGACCAGCTGAACATGCTGGGAGAGAAACTTCTTGGTATGAGCATATTCACTTTTTATGTAACTAACAATTGAAATTCGTAGAATATCTTAACTTGCTCCTTTCCCCCCCTCTTTCCTCTTTATTTTGTTCAAGGTAAGAGAGTGTTAAAATCTATTGACTTCTCCAGCAGCACTTTATTATAGCTAAGTGAGAATGATGCCTCCCCTCAGAAGGAGATAGAGACCTGATAAAAGATTTAAATGAATCATTTCCCCATTATCTCATATTAACATTTCTGAGCAGGGTTCCTAGGGGAAAGATGTCTAAATTATGTAAAGTATATTACTTGTGGCTAAAATAAATTCTTTGAGAAATATAAAGTTTTATTAACCTTGGGGAGAAAAACAAGCCCCCAACATGGTAAGAATAAGGTCCTCGGGCTGCCCACCACACAGCACACGCCCAGGTCTCTTACATCAGGTGGCCCGGGTGTGAGGAGACACTGTCCACATCAGGACAATGCCCGTGACCAGCACTGCCTGATGGGCAGGGTGCAGCCCATGATAGAGAATTCCCTTTCAGTGGCTAATGTCATGGATTTATTAGTTTCCCACACTAAGCAAATCTAAGACCTACTAGTCTCAAGGTCGGATCTTCAATGAATGGGACTACCTGAGCTATTTCTTTAAAAATCCACGGTCACCTTTTTTCCAGCTTTGCTTTCTATATAGCAGCACCGCACGTACGGCAAACACCAGTAGGCTTTTCCTAACCAAATGGCTGTCAGCAGTGCCTTCCCTTGGCCATGCAGCTGTCACAGTGAGAGTCTTGTGCAATTTAATAAAAAGTAAGAAGTCATTCCTATTCCTTTCCCTTATTTGGTGAGAGTTAAGACAGATATCTTTTCTGCCTACAATGGCTTATTGGGGGTTCTCTGTGAAGAGAGATGTCAGGCTCACCACCTCTTATGGCCAGGCTTCTTCAATGTGTGTAGCTGATAACCCCGAGGCTTCCTTCCCCTCTCATTTCTCTCACTGGGCTTTTGATTTGCATCGACCTCCCTGAGCCTGTGTCCTGTTTGGAGGAGGGCTGAGGGAAATGCCTAATTAATATCTAAAATAATCTTGTAAAGTCAAGGGTCAGTTAAATCGATCACCTAGGGGTGATCTTGGTCTTACTTTGAACTTGAAAAAAACTCCTCAGGGTCACCGGAAGAGGAGCCTGCCAAGGAGGGAGAGGGAAGCAATGGGAAATGATATTGCACAAGGGGGACCAAATCGAGGCTTCTCCAGAAAGCACAAGTGATTGTATTAGTGAATCTGAGAATATCAACTGTGTACACCCAACCTTCCTTTGCTGAGTGTTGGCTCTTTGAGAGCAAATACAACAGCCATCAGTCCAGCCAAAGCTTCAGAATTGATTTCCATTTCCTTAAAACACTTATTTTTATTTGTTTAGGTCCCAGTGCTGGCCCTGATGGTCTTATTCCATGGACTCGCTTCTGTAAGGTGGGTGCTGTCTGGAGTTTATACTCTGAGTGCTTTCCGCTCTCTGTTGAGGGTCTCGGATTTCTTGCCGTGGTGCCGGCTGCACTGTGCTTGCTTTGGCGTGTTCCTCTCGCCCCTGGAACCCCTAGGGCAAGTTGTTTACTTTCCTTCAGAGCGCTGAAGGTTAGTCTCCAAGTGCGAGTCTGACAGGAAGCACCTGCCTGGGTGATAACATTCTCTCATATCCGAAATGAGTCTTCTGTTTGCTCACACTGACCCCTGACCTGGCAGCGCTTTAGCCCCGTCCATGAGTAACGTGTGGTCTGTGCCGGCGTAGACAGCCTGCTGGGCTGGAGGGGTGTCTTGAGCCTGCTCAAGCAGTGAGACCAGTTGGGGGGGAATAATCAGACCCCGCTAGGGTCACCAGACAGTGCTGACAAGCTCACGCTACTGGAGTTTAGTAGTGTGAAGGCAACTGGTATTCTGGGATCACCCTGGAGGTCATTCCCTGGCTGGGTCGCTAATGTTTGGAGAGGGAGGCAGAGCCTGGCTCAGGAAATGGAGAGCTTTGTGTCTGAAAGCTGGTAAGAGGGGAGGGACGGCTCTGTAGGGGGCAGTGCTAGCTTTGGCAGCTGGACAGTCTTTGCAAACTAAAACCCGATGGCGGGAGGAGACATGCTAAAGTCACTGTTTTGGATTTCTTGGTTTCTAATGTGTGCATCTGTATACTTGCAGGAAAATATAAATGATAAAAATTTTCCTTTCTGGCTTTGGATTGAAAGCATCCTTGAACTCATTAAAAAGCACCTGCTCTGTCTCTGGAATGATGGGTAAGGGCCATTGATAGGTATATTTTTGAAACATATGTTGAGCACACACTCCATTACTGCAAGGCTGAGATAGGCCTGACCCAGACAGACTTCACTATTTGGCAAGACTTGGGTGCATCTCACAAAAACAGATGCTTGCAGGCTGTCCCTTCAGGCATTCACGCTAGTAGACCCTCATAAGATTAAAATTATATTTTTATCTTACATGTATATGCATTTTCAAAGCTAAATTTAAAAACCCTGAGTGCCATTCATGCCTTCATTCATTCTACGAAACTTTCTTGAGCACCTGCTTTATTGCCTCCAAGTAAGGAAGAAAAAACTTTTCTGACTCGGTAAATTGTTTCTAATTTTTTCCCAGGGTCAGTTGATATTTTAGCAAAGACTTTAACTTGGTCAGAGGTCTAGAATATGAAAATGGATTGTCTGAGCCTTTCTCTTCACTAGAAAGGATGCATGAATTCAGACATTTTCATGGCCTTCAGAATCCCCAGGCGAAAATGAAAGGCTCATTAATCCAGCAAGTATTTATTGATCATCTGTAGCATCCAACAGGCACCATGTTAATGAGCTTTTTTGGGACTTCAGCATATATATATGTATGAGTCAAAGGCTTCCTGAAGTGTCAATGAAATAGATTTTAAAGCATCTAAAATAGTTGATACATTTCTATCCTGTGTTCTTGTGTCAAGTTGCAGTCATTTTGATTTGTAAGTGAATGTGAAAATTACAGTCATGACTGAACCTCAGAGTACCTCCATCAATCCCTTTCCATATGCAGGTGTATCGTGGGCTTTATCAGCAAGGAGCGAGAGCGGGCTCTGCTGAAGGACCAGCAGCCGGGGACATTCCTGCTGCGGTTCAGTGAGAGCTGCCGGGAAGGGGCCATCACGTTCACATGGGTGGAGCGGCCCCAGAATGGAGGTGGTAAGCCAAGGCGCCTGCACACACACCGATTCAAAATGTGGGTGCAAGCCCTTCTTCTTCGCTGCAAATCAACTCATACAAATAACGAGCTTTTGACATACAGTCGCAGCTCCTCCACTTATCCCAAGCTGAGCTTCCCCAGTAGGATTTAATACATCACCAAGGGCTATCTGGGATTTGTTGCCTGGAACATACTATGCAAATGATGGTTTTCTTTAAAAGACAAGGCCACATTCTTTCCTTTTTGTCAGGTGTGTCACCTGTAGGTGAAAGATGCGAGTCAGTATGACTGGAAGTCATTTATTGGGAGGAAACCCATAGTGCACAGGCGTGAGCTTCCAGAGCCACGGAGGGGAATCCCACGTGGATGTGCACGGGGATGAGGGCAGGCTCCGTGAGAGGGGTCCTGGGACTGGGTGCAGCCCTCCACCCTGCCTTCTGACAGAGAAGGCTCGGGCATGTTTATCTGGGTTATATCTTGGGTTTCTATCTGACCAAGTGCATCCATGGCAAAAACAATTCTGAAAACCTACGCGTTATGAAACAGGTCTCTGGGGAATGAGAAACAGGTTTCAGTGGAGACAAGGAAGTGATAAAGACAAACTGGTGACTTTTCACTCTTACTTGTAGTTTGCCCTCTTTGAGGTATTGGAGGGAAAACGATTTGTTCCAGTGACTTATGCTTTCAGTTAGAAGATGCAAAAAGATGGGATACTTTTCTTGTTCTATTTTTTTTTTTCTTCTGGCATAAAAACAGGAGAGCTGGAATTAGAGCCCAGTGAGGACAGTAGATGGTAGAGCCTGCCCTTTTCTTCCTCTCCCCCAGTAGTTCTTTCCTGAACTTGCTGAGAGATGGAACTAGCAAACCAGGCAAAAATGAAAACTGTTGGCAACCGGGAAGTTTAAAGCAGGGCAGCACCAGCTAGAAAGCTTTGGTCTGAAGTTCTAGAGCAGAGTCCTCAGAGCACCTGACAGCAGCCTCTGGAATGTGTGCCCCAAAAGTGAAATCCTGGATCAGTTAGGAAGCAGGATTCCAATGAAGTCTGGGACTAAGACCAGGAGTGAATTAAACTGTGTTTTTTTACATTAAGGATTAGAGAAAAAAATAGCAAATAGGGTCTCTTTTTGGTTTGTGTAAAAAGTTGTTTTCCATGTGTTGTCATTGTTTATTTTCATTTTTGAATATGAAAAGAAAGACAAAGTGAATTTATCTTCTAGTAACTTAATCTATGGCTTGAGCCAAGAAGACCCTATTAGTAATTAGTTATTTTAAAGGTATTTAGTAAATTTCTTTTGGCTAGACTTACAAATCTTAAGTAAATAATGACAAATGCAATATAACCGAGAGTAATGATGGCCTTTATTTTTCCTATTTTAAAGAAAGGGTAATAATCTATTTAGGAATAAAGCAGTTCCATGCTCTGTGATGTAAATCCTAGATTGTGTTTAGTTCTTACCAGGTTCTGTCAAATCCATAAACTCTGCAGTGTTTGTCCCTCTCCTCTATTGTTGCGGGATATTCTGTGGGACTCACTTTGCTTTTCCTCCTTTTAGAATCTTGCTTCCATGCGGTTGAACCCTACACGAAGAAAGAACTTTCTGCTGTCACCTTCCCCGACATTATTCGCAATTACAAAGTCATGGCCGCTGAAAATATTCCAGAGAATCCCTTGAAGTTTCTGTATCCAAATATTGATAAAGACCATGCCTTTGGAAAGTACTACTCCAGGCCAAAGGAAGGTAAGTGGGCAGAGTGTGCGAGCATTGCCTGATGAGTCATAGCACAGCCCAGTCATTCCTGTGGTTGTGTTTTCCCTTCATCCGGTCCAAAGGTTTGCAGGAGACAGGCTTTAACCCCACACACTGCCCTCGCTCTCCTATCATTGCAAGGTGCCAGCACAGACTCCCCCCATGCCACGTCACTAGCCCACCCCTTCTCTTGAATTGGTAAAAGCAGGCTTCCTAATAAACACAGCGCAGTTGAAACATAATACGTTGTTTGGCCTGATACAGATAGTAAGAAAGGAGTAAATGGTTTTCAATCTTAGGGGTTGTTGGAGAAGGTCCATTTCTGGTCTTGTGTACCTGTTACATTTTTACTTTTTCTACGCGGAGGGGTAAAACGTAGGACCTGTGATGGTCACCTGCTTTATGTCAGCCTGCTCCTGACATTGAGGAAATGGAGGCCCAGGCGAAGTGAAGTGGTCCCTTCATGGGGACCTGATAAGTTATCAGTCACATCACTGAGAGCCAGTCTAAGCTTAGCACACGGGTCTCCCGCTGCTTAGTCTTCATTGAACCGCATTTGAGAAAGTGGAAGTTAGACTAATCTGGTTTGGAATGCACCAAGAAACTAAACGATTTTTCAGGATCAGTAGTCTCAATATTGGCACAATTACTGGGCTTCCCTGGTGGCGCAGTGGTTGGGAGTCCGCCTGCCGATGCGGGGGACATGGGTTCGTGCCCCGGTCCGGGGGGATCCCACGTGCCGCGGGGCGGCTGGGCCCGTGGGCCGTGGCCGCTGGGCCTGTGCGTCCGGAGCCTGCGCTCCGCGATGGGGGAGGCCACAACAGTGAGAGGCCCACGTACCAAAAAAAACAAAAACAAAAAAAAAACCCAAACAAACAAACAAAAAAATATTGGCACAATTACTTTGGGGAGAAGATGCACCCAGCTTACCTTGACAGATGTGTTTATTACACCAACCAGGCCAGGACCATAAACCAGGTAAAACTTCTGTAGGATTTCAAGCCTTGGAAAGAGAACCGTCTTAGCTTGACTTCTGTGCTGAACGTGCCTCCCCTTTTCGTCTGGTTGTTTCTGCATTCACATTACAATTTCAGGCAACCCAGGCAGGGAGTCTAACCTGACTGCCAAGGAAAACAGTCCAGTCTTGATCAAAGAAAAAGTTGATTGTTCTTGTGTAATTTCTGCTAACGGAAAGTGTACGTGATGTGTTTGCTTCTAGCCCCAGAGCCTATGGAACTTGATGGCCCTAAAGGAACAGGATATATCAAGACTGAATTGATTTCTGTGTCTGAAGTGTAAGTGAACACAGAAGAGTATGTTTAAAATCCTCAAACAAGCCCCCCTCCTGGCTGGGGCCTGTTGAAGATGCTTGTTCTTTGCTTTTCCATTGTAATTGTTGCTGCCACCATCACAGATGGACCCGTGGAAAGATCCTAATTAGAGATACTGGTGTCACTGCCTATCAGCGTTTTATTGCCTTTATAAAAACAAACAAACAAACAACAAACCAAAAAAATCCAAAAAACCAAAATTGTATTTAAGGTATATAAGTTCTCCCCAAACTGATATTTTGAAAAAGTGTAAATAAAATGAACAAAAATTGATCAGAGTGGGAAAGCAGTTCTTTTCAATCTAGAAAAGGCCAAAGTAATGACTGAGACATTTTTTTCCGTTTGCTTTTATTTTGTTGTTTCATTTTGTAAAAGGTAGAAAAAATTTTGGAAAAGTCATTGTCAGTTATTTGGCCTGCAGCACTGTCTTGGGGTGAATGGATGTAGCCTTCATGTAAAAACCCTCTGGAGCAGCTTTATCTGCATACAAACCTCAAGGTAGGGATGAGGGACTCCCCAGACATTTCTCTGGCGCTTCTCGGGCCAGGGTAGGTGACACAACTGCACAAGCTCGCGCCCACGTTCACCCAGGCAGAAGCGGTGCAGGATCCAGACTGGCTATTTCTGGCTCACATCTCTAGAGTACCGTGTGTTTCCCAAAGGGCCGGGCTGGGGACATGAACCTCTCGAGATCTGTCCTTTTTCCAAACGTATTTTACAAGTGTATACACTTCCCTGAAATAAAAATCTAAAATGATGATTCAGTCACAGGCCAAAGATGAAATGGCAAAGTTTACACCACTGCTTTCATAATCTAGATGCTAACATTTCCTGTCTCTTTCTCCCCATTTTAGTCACCCTTCTCAACTTCAGACCACAGACAACCTTCTTCCCATGTCTCCTGAGGAGTTTGACGAGGTGTCTCGGATAGTGGGCGCTGTAGAATTTGACATGGTGAGTACCACACAGGGACGCTTTCAGCACACTGGGTGTTTGCTCTCTGAGACAGGGAGGGCGCCTGGCAGACCCTGGGCCTATCTGTGAGCTCTCAGAAGGAGCCTCTGGCAGAACCCAGAAGGGTGTTTTTTAGATTAGCTATGACAAGCTGGAGCCTGCTGTGTTTAAAGAAGCTACGTCGTCACCAGGATTTTTATTCCTGGCCTTCAGCACCTTCCAAAAAATAATGACATTGCAAATATTTAAAAGCTCCCCCTCTGCCTTTTAAATTTGTCCACATAGAAATCTCATATATTAAGGAACTAGGATTTCTCTGATAAGAAAATGATTTCCTTTTGGTCCGTTTGAGCACTCTGTCTGGGTGAAGAGGTGTTATTTTTAGGAAGAGAGGAGACTAATGTTTGGTATACAGTCATTATAGACACTTGGGCAGCCACAGCGAAACACTTTGCCTGATTTATGTTTGAGAACTAACTTGTACCACTAGCACCTGGGGCTGTGAAGGACTTTGCCAAGAGTAAAAAGTTCAAGGAGTGAAGCAGAGTGTCATGAGTACCACGATAGGGATAGGAACAGGGCTGTCCACAAAAGAGTGCATCTTTCTTTGGGAGAATGTTTTGCAGTATGTCACATAGTATTGTTTGCCTGTCAGCCTGGAAGCCTTCCCCTTAAAGATTTTATTTATTTATTTATTTTGATTGGCTGGATTTTTGCTGATTTTTTTTTTTTTTTTGCTAATTTTAAGCTCTTTTCCACATGAAGCTATTCCAGTTCATTTTTTATAAATTTATCTATTTTATTTATTTAGCTTTGGCTGCGTTGGGTCTTCGTTGCTGTGCACAGGCTTTCTCTAGTTGTGGCGAGCAGGGGCTACTCTTCGTTGCGGTGCGCGGGCTTCTCATTGCGGTGGCTTCTCTTGTTGTGGAGCACAGGCTCTAGGCGTGCAGGCTTCAGTAGTTGTGGCAAGCAGGCTTCAGTAGTTGTGGCTCACAGGCTTTAGAGTGCAGGCTCAGTAGTTGTGGCGCACGGGCTTAGTTGCTCCGCGGCATGTGGGATCTTCCCGGACCAGGGCTCGAACCCGTGTCCCCTGCATTGGTAGGTGGATTCTTAATCACTGCGCCACCCGGGAAGCCCCCCGGTTCATTTTTTAAAATTTGCTTAATGTTTTAAAGAAAAGCCTCTCTGAGTCACTACTGGCCCTTCTTTATCACTGGTGCCTGGCACAGACTGCTCAGCGATGCAAGAGGGAGGACAGGATGAAGGGAGAGGGCGCCAACTCCCAACGTTCAGGGTCACACATCCCTGCGTTCAGGGAATGCATTTGTGCGGCATTAGTAATATCTGTTTAGACTCAGGTTTCTGGTATGTAACCTTTTCCTTATCCTTTTCCCTCACCTGAAGAAGTACAGGCTAAAATCTTTACACCCTTCTGATTGTTAAGGCTGAAAAAAAATCACTTAGAAAAATGCTTAGGTAGTGTAATAGCACAGTAGTTCTGTTCCTATTGGCGAGTGAAAGATGAACCCTGTACCTGTGTAAGGTTGCATCCTCTGTTGGAATGTAGCTCCCCACACTGCTCTGAAGTGTTTTGTGAGCCCTACACAGAAAAGGAATAACTGTAAAGCCCTATTTAGAAAGTGTAAGATCGGTGGACGAACCAAACAATGGTGCAATCTCCTTTTTCTCCTCCTTTGCTGTTCCTGAGCAAGTTACATCATCATCGTGGTCATCACCACCATTAATAGGTGACACTTGTTAAGCTCTTACCGTGTACCAGGCACTCCACGGGTAGTAACTTAGTCCTCACAACAGCCTTCTAAGTTAGGTATTATTGTTTTTCTCACTTTACAGATGTAGAAAAAAGAGGCTCTCCAAAACTATGAAACTTGACTAAGATGAAGTAGTTAGTAAACGAGGGAACGAATATTTGAATCCACCTGGGGTGTCTCTAGACTGCATGTTCTTGTCTACTCTCCTGGAATGCCCCCCACAGAAAGCTGATCTCAGATTCATTCAAAACCTGCACGCAAGAGAAGCTGTTTGTACTTGACACTGAGTATGTGTTGTTCTGGTTTATTAAGACGAAGGCAGCATAGCCTTCGGGTGAGAGGCCTGTGTTTGGGATTTGGAAATCAGAGCTCCAACTCTGTCATACCATTATGCCCTGTGACCTTGAGAAAATAAGATGGATTAGTCCCCTCCATCTGTGCTTGCAGTATGACCACTTTCTCTGTGCTCTCGGAACGATACTGTGAGAGCAATTTAATTACTCTAACTAAATGCCAGGAAGTGGTTTTGTGGTTCTGGATCCCCTCTCCCCCTGCCCAGGAGCCATCCATTTCATTCCAGATGATTTCATTCATTTCATTTATAGAATAAAATAAATCTATTTTTATATACACGCACACACACACAGATCTCCAGAGTAAACCCATAGAAGATTTAAGAGCTATAATATGGGCACAGCACTGGTTAGACAAAATTAAAGTTGGATTTGTCTCCGAATTGGGTGGACTCCACCTTGTCTGTCCCAAATTGTCCTCAACCTTGGCCACAATTTCCTTTCCGCATCCATCCACTCTTGGAGTTATTAGGGTATGTGCTCTGAAATAGACCTGTCATGGAGCTGGCTGGTTTCGACCATGTCTGGAGGTTGCAGCTCTGGACCAGGAGGCACTGGGGCCAGCGCCTGGTGCCGCCTCAGGAGCAGGAGGACCGCAGGCTCCTGAGAGACAGAGCACCAGTGTTCTCTGTAGCCTGACTTCAGTGCTTGTTTAGTCTGGCTTTCCTGTACAATAAACTTTCTCCTCTGGGACTACATGAGAACCAGTCTCCTCTCCTAGAGGCCTTTGGGCAAAGCTTGGACAAAGCTGATAATAATTTAATGATAAATATTAAATAACACTTATTAATTGTCTGCTATTTTCTGTCTAGTCTACTAAGCATTCTACATACGCTGTATAATTTAATCCTTTCAACAGATCTATCTGTTAGAGACTATTAGTCTCGTTTGAATAGATGAGGACCTTGGGATTTAGAGGTTAAGTAACATGACCTGGTCACACAGCTAGTAAGAGACAGTGACAGGATTTGAATCCAGGGTTGCTTGCTTTCTCTCTCTCTCTCTCTCTCTCTCTCTCTCTCTCTCTCTCTGAAGACCACCATCTTTACATATTTTACTCTCAGCCAGACTGAAACATAGGGGCAAAACCTTCATTGTGCTTTTCAACCCAAAATATTTTCCTAAGAGCCCGCTATGTACCACCCACTATTGAGTACTTGGGATTTAAAAAAAAAAGGACTCGGTTCTCAAGAGGCTTGTAGTCTAGAGCTGTGTTGCTATTGGGGTTTTGGGTCTGAATGATTCTCTGTTATGGGGCCGTGCTATGTGTTGCAGAATGTATAGCAGCATCCCTGGCCACTACTCACTAGATGCCAGTAGCACACACACCTCCACACCCGGTCATGACAATCCAAAATGTCTCCAGATGTTGCCAAAGGACAGAATCACCCCTGGTCAAGAGCACCTGGTCTAAGGGGAGAGCCCAGCATGGAAGTGAGATAGGAAGTCGATGGCAGGCCGGTGTCCTTTGGATGAGCAATTCACTGCCTCCGAGGGGCCCTGCTGGGGGAGGTGGAGGGGTCCCTAATGATTCTACTTCTCTAGCCTCTACCTGAAACTCATTCGTTTGTTATTCCTGCTGAGTGGCCTTTAAGGAAAATTTGTCATTTCCCCCAAATCCCTCTCTCCCTCTGGCATACAGCTCAGCATTGCCTCACTCTTGTTTTGCATGAGCAGATTTGCCACGTTGCTCTGTCGCCAGACTTGCATAACAGCAAAAAGCTTTATGCAGCTTGGATGAATTGACAGAATTAAGCCAGCAGGCTGCAGAGTAATAATCCATCAGCTTAGGTGACATAAAAGGTCTCTATTAGTCCAGGAGAAAGGATAACACATGCTGAAGGCCCTCTAATTCCATGGTGGTTTTTTGCCGGGGGATGTGTCTTTCTACTACTCCATTGTAGAACACACAAGTAATGTCAAATATATGAGTCTGCGTTTTACAAGAGCAGTGTAATAAATGTAAGCACATTTTCTTTTTACAGATGAATGCAGTATAAGAGCAGGAATTTTTCTCATCTTCTCTGGTGACATTTTTCCTTCCCACCTGTGATTCCCTCCTGCTACTCTGTTCCTTCACATCCTGTGTTTCTAGGAAAACAAAAGAAAGGCCAACAAATTCACTGCAACCTGTTGATAGCAAGTGGATTTTTCCCTAATTCAGAAACATCTGTTACTCTGAAGGGCTTCATGCATCTTATTGAAGGTAAAATTGAAAGGCCCTCTCCACAGAGTGGGTTTTACAAATATAAAACATCCAGATACACCAAAAGCATCAGAACTAGAATGAGAGTCCTTTGGGAAAGGTGAAATATTTAGCAGCATCTAGCAAATGCCATGTCTAGAGTCAGTGCTCAATTGTTATAGGTGGTTGGGTAGATCACACGGTTATTTGAGGCAACTGCTTCATGCAGGATTGGCATATTTCTATTCTAGAGAATTCTTATTTGTTCTCTCTGCTTTAAATGTGGCTAGAAGTTTTCCAAGGGTTTGCCTATGAAATAGTGCAAAGTTAAGTTTACAAAGAATTACATCACCTCTTTATTGAAGGTAGCTGTCCCGTATCTGGGCAGAGGATAAAAGCTGTGTTCTTTATTGTATCTTCCACACTAGCCATTGAAAGCTAGAGACAAATTCTCTCTCGGGAGACTTAGTTTTTCTGTTTGTTATGGTTTTATGATACTGGCTAATATCAAATGGAAACAAGTAAACTTTCCAAATTCATGAGTAGTGTTTTCCGTTTAAACTTTAATATCCAAAGTTGAATATATTCTGCCTTCATCACAGTCACTAGTAAATGAAATTGTCCTCACAGTTCTATCAAGGGAGCCAAACTATTAACAGCTCTCTTAAGGTAAATCCTGTTATTTTTCAAAAAGTTGAAATTAATTGTAGATGTAGACAAACTCAGAAATTTAATGTATGTTTCTTAAATGGGTTCACTTGTCTTTATTGTTATTAGCTGGTATTTAGTCTTAGTCATAAAATTTTCAAATTGAGAAGAGAAAATAGTGACAAATCATTAACCAGAGATTATGAGAATCAAATAATTTGAAAACTCATCCTGTGTAACTGCATTGAGAATTGCATATTTTTCACTGATAAATGTGTTTCTCTCACAAATACATTGCAAATGGTTCCACTGTCTCTCTTGTGCTTTTTCTAGACCCTTTTTGGACTGGATGATGTTTTGTGAAGTGTGTTGTGTTACTTACCTTGTCCCTTCATTAGCACTGACATGCAAAAAAGTGGTTTAGGGAGTGGGTTTGACAGGGTTCTTCTAGATAACATTCACAAACTGCTGTCTGCAGCTGCATCTTATTTTTCTGCTGTCACCACCACAATCATACTGTTATGTAAATACCGTATTTTTCTGGTGGGAATAAAGTTTCCCTGAAGTCTACCTCAGAATTAAAGCTAAAGTATATGTACTGCATTAAATATAATATGCACATGGTACTTTCCTTGGTATTAAACACAAATCAAGGCCTCCTCTCAGATTTTACATAAGATGATTGACATCAACCTGACTGGGTTTGCGTTGACTTTTTAAATTGAAATGATGAAGGAACAACGATGACAGTTAAAAAAAATTGTTTCCAATTGCTAATATTTAACTATTTGGTGTATTTTTGCCCTCAAAGAATGCTTTGGCATAGTCTCATTTTACTGCACCAGTCAAGAGACTTTGTTTACTTTTAAAAAATATTAAAATTATAAAGTTAGTCTCTTACAAATAATATTTTGTGTAAAGATTTTAAAAGTTACTGGCATTATGTGTAGGTTTGATGTTTTTCTCATCTTTTCTTATGATTAAGCATAAAAATATATCAGTCCTTATTTTTAAATACGATTAATACCGTTTTCCTAAGTGTTACCCTTTCTTACCCAGATTAAGATAGGTTGGTGGAAGAGATCAGAGGAAACATTATTGAAACAAGCTATAATGAGTACCATAAATAGCAAACAAACGAAAGACCTTTGGTTTTGGTGACCACCAGAGCTGCCTCCAAATGCAGAAATAATTTGGCATTTATTTTAAAATGAATTTCAGTCCTGCTATAATGCAAGTTTTTAATTTTAAAATGCATGTAAAATGGGACTCTGTATTGTATCCATAGCAGCATCTAAACTCCACACCTCCTTGATGAGGTGAGGTATTACTTTCTGAGAAGTTACTACACCCACACAAAAAGCTGCCATTTTTTTCTCCAAAAACGTTATAAGCTAGAAAGGTGTGCCCTTCTCAAAGTAAAAGGCATTGTGTCCTGGAAAAAAAACAGTAAAATGAAAGAATCGCCAAGTAGTTAGATGTAAGTCTGTCAGGTTAGACGCAACTGTTGTTTGATGAGCTATCAGGGAATAGTGGTATAAGCTTGAATTCTGGCCTCATAGCATATATGACTGTTCTCACCTCCCTATCTGTAGTATTTACATCTAGGAAATATAAAGTTTCTTCATAACGAACATGAAGAGTTGTATTTCTCCAGGGAGTGAAGTAGATAATGCCCTGCCTAGCCAGTATGTTTGTATTTCTATATAATTGATCATTGTTTAGAAGTCACTAAATAGATTCTGGCTAAGGGATGTTTGTGTGCTTTAAGAGTATTTCTGGTATGGGGTTTTATAAGCCTAGGACTTTTATGCACCACTGAGGACAAATTTCTCCCTTTTCAGGAAAGTGTCTTCTGAGATGGCAATAAATAGATTTTGCTATTTAGTCAGCATTCAATGATGGAAGTCTATTTGTTGCCTGTAAGCTGAAATGGAATATTAAGTCTTAATTGAACAAAGCACTCCTTTCACATGTGACTATCCCAGGAAAAAACTAGAAGTTGTTTTGAAAGCTCTGGTACCTACTTTTTGAACTGGAATTGCTGTGCCCAGAGTAAGGGGTCCTTACTTAAGTGGCTTCTTTGGTTAGTTAAGATTCATTCATTTATTAGTTCATCAGATATATATTGAGCACCTGCCATGAGCCAGGCACTATTCCAGATGGTTGGGAAACGAAGTCGGTAAACTAAAACAGACAAAGATCTCTGCTTTGGTGGAACTTAAGATGTTCTGTGATACTGGATCGTATGTTCTGGTACAAACATCTTACCTATTAAAACTTAAGAAAGCTTTTGTGAAGCAAACATACCCAAAAGCTACAAATAATTTAAAGGGTATACAAAACTGTACACAATTTCAAAGTAATGGCATTCATCTATGAAAGGGTGAGAAGATTAGAGATTTCAGATATCTCTTCCAGTTCTAAAATGTCAGTAATACAGACAAATAAACACATGTGACTGCTATAGCAAAGCAAATTACTTTGTGACAAACAACTTGGTTGAAAATGGACAGCCGTGGTATACGTGGTGTTCGTGTACCTTCTCTGTGGTTAGAAAACCATTATGCTAACCCTAAACCAGAGGTTTCTGGCATTGGGAGTGAATGCCATTTCACACACCCATGGACCAGGTGGGAGCTGCCATTACCAGCTTGTCCTACACAGACCCCAGTGTGGCAGCGCCACAAAGAGATGTCAAGACTTTTGTGAAAATACCTTCTCTTCTCATTAAAGGAGGTTAGAACCCTCCTAGTGAAAGATTCAATGCAGCAAATATTTACTGAGCACCTCCTAACTGTAAAAGGATAGTGTTAGCTTCTAAGAGGACTAGAAACATGCCTGCCTGTCTTCTCACCTTCAGGGATGAACTGCTTACAGAATTTTCATCTTAGTCATTGCGGTAACCCCACTGGACACCGTGCATAGTACCTGGCCCACAGAAGGCATTAAAAATGCCTCGACATAGTCCCTGTGTTCAGTGGCGTTCCCAACCCAGTGATATAAGAGAAAACCTTTAAAAAAATTCATTTTCAGGTTTTTTTTGATACATGTATTTATTAAGCTGTAAAAAGCAATACTACCTAATTTCATTTAAAATAAATATTTTCCAATTTCAGAATACTTACAACTTACAGTTTTAAGATTAGATTCACTTTGGGAGGTTCTGGAAGCAAATACATTCATAGCTGTACAATCCCCGGGAAGAATCTAAATCCAACATCAGGTCATTCAGTCCCTGCCAGGCAGGTAACAGCATTAAATGGTTGATAGCTAATCCAGCTCTGCAGCTAAAGGGCAGTGTGGGGTACAGCACATTACACTCAAAGATGAGATGATAATTAGAACTGAGACCAGCAAAAACAACAGTGTATACAAAGCTTTAAATAAACACCACCATATAGAGCTCTGTGGTACAGAAAAAGCACAGATCCTAAAGCCAAAACAAAAAGATCTTTGGAGTATATTGATGGCAGCAGTTAACGGCACAGTTAAAAGCATTTAAATCAAATGTACCCATTATTATCGCCAGCCAACAGCAAACAGCCAGAACAGGAACGAGTGTACAGTCATAAATAAACTCACTGGTAAATAAGGGCACATTTAACTAAACCACAAAGATTTCACAGAATAGTTATGATCTGAGAAAAGATGAAAACTCTTTGTTCCCAAATAATAGAACCTCTTTTTATTAGAGAAAAGCCTCAAAATCATTGGTTATCTTTAAGCTGTGTAATTGAACCATCTTAATGTTTCATTTAAATCACAAACAGAGCAAGCTGCTGTTTGAGCAGTTATTTCCGTTGATTTCTATTAAAGAGTGTCTCCCCCATAATATCTTTGGGGATAATGCTGTTCCTCTGCAGCGTTTTACAAATACCACCTGTCTTCTACATGTCTTGATAGAACCATGAGGCAGGAACACAGCAGCAGGGCTGGACACTCACCCTCCATACTCCCCACGGGAGCACACACACGAGAACGGCTTCATGCCTGATGCAGCTCAGTTAAGGAACACCGGCCGTGTTCCACCAAAAGAACACATCTAGGTTAATAAGGGGGCAAGGGCTGAAGTCACTGATTTAGATTGGAAGCAATAATCAAAACACTTGGAGGCTGCTGGAGTGGGAAAGGAGCCATTAGGCATGATAGAGCTTGGAAGCAGAGTGTGTGCTGACAGAAAAGGAAAAAAAAAAAAAAAAAAGGAATTTGCTATATTAATGAAACAACCAGCATTCATGTAGTTGAGAATTCTGCACATTTCACTAAACACAGCTTCAAAGGAGTCCCATTTGTGTGTGTGTGTGTGTGTGTGTGTGTGTGTGTGTGTGTGTGTGTGTGTGTGTGTGCTTAATATCAGAAGTCCTTATTAACATACCCTTTTGCCTCTGAGGTATGACAGAAAAACGTTCTGTGTGCAGTTCCTCTCCAAGACAAACGATGGGACTCAATTTAAAATGAAATGGCCTTTTCTTATTATTAAACTCCAAAGTCCACAAAAAATATATGGTAGAAAATCAGGAGAAAACTGGAGTGATCTAGTGATCCCCCAACTAGAACAAATATCTTGATGCAGACTTTTTAATGACAGGTTTAAAAGCAAAGGTTATTTGTAGCAGTTCCCATACCTTCATAATAACTTTGGTAGCCTAGAGCACTTCTGAATTTGTCTTTATCCTGAAAGCTGAAAAATATCTTCTTAAAGAGCTGAAGTAGCACGTCCCTTCCTTTTATTGGCCGATAAATTTGACTAATTTGTACTTAGTAATTTGTCTCTGGTTCATCTCCTATAGACAAACGGCATAGTTATAGCTCGGATGCCAGGTACATGAGGCGTTTTCTGATTTATTGTGGAAAACATGAAAACTGCATAGTATGCCAGCACCCACTTTCCCAGCTAAAGGAAAGAGGCAGATAGCTAAACATCTGGGAAGAGAGGCTGGCCTAAGGGGATATAGGAAAAGGAAATTATTTCAAAAATTATTTTAACTACATTCACACATATGTTTTGATCACCAAACATATCTTAAACAGATTCCCTGATGAAATCTAGTCAGAATTGGTCTATCCTACTAATAGTTATCAACTATTATAATTTTTAAAGAGTCACATCATGAAGCTAGGGTGACAGGAGATATTTCACACACATAACCATAAGTGCATATAACTGTTCAAACACTCAAACTAAATACATATTTGAAGTCATGAAAATCACACTGATTTGCTTCTAAAGGCAACCTTGACCCATTTGGACAGACTGTACAACAGAGTTTAATTTATAAATGCATATCAGCAGCTCATCACCATAAATTGAAAATTCACAAAATACACAAAAATAAATCACGAAGACCACACAGTTAAGCTAGCATTGGTAACTGTTTCTTTTACATCAAATTATACAATGTGCGAGGTAAATATTGCTCACATTATGGAGGGAGATTGTTTTATTTCTATTTTTTCCCAAAGAGATCAGATTTGTCCTGTGTGCACAATGAAGAAAACTCCAGTAACACTGAAATGACAAATGTTGTAAAATATACATCACTACCAGATAGAAATACACGTTCTTCATAATCATTTTCCACAATTAAATAGGTAAGTGATTTAAATCTTGGGCTTAAGACCATTATAACAGCCCATCAAGATTCTTATGGACAGTTTGGTTCTCCTTTCCATTGTTGGAATCTCCTTGAGGCGTGTACTGGACTTGGTATTCCTGCAGGATTTTAAATACATCGTGGTGTCCAAAGTGCAGCGCTTCATCCATGGGAGTATTATTCCACCTAAACAAGTAGCACAGCATGGACGGGGTCATTAGATAATTTCTGTACAAAGATGATAATCCAGCATTCTTAGATTTTAAATGCCGGTTAAAGGACCATTCAAATTTAGCTATTTAAGCAATATTACAAGGAATATGGAAGAAACGCAGAAAGGGATTTATAATCCAAACAGTGGTCTTGGAGACAACTTGGGATATGGGGAGGAAGAGAAAACTACCTTCTGCAAAAGGGTCTTGTTCACATTATCTAAGTGCTTATGAATGGGAAGTTCTAGTGTTGACAGATAAGAGAGACTCTAGTATTTCTAAATTTTAACTTCATGGAAAGCCCAAAGGATCACTCTTTAAATAGCATGTTCAAAGAAAAATCAGCTCTATAGCATCTATCACCCTAGCCTTTGGTAGAAAATTTGTATTCCTGTCAATGTAAAATCACAGTAAATCGCAGAAGTCTGGTAATAACCACGATCTTATTAGGGCTCAAATATACTTTGGAGGAGCAAGACTGGCCTCAGAGGAACTGACATTTTCATCATCTCTGGTAAGGATGGGACTCTAGGGGCTCAACTGGACCACTGCACAACCAGAAGAACAACTACCCTTTCCCTAGGAAGTGTGTTTCTGAGCCGTGCTCTTTAGAGTCATATAAATGAAGACTGGAGATAAGAAGAAAGAAGAGTTGCCAGCAGTGGTTCATCAGCTAATTAGCCTTTTGAAAGAGGAGCCAACACTGTAAATCACAACCCAAGTGAATGACAGAGCATAATTAGCTCCCTAGTACTTCACAAACTATTAAGCTTCTCTTCTCATCCACTCTCTACTTTATGTCACTTAACTTCTCCATGGCTACTAGGCTCTCTGACTCCACTTTTTCACATGCCACTCTCACCAGCTTCTGGTTTTCCTTCTTTCTTTGTTCTTGACCTTTTACCTTCTCAGTGGGGCCCCAATATGGAACTCAAAGGTTTTCTAAAACAATCTCATTTAAAAAATATTTTTGAATAAAGTTTGGTAACCTGTTCTTAATTTTTAAAATCAGGTAAGTAACATTTTACATGTATCTCTGTGCTTCTCAAAAAACTGCTGAATTAAGTTGCCTTTCACTTCTACATTGGCCTTCATTAAGTTAGGGAGTCAGTGGCCTGAAACCGGGAGGTGGGGTGACTTTTCAATCATCTACAGCATATAATTATCTGTCTTTCTGGAAAAACTGAATGTTAACTGCAAGTTATCTTTTTTTACAACTCACTCTTTTTTTCCGTGAAGTAATGCAAAATATCAGCTCTAAAGTATACACTAAATCTGCTCAAGTCTATTTTACAATTTGAGGTGACACTGATTCTACGAAATAGAGAAAGAAGACGTGTTGGTCTAGCTTACATTCTCAAATCATGAATACTCAGTTACCAAGTTAGTTACTGAGCTAACTTTTCCCTCTCAGTTGGGTGTTTCTGCTTTCACATTCCTAGGGGCCAATTTAGGGCAAAAGCCAAAACAAAACATTTTGATCCTTAAACATGCAAAGCACAGTAAATATTTCCAGCCTGTAATAGCTAGTGTTTTACTTGGGATTATAAATACTGGGGGCAGGGGAAAACACTCTCTTCAGTTTCTTGCTCTAGAAAGAGCTGGTATGGGCATTACATTTGAGGATAAAAGGGAGAACTGTCACCCTGAGGTTTTAGAATATTGCCAATAAAGATCATGATTTTAGGTAATCAAAGTATTACCATACTTACAAAATTGCTAACAGTTTTCAGACACTGATGTCATAACTTTTCTGCATATCTTGCAAGCTGAGCTAATAAAACCCAAACCACTAATTTAAAAAATAGTAAAACCTTACTAAAACAGAAAGATCTAATAGCTAGAGAATAATCAACTTGCTCCAAACTTACTTCATATAGTCCTCAAATACCCAAACTCCTAATCATAAATATCAAACCTCTCCCACCAAGTATTTTTTTCCCGTTCTTCTAAACCTTTATTCTCATTACTCACTGACTCATCCAGTTATGTAACTCCAGTTATATAACATGCCAGTATATCAGTACAGGCTTTACTTTAAGCATATGTATATATGTAAGCTGCACTCTTACCCCTCCCTTGACTATCCGCTTTGTGAACAGTACTTTACTGCAGGATGAATGTCAATTTGCCATGTGGACCGGAAGGGAGAGGAGAGGAGCAGAGCATATTCCAGGCATATTTCTCCCACTCTATCTAGAGTACCCTTCTCTTCCTTCTGTGCCCTCAAATCTCATCTCTTCCCCAAAGCACTGGTTAAAATTCAACTTCCATGAAGCTTTCTAAAACTGACTCCAACCAAATCCAGGAATTTCAACAAGCTCCAATATATTCATTTTATTTTATTTTATTTTATATTTTTTGCGGTATGCAGGCCTCTCACTGTTGTGGCCTCTCCCGTTGCGGAGCACAGGCTCCGGACGCGCAGGCCCAGCGGCCATGGCTCACGGGCTCAGCCGCTCCGCGGCATGTGGGATCTTCCCGGACCAGGGCACGAACCCGCGTCCCCTGCATCGGCAGGCGGATTCTCAACCACTGCGCCACCAGGGAAGCCCCAATATATTCATTTTAGAGGTCTGTAACAGTAATCTCCTTACACGTATTTAATATGCCCCTGGAAATGTTTATCTTGTCTACCCTGTGTAGTCAAAAGGCCCACGAGGATAAAATTCCTATTTTATCCTTCCAGACACCAAGAATTGTTTTCTTCATACAATACGACGACTGCCAGACTAACCAAGAAAATTCTAAGAGAACCTCCTTAGGTAAGAAAGAGGATATAAGAGAGAGAATGATCTACTGAACAGAAACAAGGTTTTGTTGGTTGCCTTTATAAGGCTCCATAGCAAGTTTAATAACAACTCCAACATATACATAGTGGATTTAAATATACCACCACTTAACTACTAGAGCCCTGTATGATAAAACGCTGGCTTGCCAATTATATGTTAGAAAGTAAATTAAGGGCTCACCTGTCCTTAGGGAAAGGATTTACTTTGCAGGCTTCCAGCAAAAATTTAACAACTTCAACATGACCTACATCGAAAACAAAACAAGCAGGTTTTAGTATTAAGTAGAAATTAAGTCTGAAAAAAAAATAAATGAGTGGTTCATATATTACCCTCTGCAGCAGCTACATGGAGTGCTGTTCTAGAATCGTAGTCTCGCTGTTCCATGTCCATGGCTGACAAAGCAAATCTGAAAATTTGTTAAGTATAGCTATTCATTATATTAAAAATTTAATTCACTCTTGTAACATTTCCTCCATCAGTTCAGTCTAAGGTCCTGTGAGACAGGTGTCATCCTTCACCAGGCTCACTAATGGGACACCCTGTTCAACCAGTACACAGACACCTTGAGTAAATGGCCACTTCACCGTTCTTCCTTAGCTTTGCTCTTTTTGGGTAAGAGGAAATGTTCACCATCTCTCACAGAATTAAGCTTCATTACATTATTGTCCAAAACTCAAGAATGGTGGCACAACGATACCCTAAATTTGTGCCTCGGAAGGGCAAGAAACTAACAACTATACTAAAGTTAAATGTTTTCACTCAGGCTCCCATTCTTTAACATTTTACAGTCTACAGATTACAAGTACTAATCAGACTTTAAAATTAAAAAAATAAAGTGCACATTTTTATTGAAATAAAGGTATGTGAGTTTAAGGTATACAACATGTTGCTTTGATACATTTATGTATTGCAAGACGATTACCACTGTAGTGTTGGCAAACATCTCATTCATATGACATAATTTTCATTTTTTTGTTGTGAGAACAATTAAGATCTATTAAGATCTATTGATCTTAATAGATCTATTGATCTATTAAGATCAATTAAGTCTCTTAGCAGCTTTGAAGTTTATAATACAATACTGCTGATGCAAGTACTAATCACACTTTAAAATGAAGGTGGAAATTAAGCATAGACATTTTTCCACCTTAAAGTTCAGTTGCAACTCTCTACAAGAGACCTTATGTTAATTATACAGTCCTATATGACCTTTCCAACACTGGGGATCTGCAGAACACCAAATGCCCCTATGTGCCCACCCCCCTCACCTCCAAAGATGGAGAGTGGTGGGTAGATGGGGATTGAAAAGTCATTGTCCAATTCCAGTAAAACGCTAATACCAATTAGCCAGATTAATTGAACAGTTACCACTTGGGAAAACAGAGGACTGGGCTTTTATAGGAGGTTGAAAAGGAAAGACTGTACAGCAAGACTAAGGCACTGGAAGTGGGAACTTAATATAACTTTGGATCATTTTTATTAGAGGGAAATGGAAGTGAGACTTTATTTAGCTTTAAAGTGGCCCTTTGCCCAGAAGCAAATTCATAAACATCTGTAAGCCATATGCTAACCCACCCTGTTGACATACCTTCGAAGTGCAGATACATCTCCAGTATATGCAGCAAACAAAAGGTTTATCACCGACTTTACCTGTGAAGAAAAGAAAGTTGAGGTATCCACAGGGGAAAATAAATACATAGAATGTGCAACTGTTACCAGGTAAGTGATTTCCATGTGCTTTGAACACTTCAGCTGTCACACACAAAAATTTATCATAAGTATACTGCTGTAACCACAAAGAACACACGTGTGTTTTTTTCTTTTTAAATAGAGGATTATGAGGGGAAATCCAAGAGTAAAGAGACATGAGGGAAGGAATGGAATGATATCAATTGGCACAAAAGAATGGAAACTTCTGACCTGTGAAACACACATAGTTGGGGCAACTGAAAATTGGAACCTTTCTCATTTAGTATGTCTCAGTGGTGGGAGCTGACTTGTATACTCATAAAATTCACATCACATCATTATTAAAAACTAAGTCATGCTATATAAATGTCTAATCCCTGCCAACAATCCCTGTCCTCACCAATCACTGGCTTCTTTGGAAATCTTCAGAGACAACATTCAGTATTAATTATCTCAAACTTACTATACTTCAGTGAACTATACTTCACTGGAAAGGCAGTCTTCAGTTCAATGGCCAGGCAGTACAAATGGGGGCATTCTCAGAGCCTGTGACACTGCCTCGGCCCAAAAGGTGGATAAACTCCCAAAATATTAGGTCACTGACATTGAGTACTCCAAGAATTCAAAGTGTTATCTTCTTTTGATATTATTCACCTTCTTGTCATTAATTAAGGAAGAGGCTAGTTATCCTAAAGGCCACTGGATTTTGGTCGGCTTTCATAAAGACTGTCCAACCCTGTTTTTGAGAAACCAAACTATTGAACATAACACTGTTTGTTAATACTTCATAAATCCCCACTTTTGTCTTAAACTTTGCAACTTCAACATTCATATTGATGATCCAACTGATATTGGACTCAATGGTAGAAAACTGTTTACCTGGAGGGATGGAAGGTAACCCAGCTATCCACAAACAAAGCCACAGCCCTGGAAGATCTAGATCTTAACCTGGACATTCTCCCTTTCCACTACAGCTTCCCTTTCTCACAACCTGTAAACTTTTAAATCGAACTGGAACTAATCATTGCTGGACTTCCCTAGTTCAGCATTTTCAAAATGTGTTCTGCAGAAACTAGTTCACAAAGGCACCATGAAAAAGAGGGTTCCGTGGTCAGCTATTTTCTTAAAATATTAAATTCCCTTCTTGGAGATACAGAGCCTTTCGTATGCACATGAAAAGTTCTGCAGTACAGGAACTTAACCAGCTGAGCACACCCCCCAAATTTTACTGCTACTTACTGTTATTCTTGAGATCACTCCAAAAAGCCTTACTCTTAATCTTTCAGTCCATTAGCTTCCCTTCAGGCTACCCTTTACTACTCCTGCCCAGCCTGCACTCTGTCAATCTCCTACTAACCCCAAGTCAAGAACAGTTTTCTCAATGTGGGTGGGAGTTTAACAGAATCACCCAGAATGTTTTAAAAGTATATGTAAGCATGTCTCCTCCCATTTCTAGTTGTCCTATTCCCACACCTCAATTTGACACATTTTAGGGGATACAATATTTTGAAAAAAGTCTCCAGGTGATTTTGATATGCACTCTTCTGGGTTATGAACCACGGTTTCAGGTGCCCTTAATGTTTAAAAATTGGATAAATTTGGAATTCTCAATTCCCTTGTACTCTTGGGCCCACAGAAAAACACAATGGGCTATTACAGATTATTCTCCATATTTCCAACTGGTCTCTCATCACTGCTTGACAATTTCTTCTCTTATTGGTTCCCTTTTATGCTTCATTCAGACCTTTAATACCAGTGGTGAGCCCCAAAACATATGACCCCTAACCACAACTTTACTAAGATGATAAATTGTTTCTACCTCTCCTTCCTCTCTTATGCAAAATATCAGCTTCAAATACCTATTCTCTCTTCCTTTCCTCCTTTACTGGTTCCCTCATCTCTGCCTTAATACAGACACAACCATCCTATTTTGAAAAAACCAATATATAACCCCATTGTTACCCCCTTTCAGTGCATGTTTTCTGAAAGTAGTTTATATTTTTAATTCCCTGCAAATTACCTTCATACCCACTATGACCTCTCAGTAGTACCCTCAAAAGCTTCAGCAGCCTTCCTTAGCCCTGCTCCTTTCTGACCTCTCCAACATGCCCCGCCCTCACTCCTTATCTTTCAAAATGCTGATTACCAGGGTCTTCCTCCTGTTGACTGCTTTGCAGAATCATTTCCCACTTTCCGCTGCCTGATAATACCCCAAAGGCAGTCTCCGTACTTCTTGTATTTCAACGTAATTTCCCTCAAAGGTTTCATATATCCCTTTGGACAGAATAACTTCCCAATACACATTGTTAATCTAACTCTCTATTCCTAACAAACCCTAATTCTACAGCTCCACTTGCTTGTCATGCTGTCATTTCAAACTCAAACTACAGACAGCAAACCTCTCTGTAGCCCCAATGGCCTGGCCTCCAAAAGTCCATATCCATCTGCCTACTTGACACTGCTCGAATTAGAATTTGATTTCCACCACCTTCCCTCACCCCAAGTTAGCTCCTCTTGCACAGTCCCTCATTTTGGGATGACACTACAAATTATCCAGTTGCTGAGGCCAAAAACTGAGTCATGATCCAGGGCTGCTGCATTTGATGGCACAGACTGAGCCCCCCACCAGGATGCCTGGCCAAGTAGGGGTACTCAGCCCGTGCTCCTCTCACCTACCTCTGGTGCCCAGAACCCAGGTATGTCTATGGGAGGAAGGGAGCCCTCTTCACAGAAACGTGCTGAGAGGGTCTGCTTACACCAAGAGGCAGAACTAGCTTTTTCTAATTCATGCAAACTGACCACATAGACTCTGGGAGTATTCCTGCATTCTATTTCATACAACCCACATCCAGCTCAAACGCATTTGCTCCACCTCCAAAATACATGTGGAATCCCACCACTTACCACCTCCATTACTATTGCCCTAGGCTCTGAGTCACCACCTTATCTCACCTGGCAGACTGCCTCCTAACTGTTCCACTTGTTCAACTCTGCTGCCACAGGGATCTTCTGAAAACATAGATTGTGGCACTCCCAGTGACTTTCTGTGAAACCTAGAATAAAATCCAAACTCCTTACCATGGCTTTCAGGACACTAAATGCTCTGTTCCCTGGTTACATTGTGCATCTCATTCCCTGCCGCTCTGCCCCTTGCGGCTCTCTCCAGGCAGGTGTGTCTTCTTGCTGGTCCTCGGGGCACTCAGGGCCTACACTTGCTGTGCTGCTGCCTGGGATGCTCTTTCCCCAGGTAATGGGGAGGCTCCAATCCTCACTTCATTCAGGTCTCTACTCAAATGTAAGCTCACTGACTCTAAAACATTGCCCTCTTTTTCATCACTCCTTATCCCGTATCTTGCTTTTCTCTTCAGAGGACTTATCATTATCTGACGTTTATACACTTACACACACACACACACACACACACACACACACACACACACACACGTTTCTTGTCTCCGCCACTAAACACAAGGTCCAAGTGGGCAGAGACCTTGTCTTTTCTCTTCCCCACTATAACCACAGTGCCTACCACACATAAGTACTCATTAAATATTGGTTGACTCAAATCAACATGCTGTACAAGTTAAACTTACACAATGTTATATGTCAATTATATTTCAATTAACAAGTGTTGACTAAATCAATATTCTCTCCAGAAGCATCAAATATTCAAATTGCTACCAGCATTTGGGGATTAAATTGTAATCATTATTAATTCTTCTACCTCCCTTGACTTTTACTTCTTCAAATATCATTACCACATTTATTCAATCCTCCTAACTGGTGCCTCTGTTTCTAGTCCTTCTTTCCACCCTCCCAAACCTTCCCACATATGTCTAATCATCTTCTCAAAACGGTGCTGTGACTACTAAAGGTTTCTCAGCAAGGGAGTATGCAAAAAAAAAAAAAAAAAAATCCCCAAATCACTCCTGATAAAATTTAAATTCATTAGCCTTGCATTCAAGATTCTTCAGTGTAAACCTCAACTTCAACAGAGTAAAACTGGTCTCTCTCACTACCCTCGTTTTGTTTTTATCTTAGTGCCTATGCTCCTTTCTTTGGGATATCTAGATTCCTAATCAAATCCTTCCCTTCCCGCAAGGGCTAGCTTGAAAGCCCCTTCCCCCAAGCATCCCATCCAGCATTCACTATCCATGTAGCTTGTTGTCAGTTACCCACATAGTGCTTTGTGACAGCATGTGCCAAGAAGTCATCAATTAGATACTTTCTGCTCCTACTAAACCATAGTACATACTATTTATTTCCTGAAAGTACCTTTTCTCTACCCATTTCTCACTGCAATGTTATTCTTAATCCCTTCTCTGTGAGCCCTACACCAATCTCTTAAATCAGAAATCATCTCTATTACATTTGCCTCACTATGGCCCTGTCACATATGGTATATTTACTTGTGTTTCTTATCTCCCCCACTACTCAAGAGAAATCCAGAATTCTTATGTGCAAACCACTGATATATTAACTACCCATAGTTCTTACTCTTTAAAGTATATCATCCTTCTAAGCAATAAATCCTTGACCTATTTCCGTTACTGTATGCATGAACTACATTCCTTTTAAAAATTCTGTATTTAGACCAAGCAAGTTTGAAGATATTTTAGTATATATCGTATATACCACTTAGTCACTTAATTATTCAATATTTCCAAAGCTCTAAAAGAAAATTCCTTATTAATGAGACCCAAGAAAGGCTGATTTTAGGGTATAATCAATTTGAGGGTATACTACTAACACTTTATTCACAAGAATGTTTCAGCTCAGAGAAATATAAAATGTGTCATTCACTCCAAGACAGAAAAACACTAGGAGGTAGCACACACACAAAGCGCCATTTAAAACTAAAACTACGAATGCCTCTTTACTCTAGCAAATAGCCACCTATATTTTTAAGGTTTGCATAAATTAAGAAATGAGCTATGAGTAGAATGCCAAGAAAGACAATGGAACAGTTTTAACAGTTTTGAGACAGCAGATGGAGTGTTATTTCACTTAGGGACAGTCCACTTCGTGGCCTGTTAAAAGAGTTCCATAAATACTCCTCAAACTGACACACCCTCTGGAATGACTGCTATGACAAACCAAACTGAAGGAGAGGACAACCTATAAGATGACTCATCCAACTCCAAGCAAACTGTTGCAAAGGATGTAGGTGTGCTAGCCACTGATCAAGCCTCATTCTCCTGATTTCCCAGTGGATACTTGAGTTATATTAATTTTGAAATACCTGTCAAGTAGGCCAGGGTCCAGAAAACAGTGAGTTAACTAACAGTAGCTGCCAGAGGCATGGAGCCTGTGTTTTGATGAATCATTCCTCAGTACAAAGAAACAGAGCTTATACAGCAGAACAGTAGCCCATGTAAATCAAGGACTCTGAGGTTTAATGTATGTCTCTGCCTAGCAAAAAGAAACTTCACTTGGGCAGATAGCCACTAAAAATTTATAAATTAAATGTTAAGTTCTCCTTTTATTTGCAGATTTTCCAGTACTACTAGATTTTCCTTATCAAATCTCTTTATCGGAAGCTGCCAGAACCAGACAACCTTATCTTAGTTTATTTGTACAAAGTTATGACAACAGTGGAACAAAAATGTAACAGTTCATATGAGTTCATTTAACAGTGGCATGCTTGGCATATCAAAATCATACTTTTTTTTTCGCAAAAAAGCTAGAAGCAGTTATAGATTCTACCAATTTTACAAGTCTGAAACATGACATTCCTCTCTCCAATCCTATCATTCTATTTATTTTGAGCCTGTTTAAAAGTTGAATTGTGTATCTTTTGTATCTTCCTCCCAAATACCCCAATTCTGTACAAGTAGGAATTTTCAGAATTACATAAGCATATTACTTTGTATTTATAGTAATTTATAGTGAATGACCTTGAAAAATTCAACATAAAAAATTATAACTGTTTTTAAACATCTTTGACAGGCTTGCTGTAAAATACACTTATTACTACCACTAAGGTTAAAGGCCTTGGCTCAAGGTCATATAGCATATGAATTAGTAATGTAGCTGGGATACATTTCCAATTCTTAATAGATCTCAGACTGTATCCAAAGGATAGAAGTAAACTAAAAGACTAAATAGCAATTTAACTTTAATCCATAAAGATCCTTTGCCAAAATATTGGAAGGAAATATGGGAGGACAGGAATGGAGAAGGTAGAGGAGAGAGATGAGGGAGGGAAGATGGATACGTTGGCTTGACACTTTTCTCCAAGTATTTTATTTCCAATTCTATTACCAGCTGCAAAACTGTGGTTTCCCTTGTTTTACATCATTAGTTTCTGTCTTCATACAAAGACTAATTCGTCCTTTTGTAAAGGCTTTAACGAAAAAAAGCAGGTAACTGAAAATCCATCCTTCTGTTCCTACTATGTCCAGTTTGACGTAAGCTGCTCTCTCATTTCTAGCTCACTACAGTATCTGTTGCTGTAGAACGGATACTCTTCTCCATCTGTTAAATAAACCATCATCACTCCAGATCCAATTCTGTTTTAAATGCTTACCTCCAACTTGGCCTTTTATAGCCTTTTAATGAAAATAAATTTTCAGCCTTCTTTCATAAATATTTTTAATGTCAGGTTAAAAAATACAAGCCTGTATAGTGTAGGTAAAGAAAAACTTTAAATCTGCAGCAAATGTAAATTAAGCACTTGCCAACAAGGTTAGAAATATAAACCTGTACAACGTGTATGTGATCAAAGATATTCTCTCTTTCCCTTACTACTGAGTTTAACATTTGTATGGATGTGTAAAACAAAGTTATGATGAGACAGTCTGAGTATGAGGCCACATGTTCCTAAGCTTTCCAATGACTTATTCAGACACAATTATTAATATATAGTTGGCCTTCCATATCCGTGGGTTCCACATATGTGAATACAGAGGGCTGACTGTAAGCGTCCTCGGATTTTAATATCTGTGGTGGGATAAGGAGGAATCCTGGAACCAATCTCCAAGGATACCAAGGGATGACTCTTGCTATATATAGACAAAACTAATCCAACTGACATGATCAGAGGATTAGAGAAAATCCTTTATAGGAATAACAGTTCAGCAATTTCATGACCACATTTCCAAATTTCTACACAAATGCAGGAGGTTCTCATACTGTAATTTTAGTAGAGAAGAATACATCAAACAGTAGATTTTACTCTAAAAAGAGAGTATAGAAATTTCACTTACAAAATACAACCTCAAAATGGCAGCTCCAAACACTGCATTTTGCTCTCTGTCAGCTAAGTGATAAACTCTCTTAAGCATACCATTTTCAAAATTTCTCAATGAGTAGATTAATTTGTAATAAACTTACTTACTCTTAAACTAAGAAGTCGCAATTATATCAAAGAAATCTAACAACCCATGAATACAAAATAATTAGGATTATATATTTTTTACAACAAAATAACTAATATATAGCACCTACTCTCCCTGGACTGAACGAAGTGCTTTAAGTGTTGTTGTCCCTGTTATTATTCAAAGGAACTTGAGCAAGGTAATAGTGCTGGTAAGTGGCAGAATGAGGGCTCAGGCACAGTCTGTCTGACGCCAGGGTCAGTGTTCTTTCAACCTCTACTCAGTATCCACTGGGCCAAGAGATTCCTAACAAAACCTGAGATGAGATTTCCTCACCAATATGGTACCAAGACTAAAATATGTTGTGATAGAAAATCAGAAAATAGCAACTAAGAAACAATTTATAGGGAAATCAGAGATACTAATTTCCTATTGAGGTGCTTTTTTTAATTGAAGAGAAAATAAGCGAACAAATCATTCAATTCAGCACATCAATACCAAAAAGAAAAAAAAAGAAAGTATCTTCATTCTTTATGTTTAAGTCTCTAAAAATGAAAGACGAGTTTTGGGTTAATGTGAATAGAGCAAGTATGACTGCCACAGCATTGGCAGCAAATAAACTTCTTATCTCAGTGGCTCATATTATTCTGGTAAATGCCAATGAATGGTCTAAAGATACCAATGGGCTCATAAGCAACCCTCCTTTTATATCCGAGTATAAAAGTAGCTAACAACATATCTTTGTGTGGGCTGACAAACAGCACTCTAATTAAGAAGCAAGCAGCAAACAGGAGTAAAAGAGAAATGAGCAGGGCAAAGGCAGTTATTCCTTTGAAGAACAAAAGTGCCTTTTCCATGTGGCAGACCTAAGAGTATTTGTACTGCACTGACACCTATCAAAGTTTTATTTATATTCACTATCTTCCTGGTTCTCTTCCTCTCTTATGCAAATAAATATTTATAAAACTCTATGAAGATCAGTTAACATTCATTAGTGTTCAGATAGAAAACAAGGTGCCACACTTCTGGCACAATGTGTCATGCTTATTTACAATTATTACTAACGAAAAAGACAAGTACACAAAACTCCAAAGAGTCAAAGAAACTAAAAGCAAAGAGTAAGAAGACAGGAAAAAAAATTAGTCACCAAATGCTTGTACATACTACTTTAAAAAAAATCAGGATCAGGGCCACTGGAATTACAAGATGCTATACTGTGTGGTATAAATTAAAAATAAGGAAATACAAACAAGTTCCCTGAAAGAGATAGGGTTCTCTTTCTGATGAGAAACAAAGTTTTGGCAGCAACAGAGACAGAATTATCTCAATTTAGAGTTAAAGGCCCTGTCTCTCCTTTGCATGCCCTGAACACTGCTACCACAACAAAGCAAGGCACATGTACATGACTACTCTACAGTTATTCCAGCCACAATACATCCTTACTGATTGCTTTTAGGAAAAGAAAAAATCCCTCATTTTCATCCGTCTCCAGAGAGCCATACTTAAGTCTCTACATTCTTTAATGTTAATTTCACAGTTCTATTGTGAAAACTCCAACATGTGTGCTTTATGGATAACACACAGAGAACAGGTACATTAATGATATGTTTCTCTAGTGCTATGTACTTTTCAAAACACTTTAAAAGACGTTCCAATTTGATTACTATTCAAGTGATGAGAACATATTCCTCCCGCATATAATACAAGAAGCTGCTGGAGAATAGGATGTTTTTAAGACCCTCAAAAAAAAGCAACAGGGAATCCCCTAGGGGTCCAGTGGTTAAGAATCTGTGCTTCCACCGCAGGGGGCACCGGTTTGATCCCTGGTTAGGGAACTAGGATCCCACATGCTGAGTGGCGCAGCCAAAAAAATAAAATAAAATAATAAAACACAACAATGGAAGAATTAAACAACAGAAAAAAATATTTTAAAAAAAATAAAGCAACATTTTATATATACATAATTAGGCCTTATCATGAGACTGCTTACACCTATCTATATTTAAACATTTATAATTCTTATCAGTAATGCTGTATTCTGTGAAGCAAGGAGGATGGACATGACAAAATTATACCCAAAATTCACTTGTTAGTGTAATCTATATTAGTTGAAAATTCTTTAAATAGAACCAGCTTCTAAAAGGAAAAATGACCTTCTAAGTCTAAAAGACCCTAAAAGCATGCCTTCTATGTAGGAAGGGTCTAAAGTACATTCAAAAGCCTACTGTTAAAATCAATTTCTGGTAAATGCTCTAAAACCCCTTGCCTGATCTTCTGCAGTTCCTAAGCCCAAGTTTGGGATACAGCCATAGCATACAGGGTGGGGTGGGAGTGGGAGGTACAACAGAACAGACTGCCAGGACTATAAATCTGTGGTTACCAACCTCAATAGTATTCTAACAACGTCACCATGTTTCCCTCAGCTCTCTCTCCCACTCTCCAAGAACAAACATTTCCTATATTCTCTATGCTCTGAAACCTCACAGCCTCACTCCAACCCCACAACTCATTCTTAGCAGAAAGCCTTCTTTCATATTCTTCAGGAAAATGGAAACCAATGGACAGAAACTCTCTCAACCTCCTCCTACCATGTCTGCAAATCTACCTACCTGCCTGCTTGCCTCTCAATGACCTACTTTATTGGAGGAGATGCTCTTCCTTCCACCAAACCTAATCTTCCACTGTGCTGAGAGCTCCATCTCTTTCCAGGGATCTCACTTTATTGGCCTTTTCTTCTCTTTTGTATCTACTTCAAGCTTTCCTTCTTTACTTTTCTATCAGCTGCCAAACCTGCTCTACTCCAAATAGTTCTCTGACCTTTAAATCTCAAAGCCAATAAAATATTCTTAGAAGGTGGGGAGGAAGTTACCAATATGGGCTACCAATATTGTATTTTCTGAGTGCAAACAATAAAAACAATCCTACCATCTACTATTATCATTTACTAAATAAAAAGACATTGTAACACCAAAAGAAAGAAAATTAGGAAGGACATCATGTAAATGGGCACTCCTCATCTTACTTAACACTTAACTGCTTTGGTACAGATGACTGCTCAAAAATTCTTAAAATACTCTTTCTTTGACTTCTGATACTACGCTATGCTGGATTTTCTCTTCTCTGGCCACTTTTCCCAAATGGAGCCCTACTACTCTATCCTGAGTTCCTCAGGGTTCCTTCTCATTTCACACTGTCTCCTGGAGCAATCTCACATACCTCCCCACAGCTCTGAATCTACTCCTCCATGCTAACCACTCACACAATTCTATCTCCAGCTTGGACCAGCCTCCTAAACTCTAGGCCTGTATCTGACACTTACTCAACATCACTACTTGGATATCTCACAAATACAGACATGCCAAAAAGATGTTAGCTTTCACACACTGCTAATTGCCTACCCATTATCCATTTCCTACCCTGTTAGTATGGACTAACAGAATTTCTACTTGTTAGGGGTAGCAATAAGCCCAGTTAAAAAATAGTTCCCTAGATTCCCTTACATCTAGTGTGGCCAGTGTCAGATGGGTGTCTGGGAAACTTCTTTTACCTGATTTAGGTGTCACTCTTTCTTCTACTTTGACCATACAAGTGAGGCCAAACGTGAAACACCTATCTGGCAACTATAAGGTGGCAGGCATGAAGTCTAACATCCACACACCAAGGTTGGTCAGAGCAGAAAGCATACCTTACTGATAGCACTAGTCCTGGATTATCTACCCCCAGACTTGTTGTATTAAAAAAATAACCCCATTTGTCTAAACCACTGTTGATCAACCTCCTGATATCTATAGTCAAACAGATCCCTAATTGTTACAACCAAAATTAATTTCTTTCTGTACTTCCAAAGATTGTAGGAGCAAACTGCCCTATTGTTCCTACTAAAAACATGGTAGTCAACTTGGTAGTCATTCTTTTTCACCCACCAAATACTATCAACAAGTGCTGCCAATTTCATCTCTTAAACACATATATCTACTTTTTCCACCTCTAATACCCTATTCTAAGCCACCACCACATCTCATTTTGGGCCCAGAACTTCATCTTTTGTCTCCCTCTAATCTGTTCCCACAGAGCAGTGTTTAAAGACCAAATCATGTCATTCCTCTTCTTAAAAGTCTTCAAGTTTCCGACTGCACTTTGAATAGTCCAGAACTCTTAATATGGCATATAAAACCCTACATAAATGTTTGCCAAACTGTGTTCAGAGACGTACCTGCAGCAGAAATACCTGGGATGCTTACTAAAAATGCAGATTTTAAAATCAATCTTTGGGGTTGGGCTTTAGGAATCTCCATTTTAAAATTAGGACACTAACAATTCAGATGCACATTAAAATATGAGAAGGCCTACCCTTACATAATGTGATCTTATCTCTAAGACTCATCCAGGGCCAATCTCTGTTCACCTTGCCTCACATTTGCTTTCTTTCACCTTCTGAAATGTACTAAACTCCTTCCTGCCCTGGAGCCTTTAAAACCAGACTAACCTATTAATCCTACTCTGCCCTTCCTCTAACTCATTCTAAATTTAACTATCACCTTTCATGGAAAACTAACCATACCTCTTCATCTAGGTAAAATGAGGTCTTCGTGTTATACCCTCTCCTAGCACTCTACTCTACTTTTCCTTTCATTTATTACCATCATATTTGATTAGTATTTTTTAAAGAGATAAAATATTAAAGATACAGCTAACTATTTCCCTTGCATCCACTCCCTTTCCTCCCAGAGGTAAGCTTTACTGAAGACTGGAGTGCATGTTCTTATACTTTTAACTATGTTGTGTATTTGTCTCAAAAAGTCTGTTATGGGTATATAAAAAGTGTCATATGGTATATATCATTTCACCTCCTTTATAGCAATTAAAATGAACTAGACAGATCTACATGTATCACTATGAACAGATCACTTATCACCTTTTAATTATTTTAGTAATGATTTATTCCATATCTGCAACCCCCTCTAGATTGCAAACACCAGGAGCTGGATCATACTTGTCTCATTAACCACTGCATACATTAAGCACTCTGCAGTTTCTAGCACATAATAGGCAATAAACAAACACTAGTTGAATGAAGAACTAATTCATGAATGAATAATGAACAAGATAATGCTAAGGTTATTTTATATAAAATCTGACTCTCTGCCAAATTAAATTAGCTAAATATCTTGAATTAATTCTGTTACATGCTGTTTAAACAAAAACTAATAAATACTGAAGGATAACTGGTTCTTAATAGAAAGAAAAATAATTTAAAATGTCATATGTATTAACTTATATAAAAGGATCTAATTTTGGACATTGGTGGGGGACCTACACATAGCAACAGAAGAGGAGAAAACATACACAAGAGGAAAACAAAATTCTTGGTATATAGAAGAGATGAAAAATTGTTTGGTAACTAAGTAAAACAGGGACTAACAATATTGAAGAGGAAACCTAGAGACCAGAAGAGTCTTAGCCACTTTCTTACAGCTACATAAGTGGGAAAGCAACTTCATAGAAAAAATGGACCACTTGACCACGTTTGTACCTTTTTACATTATTATAAAAGCAATTCTGGAAGAAAGGAGAACAGATGGAAAATGAGTACATTTACCACTCACCACCAGAATACAGACATTAGGAAAGGCAGAAGTTATTTTTTAAATACACTTTAATAGCAGAATTGTTTCTTCATAGTCTAGTATACATGGCATATTTTGGGGATTTTTGCTTATATTTAAGTCATTAAACTAAAAATCAAATGTATAGAAGGACAACTGTAAATGTCTCTAAATGAGGATAGAATATTTCATTATTTCATCTTTTCATCACTGAATCATTCTAGTTTTGTTGGTTTCCAAAAAAAAATTTATACTAAAAACAAGTGCAGGGGCTTCCCTGGTGGCGCAGTGGTTAAGAATCTGCCTGCCAATGCAGGGGACATGGGTTCGATCCCTGGCCTGGGAAGATCCCACATGCTGCAGAGCAACTAAGCCCGTGTGCCACAACTACTGAGCCTGAACTCTAGAGCCCGCAAGCCACAACTACTGAGCCTGCATGCCACAACTACTGAAGCCCATGTGCCTAGAGCCCATGCTCTGCAATAAGAGAAGCCACAACAATGAGAAGCCCGTGCACTGCAAAGAAGAGTAGCCCCTGCTTGCTGCAACTAGAGAAAGCCTGCGCAGCTACAAAGACCCAACACAGCCAAAAATAAAAACAAATAAATTAATTTTTTTTAAAGTGCAGATGTGAACAAATATACATTTTTGGATAATAAAGTTCCAGATCATAGAACTTTTATACATAAACAGGATTAATGAAAACCCCTAATTTTGAGTTCTGTGAAAAGTAAGGATTTATAAAGGTTCTAATAAATTGAGTTTAGCTAATAGACATTTAGAGGAGACAAAGAAAAGGACTGAAAAATGCATCTTCTGAATCTGAAAGAGGGGGGAAGTCCTCCAAACTCATAAGACCACCATCACCCTGATACCAAAACCAGACAGATATCACAAAAAAAGACAATTACATGTCAATATTCCTGCTGAACATAGATGCAAAAATCCTCAACAAAATATTAGCAAAGCAAATTCAGCAATCCATTAAAAGGATCATACACCATGATCAAGTAGGATTTATTGCAGGGATGCAAGGATGGTTCAACATCCACAAATCAGTAAATGTGTTCCACCAAATTAACAAAATAAAGGATAAAAATCATACGATCATCTCAATAGATGCAGAAAAAGCATTTGACAAAATTCAACATCCATTTAGGATAAAAACTCTCAACAAAGTGGGCATAGAGGGAATGTATCTCAACATAATAAAGGCCATATATGACAAATCCACAGCTAACAGCACACTCAACAGTGAAAAGCTGAAAGCTTTTCTTCTAAGATCAGGAACAAAATAAGGATGCCCACTCACTATTTTTATTCAACATAGTATTGGAAGTCCTAGATAAAGCTATCAAGACAAGAAAAAGAAATAAAAGAAATCCAAATTGGAAAGGAAAAAGTCAAACTGTCACTATTTGCAAATGACATGATATTATATATAGAAATTTAAAGGCTCCATCAGGGCTTCCCTGGTGGTGCAGTGGTTGAGAGTCCACCTGCCAATGCAGGGGACGCAGGTTAGTGCCCCAGTCCGGGATGATCCCACATGCTGCAGAGTGGCTAGGCCCGTGAGCCATGGCCGCTGAGCCTGCGCGTCCAGAGCCTGCACGTCCAGAGCCTGTACTCTGCTACAGGAGAGGCCACAACAGTGAGAGGCCTGCGTACCGCAAAAAAAAAAAAAATAAAGGCTCCATCAAAAAACCGTTAGAATAACCAAATTCGGTGAAGTGGTAGGATACAAAATCAATACACAATAGTCTGTTGCATTTCTATACACTAATAACAATCAAAAAAGAGAAATTAAGAAAATCTCATTTGCAATTGCATCAAAAAGAATAAAACACTTAGGAATAACTTTAACCAAGGAGGTGAAAGACCTGTATTGAAAACTACTACAAGGCATTAATGAAAGAAACTGAAGACAACACAAATAAACAAAAAAATATTCTGTGTTCATGAACTGGAATACCGTTAAAATGTCCATACTGCCCAAATTAATATACAGATTCAATGCAATCCCTATAAAAATTACAATGGTATTTTTCACAGAAATGGAAAAAAATCTAAAACTTGTACAGAACCACAAAAGACCCCAAATAACCACAGCAATCTTAAGAAAAACAACGCTGGAGGCATCACACTCCCTGATGTTAAATTATATTACAAAGCTACAGTAATTAAAACAGATGGTATTGGCATAAAAACAGATACAGAGATCAATGGAGCAGAATAGAACCCAGATATAAACCCAAACATATATGGTCAATTAATTTACAACAAAGGAACCAAATATATACAATGGAGAAAGGACAGTCTCTTCAATAAACAGTGTTGGGGAAACTGGACAGCCATATGCAAAAGAATGACACTGGACCACTATCATACACACCATACACAAAAATTAACTAAAAATGGATTAAAAAACTTGAACCTAAGACCTAAAATCATAAAACTCCTAGAAAAAAACATAAGCAGTAAGCTTCTTGACACAGGTCTTGTGATGATATTTTTGAATCTGACACCAAAAGCAAAAATAAACAATCAGGACTATATCAAACTAAAAAGCTTCTACACAGCAAAGGAAACCATCAACAAAATGAAAAGGCAACTTATTTAATGGGAGAAAATATTTGCAAATCATGTCTGATAAGGGGCTAATATCCAAAATATGTATAAAGAATTCAACTCAGCAACACAAAAAATAGTCCAATTAAAGAATGAGATCTAAATAGACATTTTTCCAAAGACATTCAGACGGCCAACAGGTACATGAAAACATGCTCTACATCATTATCGGGGAAATGCAAATCAAAACCACAGTGAGATATCGCACCTGTTAGAATGGTTACTATCAAAAAGACTAGAAACAACAGGTGTTGGCGAGGATGCAGAGAAAAGGGAACCCTTGTATACTCTTGGTGGGAAAGTAAATTGGTGCAGCACTATGGAAAACAGTATGGAGGTTACTCAAAAAATTAAAAACAGAACTACCATATGATCCAGCAATTCCATTTCTGGGCATTTATTGAAGAAAATGAAAACACTAACTTGAAAAGACATATGCACTCCCATTTTCACTGCAACATTATTTATAATAGTCAACATACAGAAACATAAGTGTCCATCAATGGATGAGTGGATAAAAAGTTGTGAGACACACACACAGGAATATTACTGAGCCATATAAAAGAAAGAAATCTTGCCATTTAAGACATGGATGGACTTCAAGGGCATTGTACTACATGAAGGCACACAGAGAAAGACAAATACTATATGATCTCTCTCATACTTGGAATCTAAAAACAAAAAAACAAGCTCATAGATACAGAGGACAGATTGGTGGATATAAGAGGTGGGAGTGGAGGCTGGGGAAAATGGGTGAAGAGTCCCCAAACCGACTTCTAGAGCATTGAAGAGCCTACTCAGAATCAGGTAGAAACTTTGCAAATGGGTTATTATCACCAGTATCAGTTCTTAAAGAAGTTCTTTGTTTCCTATACTTAAAAATATTTGTAATTTTAACATTCCAAAAAGATAAACACTATTCTGTCAAGTGGTCCAGGTGGCCATTAACTCCAAGAATCCAGCTAAAGGATATTTCTTGGTTTGACAATTAACTATGTAACGATACAGACTGAAGTACCTAAGTTAGCCTTTTTTGGGGGTGCCAGCTTAACAAAGTTTGAGGTTTCAAAATTATTAAGATAGAACAGTGACATAAGTCCATTTTTTGTAGATATAACACTATTTGAAATTATCTTATGTAGTTACTTATCTAGGCTGTTATTTTCTGTATTGACTCCTGGTATTTATGGTCTATGAGATCATGTCTCATGTGATCTTGCCCAGAACATAGAGTGGTTCCTGTCTTGTAGTAGGTGCTCCAAATTGCTGCATAAAGGGAAATGAACAAATGAATAAACTTTTGCACCTATTTTGCATGTTATTTGTAAAGCACTTTTTAACTTCTCTAGTAGTACTGCCTTCCTCCCTTTTCCTTGCATCTCTACAAAGGAAGTTGTTTAGAGCAAAATAAATTACAACATGGTCACTGGATTTGGCCCCAAGTCCTGTAAAACCTGTTTGGTTTTGTGCATTTGGTCCAGCAGCCAGCAAATACTTAATGAAGACAGCTAATTGTAGTTTTCTAATCAGGAGGGTGGCACATTATTACTTCATAGTCTGAACCAGTCCTTTCTCTTTTCTCCTTTCTGCTGAAGATTTACACTCAACATGCAGCTTAATGAGATGGTTTTAAAGTGAGCTTAAAAAAAAAAATTCATGTGTTTATAGACTCTTAGGCTTATATTTAGTCATCTATTTGGTAGGAGTGGGTGAACAGATCATTGTACTTTAAATAAATGTCAGGATGTGAAGGGTGAATTTTATTAACTTACCAAATTGGAAATATTTCTTTGAGATTTTAAGAATTATAGTGAAAAACCAGTGGTAGATTGAGTCACTGTACAAAATTTCCTGTATCTATCAATATTAGACTTGAGCCTTAAAACTTATGTCAAACTCATTTGGCATTATGTATATCTACAGACAAGTCAGTGTCTATTATTATTACTTACTGAAGAAAATCTGACAGTGACATAAAAACGTTGGCTATTATTTTTTCTCTTGGTACATATTTAAAGACTTTTTGGTTACCACCCTTCATTTTATCCCTTCAACCTTCCAGGGATTGCTTAGTCAGTTATCAAACACCTGGCATTTTTTTCAAGCTTTATATTCTAAAGTTTTCTAGATAAGAAATGAAAATAAGTAACTCACTGATTTACCATATTGAGTTGGCACAGGGTAACAAATTTGTGCCAATATATACTAAAGAATGGTATATTTCTGAACCTCTAGCTGAGTGGAATTGAGCCAAACATACAATTGATGAAACTGAAATTTTATCTAGGAGTCCCAAGGATGTTTAGATGCCAGGGTTATTTAATGTGCTTGCTGGTATATGGCACAGAAAACTCAGCCCCGTCAATCCTAGTTAGAGAATTTGAGGCAGTCTCCCTGTTTCTACAGATTGTAACCATCACAGGGGGAGGAACCTTGCCTCTTAGAGCAGCATGTCCAACACCTAACATACTTCCTGAACACTGTGTGTGTGTGTGTGTGTGTGTGTGTAAATAGAAAAAAAAAAAGAAAAACAAAACTCAGAAATTCATGCCCACAGTATATCACATCAGGGTACCCACTCAGATCCTATGCCCAACTGCCAACACTCATTGATGCTATATAAGTCCAAAAAATACTAGATAAACCAAAAGTTTCAATCTATTAAAAACTTCTGCAGAAGATCCCAAATTCTTAACTAACGCAAAATTCTAAACCTCGCAATGGCAATGAATAAGATCTTTCGCAAAGCAAAAACTGAAACACAACATGCAAACAGCAGCAGCTCTCTATCCAAAAGCCTCATATGTACAAGGTAAATGTACTAACATGCCAGTAAGTAGATCATTACATGACAAAGCCCAACATGTAAGGGATACCAAATAAACAACAGTGATGGTTCTGTGGTACACATATATGGTGGATGTAAAATAAAATTGCACAACAGAGACAAAATAAAAATTAAAGCTTCTCCAGTTTTTATTACTTGGCTGAAAACACAGCAATTCGTTTTTTCTCCTTTGTTTCTCCTTCAGGTGAAAAAGAAAAAATGTCATACAATGACTATTGTAACAGCATATTTTAGTTGAAACACTTCACAAACAGGTAATAGAAAGTTAAGCTCTACTTCCCTCCACCCGAAAACCATTCTCTAAAGTTTCTCTTTTGGGTAAAAAAAGGAAACATTAACGCAGAAATATTTTATTGGTATGATTAAAGAGGGTTAATAGTATTAGTCACCACAAGAATTTTAACAAAATCACTTGTCCTGCAACTTCAAAGGATGTCAATGAAGTTCCATTTTGCAGAAAATGTAACATTTATTCATTTCAATTCAAAGTAGAAACAATATTATTTAGTTCATTTCTTTATTTAAGTTATAAATCTTGTGCATAGACCTGGACCCACAGATGCATGTATTCAAAGTTGATTGTAAAATAAATTACCAACAATAAGCTATATCATATTGAAAAAAGGTTTACAATTTAACACTTATGGATTAAAAAATATATTTTAAATAGAAGAGTGGCAAATGTCAACAACATTAAAAAATATGGAAATGAACATAACAGCAATGTGAAGATTTGAAAATGAAAACCCATTTTATGAGGAACTTTGATATAATTTTTAAAGTTACCTCATTTTCAGCCAAAAATTATGATAGGAAAGGATGAAAAAGAAAGAATACTCGATTAACAGATTTTGAGTTTTTCAATTAGGATCTTTAATTTTGAGGGACTATGAGAAAGAACAAAAAATAGACCTTGGATTGAGTTCAATAAGTAATTTATATCACATCATTAATCTCTTTTAAATGGAAACAAGACTTAAGTTTTATGTTATCCCCTCAAAGGACGAATTGTAATGATCCTTAGCGATGATTCATGAAAGGCATACACAAAATAATGAAAACTAATAATTCTAAGCTAAGGAAAAGTTTAACAAGAGGCTGAAGATCATGATTTTAATTTGGATCTTACAATGGAATGGCCCAAACATGAATAGTTATATTTGCATAACTGATGATAATATTTCAGCATCATTCTAATTTTAATAGATACAAGATGAAAGCAAGCAGAGCTTATTTGAACAAGAGCCAGTCACTTAAAAGTTCAGGCTCTCACCTACACAAACTTGTGGGGAGAAGAGCTTCCTAGGTAAGTTTAAATTTTGAGAAGAAACTAGTACTTTTTTAAAAGAGTAATAATATTTAACATTTAAGTCAACTAATAAGTCTTTTAAAAATTAATGCATTTCAAGAACAGAAATATACATTTACTTCATGAATAAAACATAAAAATCCCAGAACTATGAAAAAGATGGATGCTAAGGACAAGACACACAATAGAGTAATAGACAAATAGCCTTATTCTGAAGCCACTCAAAGATCCAAACATCTAAAATAAAGACAATGTGCTGGGAAAAGCTAACCTGAAAAGAAAAAAAAAAATTTTTTGTTTTAAGAAAACATTTGTTTAGAACTCCAATAATCTTTTGGTTACTTAAAATCTTTTTACTTATATATTTAGCCTAATCCCAAAGGAATTTAATTTAAAAAGCCAGTGGTGCAACATTTATTTTTAGTCACATTTCTGCTACTCTTTCTTTCAAACATTCTGGGGTAATGTTTTATTTTTAGAACTACTGTATAATTGTGACATTCACTTCTAACTTTACTAGTCTTTATAAACATGGCATATAACTATATACTAGAAAAATACAATTAAGTAGTTTTAATAAACACTGATGGGACAGTTTGCCAAATAACTTACAGTCATATTAACCAGTAATGCTAGTTATGCTTCTCAATAAAAATAAACCAACAAATAACGGTCCCCAAAAACATAAAATAAACCAACCTCATCAAAAAAGAGAAAATAAAAGTAAATACGTTCGTTAATTGAGAAAGCAAGGTGCTACCTGGAAAAGAGAGCTGGGAGGAATCAGAGTTTGCATCAGATAACCTTTAAGATTACTTTCCAGATCAACCATGTGATTCTAATAAATTACAAGATTACGGTATATGAAAGAACATCAAAGATCTAGAAAGCATGAACTATGTTTTAAAAATAAAACAAATTCGTCAACTGTTTACAGGATATGAATTAAAATTATAACTAAGGGTTCCAAGTGGAATTGCTAGGCCAAAGAGATTTTCATTATATAAACAAAAAATCACCAGAAATATAATATAAAACAGACATTTAAAACTGTTTCAGGTAAGAATTTTTCCTTTTAAAAGCTGAGTCCTCCAAATAGATAATTTTAATAATCTGATACATTAGGACTGAAAACATTTCAGCAAGGTAAATACTTGATGAAATAAAAATCATTATTTTTTATAATACTATAACAGAAAAATCAGGTCCTCAGATACTAAATTTTGGCCTAAAAATAAGTATACCAAATTGTTCTCTACCACTGAGATTTTAACTAGAATATTTTCAAATTAGTAGATGAAATTTAGAGTTAGAAGTCTAATAATAATAACAACAGTGTTATGAGATCAACTGCCAGAATTTGTCATTTCATTTACTCTTTTCTCTGAGCTTCCATACTGGACTGCTTACAGAGTTCATCAAAGCACTTGGAATCAAGGATCATCATTTGTTCACTTTTTTATTTAACCAAAACATAACAGTTCCCAATAAGAAGTGTTTTGTAATTTATGCCAAAAATACCACAGACACCACCAGAAAAGCAATGTGCTAAGTGCTAATTAGTAGCCTATTCATTTTAATTAAAGGTTAATGGATCAGGAAGCCATTATAAAAGTTTTGATCAGTGCTGGTTTTACACATTTTACATATATTAAAAATCTCTATAGCTACAACTTATTAAAATTACTAACAGATCTACAATCTACAAAACAGGTAAGGTTAACTAAGTCAACCTTAAAATAAATTTCCTTTCGTATACTCACAATATAAATTTAGAAAGGAATGTTTTAAAACCACAGTAATAAAATCAGTTCATTAAAGATTTATGATCAGTCTATTTAACAATTTTTTTTTTTTTTTTTTGCGGTATGCGGGCCTCTCACTATTGTGGCCTCTCCCGTTGCGGAGCACAGGCTCCGGACGCGCAGGCTCAGCGGCCATGGCTCACGGGCTTAGTTGCTCCGCGGCATGTGGGATCTTCCCGGACCAGGGCACGAACCCGTGTCTCCTGCATCGGCAGGCGGACTCTCAACCACTGCGCCACCAGGGAAGCCCTAACAATTTTTTTAAAGTACCTTTTCTATTACTATTTAAGTAGTTAAGGACTCTAAAAACAGTCAAGTTTTGCCAGCTCTCTTTTATATTGGATAGATTTTTGCCCTAGATGACCTTATAGTAGTTTTAAAAGCAAAAAGTCCAGACTAAGTGTAATTTCTAAATTTCTTCAATGTGCATTGTATGGTATTCACATTAATAAACTACTACTGGGTCAGAAAGAGGGAGAAGAGGAAAAAATCTCTCCTAGTCCAGTTAAAATCCTTCCATTTCTAAACAGTGTAGAAAACAAATGTTTTAACTGTGTTACAATCTGAAATAAAAGTGCTTGAATTTGATATACTTGAATGTATGTTCATGTATAATTTTTGCCTTGAATTCCATGACAGTGAATGGACTAAAGTAACCTGAATAAATGTGAGTAAAAACCTGAGGGATGGGCCATGATGAATCATAATAAGCCCCATCTCCAACATCTGTTTTTAATTAAATATTACATTTAATATAAAGTGGTAAAGAAGGAACTAAACAGAAAGTATGTTACTTTAAAAAAAAAATGCATTCTAGCATTTTCAAGACCATCATGGAGAAAAACAAATTTTTACAAATGAATAGCAAAGACTCTTAAAACTAAAATTTGTGCACAATTTTTAGAATAAAACTATTCCATAAAGTAAACTGTTCAAACTAAGAAGTACATTATTTTAAGTTGAATACAATCCTTCAATATAATAATTTTGGACACTACTTTAAAGTCAGCTTCCACATGAAATCTGATGTTCTTGCTTTCCCTTTTGTGGAGTTCTACAATATCATTATTCTGCTCTGACAGTGCTAGTAGTGAATGGGAGTAAAACAGAAACCACAAATCTTTAAAGGTAAATTGAATAAGTAAAATATGTAATATTTTATAAATTCTGGGGCAGCAAAAATGTTTGAAGTTCTCTTACGACAAAACCTGGAATAGATCGATGAACCATTTACAGTTACATACTATGTAAAAATAACTGCTGCTGATTTTTAGGCTATGGATAATGGACATAGATAAATATAAAGATAGATAGACATCTATTAGATATACACATAAACACATACATTGTATATAAATATCAGGATATCGACTGACAATATCAGTCTGTATCAGTGGTTCTCTCCACATACGTACATGCCTATGAAACTACACTGTCAGATAAAGCTCTGAGTTACCTCTCTGTTTCAAATGGATTAAAAACATCAACAACAAAAACAACCCCAAATGTATCTTTAATAGCAAGTGATCACAAACTTACATATTGAATATACCATGACAATGGAACTGCCTATTTACTAATCCCAAAAGAACTTTATGAAAAAAGCCCACAGATAAATACAAATTCCTGTAAACAACAGTATTTCCCCTTCAAAGAGTTTTTAAAACTTTTACAATATATTTGGGATGTCTTCTCTGGATATGAATGGAAGATTTCATCAAACAAAAATTTAAAGTACTGTATTTGACCTACAATGCATGTAACCTCATTATAATTTGGATCATGCTGTGGAAATATACTAAGTTTCTTCTGAAAGTTAAATTCCTTAAAAAGTAGTTAGGGTGAATTTCAATATTACAGTTATTCTATTCAATATACATTCTACTGAGACTGACAGTTCTATTCTAAAGCAATAATACTCTTCATTTGATTTTAGCAACATGTTATTCCTACTCCGGACAATAGGTAAAATAACAATTACATAGTGAATCACTGATATTCTTCCTCAGAAAACAGAAAGAACCTGCAAATGGGGTAGTGGGTTTTGGGTTTTTTTTTTTAAGTTGTCTGATGGAAAAACAACAAAAAAAATTGGGAGAAAAGTCTTTATTCAAATACTTCTAGTACAACCAATAGAAAAATGTCCTCCCCGCAAAAAAAAAACCCCACCAACGCTATACTGCCTTAAAAAAAAAGAATCAAATGAAGCCCTTGAGTATTTCTATACTTTCTCTTCACAGCAGCCTCAGAATTAGCTAAAAATATAAAGCATTTTAATAATATCTTCATAAAGGATGACTTTTTAAGTTAAAATTCCAACTATTGTACTTAAAATGCTGAAGTTGCTTTCATAAAAAAAAAACAATAAAATCAGCTTAAAATAAATTTATTGTACAATACAAAAAGTAGGTATACTGGAAAATAAAAGGTACATTAATATACAAAGCAAATAAAAGAAAGCTAAATAACACAAATGGTTTAATCCAAACACTAAGATAAAATGCACAACATTTATGCTAAAAATAAAGTATTTCAGAAAGGATATGCATTTCAAATGAAATGTTAATGATGGAAAAAAAAGAAAAACAAATATGCTAACTTCAAAATGCTTGAATATCAAGAATCAGTAATGGCATAAAACATTAAATCCAACAATACTGGGTACTTTTCAAGAACTTTATTTGAAAAGGTATTTAAAATACTGAAAGAATCAAAATAATGTCTTTAAATCCGGCAAAGGTTTTCCTTTTTTTTTTTTTTTTTTCAAATAAAGTTTGGGGGCCTATCCACAGTATCTTCCCTCTTCTTCCATTTATACCTTCCTACAAAAATTTCTGGATGCTCATCCTTAACAAGATTCTATAAACAAAGTAGCTTAGGTAACCCTACTCCATTGATAAGTGTGTATTTAAGCCTTACCAACATAGTAAGTGGCACAAATTAACATAATTTTGAAATCTATACAAATATGGACACAATATGAAACATTAAGTTTCCATTTTATAAAGTAAAACCTACCTCCAAATGAAACAGTAAAATGTAACAATTAGAGCGGGGGCGGGGTGGGGGGCGGGGAAATAAAGCCTGTTTTGCAAACTATAAATTTAGACATTCATTCCCCCAAAGCACAACAGCTCTGTGAAACTAATTCGAATGACACTGTTCAAAGGTATAGCAGAGGTAAGGCCTTCAGCCACACCATTCTCATGTAAATGGCCAAACCAGAAGAATCCAGTTAGGATATGCATCTGTACATCAGAGGAACACTGAATTAGCCATAAAATCCTTGGTAATATCCTCTAAAACCTAACATTAATTATTTAAATATATGTATAATACTTCAGTTAGGCCAAAAGACTTTTGACCAAGTTTGGAAAGGAACTTCTTTTCCTAATATCATAGTTCCCAAACTCATATAATCAAGACTTTCTATATCTGTATTTGCACTAGCATCTAAATCATCCAGGAAAAAACTTTTTGCTACACTACCATTACTTTTATAGACTTTACCCTACCACATGTATGCCATGATACTAAGAAACTATCAAGTTCTCCTTCTGACCTCACCCCTGCCCTCCAAAATCTTGAAGCTGTGGGGGAACTGTGGGGAGAACCAGAGAGGTATACAGAGGAAGGAAGAAGTGTGAATAGGTCCTACACAATTTTACAATCACTTTGCCAAGACTGACTTTAAACATTGTGAATTATTTGAAATTAGGTTCTGTAGAACCTATAGTCCTTTTCTTAAAAACAAGTTTTGATTCTCAATATTGCATTTATAGAACCAAACAAAAAGATTCAGATCTAACAGGCATTTTAGTAGCATACTAACTACCTTCAGACTGAATTCATTTCCTAAATACTCTAAAAGAATTCAAATAAAACAAACTTTATGAGATGTTATTATAATTTATCATAAAAGATTCATTAGCATTTGTGAAATTATTAAAAGCTAAAAACGAAGATTCACCATTCATACTTAAATATAACATGGAAAAAGCTACGTGGATATTACGAAAATAAAATTGTTCAGGTAAACATTTCACTTGAAGACACTCCCTGTTGCTCCTTCTGAGTAACCATTATAGCTTTTTAACAATGAAAAATGTCATGTTACATCTGAAATTCTTTGGCTGGAATGCTTTAATAACATAAGACACTCCTGTACATGACAATTCTGACAGAACAAAGGAGTTGCAAAGTGAAAAAGCAAAGACATTTTAAAGTGTTTGATAAAATTTTAAATAAATTTTTAAAACTTTAAAGCCAAAAAAAAAGTTAAAGCCAATCTACTACTAAAACCAGCATAATATCTTAAGCTAATTTTATAATCTACTGCTATATTAAATAATTTGGAATTTATTACTAAGTCTTCTTATTTTTGTATTTAGCACAGAAATACTTTCTATTGCTACCTGAGACATCATGTCAGTTTTAAAACTGGAAAAGAAAAAAACAAAATGGATGAAATTTATGAGTTCAGTGTGTGGGTTTCAGAACCAAGAAATTACAAATTTCTGTTACTATTTTAAAATGGGATTCTCTGACTGCATATATAGTTAAAATTTTAATTACACCAAGAAAATTTTTAAGAAATTTTTCCTTTCATTTTTAAAAAATAAAGCAAATTTGCTTTATTTACTTATAAATACTTTTTAAAAGACTGACAAATCCACTTTTTAATCTATTAACTACACAAAGATTAAAAGAAAAAAAAAAGCTTTATGGCTCAAGCACCCAAGGTTGAGAACACAAAAAACTCAAATAAATATAGTATGCCAGAAAACTAAAGATGTTTGAAAGGTTAAATGAAGAACATTCTGAAACTAGAACCCATTTCTTTAGCTTTTCTCTCCCAGACTTTCCATTCTATATACTACAGTTGTAGAGATGTCCTCATTTGACTCAGGTGACACTTTTTTCCATACTGTCTCTTTTAAAGCAAGTTCTTGTTGGAGACTTTCATAGTCCAATGGTCCAAAGGAATGCTAGTTGTTCAAGCAACATACATAATTTATTAGTGCACTTGAGTGAAGAAAGGTCCAAGCTATAAAACGGTATTTTTCAATGAATGTTATTAAAATCTGTTAACATTTTCACCCACCACCATCTGATGTTTTGCTCCATGTTACTCATGTTGATGCCCATGGAAGTTTCTATTCTGTTGGCTTTGCGTAATTCTCATATATTATTAGAAGTTACTTTGATTGGAACTAACGATAGGAAAATTTACTTAGTATGTGTCAAAATTTTTTTCTACTTATAAGTGCTTCATACATATTAGCTTCAAGTCTAGTTAGGTAATTTTACGCTAAACATTTTCCATTTGGGATGCAAAGAAATTTAAATTCAAAACAAGTCCTTTAGTGCAGTGAACAACAATGAAGACAAAAAAAAATCTTGTTCCTGGAATGTGAGCCCTGACTCCTTTAAAAAGGAGTATATATGTGCAAAAATATGAAGCCAAACACACTGATAATAAACAAATATTACCTTAAAATAACAGTGTCAGGAATATTGAATTAAATATTGCATTTCTACAGAAAAATACTTCATCTATGGTGACCTATAAAACTTACTATGAAGCTTTGTCAGGTCTCTCACTAATACTATAATCCTTTCCCATTTACATATCCATCCACATCAAAATAAACCTCAATTTAAGACTATAACTGACAAATATTAAGAGTAAAAACAGGCTTTCTCTTTATAGCATGTAGCACTTTCCAATTTGTCTTCTTTTAACAGAACCAATTTTTAAAAATATTGCTTAAAATAGCAGAAAAATGGGGGAAGGGAGAAACCCCTGCTCCTAGGCTAACCAGTTCCAATTTAAATAAAACAGTAATTTTTTTTTTTTTCTTTTTTCGGTATGCGGGCCTCTCACTGTTGTGGCCTCTCCCGTTACGGAGCACAGGCTCTGGACGTGCAGGCTCAGCGGCCATGGTTCACGGGCCCAGCCGCTCTGCGGCATGTGGGATCCTCCCGGACCAGGGCACGAACCCGTGTCCCCTGCATCGGCAGGCGGACTCTCAACCACTGCGCCACCAGGGAAGCCCAACAGTAATATTTAATATCTATGTACTATTGGTCCAGGATGATAATGTCAACAATTTTTTTACACTCATTTGTTATTAGTAAAGATATGAGGCCACTAACAAACTAAACTAAGTTTTACTTAAACTGGTGAACCTCATTTTCTCTCTCCTACAAAAAATTACATAATAATCTAAATAAGAATTTTGCTTACCCTTTGATCACCACCTTCTCTTCGAGGATCAAGTTTTTTTGCAAAGTGTCTCAAATTATCATAGTTATGGAAATTACACAGAGAAACAAGATCCTATAATTAAACAAAACAGGTATAAGAGACTGGCTAGTCATTGGCTATTGTTTTTTCACATTTTAATAAGTTACACTAATATTGTCCAACTTAACTACTATCTCATGGAAAGGACCATTGCATGTTAATAAAGCAGCATGATGCGTCAAAAAGAGAACTGAAATCAGAATAAGAAGACATGGGTTACAGATTTGAAAACATTGCTTACTAGCCTGACCTTAGGGCTCCACCACTCAAATTGTCTAACTGCCGTTTCCTGTAAAATGGGCAATATAATAATAGGCCACATGAAATAATTTTTCTATCAAATAACTATAAAGCTGCACAAAAATATAAAGAAATATTCTTGTTATAATCTATTTTAATCTATAAGGAATCCAATGTCACTCTCTAGTTTTTGTAAAATATGTAAAACTGAAAAATAAATTGGAATTTTAATTGAGAAAGTCTGCAGAAAAAATTATACTTAGTGCAGACTATAGAAGTAGTAAATGTAAAAATCAGAAGATAAAATATTAGCAGGACTTGGGTAACAACAAAAAATACTGAACTAGTTAAGAGTAGTAATAATTTTAAATTGCAGTATTTATCTCCTCAAAAAAAAAAAACATTTAAAGGTAGTTTATGGATAAAGATATTCAACCATGCAGATTAAAGATGACAGTGTAAACTATAATAATCTTTCATTTATGTTGGGATTTAAATGACTTCTCCAAGTTTAATATCTTTTGCTGAGTTTTTGGAAACTGAAAACTAATTATAACCATGAAAATTAAAATATGAGCATCAAACAAGTGTAATTTGTAATTAGTGATGATGATTATATGGGAGCTGTGTGGTGGAGGCAATTTAAAGCTCCTTTATGAACATGTCCATGGCTACCGAGTAACTGACAGACTGGCAGTGAGAGTGCCAACAATCAATAAACTCTGGAAATGAGTAAAAAAGTAGAATCATCAGATGGCTCAACTTATATGATCATTACTTTCATTAAGAAGATATGCTTACGTGACAGAAGTGAATTCCCTTAACACTGTTGCCCATCTTGTCCAGGGGAGGAGACCAGCACATCATGCCCATGACATTGGGGACAACTAAAAGAATGCCCCCAGCAACTCCAGATTTTGCAGGAAGACCAACCTGAAAATAATTTGAAAAAAATGGACATTCATGTTAACATTTTAAAATAAGAAAAGTTATGTCCAACAATAAGGGAACTGGTTAAAATATTATGGTATATATATCCATATAGAATTCCAACATTAAAAATGTTGTAGATATGTATTTATCAACATGTTTATAATACAGTAAATGAAAAGAGTTATAAAACAGTTGGGATATATTTAAATATAAGAAAAAATTTGAAAGATATACTCTAAGGAATTAAAGTAGATTATATCTACATTGTGGGGCTATGCACATTTTTATTTTATTCTTTTTGACTATATTTTCTTATTGTTTTATAATAAACATGTATTGCTTTTAAGTATGAAGTGATTTTCAAAAAATATTTTATGACTAAAACAATGAGAAATTATCTCTTCTTAGAAGATTCTCTATTGTATACTGGCAGAGAAATTCTAAAGAATAGAGATAAGATGGTACTAATTCAAATTAATCCTCTTCAAAACATTTAAGCTTACATTATATAAAATTTGACAACAATTATGATAAAATACAAAATTAATGTCATCAGGGCAGTGTTCATTAATGGCTTACTAACCATTCAGACCGCTTACTAGAAGTGATCTTGCACAAAAGTAACAAAACAAAATAATCACCTGAATGGGACCTACCAATTTACAGGGAATACCAGGGACAAAGGAAGGGACGTAATAAGCAAAATCAAAACTCTAAGAAACTGTACAGGAAAAAATGACCTCGTTTTTTCAACCAAAAATAACAAGAAAAAAGAGGTTAACGGGGAGACTAAAGATTTTAAAAATAATAATAGAGACACAACCAACCACAATGTATGGCCCTTATTTGTAACCCAAGTGAAACAAATTGTAAAATAATAATTAAGATAATCCAGATAATCTGAATATTGACTAAATATTTTTTAAAATGTATTTTATTGAAGTACATTTGATTTACAACGTGTTATTTTCTGCTGTACAGCAAAGTGATTCAATTATACATATATTCTTTTCCATTATTGACTAAATATTTTGATGGTATTAAAGATTAAAATTCTTTTCAAATTTTTATACATAACAATGGTGCTGTGTATGTTTTAGAGTCCTTATCATTTAGAATTACATACTGAACTATGAAAAGGGTGGGGGAAGTAGGTGTAATATAGATGAAACAAGATTGGTCATGTATTGATAATTACTGAAGTTGAGCGACGGGTAACTATTTATTTACTTTTATTGAACTATAGTTAATTTACAATGTTGTGTTAGTTTCAGGTATACAGCAAAGTAATTCAGTTATACATATATATATATATATTTTTAAGATTCCTTTCCCTTATATGTTATTACAAAATATTGAGTAGAGTTCCCTGTGCTATACAGGTCCTGTTGGTTATCTATTTTAAATATAGTAGTGTGTATATGTTAATCCCAAACTCCTAATTTATGCCTCACCCCCTTCCCCTTTGGTAACCATAAGTTTGTTTTCTATGTCTGTGGATCTACTGCTGTTCTGTATATAATTTCATTTGTATCATTTTTCTTTTAGATTCCACACATAAGTGATATCATATGATATTTGTCTTTCTCTAACTTTAAATGCATCTATTTTTCTATTTTTAAAATTTTCAAAATAAATTTTTAGGGCATTATGACTAGACTAGACATAGAATGAAACGAAAAGTCTACAATATTTCGTTAAGTGGCGAATGCACAACAGAGTTTAAAGGAGTATATATTTGTTAAGTTTTAACTTTAATATACTTTAAGTCCTTTAAAACATCTATGGCTGTAACCACTGATGTTAAACATCAGTTATGCACTCCTTCTGAACTTAAAGAATTCCTGAGATATGTAATCACCATAATATTAAACATTAGCAACTAAAAGTAAAGTCTCTACTAAGCCTGTACAGTGAAATGCCTTAAAAATAAAAGTGATAAGGTTCTATAAATTAAACTTCAAGTTCTTAACAACATGTCATAGACTGCTTAACTCTATTTCTTACCAATTCTGTAACAAATTAACCTTGAAAACAAGCCTCTCTCTCAAAAATTAATGTACAGCTCTAGAAGCAAAGTTCAAACTGTATTTTTAAAAGAACTAGTCCAGACTAGTTTCCTGCCAGAGAAATTAAGATTAAACAATTACTTACATGGAAAGCAAACTGCCCCGAGAAATCATACATGCCACAGGAATGCATCAAACTGAGTGTATTTCGAACTGCTTCAGGACTCAGTACTCTTTCACCAGTAATTGGGCAGAAGCCACCATTAGCCAGTGTTGCCGCCATCACACTAGCTGATTCACAAGTTACTTCAATGGAGCATAGCTAAAAGGAAGAAAAAACTAAATTCTGAAAATTTAGGCTCACATTATTTTTAGTAGTACAGTTGACCTCTAAGATAATCTGTGTGACCTGGTATTTCATACAGATCTGAAATATTTCTTCCAAAGGGATAACTTGATGACATAGAAAGATTTAAATGTGAACAATGTTCTAGCCCCTTTAAGGTTTATCCTAATTTGCCCAGTTATTCAGTCTTTTAATGGCAGACCTATGATAGGAAGAGCCAGCTCCTAAGCACTAAGATTTGTAATTGCCTCATGTGATATTCAAATTTGCTTAAATATTAATGCTTTCTGTAGGATACACAAACATAATTATTTTTAACTCAACGGGGGAAAAAAGAGCCGAGATCTATTTTTAAAATAAAGCAACATTCATCAGTATTTTGATAGTTAGCATCTACATGAGAAACTGATACTTTAAGAAAAAATTTACTGACATCTTGCCTGTAACAAAGCTCAGCATCCCCATATGGCAACATGCAAAGGACTAAAGGAAAAAAATCTAAGACAGTTCTAGCTTACATGCTCTGTGTGCCTAAAACCAAAATGTTACATTTTAAACCATTTATTAACATGCAAATAGTTATTTGATACTGACTATGGGTGCTAGATATACTATAATGAATGAAAAAAGTGAAGTCCAGGTACATTGTAGGGTGAAATTTTTGCATTTCAGTATAATCAAAATAATGGAAATAGTTTACCACACCAAACCCAAATTTACCCATAAAACTAAGACAATAAATAAGTGCTCTATTTTACTTTTCACTAACAGTAACCAAAACTGAGAGGAAAGTGGAAGAGAAGGAGAAGGTAGGAAGTAGGAAGAAAAAGACATGACAGTTCTCAACTTATAATTTTCCTTTCTCATACCAAGATCTTTAAGAGGCACAAAGGCGTTTGGAAATGGCAGTAAGGAAACTAACTGCAGTGAATTTGAAAACTGATTAGAAGCCACTTTTTGACTGACTTCCACTTTTGCCTATTTATGTTAAAACCCCTTCCCTATTTCTTCAAAACTACAGAATCTACTTATTATATGGACCCACATAGCAAAGACTTATAGTACAGATGATTTAATTATGAAAGGCTTTCTAAAAGAAGATTTAAACTCCAATGACCAATTTCTACTTTATAATTAGTATTAATGGAAATTTTGTCGTAAGGTGATACACTTCCAATTTGACAAATCGCAATTTAAGAGTACTCTCCTGGTAGCCTGACAGATGTTCAGTTAGATGCAGCCCTTCTCCAAAAGAGCAAGTAAGTTTTCTATGACTGTCTCTTGAGTTTTGCCCTGAAGTATAGAAATTTCACAGTAGATTAGTAGCACCTAAGCTATGACAGCCAAAGTTAAATACGTGTACCAAAGGAAAAGAAACATTAACATATGGAAGAAATCCATACAGGCTAAGGGAAAAAATAAGGGACACTGGATAAAAAGTAAATATGACACTATTTCATATAACATTTTATAGTTTCAAAGGAATTTCATATACATCTCATGTACTTGTCCAATGTAATGCAGGAAGTTAGGTCAAGCATATGCTGCTACAGATAATGAAACCAAGGTTCAGTAATTGAAACTAAGTCACATGGCTAAAATGTAGCCAGGTTAGACTGATTTTCTATTGATAATCTGGATTCCCAATTCATAGTTCTTCACAATAGGCAGGTGACAAACTGTGACCTGGACTTCCATCAAAATCTACTCGTTATCAAATTTCCTTATATATTCTTTACACTTACTAAAAGGTTACCTTAAAAAGTAAAGGCAGGCAATGTAAGGTAAAACAGAAATTAACAATAATTAATTTGTTACTACGTAGCTTCATATTACAAACTCATCAGAAGCACCAATGGCATTAAATCTGTAAGAATGAATTGAACTGAAAATATGGGGAGAAGAAAGGGATGTCCAGGAAGGCTATCTTGAGTTCTATACCACAGAAGATTATGTAAATGGCCCCCTCCCCCATGAATATGGAAAGCTACTCTAACTTATTAGAAAATCCATTATGTGACATTGTAGAAATGAACGAAACAAACAGAGAAAATGCCACTTTAGAATGTTGAATATGAACCTTCTGATAAAGAAACAAGTAACTCCTTCAAACAAAATTTTTAAACTAAGAAAACAGAGCTCGGTTTATAATAAAGAGAAGCCAATTGCTGGAGCTGTAAATTATTTTTCATACTTCTTGTATATAATATTTTTATAGAAAAAAACCATTTCCCTGTTACATTCTGAGACATCACTTTTTAGGAGATACAGACACGATATTGCCTTTAACAAGGACATTTTTTTGAAAGTCAATGGGAAATGTATTTTCTCTCTGCCTAAAGCCAAGATTTCAGAGACATCTATATTCTGCAAAATGTGACACACCCACTTATGTACATAATTCATACAGTTAAGATAAATTACCTGGAAATAGAAGTCTAATATACCAACCATGTCTGTGCCTTCTGGAAAACACTGAAAAAACAGAAAGGCAATTAAAAATATAGGCACACAGGGGAAAAAAAAATGCACACAAATAAAAGATACATGGAGATTAAATTTAAAATATACACGTTTCATTCTAATTGAGAACAAAATAGCACACAACCTATAAAAGGGTGCAAACAAGAAATAATGAAGAATAAATCAAAATTATACCACGTAATTATCTAGATTTCTAGATACTAGTTTAACTGGCAATGATAAACTGATTCATAATTCATGAACCAAGTTACTAGACCAGCCACTTAAAATTTAAAAATCAAGTGTAACCAGCAACAGTCAAGCGTTATGCTTTTGAGAAATGGGCTAATCCTTAAGCAAAATTTGCATTACTATAACTAGTCAAATATTTGAATACTACCAAATACAAATTGCTTGAATATTAACACTTTGATAGTATTAACTCAAGAGTGTTTTGCAAAACCTTTGCACCGTAGTCATAGGTAGCTGCTTAAAAGCTATTGTTGAGTTTTATTATACTTCATGTATTTTAATAAAATTTTTTATTTAATAAATAAAAGAATAATTTGAAATAGAAACAGAATTTAAAAACCTTTTTTTCTTTTAAGTAATATCCTATTGCAAAATTTCGATCTCCACTTTCTCTTTCAGACTGAAACCTAAAAGAAAAAAAACATTTGCTCCATTTATTTACTTTCTGTAAAAGCATGATTGTTCTGTAGGTTAATTTGTATAGCAAAGTGCAGTATAAAGAACACTGACCTAAGAGTCAAGGCTGCTGGATTCCAGTCCCAGTTCTGTCAACAGGTTAGCTATGTGGCCTTGGGCAAGTCATTTAAGTAACAATTCTTTCTGCCTTAATTTTCTCAGCTGTAAAATGACTGAAACGAACTAGGTCCTTTCTAGTCCTCAAATTTTGTGAATAAAGAAGCTAATTTTTAAATGATCAAATATTCAACTGTTAAAATTTACTATTAATTACAGACTCTTCTGACTCCCCCCAAAAGTACACTAAATAGTCAATTCCAACTGAGAGAATCTATGGAAATTTCACTGAGAGAGAGAGACATGAAATGGACCTTACAGCATTTGCTGAATTAATAACTTTCTGGGGGAAGCCTAAGAAATGGCAAATATTATACAGTATGAACAAAGTTATAAAAGACAGGACTTCATTAAAGAATGGCAAATATTCTGATGTATCTCGGAAAATAGTTTCATGGAGAAGAGTGGAGAAATACCAAACCAACAAAGGAGACTAGGACAAAATTATTAAGACTGATAAATGTTAAAAAATGTAATGGCTACTGATTACCTACAAAATGAAAGCTTGAAGGCTTTCAAACAAGTTCCCTTATCAGATCTACATTTTAGAAGGATAACTCTGACATCAGTTTGGAAAAAGGGAAAAAGTAAGGATGAATGATAGTAGAAGACTACTGTAATGAGAGCTATAGGAAGCCTTAAATTAGGTAGTGATGATAGGAATGGAAGGAGAGGTATGATCAAACATGAGAGCAGTGGACAAGTCTTCCGACCTAATAGGAAAGAGGAGAAACAGAGTAATGGTACAAAGCCTAGATTTCAAACGTAGTCTACAGAAAGGATGGCGATATCAACTGACATTGGGATCCTGAGGGCAACGAGCAGTTTAGTAAGGAAGAGAATGAGTTTTGATTTAGACAGATTTTACCTGTGGTACATTTAAGAGCTCCACCTATAAGAGTTCAGAAGGGGGACTTCCCTGGTGGCACAGTGGTTAAGAATCCACCTACCAATACAGGGGACATGGGTTTGAGCCCTGGTCCAGGAAGATCCCAGAGCAACTAAGCCCATGCACCACAACTACTGAGGCTGTGCTCTAGGGCCCGCAAGCCACAACTACTGAAGCCCACATGCCTAGAGCCCGTGCTCCACAACAAGAGAAGCCACCATAGTGAGAACCCTGCACACTGGAACAAAGAGTAGCCCCCGCTCACCGCAACTAGAGAAAGCCCATGCGCAGCAACAAAGACCCAACACAGCCAAAAATAAATAAATTAAAAAAAAAAAAAAAAGAGTTCAGAAGGCTGCTGCTAAAAGAGGAACTGTGTGTCACACTCTTCTTATTATTGATCAGGGGCAGACCAGCTCCTTCTAACTGCACGTTTTAATATTTCTATGGTCGGAAAAAAAATGTTGGATATGGAAAAGTTCTTGGAAATGAAGTTCTCATACTTAAAAAAAAATCAATATAGTATAGATAAAGTACTAACAATTCAGCAATGATCACAGTGCCTACCACATAGTTCTGTTCATCAAACATTGTGTTCAGTACTTACTATCCACTAGATAACAGGAATACAGAAATGAATTGGAAGATACTCTAATCCAGGTCTTAAGAAAGTCAGAGTACAATGGTGATGACGAGGCAAAAAGAGACACAGAATCATAGAATAAGTTCAATAAAATATGGTAATATGAGAGTACAGAAGGAAGGTGAGATGAGATTCATAAAAAACTTCCTGGAAAAGATCCTTAAGCTGATGAATAAAAGCTGGTAAGGCAGACAATGTGAAATACAAAGCATCACCTAGTTTAGTTTTCAAGCCAAAACTGCTTAAGCTTTATCTAATCACAAGGAAACAATCAGACCTATTCAAAATAAGGAATGTCTACTACAGCCCATGGGCCAGATGTGGCCCATGCTTTTATAAATAAAGTTTTTTGGAACACAGCCTCATAGTGTTTATTGCTTGCTTTCCTACTGAAACAGTGGAATTGAATAGTTGCAACAGAGACCATATGGCCCCCAAGTACAAAATATTTACTTCACAGAAAAAGTTAATTCCTGTTCTATAAGAAAATGGTTGGTACTCTTTGAAAAAAGCCAGTTAGTAAAATTTTAAAAAGGGTCTAGGGTAGGGGGACTGTTCTATTTTAAAAAGATAAAAAAGACATAACAAAAGTTATGCATGATACTGATTTGTTCCTGAAAAAAATAAAGGCCATAAAAGGCATTTACAGGACAGTTGAGGACATTTATATATTGATTAATATCATGATATTTTTAAATTAATGTTAATGTTCTTAATAAATGTGTTGCTGGCATTGTGATTATGAAGGAGAATATTCTTATTCTTAGCATACACATGCTGAGTAATTTACGGGTGAAGTAGCATGAGGTCTACAACTTAATTTCAAACAGTTCTGAAAAAAACCCCACATATATGTATACTTACACATATGTACAAGTATATGTATAGAGAGATACACACTTATTTTAAACTGTCCATCTAAAGAGAGAGACAGGTTGAGAAAAAGCAAATAAGACAAAATATTAATCAGAAAATATAAGTGAAAGATATCCAGATTTTCATATTTTGTCTTTCAACTTTTCTGTAGATTTGCAAATTTCAAAATAAAAAGTCGGGGTAAAAATCACGTTAGCCAGGCACAGAGTGATTATGGGAGGTAAGACAGTATTATAGGCAAAGAGAACATTGAGAAAGTGCCAGTCACTTAAGGTAAACTTAGGGTCTCTTCTAATTCTATGATTTCCCACAAGAAGTTTATCAAAACTAGTTAAAGCATTTTAAGTGTCCTCCCTCGGGTAATTTAGAAATCATACATTTCTCTCTAATGACCAAATTCTAATTATTTATTTACTGAAGTATACATACATGGAGTCACAAAACAGTATTTAAAATAAAATTCTATAATCTAATTTTTAAAAATAATTTCAAGAGATCTGACCTATCATAAAAACCTAAATCATAAATCAGACTCACGTTGCATTACTGAATCCAACATACTCATTACCAGCCATCTTATTCAAAAATTGCATTACCTATAAACCAAAATTAGAAAGTATTTTTAGTAATCAAAAACAAATATAAAGAATGTAGCATGAAAACTGAATTCTATATTGTACTTACATAGTCAAATTTTTCAGCATTATTCACTCCTTGCTGCAAAGAAATGAGACATGAATATGTTAATACAGGGCCCCACCCCAGTTAAGCTTTAAGTGAATACAATATCAAAATTCCAAACTGCTATCATTATAATTAATATACTGCACATTAGTACTTTTAAATCTAGGAAATACTTCTACGGTAATTTAATATTTACATAAGCTTTTTTTATGTGTTCTTACATTAACACCCATATGTTGAGAATGGATCTGAATTACAAAGGGAATGCTTTATTTTAAGTATAACTTTTCCCAACCCAAAGTTACAGAAGTTTAAATATAAGCTCCTCAAACCCCCTTATCCTTCATAACACCACATAATCTAATCTGCTAGAATGTATGTTATTTATTTAATTTCACATTTAAAAAAAACTTAAAATAAAGTTTTACCCTTAGCAAAGAATTAGGTATATATAAATTATGGTTTTCAATTAAGAACAATCTACTTATATTTCTAAAATAAACTTAAACCAGTATTAGAGTTAGAAAATGAGTTATGTTGCAAAGCTATCTTTTACAATTCTAGTAAATGTAAACATTCTGGATACATTTTACTAATGTAGAGAAAGCTCTACCTTTAATATCTCATTTGTTACAACAATACTTGAACTAAAAAAATTATATTTCATAGTCTAAAAAAATTAGCTACATTTGTATTTAGCGTTATGCCAATTCAGAGTATGGAAGATGTATTGTTTCATCACTTCTATTTCTGACATGTTAGCTACTGCAAATGTCAATAGGAAAAACCTATGTAATGTAGATCAGTTCAAGTAGCCAAATGGTTTCATTTTACCTCGGCGAAGTTTACAAAGCAGTAAGTTGTAGATCTGAAATCAAACGTATTAATTGGTGATATGCACCCAAAAGAAACAATACATCTCTAATTTTTAAAACAAGTTTAAAATGAAGTAATTTGACAACTAAAATTGTAAAAACGAAAATTTTTAACTTTACTCTCAAAAAACCCAAAACAATACACTTTAAAATTTTATTTGGTGGGGGGAGGGGACTTGTACCAAGTACTATTTAATTGAATAAAGCCAGGTTCATTATCCACTTTACAAGTGGATTAGGATGTGGCTGATAATGTGAGGCCCTACAAATCAACTTATTTGAGAAAGAATGTACAATCACATATACAATCAGTAGCTGGAAAGAACACCACACTATTTCATCAAAATCAGGCATTAACAAAGTTTAAACAAGTTAAGAATAATTTAGCTACAACCATATAGTAATCACTATCTATGTATTTTCTCTAAAGCGTCCTTTGACATATTTTTAAGTTTTCTTTCTTTATAATACACCAGAAATCAAAATGTAGAAATGTAACTCCAAAGCTGTTCAATGAAAAATAATTAAAAGAAGAAATTACCAACTTCATTGAACTGTTGCAGTTGTCAAAATATTCCATAGATCCTAATGCTGTAAAATATGTAACAACATTTAAACCACAAAAACCTTTTTAACCTTTGAAAAAGCACAAAAAACAACTCTTTTGGAAAAGGATGTCAGCATTTGCACTGGGATGTCACATGGATAATTACTGGTTATACAATTAATCAATGTAAAATAAACAAGTTGTATTTGAACTTTCATTCTCTGACCTAGACTGTACCCTATAAAACTAATACAAATTTTCTTTTTTTAGCTGTCATGTTCAATTTTTTAAAAACCAAAAACTGTCTCAACTCTTGACTATGGTCACATTCTTGGTCTACTTTGCAGCATACTAAATTAAAGTACAATTAAGTTTTACTTCTATGCTATTTTAAAGAAACAACTGGTATTTATCAATGTCTATCATTATATAACATTTTGGGTAAGCTACTTGAAATGTACTGGCAGATTATGTAAATAGGCAAAATAAAATATTTGAATGATTGCGTTGACTCAAGAAAGTCTCTACCCAAAACTTCCCAATTTAAATGTAAAAGTACTTGATTAATGTTTCTTCTTATTATCTACCTAGAAAGAGCATTTAATTGAAGTCAATGAAATATATTCCCCCCTGTAATCTCTTGGAAAGATTTCACATACCCCAGGGATATGTGGGATTTAGTAATCATTATAAGATGTCATGTCATTTTAATTTTGAAAAATTTACAGTATAAAGTTTATGTGCACAGATGTTAGAAAAAAACACACATACACATACCAAATAACCTAGAGTAAATGCCCCCAGCCCCTGCACCGCCCTGCCAAAGCAAAAACACAAACTGTTAAAAAAAAAAATTCATCATTTCTCCAGTAGTGAGGTACAGAGGGGTGAAGGAACAGATGTTATGAAAATTGAAGCCAGGAATGGGTAGATGGGGGATGGTTATACTTTTCTGTTTATTTTGTGTATGTTTGAAATTTTTCATACAAAATTAAAGGAAAAATGTTTATTTGCTAATAATTTTGCACAGTAATTACAAAACTGTTCTTTTAGAATATTTTCTTTTTTGAAATAGTAACTGATTTTTAATTAGTTCATGTATCAGTGGATATTTTCTATTGCTAGAATAGAAGTTTAAATTCTCTTACTATTTTAAATTTTTACAGATGTACAAGTTGAGAAATCCTGCTGACAACAGATGAGTAGATGGAAATAGGAAAGACTTTGTTATGGCAATGCACTCAATCCTTTACACATTTATCTCATAACATACAAAGGTCACACAGTAAAATATACCCTCAAAAACTACACTTAATGCTCTCATTAACTAACAACTTGATCAGATCCTCTTTCCATTTTGTTGAAACCAAAAATCTGGAAACAACCTGGTATATAAGATTTGTTCCCAGTCATTACAGTGATTCACATCCTCAATACCATGACCACAATATTTCAAAATGTTCTCTTTTGATGGTGCCCAAGACGTTTTTACAACCTGAAGCAGTGCACCACAGTAAAATATAGGACACGAGAAGTATATACCTTTTGGAAAATGGGAGGAAACCTAGACCAAAGGCAGGTTAATTTTAAGAAAGGCACATATGGAAACAGATTTAGAAACTGATAGTCTTAAAACTATCAATGCCTCTTTATCTCTTGGAAAAATATCCCCATGCCCAGGGATATGTTTATTTCCGTTTTAAGTCACTGCACAAGTATTATTAGATATCATATTATTTTAATCTTAAAATTACAGTAATTTATATTAAGTATGGTAGGAAAACTTAAAAAAGATAAACTGGACAAAATACAGTTACCAAAATTTCTAACCCATTTACCACATGACTTTTAAAAAGCAAACCATGTGGTTTGTTTGAAAAGGTTAGTAATCAGACCTTGAGATTAGAAAATTATACAAATTTATTTTTCTATAAACATATCTATCAAGTTAAAGAATTTACATTCCTTTGAGGAAAACTTTTATGAATGAAAATTTGATAAAGAAGCACTGAGTTTTAACACTTGCTATTAAAAGAATTAATAAGTATACTGAAGTAGTTTTATAACCTGTTTATACAATATACTCATGAACTGAATCATGTATTATACATCACAACACAGGTGAAAATATCACTATTAACAGGGACATGTGCCAATAAATTTAATATTAATATGACTCATTTAAAGTCAATGCATTAATCACAGTTATTGTGTAAGTAAATCACTTGATTCCATTCATAAAGTATGGAGGTATAGAAGCAAATTGAAAATTAGAAATCATAGAGGAAAAAGGCATAGAAGAAAGATGCAAAAAGAGGTAACTAAAAATGATTTTACAAAACACTTGGTTTAATCTCTCCAAAGAAAATACTTTAAAGCTAAATAATACGTGAGAATTAATATAAATATTACAGGTGAAAAATAATGTTCTAAATCCAGTATTTTCATAGATTAGCCCTAAAAATAAAGTAACAAAAAAGGGAATTCTGTTGACAACAAGTTACCTGCCTTTTATTTAAGGAAAAAAACCCTCAAGCACATCAACTGATATAATCATGAAGTAAATAAAAGCCAATATAATCCTTTCTTATGAATGTTACCAAGTTCAAGTCATCATCCATTGCTCCCCAGAGCCACAAACTGCCTTAAAAATGTGGCTTATAAGCATGTGTAACAGGTGATTGCTAACATGACCAAACTGAACATTACACACATATTAACTAAATCTGTCTTGATTTTTTAATGGAGCATGATTAAATTATTTTTTTAAAAAAAGAAAGGAGGGCTTCCCTGGTGGCGCAGTGGTTGAGAGTCCACCTGCCGATGCAGGGGACATGGGTTCATGCCCCGGTCCGGAGCATCCCACCAGAGTGGCTAGGCCCGTAAGCCATGGCCGCTGAGCCTGCGTGTCCAGAGCCTGTACTCCGCAACGGGAGAGGCCACAACAGTGAGAGGCCCGTGTACCAAAAAAAAAAAAAAAGGAAAAAACCTCCAATATTTTAAACTCAAAAATACTTCTGATTTTAAAAAAAATCAAGTTCTTCAAACGACAAAAACCAGAAACTACCACCAGAATAGAGACACAAACATAGAAGACAATGTGACTTACTCTTTATCTTTAAAATTAAAAAGCAGAAGTGTGACAATTATAATATGTTGTCCTCATTTTTCTACTCTAGCCCTCAAATTATCAGAAGATCTTAACTTTTAAACTGAAACTTGGTGAGATTAAAAAATTATGTAAGGATGCTGCTTTTCATCCAGAGTAACTGTGCTTTCAAATTTATTTTTACTCTTTCCTTTAAATTAAGCAACCACATTATCCTCATCAAATAAAATCAACTGCATCAAAAAGTATTCCTTTAAGTTTAGCAGCTACCACAGAAAAAGAGAGAGGAAGTATAGTACCTTCATGGTTTTTTATATTATGTGCCTTTTAAGTACAAAAATGACATTTGTTTTTATGAAGGCATTTACCTATACAGTGTTTAAAATTTTAAATATTGGAGTTTTCCTACGAGTTTAGTAGTTAAGAATTTATGCAACAGGTTCCTTCTGTCTAAATTCTCCATTTTTACACAATCTGCTAATCCTTTTGAACATCTGCTCTGCCTCTTTCCCCATTTTCCTGAGGACCACCCCCAATCCTATAAGGGAAAAATATCAATACTACAAAATTATGAAATAAAGAGTCTTACTAAAGATTCTAGTAATTTGTGTGTGTGTGGGGGGAATAACATGAGGGGAATGTTTTAATAGCACCATAATAAAGTTCTGAATTTTGAAAGAAAAAAATAGCCTTAAGGTCATCAGCTAAAAGCTAAAAAACAGAATGCACATCTAATAGCCATGGTAAAATGGCCACACTTTGGATACACAAAGCGCAAGCTCCTTGACAAGAAGCCTAGTTCCTTATGGATAGCAAGCACTGACTAATGTCCAAAGAATGACTGTATACACTCACTGAAAATCAGATTGACTTTTAATCTAATAACTTGTATCTTCTGTAAAAGTTAAATTAGGAAAATAAAATTTCTGCCTTTTGGACAATATAACTATGCTAGGTAAAGACAAAAATGTCATCAAGAGAAATAGCAAACATCTACATTAAAAATGGTAGAGTGAATTCGAATGAATAGCAAACAGAAAATTGGGAGACTTAGCTCAAGCCCAATTCTACTGCTGTTAGAAGAATCTATCCAGTCTGTTTCCTCATCTTATCTATTTATAGAGTAAGAAGGCTGAGCTTGAAAACTCCTTCAGCCATGGTTTTATTACTTCAATTTCAACTACCAATTCATCAATATTATGTGATCATATAATCTGCAGAGATCACAGATAGGTATTTATAAAAGTTCTGAATTCTTTTTAAAAAGTCCAAGAAAAGTATTACATTCTGGGACAGTCAGTTTTACACAGAGGTATGTGAAGTTTATCCCTTCAAGATTTAGATGAACTTCATTAAAAATAAATAAATAAATAAACACCCAAACCAAAAAAACCCCCATAACTTGTGAAACTTCTAAAATAAAACAAAAAAGATCAAAGAAACTGACCTTAAATATGAACCATATCCCAAAGCCTCATTTCCAACTTTGTCAGTAAATTTACAATTTTTCTAAATTTAAAAACTGATCAAATTTGTAAATACAAGATGACTTAGTTAAATGCACAGTTGGATGCAACCACACTTATGCTGTGTATGTGTGTTTTTTTAACTGTTTCTAAGTACTCACATTAATGTTGCTCATTGTATAGTTTATGGCTTGTGACTAAACATCATATCATGATGTGATATGACCAGACATGCATTTCCCACATGCAGCATTTCAGTGTAGTATATTAAGCCCATGAATCATTAAACAAAAGATGTTTAACTGCATGCTGTTAAGCAAGACTTCTATTAATCATTTACATATGCCCTTTCTTGAAAATACTATTGGTGTGCTACGTTAATCTTTTTCCAGTGTAAGAATTCTTAACTGAGATCCATGGGTCAGCTTCAAAGGGTCTGTGAATTCCCTACAGTTTATATAAAATCATGGTATGTGAACGTTTTTTCTTGGAAGACCCAGAAAAGGTTCAGAACCATTCTAGTGGTTTTCTCATCAAGCACTAATACACACATTTTATTATCATAACTTTCCTTACCTCTAACTTAAGTTACTTGTTCAAATCTGAACAATTATTAATGAGACTTTTCTCTCATTACAGTATTTACTGAATTTCATTGTAAGGGCCCATTTACTGGTGTATACCCCACATTATACTGTAAGTTGTGGCATGACTGTGCCTAGTACATATTCATATTATTATTTTCTATAATAAACACGTAGTTTCGTTCACCTCAAATTGACAACTTTTCTCTTATGTAAAACAGTGACAACTAGATTATAGTGGGCAAACTGAAAATTTTCATAGCCTAAAATTAGTTACATTAAAAAATAATACTTGTCTATAATATCTACATCACTAGAGTTACAAGGATTAAGTGGGCCAGTGCTTACGAAGCATTTGCTCTCAAATAACATATATATTCTTAAGATAGTACTCTGCTATTTTAAAGGCTTTTCTCATGAATGAAGAAAAAAATTCATTAAAGTTAAGAGAGAATTTCTAGCATACAAATTAGATGAATTTTTATTAACTGGACCAAGGGTATAATTTATATTCAAACATTCCTTGTGTAACCAGGAATGCATCTACAAAGGCACATAGCTATGTTTTTTTCAAGCATGGAATAGATGTGTACAGATTTACTGAAGAAAGTATATAAATGTTCCAAACACAAATGAAATATAATTGAATACCAATGAAACTTATAATTAGAAATTAAAAATCTAAGCAGTATCACAGAACAGAACCATTTCCAAATACTTATTTCAATACATTAGTGTTTCCAGTTATTAAGGCAAACTAGACACTTAACAAAAGAAACAAAACATACCATGTAAACCAAAGCGTAGGAAAATAATATAACTTATTAACTGGAATAAGTCTTATTTAGTTATTACATGATTCAAGTAAAACAAATGAAACGAGTTCAAATGAAAATTGTGATTACAGCTCATGAAAGTATAAAGGACTCGAGCACAGTCAAAGGCAAATGTACTTTGTTTTAACACAAAGTACCAGAACATTTGTCCCTACATATGCTGATGACAAACATCAAACAGTTACACGCTGTTACTTCTGTTTACATCTGTTCGTTCTAGAAGAGCCAAAAAGAAGAGAAAGAAAAAAATATTAAAACTTTAAGAAGAAAAACTTCTGTGACTACTGTTCAGAAGAGACTTCTTTTTGAATTTTTGCCAGATCTTCAGGTCAAGAGTAACTGTTGGAATTTATAATGTCGTCTGTTTTTAATTTTGTCCTTGAAATTACATCATTTTTTTGAAATAAATAAAAATCCTAACCTTATGCCATACCATTAATTTAACACCAAAAGAAAATTTTTCACATTTCTACATAAATAAGATTCCTCTTTATGCCTTAGTATTTAAAATTTTTACTGGATTAAAAGGAAATGTCAACATTTTACCTTTATTAATGAAGTAACAACAATTGCTCCAGCATTTACCATAGGATTGTGTGGTTTATCTGAAAATATAAAAGCAATAGCATTATTTTAAGTACCTGATATAATTTTCTGTGATGCACAGGTACTTCCCATGAACATACATCTATTTTCTTTATGTAAGCCATTGTTACAGTTCTTTTTGGTGGTTGGGGGTGGAGAGTGGAGGAGTGCATTAAAGTCAGTTACACATCAAACCAGCAATACACGTCTAAGAAGCTGCTATAATTATACAGGCAAACAAAGATTCAGGAACAGAAAGACAGTGAATAGTGCTGTAAGAGCACAACCAAATTTCCTAACTCTGCCATTTGATCCTGGGCAAGTAAGGATCAATTTTCCCATCTGTAAACTGGGAGTAATAACAGCACCAATACCTCAGCAAGTCATAATACTTCAATGAATTAAAAAACATGAAATGCTTTGGCACAGCACTAAGCAATCAAATAATATTATTATTAAAAATCACCTTGGAAAAAGCGTATCCAGTGTGGACCCAATTTTCCTTTTTTAAAGTATTTTTTGTGTTTATGTATATACATATACATATGCAGAAAATGAAAACAGGTGATACACATAGGATAAAAGGATTACAGGATATTTAAGTTGTATTCAGCATGCCTTCTATATTTCCTGACAATAAGGATGTATTTCTTGTATAATTACAAAATTACTTAAAATTTTTCATCCAAAATCCTACCTCTTCTCCTAATTCTTACAACAAACAGAATTTCAAATCTCAGCTGATTATACTGTCATTCATAGCACAGCACAAACGCCAAACACAAAACTCATAGGGCACTGAAAACATTTATTTGAAAGCATAATTCCTAATCTATCTGTTTGTGGTAGTAATTTACTTCTTTGGGAACAAGTTCTTATCTAACTTGACACATCTAGCAGAATTCATAATTTATTGCTACATTATTAGTCTCCTTGAATTTTAAGCAAATTACCTTCTGTGAGATGAGTCTACAGCTAAACAAGGAAATTCTCCAACTGTTGAAGAGTTACTATATGACCCAGCAATTCCACTCTCAGGTATATAATGAAGAGAAATAAAAACGTGTACACAAAAACTTGTACACAAATGTTCTCAGCAGTATTACTGATAGTAGTCAAAATGTGAAAAATAACCCACAACCCAAACATCCTGCCAAATGATGAATGGGTAAACAAAATATGGTATTATTATCCAAACAATGGAATATTATCCAGCAATAAAAAAATTAAGTATTGACATAAGCCACAACATGAAAGCACCTTGAAAACATTATGCTTAGTAAAACAGGCCAGTCATAAAGACCAAATATAATGATTCCATTTATATACAGACCAAAAATAATGATTCTGTTTATATGAAATGTCCAGAACAGGCAAATCCATAGAGACGGTAAGTAGATTACTAGTTTCCATCGGCAGAAGAGAAACAGGTATTGACTGCTAATACCCCTAATATCTAGAGTATCTTTGCGGAGTGATAAAAGTGTCCCCAAATTGACTGTGGTCATGGTTGTACATCTCTATGAATATATTAAAAGCCACTAAATTGTACATTTTGAATGATTAAATTATGTGGTAGGTAAATTATATTTCAATAAAACTTTAAAATGTTTAATTAAAAAAATCAATAATGACAAAAAATTGGGTAACTTAACAGTATACCATTTTCCTCAATATAAGAGCAACAATATGATTTAGTAGCTAGCTATGCTTTAAATAATGAACATTTTGGGTTACCCATGATAATGACAAGTTCCAAAAGTTAAAAGAAAACAGTACAGGGGGATTCCCTGGTGGCGCAGCGGTTGAGAGTTCGCCTGCCAATGCAGGGGACACAGGTTCGTGCCCCATGTCCGGAGCCTGTGCTCTGCAATGGGAGAGGCCACAACAGTGAGAGGCCTGCGTACCGAAAAACAAAAAACAAAACCAAAAAAAACAGTATAGGTATACTATCTAAATAGTACAGTTAAGATTTCACCTATTTCAAATTATGCTAAGGGAAGCCTGCTTTCTTTGAGATAACACAAAATGACAGTAATAGTTGTCACAGAAAAATACTAAGCAACAAAAGGGAAGCCAAGAAACAAAAAATTTCCAGTATTATCTATCTAAAAGAAAAACCACATGCAGACACAGAAATCAAAATATGGAAATCAGGCTGTGCTAAATTAGTTTATACTCATATTTGTGTATATTCATGTATCTGTCCTTTCATTTTTTTTTTTTTTGGACATTATCAGGTTTAGACTCTAGGGCCCTAGGAGGTAGCTAATGTGTGTATTCCAAATGGTACCACATAAATGTGGGCATTTACTATTTTCTAAATCATAAATATTCAGCAAATACTACATAAGCTACATTTAAGAAGATCTTCCAAGAACACTAAAGCATTTCATGGCATGATAGAGCAATTTTCAGATGTAAGCACTGCTCACTCTGACTTTGGCTCAAAAGCCAGACATCTGAACACTTGGAAATACACCAGAGATATTAAAACACCAGCTTTACTGCATTATAAAACCTCAGTCTAAAAGTGGAAATCTCCTTTTCCACTCTGCTCTGCCGTAGTCAGAAGGGAAGAACTGAAGGGTTCAGTTTAGAATTTTTAATTTAAAAAGAATTATGACAACAGAAATAATACAAGCTAATTAATAAAGGTTACTATCTGAAGTAATGACATATATTAGCTTGGTATAATGACAAAATGGACATCTGAAATTTTGGGGCATGTTTTTAACTAGAATGAAAAAAACTGATTAATTTTAACAAATATTTATTCTAAGGGAATAAAACAAGCAAAAAATCCTTCCATATTAAACCAGAAAAAGCTTTTCAAACTAAGTATATGAACCTTACAAAGATGTGGTTCATGACTGAGGCTGATATTAAAAGAGTAACTACTATAATTTATCTATTCATTATATTCAGACTAATGTTAATTTATCATCACAATCTTATAAAGCTAGGATAATATTAATACATTTGTTTCTTTTAATTTTATAATGCTAGGTAGACACACATGCACATACACAGAGTGTAGTATCACCAAAAATTACCCTTGAAATTTTCAATATAAAAAAGACCCACAAACTCTTCTTGCTGAGGCTAATCTAAAACCAAGACTCTAGAGCACAGAACCTATGCAGAACTCAAGAAGGAGTGGTATGGTATAGTGAGGCCTTCATTTTCCCATTATTTCCCAGATTCCTGGTATTGGCTCCGGTTTGGAAAAAAATCAAAGAATATCAAGGCAAAACCTCTTGTTAAACTTTATATTCAGTTATTACAAAACAGTGCTAAATTCCTGAGTTCTTATTGTGATTTTTTTTCTTAGAGACTTAGTGTCAATAAAATGTACATGGCAAAAAAATGTATTACTTACAATGTTAAAGTCATTTACCCCAAGCCTATTTTATTTTTTACCAATCAATTCACCAGAACCACCTAGTTTATTCAAGTTTGTATTTTTGGGAAAATAGTAATTTTTCTTGTAAAATGTTTAATCTTGTGAGAACAAAAATATTCTTTCCATATTAAATCTAGATGTCAGTGAGTTTAATAAATAAGGTACTTCTGCATACGATGTCCTTATTGAAGTTGCTAGTTTACAGTAATCTCCATAAAATCAAATGTAGCATCAGGATAGAAAGATTACGGTAAAATAAGTAAGAAAATTCAACTGCCCTCAAAACAAATAGAAGGAGAAGCATAAGAAAGTATCAGTCTTGTAACTTCATTTAAAAAACTCATAAAACAATACTGAGTATAGGGCATATTTTTTATTTTTCATCCAGCAAAAAGAAAAAATACAAAAGTATATTTCTCACAACCATTACTGTAATCACGAATTCCTTGTTTTCTTCAATTCTATTTTAACTTGTCACACAATGAGGAACCTAGCATATGTCTGAAAGATTAAAAAACAGAAACCAATCTATAGGTTGGTGTTTAGATTTAAAACCTCTATCAGATCAAAAGTACTAACTACCTTTGTCCTCCCCTTTTCTTTTGGATTCCTGTAAAGCAATAAGACTTCTTACTTATCCAACTATTTAACACAAGATATTTCTTTCAAATACTAAATGTTATGAAGGAGAAAAAACAAAACACCACCTCAACCAGGGCCACCATTAAAGCTTTTTATTATGGAAGTTTTCAAATATATACAATATACAAAAGTAGAAAGAAAAGAATATAAGCATGCATGTACCCATCATTTAGCTTCAATGATTACCAACATACAGTAATAATCACATGCAGCACTCCCAGCTACACTCCACTGAATTATCTTAAAGCAAATTCCAGACCCTGTGAGATTTTATAAGATACTCCCCTATAGGTGGTTATAAAGTGAAAATCTTACTTCCTGCCTGTCTTTTCTCTAGCCTACTTTCCAGTGGTATGAGATGCCTAAAAAACCTGTTTTTTAAAGTAGGTTAACTATCTCTATGGGTTTCATAGAAATTCCATGACAAATGAAAAAGTATCAATGCTTTTAATTTTCTTCTTTGAAAAATAAACTAGTTAGATTTACACAGGAAAATGAGGTATTTCTTCTTCCAAGTAACTTTTATATAATTCTTACCATCTTCATTTAAGAACAGTTTGTTGAACCTTAATCCACTTGGCTCTTTCCCAACATATCGATGCACATATTCTGTTCCAAGATCATTAACAGCAATGGCATATTTCAAAGGTTTTACACAGGATTGAAGGCAAAATGGAACTTTGGTATCTCCAATAGAATGCCTATTTAAAAGTAGATTTAAAAAATAATTAAGATCAACTGAAAAAATGTAACAATAACTGGAGCTGTTATTTACATGTTAATTCTAATTTATAACAGTTTTCCCATAATTCAACATCAAGTTTCTTGAAGAATAAATATGTTTATTTTAAGAGGGATACTGCAATAAAAAGGCTAAAGCTTATAAGTACTCAGTAATAAACTGGTTCAAAATTAGACAGTAAGTAATGTAAAAAATTGCCTCTGAGGGCAAGAGGGTATGGCCCTCCTTTACTCCAATCTGTATTCAATCATATAAAATGAACTAGCCCTTTTAGAAATTAGTCACAATTTTTTTACTCATAGCTTTAATCATGGCTAAACTGTGGTTAGTTTTTAAATGGAGCTCAGTTTATTCAATACCACTCTCTGAGACCCTGTCTATAAATGCCTCATCTTGTGAACCATATCTATTGACAATTTCAGCCCCATTAAAAGAAACAGCATCCAGTTTTATAAACCTGATAGAGCTGGCACTAACAGCAATCATCATCACCATGTACCACAAACTAAGATGCAAATGAAATAGAGAAAAGGTTTGAAAATGAAAAAACTGTGACTGGCCCCATTACAATGTAAGCTTCACAAGGGCAGTGATCTTTGTTTTATTTGCTGAAGTAGTCCAGGTGGGCCAAACAATGTTCCAACACATTACAGGCACTCATTTATTCGAGTGAAATTTATTCAAATAACAGTGAAACTGGGCACTATAATAACTACCCCTGGGCAAACAGGGGGTTTAATGGAGACATCAGAGAGACACCTTACTTCTAAGTATATGATGGAATATAAATAAATATGTGTATATATATATATAAAATATATATAATAATTTTCCTGTCAAATTTATGAATAACTTCTAATTCAGACCATAACTTCAATTTCGCAGTCATTCTGAAACTTGAAAAGCCTGTCTTACTACCTTTGGATTTAAAAATACCTATGTGCTAGCCCAAAGTCAAGTTTCTTATCTCTAGATAAGAAAACTGAAAAGAATCATCTCTACACACAAAGTATGTTTAAGAAGAAAAAACACATGTGCAATAATTAGGTGATAATAATTTCTTCCAAATAGAAAAATTTCCACTACATGATAAACCATTTCCTCCAAATACAAAAACATAGGAATACCACTCCCTACTGGAATTTGCTCCGTAAGGATAAGCCATGTCTTCTCATGCATTTGTGTCTGTTCATAGCACCCGATATTTAATTCAACAGACAAGTGTTTAGTACATTTCACAAGCCCAGATAAGGATAAAAGCCTGTCAAAATGGAGAGAACAATGGACTGAAATTTAAGAGACCCTGGTGTTAGTTTCACCTCTGCCAGTTTTATACAAACTTACCTCTGTCCATCTACTGTACAAACGGACACACCCCACAAATCAGGACTGAACTTGGCTAACTGAGGAATATAATCTGCAACCTATCCAAAACAATGGAAAGAAATTAACATATAATATAGGCAAATAGTATTCTCTTCTACCAAAAAATTGATCTCAATTTAGCTTTCACCAATGAACAGTTATTTTATAGTACTCAGTGGCTTTGTAGTCTATCTTTTATAACAATATTCATAAAAACTAAGGGCACAACAGACTTGAGGATTACAAGTGAAATCTAAGTGACTTCTGTCTCCATCACCTACTATGTTTTCCAATGTATTCTGTCTTCCTAAAAAAGTACAGTCTAAAAGAAGAACTAGGACTTGATTTTTTTTTAAGGGAAACAGAGAATTTCTTTAATCAGGGTCATGCTAATAGGGTTTCATTACCTAAAAACTTTCAATATGGAGAATAAATAAAATAGTGCTTATATTATGTAGAGGATTTTAAAAACTGGGAACATTTTATTTAATGTTCAAGGATATCATACCTGCAGAAATTCCCAGTAAGCTACTTTTTAATTAATTAAAAATTTAAAAGCCATCTCAATCATTTGAAAATCAAAAAGAACTCTTAAGCTTAGATTTCTTTTTAGCCAAAATAACAATTAACTATTTGAAATATTTTAAAAGCACTTACTCCAGTGGCTTCACTTACATTTCTTAATTAGCAAAACACAAAACTACACAATTTTACTCTCTATACCTCAAGTTTAGTTGAATTTATTAAGTGATAGGCTTAGGAAAATATTCACATCAAAAACGCTACCTTTCCTCCAGACTGCTTTTTAGCACTCTCGTATAACTCATCAATGTGTGAAGTAAAAGACATAAAGTCAGGAATGACAAACTTTCTTCTAAAGGCTTGTGTCAACAAAACAATGTTGCTTTGAACACACCTGTGGAATATGAGAAAAAATTAATAGATTGGGTACCTTTCAAATATTAGTACTTGCTAATAATAACAATATCAGGAGAATATTCAAATAAAGAAATTCAACATTTTAAACAACAAACGAAATTCTATAAATTATACTCTTTCTACATTATTTTCTTTCCCTCAAGCAGCCTTTCATGTAGCTGCTTGTAAGCTGTTGAACCAGTTAAAGAAATAAATTAGCCTAAAAATTGTGTCAAAGATTAAAACAGCAGAGCATTCCACCAGATTAAGTACCAAGACCATCTAAAAACAAGCTTTTCAGCCTACCAGAGTTGATAAGCATTCAGCATGACATTTGGTTAACAAAAATCAGACTTTAATATATAGTTGAGATCCTGTTTATTCTTCCATGAAATAACCTCAGACATATATCCTTTAATTTCTACGTATTACTAGTATTTCACAAAAAAATAAACATTTTGTATTTTAATATATTTTTCCTAAATTACAGTTTGAAAAATTTGCATTTCTAAGCCAAAAAAAGGAAATACCAACTTTGTTTAGTCAGATTTGTCTCTTATATGAAATACTTATTAAAATGCTTATAAAAATAATGTATAACTTTAAAAATTATATACAGTAGTATAATTTTATATTATTTGAATCACCAAAAATGTTAAATTACATTATTCTATTCACTGTAAGATGTGTATATACATGGTAGAATAAAATTGTTTCACTGTTAAAAATTATTTAAAAGATATGGTAAACCATCTGGATGGGAGAGCATGAAATCTAATGATTTGAATCAATATTCTACTTTGTTTTAAAAAGGATTTAAGCTAGAAAATCAATTTATTAATGTAACCTTAAAGAGTTTAAAAATAGGTAACAGCCAGCCATATACTCTAAACTCATCTTCTTAAGAGAGTCTCAGAAACTTAGTAATAGAATAATTGATAAAGGAAGACATTTGCAGACCTGAGCATCAAGCCATAATACCAACTTAAGACTAAGCCCATAACAGACTAAAAAGTACTAAGTTTCAAGTACTATTTATCCTGTTTAACCCTCAAAACATGAACACTTTGAGATGATTTCCCCACTTTACAGATAAGAAAAATCTGTGTTTAACTTGCAAGTAAATAACACGCACTAATTATAAATGGAGAGTCAGAGAAGTAGACACTCTTGGTATTTCTTTTTCAATCCATGGTAAATAATAAATTTTTATATCTCAGTATCTTAATTCAAGTTGTTCTAAATAAAACATCAAATTAGAATTAAAAGCCAGCTATCACGCTTTAATTATTAATAAAAATCCACAATATATACTCACTTGGTCAACATAAAATTAAACACTGATTTAAAATAAAATAGGTTATTTTCAGTGATAAAGATGTGCTTCAGTTACAACATGAAAAAGTTACAGTCCTAATTTCCATTATTAATCTACAGATGTAGAAATAATTGACAGCCAAGAGATAACTAATATTTACTTCAATAAACTTTGATAAATTTTGACATAGTTTCAATGTTAATCTAATAAATACTTTTTGCCATTGACTTAATATTTAATATGCTCCAAACAGCAATTCAACTTGTACGTAAGTTGAGACACATTTCTCAGCAGAAAGAAGTTAGGACAATTCCTGACCTTAAATCACTGTATCTGTATCAAATCAAATCTACATGCCCCCTTTTTCAAGAAGTATTACATGAGAAAATATGAGGACTGCCAAACAAACATAAATTATTAACATTACTACTAACTATTTAACTACTCAAAATTAAACAGCATTTTTAAAAGGAGGCTTTATCATTAACAATACTGTACAGTTAGTGAAACTGGGATTTTTTTTTTTTTTTTCTCTATCAGAAGGTGCTAATAAAGCTGTGCTAACAGCCTTCACTGGTGAATTACTATGGCCAACCAAGGCAATACCATTCAAAAGAGTGTCTAGCTGCATGCTGATGAACAAACTGTAATGTTTTTCTTGGGAGTTATTTTAATATAGATGTCATGAATCTAAGGGGAAAATCAGAAGGGATATAAAGTGACCTGAGGAGGAAGTACTTATGCTTTTCAACAAGTCACATCTTTCTCATGCTTTGTTCAGTTTTCTCATCTGTAAACTGGTAATAGTAATTTTTCTTTCCTTCTTTACTTAAATGTTTAGGGTTAGCAACTGTAATGCACATCAATGTTTTACAAAATCTCTCACATATAATTTATCATTAGTAAAATAACAGTGGATAAGAATTTTTTAAGAAAAAGCAAATACAAAGACTACCATTCTTTTCCTTGAAAACAAAAAAGAAAAAATTATGATCACACATAAAAATACTTCTAATATTTATATGGCTAAAAATGCATGAATAAATAAGGCATTCCTTTTCAACACAAATTTTCTACTTCTATTGAGATTATTAGCATTAAAAACAATTGATTATCTAGATAGGTACAGGCAGTCTCCAACTTTCAAATAGACCATGCTCCAAAAAGTATGCATAGAACTCATCTTCCCATTCAGAAAAAATTCTACATATTAGTTGTTTCTCAAATTACCCTCAAAGGCTAAATATATTAAGCAACAATGTATTTTAGGTAAAATATCAACACATTGACTTCAACCAAACCTTTCCACTTTCCTTTATAAATTACTTCTTTGGGAAGATGAATTCCATTGTACCCACCTGCATGGAAGTGTGATTATTTCTGGCAACACTAACTAGAAAACTTCTCATTTTGAAAACAGAGAAAAAACTTCTCTGAAACAATCACCATTCCAGGTGACCTGAAAAGGTTAATAGTCAGAGGTTTTGAATCACCTCATTCTAAGTATGAAAAGAGAAATCATATGCCTATAGATGTAAACGTTTCCACTGCTTGTCCACATATACCACACTAAGCATTTGTCAAGTTGGGAACTGCCTATATTATAATCATCAATTTTTTTAAAAAATTGGATTAGTGTTTGAAATAATGCTAACTGTTATTTTTTAATATACTTATGGGTAGAAAATTTTATGATTGTTTCCTGGCTCCATACTCAGTGTATTTAAATTACTTTCAGTTTCATATTTAAACAGAGCAATATGTTTATGAAACACAAAAGAAATTTAACCAGTACTAAAAAGGTATAAAATACTGCTTTCACTTAGGAATTCCAAAGCAATTCCTTATACCCATTATGAGCAGACCTACCTACCAACTCTCTGACAACTTCATTCTCAGATATACCAAAATAACTCCCCAGAAGGTACTACAATCAAGATACTTTGCACAGAGAGTTCATGAACACTAAAAATAATCTTTACTGCAAAGACACAGCTAACTAGATGTGATTTCCTTCCCTTCACAAAGAAACAGGTTCTGAAGATTCAAAATTCCTAACACCAATTCCAACATGGAACTAAAAATCTACACTTAATAAGGTCAGCTGAGTTAATAGAATCAAGAACCTTGTGGTGAAAAGACAGAGATCTAAAATTGCCAGCAGTTTTTCATAGTGTGCCAAGATACTTGGGAGGATCTCAGTTAAATACTTATACCTTCAGATGACTTAATATTCCAGGATATTCCCAGGAGACATCTAGAACAAATCATCTAGCCCCCAAAAGACAATAAAAGAAAAAATAAATAAAAATGCATACATACAAATAAACTTTCAAGGTAGATGCTGGAATTCTTTGGATCTATTCCAACCTAAGCCTATGGTCTGGAAAAAGCCAATATCTTACAGTAGTGTTTACAGTTTTATACTAGTTTTCATTTAATTTTAGTTGTAAAATACCATTTACCTCCTTGGGATCCACGACAAACTTGCTGTCTATTAAATCATTAAGCAATCAGACTAGTAGGAACACATTAATGAAGAGAAATAATAAAGATATGCAAATATAAGAAAGTCAAAATAAATATTCTCTTTCAACCAAATCAAGGCATTAATGTCCAAAGTTAGCATTAAGTTTTTAAACATTACGAAAAACACAAAAATAGCCAAAAGCCTATGTAGTAATACGTCTGAAGAGAGGAGAGAAGCAGACAACAGAGACATATAAAACTAATGAATATAGGCTGCCTGAAGCCTTCTCATTTTATGGTGTCATCTAAAACACCTTGTAGGAAAGAACAGAGACCATACTGAGAAAGGCTGCAAGATATGCAGATGAATTAAGAAATCAATTTAAACCATGACAGGACAAAGAGTGTGCTCTATTCAAACCGAATGCAATCTCCAGGTACTATAAACTGGAAACATCCATGGCTACGTTTCCTCAGAACAGTTTCAAAGTATATTCTTAGCCCCAATGTATTATAGAACTTTAATGTGCACCAAGTTGTTCCAAACAATTTATGTTTTTAAGTCCCCTCCCCCCTTTTTTTCAGTTACACAGGAAGCACTGGCCTTCAAAGATGCAATTTTGTTTTAAAAGAAAAATCACCATATAGCATAGCAAGTGACCATTAAAGGTTTGGCAGAAATTTTTACTTTTTAAAAAGATCTTTGTCTAGCATGACACCATCTGATGTTGTTTGAAGAGTTAATCTTAACATATCCATACACTCTTTCAACCTGGGATCAGATGTTCGCAATCCTGTAGATTTGAGTGCCTGTTTTTAAAAGAATAAGAGTTTGTAAATATATAGTGCAAATAAGGTATATGCTTATTCCAACTACAAGTTTTTAATTCCTGTATATAAAAACTTCTACACAAGACCTGAATATGTATATGGCATTTTAGTGTCACTATTACCCACTTTCTGGACAAGTTTCTCATTGTTTCTTTCATTTTCTTTCATTGATTACCTTGAAATGAGCATGATGAAAATTTGAAAGAGAAACAGTGTCAGTCAGAATCTACACGACAGATGACCTTTAAGACTACATTTCAATATTACCATATTATTGATTCAGCATTACTGATTTTTAAAAAGTGAAGATAGAAAAATATAAAAACTTACTGTAATAAATTTATGAACAGGTATTTTCTCTTGTCCTTCTGCAATTGTATAGAATAGCAAATCTTCCAAGCTAGGTAATAGACCCTGCTTTATTTTACTAAAGGGGGGAAAAAAGAAGACAAAATTAACCCTTATGTGAACATTCAAGTGGATTTTAGCTATATCCATTTAAAAATAATCATTGAACCAGACTACAGTTGAGTTGATCTATTCATCAAGACCTACTATCATAATAAATGCTGATTTACCAAAATCAAACAGTATTACTGAAACCGCACTGAAAAACAAGTTTAAAAAATGATTAATTAATACAGATATCTTTTAATCCCAAGTTTTAAAATCTTGAGTACTATTTCTAGTGGTGCTAATGCCTAGCCATCTGTTATGGTAATACCCTCCTGTACAGCCTAACACAATCACCCAATACTAATTATGGAGCCTAGCAAATGTTCAGGTAAGAGTTAATACTTTGTTCTCTTGTTGTTATTGTTTTTTAATATGATGACTATACATATATATTGTTCAAATAGTTAACCTGATTGTAAATCTGGGGGAAAGAACAATTAAGTACTGGACAGTGAAGACTAGTGTGTAAGTCCTTGAATCCTGGCTACAATACTTACTAGCTGAGTCAACTTGGATAAATTAATTAACCTTTCTGTGAATCAATTTCCTCATTTGAGAAAGGGAGATAATAGGGCCTACCCTCACAGGGTTCTTGTGAGAATCAGTTGACTTAATACATTCAATATCTTTAGAGCACTGCCTGGCAGAGAGTAAGTACTCAACTGTTGGTAGCTGTAGTTACTATTTCTAAAGTGACCTAGGCTTTTACATGTACAGATCAAATGCCACAAATCACAAAGACTGTTAGAATAAAAATTTTACCATAAAAATACATTAAAATCTAGTATAAGGTGCTATGATTAACGAAACTTTTCATCAAGAAAAAATTTTTCCTATCCGTTGAAAAGCTTTCAGGTAAACAAACTATAATGAACCTATTTAATGTCTTCTTTTTGGGGGCTCTGAAGCTGAAATGAACACATTTCAATACTGTGAACATCTATGACTGTCATAAGTATTATAGTGATGTTATAAGAATTTTAGATCTAGGGCAGACCAATCCCCTCTCCATCCATCACTATTTATTAAAATCAAAGGTAGAAATATATATGTATGTGTATATGTATAGAATGTGTATATATATATAAAATATCTGGAAAGACTTTACCTGTATTTCAATAAAGAGAGAAAATTAGAGAGTGGTCCATATATTTCTAACTTAAAAGACAATAGAATACAGTGTTGTCTCACAGAGCATGTACATTTACACATGGATATATAAAATTTCTCCTAAAAGACACATTAATGTTGGCATTAATATCATTTATACTTGTTCTCAAAGCTGTTATACCAACTTTTAGTTCTTAAAGTCAACCCTAAAGTATAGGAATTTCATACCAATGTTTAAAAAAAAAACTAACACATAGGATTATTGTAATTTAATGATATATCCCAGATATATAATTATTCCCTGAAACAATTCTGGCTCTTAAAGAACTTTAAAAAATGTATTTGGGATATTTTAACAATAAGAGTTAAATATTGATCCCTTTTTTTTGCAGTATGCAGGCCTCTCACTGTTGTGGCCTCTCCTGTTGTGGAGCACAGGCTCCGGACGCACAGGCCCATCGGCCATGGCTTACGGGCCCAGCCGTTCCACGGCATGTGGGATCTTCCCGGACCGGGGCATGAACCCGTGTCCCCTGCATCGGCAGGCAGACTCTCAACCACTGCACCACCAGGGAAGCCCTATTGATCACTTCTGTTAAGTACTCTGCTGTTTTACATTCGTTCTAATTTAATCCTTCCAATGATGTCATAACAGAAGGTACCATTATCCAAAATATAGTATGGTTCCTGGTACATAGTAGAAGCTCAATTTATTTATTATTTGCTAAAAAAAAAAATGACTAACTCTATCCCCATTTCACAGAGGCTCAGACCGGTCAACAAACTTCCCAAGACTGCAAAGTGGTAGAGATATAGTTAGAACCTCTGTTTCTCTGAATCCAGAGTCCAAACTATATAGCACTACAGTTTTACTGGCTCTCAAACGTACTAGCTAGTTATTACTTTTATAAGGTACAATTTTTCTAGGTTTTACCCTGATCTAAAACCATTAAACAGGATTCAACAATACTGATGACTTAATACATTTAAAGAAAAACTGAGCCAGCTGTCAAAAACAATCAGTGGAAAATAACATACCAATTATTTACAGAAAGTGGTTTGTCAAATAAACTTCAGATAGTGGTAGTTTATCACTTTAAAAAACTGCAGAATAAGCTTTCTATGTATTTATCACACCAGTAAATGGTATTTGTTTTGCCTAAAAGCTATGTAAGTAACATAAAATATACACTTCTTTAGCTTATGGTACATAGGGCAAAAAAATTAAAATGACCATGTTTACTTCCACAGCTAGCAAAAAATGGTAAATATTTACTTGCTTTTGGAGAAGAGACTAATTTTTATCCATAGGAGAGAGATTTAAGTCATCTCTAAAAAATATGCTCGCAAAATAAATGTTCAAAATTGATTTTTTTTAAAAAAGTACTACCAATCTCAGAATTTAAAAGCTCAGACTCTGATCTGAGAATGAGTTCACTTCAACAGTCAACAAATGCACAGATTCTCCCCAAACAACACACAGAAGTTATTCCAAAGACCTTTCTTGGTATACCCCCTTTTCTTTTCCCCAAATTTAATATGGCTTTGTGGCAACGCTTCATAATACATTTTGCTCTTAAAACTCAAAAGCTAAAAATTTTCAGACTATATAGTAACTAGGATATTCTTGAGAAGTATTTAAGTTTTAATGACAAAAAAAATAGACTATAACAGGCTTTCAAATTGTAATATCAACAATTGTTGATAAGCCCTCAGATTCCCTAAGGAAAAACATGAATGGTTATGACACTCAGCAACTAAAATGGAATATACATAAAAGATTAGTAAATCCAAAGTATTCATATCTTTTTATTCCTTCCCTTTTATTCTCCCTCATTCTTTCTAATTTCTGCCTTTAAGATCTTTTCACTGCCATTTTGTTCCGTCTTTTACCCATTCCTTCTCCTACTTTACCCTCACAAAATACCTGCCTACAACACAGAAATGATTTCTTAAAAAAATTTTTTTTAAAAAATCCCATGTATTTAACTGGCATCTATAACATGTACAGCATTATAGTAGTCATTACTTACAGTCTAAAAGGAAAATAGAAGACATACATCATGAGGAATTACAAGAAAGAAACAATGGGATCCAATCACTGGAAAATTACTTCACTGTGGACTAATAAGGTAAAGGAGAGGGGGAATTAGAGCTGGACTTGAAAGATAGGTAGAAGCTGGAAATATGGCAACAGAAGAGGATTTCCAGCCAAAGAAACATAATGATCACAGCAATGAAGGTAACCATTCACTGGGTATTCACAAAGAACAGCAAACAGAGCACAGTATATGTGAATTAAAGTGCCTGTTTCCACCCATGAGCTGTTAAAATACCTAATTTTCAGGGTTGAGAGAGATCTATATAAATCAACCAATAAATGAAGAGACTACCAAAAATTTACATATGGAGTTTAAATTCAGGGGCAATTTCTGCAAACATGAAAAGAGACACTGCTTACTGATCAACCAGTTTCCCAATACCAAAGGACAATTAAAACTCCTCAGTCTGATATTCAGTTTATAATTTGGCTTGGTACTATCTATTCTATCAAAATTTTCTAAGTAAAAAACTGTACTATCAAATGAAAGGAGGAAAATGAACTGCAAAATGAGAAGAGGAAAAGAAATGGAAACTAACTATATTGTCTTATTGTTAAGTAACGTTTCATATTACTTGACCTTTCCAAACTATAAAGGCTGGAGTAATGTCTGTCTTTTTTTTTTTTTGGTCAACCTCATATAACTCAAATGCATAATATAGTGTGGTAAACCTATTAGATAATCAAAAACTTTCAACTAGGTTAAAAAAAATGATGCCCACTGACAGAGTAAAAAAGAATGCTTTGGTGTTTTTACTTACGTCTTCTTTTTTTAATTATTTATTTATATTTATTTATTTATGTCTTCATTTTAAAACAATGATCTTTAAAAAATATCTGGAGTTGTTTCTAAATCAGTTTATCATTTTGATTTTCAGAGTAATCTGATTGATAGAAAGTGTCCATCAACACCAGTAAATTAGCAGATTAAACCTGTGAGGTTGAAAGTTCAATTGATAATGGCTGACCATATACCATTGTAAGTCTGACAAAGTGATAAATTCTGCTCATCCTCTAAATCATTTTGCCCCAACGCTAATTATTGGGGAATTTAAAAACAAAATCTTACATCTTTTTAAGTTTTATTGTTAAAAAGGGACTTTCTGTTGTTTCATCTTATAACTTCATGTGATAAAGCAAAGTGGGTAAACTGTCCCCTATTTACAGATAAGGACAGAGTCTCAAAGTCAAGCAATATGTATGTCCAATGTCACACAACTCTTAAGTGACTGGACCAGATTTAGTCCTAGAAAGACAGTACTTGGCTCCTAATCCCAGATTCTTCCTGCTATGCCACACCAGCTGTGCTGAGTTGTTACACTCCATTTTAGGAGGAATACCTGGAGTTTATTCAAAATAATGAAAGAGGAGACTCCTTACATATTGAAGAATTTCTAACCAAAATGCTAATAGGGGAATTACTTATGTTAGATGACTAAACTGTTATTCTGCCTTGTTGAAAGTGTACCTTGTACAAAGCAAGGATGAGATTATATTAAATTAGGGCTGCTGTTTTGGCTGGACTTTATTTAAATTTATTCAAGAGCAAGTCAAAGTAAGAAGCACAAAAACCAGCTTTATGTAAGGAAGTGGCCAGGCTGTCCACATCAGCTAATGGCAATCTGTCCATGTGTAGAGCTTTAGAAGTCTAACCCAGGGGACAGTGTGCCTGACTCCGATGGGAGAATGAGGACCTGGGCAGATCAAGTCCCTAAGGTCCAACTCTGTTAGTCCTTCCAACCTTGTATTCCTTCAGTCAAGTATCCGTTAACAAATCATTCTAGTTGTAAAAATACACATGTGTGAATTCTGTTACTGCAATCACTTTGATATCACACTAAAGATGACTTCTTCAAAATAACTAAAATATATAGGTAGAAGTTAACAAAAGGCAGACCAACTACACATAAGGAAAACCAAAACAACTCTGAAAATGGAATGGGCTGCCTTCAAAGGGACTAAATTCTCTTGTCAAGAAGTATTCAAGCAGAGATGAATATCAACCTGTAGGGAGTATAACAGAAGAGAAAAAACCTTCAGCTGTGGAGATGGGTTTTTAAGGTCTCTTCGAATACTGAACCTAAAAAAGTAATCAATTCAATAAAGTACTTTATTAATCTCCTAATATTGGAAGAAAAAACAAAATAAGTCCTAATACTGTATGAACTTGCTTAGGTCATTTAATACCTGTAGCTAGTTTATAAAATATGTAAAATGAGGTGAACTAGATGTCTTTAAAGTCACTTCCAACTCTAATTCTAAGTTTTTGAGCTGCTCAACATAGAAAGATCATAAACTTTACTCAGTCAGGACCTACGTAGACACAAAGGACCTATAGATACATATTTTACATATAAAGCTTAATTATCTGGGTTCTTTAAAAAAGTAATGGGAGAACTTAATATCACTAAACTGTACACTTAAAAATGGTCAAAATAGTAAATTTTATGTTACATTAATTTTACCTCAAATTTTTTTTTTAAAGCTAAGGGGAATTAGATATAGAAGGTGAAAGTAAAGGAAAATAGCTAAAGTGGGGACATGGAGGCCAAGAACAAAATGTAGCAACTGATACAAGATACAAAAATCCACAGAAGGGCTTCCCTGGTGGCGCCGTGGTTGAGAATCCGCCTGCCCATGCAGGGGACGCGGGTCCGTGCCCCGGTCCGGGAAGATCCCACATGCCGCGGAGTGGCTGGGCCCGTGAGCCGTGGCCGCTGCGCCTGCACGTCCGGAGCCTGTGCTCCGCAATGGGAGAGGCTGCGACAGTGAGAGGCCCGCGTACCGCAAAAAAAAAAAAAAAAAAAAAAAAAAATCCACAGAAGAACAAACCATTCAAAACAGAGCCAAATCAGAGTATGAGAGAACACCTTACACAAATAAATACATTTTAGTTCAGGGGCCACTAATAGCAAACTACTGCAATGGCCACAGGTTTTTGTAAATCAACTTCTATTGCAAGACAGCCATGCCTACTCATTTACCTATTGTCTATCGCTTCTTCACTACAACAGCTGATCTGAAGTTTTAACAGAACAGATCGCTTGTGAAGCCAAAAATATGTACTATTTGACCCTTCAGAGAAAAAGTTTGCCAACATGTGTCTTAGAACATCACTGTATTTTAGCACAATACTGTAACACCCCCTTACAGTAAATCTAAGTTGAACAAGAAATGTTAAACTCTATTTTTTTAAATATAAATTTTAATATGGCAGAAAAATAGGCAACATTTTCTAAGGAGACTTACACCTAAAACAGTTTAGAAATTAAAATGTTTGATGTTTGAGGATAAAAGAGAATACAACTAGATAATGCTGATAAATAGCTGTACAAATCCATTCATAATCTTTTTCGTAACTTTTTTCAGTGTGAGGATGCTTACTGTTATACATACTAGAAACAGGCTATTAGGATAGCAGACTAGGACAGTAGGGTAGAGATTTACAAATTTTAAATTTAACAGATGTGTTCTCTCTGATGACAGAAGTTATCATAATGAGAAATCTTAAGTAACTATAAGGAGGCAAGGAAAAACAATGTCTATTCTCACAAACCACAACTGCTAACATCATTTTGGTTTATTTCCTTCTACTACTTTTTGTAAGCAACTTGAGATCAAACAGCATAGAAAATTTTGTATTATAACTTTTTTTTTTTTTTTTTTTTTGTGGTACGCGGGCTTCTCACTGCTGCGGCCTCTCCCGTTGCGGAGCACAGGCTCCGGACGCGCAGTCTCAGCGGCCATGGCTCACGGGCCCAGCGGCTCCGCGGCACGTGGGATCCCCCCGGAGCGGGGCACGAACCCCTGTCCCCTGCATCGGCAAGCGGACTCTCAACCACTGCACCACCAGGGAAGCCCTGTATTATAACTTTTGATTTAACATTATATTTTCCTATACCTCTAAAAAGTATCTGTATTCATTTTATATTACTGAATAAGAAATTCTCATGTGGATGTACCATAACTGACTTAACCATTCCACTTATGTGGACCACAAGTTTTTCCCCACTTTTCTCTAATAAGCATAATACTGTGCCAAAAATATTAGTGAATAAATCTTTCTACACCTCAGTTTGTTTTGCTAGCCTAGATTCCTAAAAAGGTACAAATATAGTTAAAGTTTTTCTACAGTTTAAAACCTGTTCTTCAGAAAGTCTATACTCTTTTAATAACTCCCACCAAGAATCTAAGTGCCTATGTCATTCAAAATATCCTCATCAAGGTGACAATATAAAAATCTTCTTTTGAGGCCTATACCAGAAATTAGTAGGGAAAAAAAAAGTCTAAATCCTGAAAGCTATCAATCATTTGTTCATTATGCAACATTGATAGTTCATTGTTTTAAAACAGTACTTCCATTGTAAACATTTCTTTAGAAATCACCAACCAGAGAATACTTCCCAAAGGAAGCCAAGATTAACATTTTGCTTCTATTACACTGTAGGTGGTCACAAAACTCACCAAGCACAGTTCTCAGTCCTATGCACCTGTGTTTCATAACTAAAGCAATTTTATACCTGAGTAGATTCCAGGATAAAATCATAGTAACAGCGTCTCTACGTGAAAGCTATTTACCTTATTTAGAGATATCTATAATTAGATATATATCTGTTCACTTAGCTTTAAGCAGTTCCCTTAGTATCAAATGACTTAACAAGTGAAATGGCACACAAAGGCAACTCCTTGGTTTATACAGGATTTGAAGACTGAGGTCCTTAAAAAATGCAAATCCTACAAGTAGACTTTCAGTTTCTACAGTCATAATTTTTCTTCACCTCAACGTCACAAGAAGGAAGTAGTACAGCTACTTTTTTAAAACCTGAAGAAACCCACAAATATCTTCCAACAAATTTCTCTTCAAGGTGACTTTTATCTTTTTCAGACTAAAATTGTCTCCCTCCCTCCACCCCACCCCCACTGTTCCCTACATACAAGCCTTCACCAAAAGAGACTAAATTCTATTTGGTAGTCACTTCCTGAGTTAGTTGATTTTTAGGTAGGCAGACTTCTTTGTAAAAATGTAAAGCCTAGAAACAAGAAGCTGAAACTCAAGTAGACTAAACTTCAGGATCTCATTCACTCTCCTTCAGTGAACTACATCTAAGTATTAATTAAGAGCATGCAGTTCATTACACGTTATGTCCGGATATTATCAATAGCTAAATAGATACATGTGGTTTAAAATAAACATTAGGCAGCAAAAAATTTTATGATGTATGTTATGGCTGGCTATTCAAACAAAACTAAAACTCACTGATAACTGTAATCTAGAATAGAATTTTAATATTGAGGAAATCGCAAATAAGATGACTGAGGGGTTCACTGAGAAGCCCCACACCCCAAATTAAATATATTTTCAATCTTGATTTTAGTTTAAGTGACATGTTCACTTTTACAAATTAAAAGCAAATGCATTATTAAAGGATCATAACAGAATTTGTCCCCTATTTCAACACAGGTTCTTTCTATTCCAAAATATATTATCTGTATGTCCCAAATACTGCTTCAACCTCGTTATCAGTACTATTCTATACAATAGACCTAATTCAATGTTGCTGAAATGCTTAAGTACTTAATCTTTGAAATTCAATTTGCACAGCATGTGGGGTAACGATTCTTTCCCCCTTGATTTCCATTGATTAAGAATAAATATGAACTACCAAAATAAAATCATATTATCTGAAGCTAGCGGAAATCGGTTTTGTTTGCACGTTCTCTTTTAATATATTTCTAACTATATAGATGAGCAAACATACAATTACTGCATCATGGGTATGCAGTTTTTAACAGATACTACCAAACTGTCTTCCAAAGCAGTTGAATTTATACTTCCATCAGCAACGTAAGAGTCCCTATCTCCTATACCCTTGGCATCACTTAATTTAACATCTGCCAATCTGACAGGGGGAAAATGATCTTATTTTAATGAAATACTTTCAATATTGTATCCTGTATGAATTACCTATTTTCTAAAGAGCATACACGTGCTGATACTTTCTCAGCATGGTCCTTCTTTTTCTTTCCTTTTCTAACTAAAAAATAAAATGCCCAAACAAAAAGTAACTTAAAAATACATGCCCTCTTCCCCACCTGCCAACCCTTCCCAGAGATCCTTCACTAAGGCAGAATATACACTTCTGGGTTTTACAGAAATGAAGTATGGCATTCTTGAGAGAGAAGAGACAGTGTGATTAAAAACGTTCATGTTGGGCAATAATTGGCATAAAATAAAGGTTAATTAAGAATCTCAAATGCTACATAGCATTGTTTGATATAATGCTCATCCCAGTCCATACTGGTTTTCTGGAAGGAGTGGTATTTTGAAATTAAAACTCTATAATCAATCTTGAAACAGCATGCAAAATAGATTGAAATGAGACAAAAGAATGGATATGGGGGTACAGATTTTAAATCTGAAGTCATCAGCTATGTGGAGATAAATATGAGAACAAAGATTGGATGAAAGATGAACTATTATCTACACAAAGATTAGAGGATATGCCATGGAGAAGGGAGACAAGTGGGAAAGAAGCAAGGCCTCTCAGCCTCAGGGTTTACCCAGTGAGCAAATCCCAAATGAGCCACAGAACAAGAGAAAACAATTTAAAAAATGAAGAGATGCTATAAAGCACAGGAAGCTCAGCTTGGTACTCTGTGACAACCTAGATGGGTGAGATGGGGAGGCTGGGCTGGGCTGGGATACAGATATACGTATAGCTGATTCACTTCATTGTACAACAGAAACTAACACAACATTGTGAAGCAATTATATTCCAAAAAAATACTACTAATAAAATAAAATCTGTGAGGAAAATAAAATAAAATAAAAAATGAAGAGAGGCATGCAAAGTGGTTTCCAAAATGATGGAATAATAGTAACAAAATTAAATAAAAGCACTGCAGGGAAAACTGAGCAATGAACATTATACTTTTCTGTAAGATATTTAGGACAGTAGTAAAATCTTAACCTTAACCAGTGTCCTAAACCAGAATTGAAGTTGGCTGAAGGAGATGGTTAGGATGACAGTGGTTCAAAGAGTCTATGAAAAAAGATAAGAAGATAACTCACTTACATCCTACCTCCTTCCAGAATATGATATGGTATGGTTAGTAAAATATAAAGTTAGACCAAGGGAAGGAGGAAAAGCAAATATCCCAGCCCCATGAACTAATAAAATTGCTATGGTTAAGTATTAAATTCACTCTGAGCTTACTGGTAAGCAGGGCAAAAAAGTAAACAGTGCATATCACATTTTCACAGAAGTACAACGATCTCTCAAGAGAAATTTTTTCTGGAAACCAAAAAAAACAAAGAAATTTCTCATTTGAGCCTAAAATTCAAAGGCCAATGTCCTTGTAAGGTTTTACAAAAAATGAAGCAATTTTTTAAAATGAGAAATTATAGAGTATTTAACAAGTGTCAAATATTGTCCTAATAAGCCTTTTACAAAATGTTAACTCATTTCATTTTCACGTGGCTATTTCTTTTAATAATCCTCTATAGAACCTGGCAGAAACCTGAGTGCTGGCATTCCAGGTGTTTTGATGATTCAGGGATGACCTATGCTTTGGAAGCTGAGCATAAGAAAGGATAACAGGATCAGCTGGAACCTTACCTCCCAGAATAAGAGAAATGTTTACCACATAAAGTCAAAAATGGATGAAGTCAAGGGAAGAAAACTACATTTAAAAACCAGATCATTCAGGAAATAAACCTTTAACCAGATTAAAAATTTTTTTCACCATCTTGAGGCCAGTGCTCTTAATTTTATAATATAATTTGGAGATAGCTGGGGTTCACTCTTGAAATCTTTGATTGAAAGCTCTCAGGTTTATCATATACCTAGATTGCTCCTAAACCCATCTAGCTATTGCTCCAAACTTTGGTGGCAAAAACAGATTCCTTTGAACTAACGTAAACAAGGTTTTGTTACTGGCCATTCAAACTCCCAGGGTATCTGAGCAAATATTATTTTAAAAAAATTTTTAAAGTTTATTTTATATATTTAATATAATATTTAATACTTTTCTTAATTTTAATGTATTGAGGTTTATGTTTTTTGGGGTTTTTTCAACATCTTTATTGGAGTATAACTGCTTTACAATGGTGTTAGTTTCTGCTTTATAACAAAGTGAATCAGCTATACATATACATATATCCCCATAACTCCTCCCTCTTGCGGCTCCCTCCCACCCTCCCTATCCCATCCCCAGGTGGTCACAGAGCACCGAGCTGATCTCCCTGTGCTATGCAGCTGCTTCCCACTAGCTATCTGTTTTACATTTGGTAGTGTATATATGTCCATGCCACTCTCTCACTTCTTCCCAGCTTACCCTTCCCGCTCCCAGTGTCCTCAGTTCCATTCTCTACGTCTGAGTCTTTATTCCTGTCCTGCCCCTAGGTTCTTCAGAACCTTTTTTTTTTTTTTAGATTCAATATATACGTGTTAGCATACGGTATTTGTTTTTCTCTTTCTGACTTACTTCACTCTGCATGACAGACTCTAGGTTCATCCACTTCACTACAAATAACTCAATTTCGTTTCTTTTTATGTCTGAGTAATACTCCATTCTATATATGTGTCATATCTTCTTTATCCATTCATCTGTCTATGGACACTTACATTGCTTCCATGTCCTGGCTATTGTAAACAGAGCTGCAATGAACATTGTGGTACATGACTCTTTTTGAATTATAGTTTTCTCAGGGTATATGACCAGTAGTGGGATTGAGCAAATATTCTTGAAGGATTCCCTCACTAAACAGGTTCTTTTGGGGGGGCTGGGAGGGACATTTTTTATGTAGAGTTGTCAATAAGTATTAGACAAAATAGTGTTTCAAAGTTATTGCTAAGAATGATTTCTTATTTTGATGGCAATGGAGCTAGAAGTTTCTGGGAAACATGTAAATCACAAAAGCAGCTCAATTTTCTGACAAAAGGGGAGAAAAGAGGGATACAAGAGCCACTGAAGAGACAGAATGCAAGGCATATTTTCAATAGAAAGCTGTTCCCATCATATAACCTTTAAGGACAACTTCTAAATGCTAGTAACCTCATTTTTCAATTCTGGGCACCTGTACTTAAACTTGTTACATGCCTGGTAATTCAGATGATGTTAAAGTAAGGTAAGTGAGTACCAAATGAAACTAAGCATACACATTCGAAGAACCTAGGGGCAAGATGGGAACAAAGACACAGACCTACTAGAGAATGGACTTGAGGACATGGGGATGGGGAAGGGTAAGCTGTGACAAAGTGAGAGAGTGGCATGGACATATATACACTACCAAATGTAAAATAGATAGCTAGTGGGAAGCAGCCCGCATAGCACAGGGAGATCAGCTAGGTGGTTTGTGACCACCTAGAGGGGTGGGATAGGGAGGGTAGGAGGGAGGGAGATGAACGAGGGAAGAGATATGGGAACATATGTATATGTATAACTGATTCACTTTGTTATAAAGCAGAAACTAACACACCATTGTAAAGCAATTATACTCCAATAAAGATGTTTTAAAAAAAAGCATACACATTCTATTCTCTCAAGAACATTAAAGAGGTAGTAATGGGCTTCCCTGGTGGCGCAGTGGTTGAGAATCCGCCTGCCAATGCAGGAGACACGGGTTCGTGCCCCGGTCTGGGAAGATCCCACATGTCCCAGAGCAACTAAGCCCGTGAGCCATGGCCGCTAGGCCTGCGCGTCTGGAGCCTGTGCTCCGCAACGGGAGAGGCCACAACAGTGAGAGGCCCGCATACCGCAAAAAAAAAAAAAAAAAAAAAAAAAGAGGTAGTAATTTGACAGAAGTCTAGCTTTTTAGAATGTGAACACATTTGAGTCATCCAACTGAAGATGTTAAATGACCTGCCCACAGTCATAAGGCTATTTTGTGGCACAAAACCATTATCACAGGATATCACAAATTTTGCTCATCACCAAGTGATTTTTTTTTTTAAATAACATTTTTCAGTCTGGGAAAACAACTTTAGCTTGGAATGTTTTAGGAAAGCGCCAATTTCAATTACAGGAAACATTAAGCCAGGTCTGAGACTTAAAGTATAAGAATCACACTTTCAGTTTGACTTAAGATACTATGGGGCTGGAAAAAGCAATGTAAGTAGAAGGGAAGCAAAACAGGTCACATAACGTCAGTGCAAAGTCAGAAAAATAGCAGGATATAAAGAAAGAAGGCAGGTAAATTTTTACCTACAGTGAGAAAACAAAGTTTGCGTCCATTTATATTAACTCAAGACAAAATATCCAGGAAATTGCTTACATGCTGCGTAGGAAAAACCAATTTTGTTTTAAAACACACCTGCTGTGCGGAATAGATGAGTTAACACCCTATCACAATTTATTTAAGCCACAAACGCTACTTAGCTCGGGTTTTTTCAGAGTTAGTGTTTTACCCGTCACATTTCATCTTGGCTATTTTGAGTTGTATTTTCAAAAATTCGCCCATCTTATTATGGAAGATGTCAGACAGGCCAAAGCTGGTCCTCAGTGCCAACAGGTGGTCTGTACTGCGTGCCCTGTCTTCTCGGCCACATGACCCTTTTCCTCCTAATCTCCTTTCGGAAACGTTATTTCCGGTGCCCCAGATGGCTCTACACATGCCTGAAAAAGCCACTCCAGAAATATTCAGAATACTCTGCTACACTAGGCTTCCAAACAGACGGTGGAAGAGATCGAAGGAGGGCAGGCAAAGAGGAAACTCGAGTCTAGAAAAGCAGAGAGTCAGGAAGGCACACGCTTTGCCCATCGCCCGACTCCTAAATGTCACTCGGTGATGTTCGTGGGGCACCACCCACCAAGAGCTGGGCGGGCGGCCAGGCGCTGCAGCCCCGGAGCCGGGGCGCTGAGCACGCGGCGTGGGCCAGGCTGACACAGCTCCAGCGCGCGGGGGTGGCAGACTGGCCCCTCCGTCCCCTTGGCTGCTCCACCCGGCGGCGAGGAAGGGAAGTGAGGGCCGAACAAGGGGCTCAGGCGGGGAAGGCGCGGGCGGGGCCGGGCCTAATCACATGGCGCAGACTGCGCAGGCCGCCCGGCATCTCTTTCTTTCTCCTTCTCGAGCCTCCGCTCCCATCCCGCCCCACCGCAGGCCCCTCCCGGGCCCGGGCCCCACGCGGGACAAGGCCTCCTGCGCCTCGCGGAGACACTCACTTTTCGCCTGAAGCCACCAGCTCCTTGCCCTCGCTGTTGCCAAACCCGTCTGTCTCCCCCGGGCCGTCCTTGGGGCCGGACGCCGGCGGGGCCGCGGGCGGCGACGCCCCGGGCTGCGGCTGCTGCTGCTGCGGCGGCGGCGGCGGCGACTGCTGCGGCGGCTGCTGCGTGCCCCCCTTGCCCAGCTCCTGCAGGATCTCCGAGGGGGAGCTGGACAGGCCCCTCACGAGGGGCCCCGCCGGCCGGCCGCCCCCGCCCCACCACGGGTAGAGCCGCGCGGCAGCCGCCGGGCCCGCTCGTCCCCCGCCCCGGGGGCGCCGGCACAGGGTGACGAGGGGCTGCGCCCGCCTCAGAACCGCGCAGGCGGCGGCGGGCGGGCGAAGGAGCAAGTCCCGCAGCATCGCCGAGCCTCGCAGCCGCATCATGCCGCCGGGTCCGTCAGTGCCCGCTCAACAGAGGAGGATGCTCCGGACGTGGGCGGCCGCTCTCCTCCGGAAACTTGGGTCTCCGGCGGGACTGCCAGAGGGCAAAAGAGGGCAGAGACAGTGAGGTGGGTGTGGTTCCGGCTGCGGCTCCCACAGGCTCTGCCGCCACAGCCGCTGCCGCTGCTGCTTCTGAGACTGCCCGCGAACACTTCTCACACCCCGGAGGACTCCGCACTGAGGCTGAGGCGCAGGGGCGGGCCCGAGACATTCGGCGCTCACCCTCCCGGGGGCGGGAGGACGCCGGCGGCCGGCCCCCTTCGCCTGCTCCGATTAGCTCAGATCCTCGAACTCTCTTCTGATTGGTGACTGGAGCAGTCAAATTTCTCTCGGCGCCCGGTGCGCGGAGAGTCGTGCGGAGGACTGGCGGGGGCCGGGGGGGAGGAGTCGAACTGACGTGTGAGGCAGGGGAGCCAGGCTGGGCTCCGGAGTAGCCCCTTCCCTCTCGTTTCGTCAGCACCGAGAGTGCCCTCGTTGGGAACGGGGGCCTTAGCGGTCTCGTCATTTACGAAGCGGATGGGCTCCTGGACTCTGGGGCCTCGAACTGTTTCGGAGACTGATGGGCAAGAGCCCCTGCAGCGCAGGGGCCGGCGGGCAGGGGCCTTGGCCGGGTTTGGAGTTTGGCCGTCGGAGCTCGGCTGGTCAAAGCTTGCCGCTGGTCCCCGGCTATCCGGTAAGGGCGTGTGGCGACGCCTCTGAGGGCCGCGGACCCGCGGCGGCAGCCCCAGACGAGCTTGTCCCTCTCCCAAATGTTACATTTACTTGAAACTTTCCATGGTTGGCGACTGCCCAGATGTGAAGTGTTTTGGAAAAAATGAGCAAAATCCTTTCAGCTATGCGACTTAGCCATTTGGAGGATTGGAGTTCGGGAGACCACAAAGAGAGAGGGGGAAATTCCAGAACACGAGAGCTTTCCTTTTTAAAAATTGCTTTTTAAAATGCAAAATTGTAGACACTCTCCTACTTTATCGTTGTAAAATAGAAGCATACGGATACTGGTTCTCTAACTCGTTTTCAGCCCAGTATCACTTTATCCATTTATCCTTTTGGACCTGTAGGAAAAGAGTTCTAAGGAGGTGATAAACTCTGAATTTTTCTTAGCCTACATGTACAGTCCACTCCACGCCAAAAAACCAAAAAAACCCACGAAAAACACAGACTTTAGTTGATATCCTGAAGCAATTAGATTCAAATGAATGGATTCACAAAGGTTACTGGGATAATTTTTATGAAACGGGAAGGGTGTGTGTCAGGCGCATCGTTAACTGATCATCAGATTTAGTAATCATCATCTTAAAATATTGCACTAGATTAGTAATTAGGAAATCTGGTTGTACCTACAGGTTATGTGACCTTTGGCATGTCACAGGCTTGCCATGTTTAAGTTTTTTCTATCTACTCTTTAACCAGAAGAACATGGAAAAAGCTGTATGTGTAGAGCGCTTAACCACATTTTTTAAAGTTAAGACAATTGCAAATTATTTAGAGGGCGTTTATTACTACTTAATGTTACCTGTCACTAAAATTTGATAAGAGTCAAAGTAACAATATATTCAGGAAAAGGAACATTAAGTTTTGGAGGAAAGGTGACATACTACATCTGCCTAACATTTCCAGTCTGACTTATCAAAGACATAAACCTGAATATTGTTCCATCTCTTAGATATAACTAGTTAAAGGACTGCCTCCTTTCTCTCAGCCACATCGAAGCTGTTGACAAATCCAATTATTATTTTCCTCCTGCTTTTTCTCTTAGTTTCTCTAATTTTCCTATGAAAATTCTTTCCAGTGTTTAAGGGTTTAAATACTTTATAGTATACTTAACAAATGTAGAAAGTAAACCTAGTAAAAGATAATTTTTTAGAGTTTCTACTTTCAAGGATGAGCTGGTGAGAATGGACTGATGTTACTCCTGACATTTAGAAGAACTTCGAGTCTGCTGAAATTTAACCCCTTGTTTGAGAAGACCAATAAAAAGTTAGCAAATTGAAACTACTATAAATTGAATTAAAATGTGACTCACTAATACTTTAATTTGATTATTTTCTTCATCTTATATAATTTTTTAAATCTTTAGTGATTTTTTAAAATCAAATACAACTTTGGAACTATGAGTTGGAGTTAATTACTATTTCCATTAGAAAGTCACCTATTGAGTCATATAATCATATAAAATAAAGTCTATCACTGTACAAGCATTTTATACACATACAATAGTCTACCAAAATTCCTACAAATAGAAAATGGCTCTTCAGATTAACATGTGGCTGGGTTGTCAGAGCTACTCTTAGACTTCCTCTTTGCTACTAGATACGTGCAGCTATCCTACAATAGGTTGTGGTCTCATAGCCATTGAGAAGGTAGTCAATCATAGAAAGGAAAAATTGGAATTTTTGCGCTTTGTATTTATTCTAACTAGAAGAACAGTTCCTGAGCTTCTGTGTTCTTTTGAAAAGGCTAATGTTTCAAGATGGTAAGGTAACCTATATATAAGTTCCAGATCTTGCCCTTCATAAAAACTAAAAGGGTATTATCACAAAAACTAAATAGAAAATAATTCTCCTTTGACTAACAGCTTAAAAGAGTTGCCTATGTTTTTTATTTGTTTGAAATTCTTCTATGTAGAGAATAGAGTAAGGTTCAGGAAACCTCTAAACAAGCTTCTGCTACTACTTCCCTTTCTTTAACTGGCCAGTTTCCTGCTTTAATTGGCCAACTTCCTAGCCTCGCTGATAAACCCTGCCAAACATAACTTATCTTTCCAAAGCTGAATTTAGATCTTTATTAAAGTATTATAAGTACCTCATCTATAAAATGAGGATAATATTGGTATCATATCTCATAGGGTTGTTGTATTAAATGAATCAATACATGTAAAGCACTTGGAACAATGCTAGTTGCACTCTATAAGTGTTAGCTATAATTATTATTTTTCCATGAGTGAATAAATTTTGTTGTGCAATGTGATTAGTTGCCACATCTATTGTTGAAAAGGCAAACTGGGAATTGTTTTAAACCATCTAATCATAAAATAGCATTTAAGAAGAAGCTAGCTCCCTAAAATGAGATCATTTTCTTCATTTTTAGAAAACAAACCAATAATTTCCAAAGTATCTTAAAATAGAGACTGTTGCAAAGACAGTCAGATTAAGCAAAGCTGGGCTTAGTGACCAATGTACAAGCTACTTACAAATAACTTTTTAAAAAGTAGTAAACAAAGAATTGCTAGGGAAAAAAAAGCACAAAAAAAGCTGGCCTGAATATACATGTCACATACAATTGAAGCTAAAAATCTATCCTTTGCCATCTATGTAAAGTAAAATGAACTTCTGTTCCCTGCAACATCACACAAAAATGGCAAGAGAGATTTTAATCACATTTGAAGAGACTATTTGCATGGTCTCATTTAAAATACTAACTATATGAAATTCTTTTTTGAGGGTACCCTGATGGCTAAGATGGAAGTGCAGTGGTAATCAGTCATTTTTCTTCATTCAGAGTGATATGGTAAAGATTTCAGTTAGTTCAGTTTATAAATTAATATTGTTTAGACTCAGATCACAATTACATGCATGGGGCCTCCAGATATTTATTGATTTTTCAAAGTGATTTTCATTTCTTATTTTTTTGTAGATTCATAGAAAATATTAAATTGGACTAACTCCCATCCTAGATATCAGAAGGTCTTACTTGTATATTAGCAAAACCTAAAAAAGCTTTGATTTTACAAGTATCCTAAAAGTCAGTCAAAAGGATACCTATTTGACTATGAAAACAACCTCTGTGGTAGATTGTATTACTGTTCCCAAATATTTTTGTCCCTCTCAATGGGAGGTCTTTACTTCCTCACCTTGTTAAATGGCAGGCTTGGCCTTATGCCTTTGTTCAACGAAATGTGAATGGAAGTAATATAGGCCACTGCTGAGCAGGTAATGTGAGTCATCACTTGGTTCTATCATCTCTCTTTTCCTTTTGGTACATGAACAGCAAGTTCCAAAGAGGGGATGATTCTTTTACCTGGGTCCCAGATTGATGGAGCAAAGCTGAAGATGACTGTGATTGACAAACAACATGAAGAGAAATAAACCTTACTGTAAGTAATTTCAACTTGGGCATTATTACCATAGAATGACTTAGGTTGACTGATACATCATCCAACTTGAATGAAAATTTGGCAGCCATGAGACTAATATTGATAACAAAGAGTATTTGAGAACTCTGAAAGATAGGCAGTCATCTAGAGCAGTGGTCCCCAACCTTTTTGACACTAGGGACTGGTTTCTTGGAAGACAGCTTTTCCCATGTGTGCGGAGTGGGGTGGGGGCGGGGGGAAGGTTCAGGCGGTAATGTGAACAATGGAGAGCGTGATGGGGAGTGGCAAATGAAGATTCGCTCACTCACCTGCCGCTCACCCCCTGTGCGGCCTGGTTCCTAACAGGCTGTTGACCAGTACCTGTCTGCAGCCTGCGGGGTTGGGACCCCTGCTGTAGAGCAGTTGAAACTGAGAACCACTGAGAGGACAGTCAGAATAGGCATATTCAGAATAGGCATTCTCTTTCAGGGATGGTTAAAACCAAAGTTCAGCTAGGAGATGTTTGAGATATATATATATATATTTATATATATATTTGGATACTTTGGGGAAGATTAACAGTGGTTTGAAGTATGAGCTCCATATCAATTATGCTATGTTGGTTTTATGCTCTGAAATCTAATGTTGGTTCCACATCTGAAATTTGTCATATTTTCTAAGCCCTGGAAAAGAAAAATGAACCTGGACTTTTGTCACTTTATGCTCATCAAATGGTAAGATCATATTACCAGCCTGGAAAACAATTACTGAAGTCTGCTGAAATCATTATTTATGGAGCTAAATCCAAAATTCAGACATTTGGGAAAAAAGCATCAGAGTCCACAGCAATGTATTTTGATGTTCTGGGGTGAAGAGAAATCAGTATTCATTCTCTGTAAAGAGAAGGTTCCTTCAAATTATCTTTACTTGTCAAGCATCTGACATTTACAGTTAGCATGTGAGTCCCTCTGTCTAATTATAAGTCGCAAGAGGCAACTCTACAAAAGAAAGTTTGACTTGTGATAGCGCTGCTTCTCATAGTGACAACACCATGTGGTATGTTCTGATGCAGAGCTTTATTCATATGCACCCCAGATAGTACAACAAACGAACAGTGTGACGTATAAAAAAAAATCTCTGTAGAAACAATCTAAACGTTTATCAGTAGGAGAATGGATTAAAATAATGTGATATTTCTACATAATGAGGTAAAATATATTATTTAAAATGAATGATCCCCAGTATCATGTATTAAAGTGGATAAGTTTCAAAAACAAATTACAGATGGATATGTATTTTATGATACCATGATTATAAAATTGTAAAATGTGCAAAACGATATATTATTTATAGATGTATACATATATGTTTTCAAAAGTTTCAAATGTGCATAAGAATGATAAACATCTAATTCAGTGCAGTGGTTATTATCTCTGGGTGTGTAAAATGGAGAATGGGATTGAAGAAATGTACAAAGAGCTTCAACTGTAATGAATGAACTGACTGTAATGACTGAATTTTTAATTTAATTTAATTTATTTTTGGCTGCATTGGGTCTTCGTTGCTGTGCGCAGGCTTTCTCTAGTTGCAGCGAGAGGGGGCTACTCTTTGTTGCGGTGCGCAGGCTTCTCTCATTGCAGTGGCTTCTCTTGCTGCAGAGCACGGGCTCTAGGTTTGCCGGCTTCAGTAGCTGTGGCACATGGGCTCAGTAGTTGTGGCTTGCAGGCTCTAGGGTGCAGTCTCAGTAGTTGTGGTGCACAGGCTTAGCTGATCCTCAGCATATGGGATATTCCCAGACCAGGGCTCGAACCCGTGTCCCCTGCATTGGCAGGCAGCTTCTTAAACACTGTGCCACCAGGAAAGTCCCTGTAATGACTGAATTTTTAAATAATAATTTAAAAACTCTGTATGGTACCACTATAATTGATACACAGGTGTTTGTTATATTTTCTTTTTCTCTGCAATTGAAATATTTCCTAATTAAAGCAATGAAGCTTTGTTATAATGTTGAAAGCCATTACTTTTCTCTAAAAATTATAAGTGTAGAAAATATTACAAATCCAATATTCAATTTTTAATGTTTCCTTTTAAACCTTTTTTAATTTTGCCTAACCAATGCTGGGTGATACAAGTAGTAGGCATATATTTACCTTGTAAATACAGTTCAGGTGTGCAACCAACAAACAATATCCTTGAACTAAAGGCTTTACAAAAGGTACAAATGACTAAGATTTAACTGAAAAACCTATATAAAAAATTACCTGGTTCTTGACTATATCAAACATAAATATGAAAGCAATTCTTAATTCTTTAATTAATACAATATGAATAAAAGTACATCCTTTTTTCCTTTGAATTTAAAGAAGTTATTTATCTTTGTAACATTCCTGTTGGGGACAGGTGTTAATTGTTAAATTTTATGGCTATAGAAATTATAAGTTAATAAGATAACACAGCTAATTAATAATAGAGTTGGCAAAGACATGCCCTCCAGCAAGATGTGGCCCTTGCCCTCATTTCTTTTGAACCATTGAAGAAGTACGTACAAGAGATATGCTCATTGGTGCAAAAACACCACACGGCTCTTAAAAATCTTTAAGAGTAATTTCTGCAGTGAGAGGCTCCGTAAGTAACTTGAGTAAAGCAGACCAGGTTAATATGTTAGGGAATGATGAAGCCCAGTAATGTGGAATCAGAATGCTCTGTCTAAAGGGGCAGTAGTTAATCCACTCCAGCCAATTTTAGCTAAGTGGAATGCATGCACATTTAGATAAACCATCGGATTCTTTAAGATAATACAGAACTATGATTTTAAGAAATAAACAAAATTATCTGACTTTTAAATGCAGCTCATTCAATTTTCTTTTAACGCTGTGCTAGTCAAACAAAACATCTACAAGAATAATTTGGCGCATGGGCCATCATGTTTCCAACTCTGCCCAGAACAATCAGATGATGATAGCAATATAACATTTTTGAGGTTTATCCCTGGAGCAGATTCTACTTCAAACCATTAGTCCTAGCCAGCCATGGAAATTCCATTTCCCTTGAAATTGCTGCAGCTATCTTAGTACCAGGAGAGAGCCAGCCTTAAGGCAAACCCAACACGCCAAGGCCAACAGAGTGGAGAGATAGAAAGAATCTGGAATCTCCATGACATTCATGGGCTACTGACTCAACCAACTCTGATGCCTTCCCTCCTTAGTTACACGTGATACATTTCTTTAGTATTTAAACCATCTGGGATCTGGGTTTCCATTAAGACAACCTGACTGATTCAAAATCACATTATAGAAGACTCTCTGTTCGTCTTTCTCTTTGCCCTGAGTGCAATTTATCAAACCTTTTTCTCTCTCATTTTTTAACCCCACTAAATTATATTATCTATGTTTTAACCTATTTACATATTATATGACTCCCCCAATTGTTTGGGGGCCATATATGATACCCTTGCATGATTTAAAATAAAGGGATGGAGTTAGAGATAGAGTAAGCATTAAGGAGCCTGCCCCAACCTTCAGTTTGGATCCTGAATCACTTCTATAACTCTAGATTTGCTTCCCTTCTATCCCAACAAAAAAAACTAAGACATATTAAGACAACCAACTTTACCTTTTTGCTAAACTAGACTTCTCTACTTGTTTCTGATTGGTTAGTGTTTGAACCTTAACTTGCTGTTATTTATTCTTGCCAAAATGATCAATTTTCCTTGGCTTAACCAACTTTCCTCCTTGGAGTCTTTCCTTACACCATTCTTATCACCTTATATGTCCTAAGCCCCTTTCTCTATCCATCAAAATTCCACTGACCCTTCAAGGTCCCCATCTTATATCTTCATCGTGCTCTCCAATTTCTTACATAATAGCCTTTTGCCTCATAACAAGCCATTTGAGATGGGCAGGTACATACAGTCTCATTTTACAGGTGAGAAAATTGACACAAACATTAAATAATCTGTTCAACATTTTAGTGACTTGCCTTAAAAATACCACATATTTCTTGACTCTACCCTTACTATTACCCCTTACCATTCCCATCTGGATATACCTTCGGTTTCCTAAGAACTCAGCTCAAATATTGTCTCCTCTTCAAAGCCTTCCTTGAACTCTCTGAGAAGAGTTCAAGGGTTCTTTCACTCTATATCAGGGCTTATTTGGTAATATCTTCATTTATTCTATTAATCTAATTATTCATGTTCACCTCTGTCCCAACTGGACAGGATAATTTAATTTTTTTAGCTTTCAACATATCCACTATCATTTTGAATAATATCATTTTCAATAACGTAATTGAGGCTGTTTAATATAACATAGGAGTTTATTAACTAGAAAATAAAAGAAATATATTAGAACAAATAAAACTTTCACAATTTTATTTGAATCTTGAGTAAATTCCTTCCCTATCATATTATACAAAGAGGAGGACGCTTATTAAAAATTCAAACTGCAAAAGGACTTTATAAGCACCCTGTTTTTTAGTGACTGTCTACCTGTGCCAACCACTGTACGGGAGCTTTGATTACACAGATTAATAAGACATAGACTTTTGGTCTAAGGAGGTAGATGAAACACAGATACATAAAGTCCTAATTAAAATACAGTATTCTGGATGCCATAAATATTATGTATATATGTATATTCAATGGATAAAGATTATATAAAATAAGTTCTTTCAGGGAGATTATGGAATATTCTAGACAGTAGGTGATATTGGCCAGATAGAAACTCAGGTGTAAGAGGTTAACAAGGGCATTCTGTCAAGAACAAAAAAGAGTGATGTTAAATGGTAGGTTCAGGGAATTACCAGAGCAATCTGGTGTGGTATTATTGACACTCTCCACTAAATATTTCCAGTCTCCTCCTGTGTAGGACTGCACGTCCCTGCTCCCTAGAAGTTGGATGTATCCATGCAGCTTGCATTACCCAGGGAAATGTGATTATAAGCTTAAAAAGCCAATGCAGGGCTTCCCTGGTGGCGCAGTGGTTGAGAGTCTGCCTGCTGATGCAGGGGACGTGGGTTCATGCCCCGGTCCGGGAGGATCCCACATGCCGTGGAGTAGCTGGGCCCATGAGCCGTGGCCGCTGGGCCCGTGAGCCATGGCCACTGGGCCTGCGCGTCCAGAGCCTGTGCTCTGCAATGGGAGAGGCCACAGCAGTGAGAGGCCCGCGTACCGCTAAAAAAAAAGCCAATGCATAATTTTTTACTATCTCTTTCCCTATGCCATTCTAACTATTAATGCTTAAAGCTGGTGGCTGCTGTCTACCTAGGTCTCTGAGTTCAGAGAAAGAAACTTACTTTAAGCTTCTCTGCTTTGGGGGCTGCCTTTTCCTGATTGATCCATCTAATATGAGAGGAAGGTAGGAGAAAGAGCATTGGATCATAGAGAAGCCAGTCCTACTGGCAGCACATAGAAAGGTCAGCCTATAAAATGACCATTTACCTAAAAGTGTTTGCACAAAATATTTGAATCAGTGAATTCATGTAAACATATTTTATGCTTTTTCAGTTAAATTTCACTTCTGACTAGCTGTTCTTATTTCCACAACTAATTCTGAAGCTGACAAATGTAATTTGAATCAAGAAATAGGTGTCTTCATAATCCATCTTTACTTAATCTCACAGTTACACAATAACTGACTTATTCCCGTCAGTGTTCCAGATGCAGAAAAAAGTATCCAGAGGCATCTGCCGCCTTGATATATATTAGCTACACTTGGTGATTAGGACTGGATGCTAGTACATTTCTACTGCAAGAGGCATGGTACACAGGAAAATGCTTACAATTTTGGAGGGGGACAGGCTTATGTATTAATTCCAGCATGGTGTAGTGCCTTCACACAGTACTGTCTTCATGGATTTTATCTCCCAGCTAAAACTGATTCATTTTAACAGGGGTTTGTAGAAATAATGTCTTAATCCAAGAGAGTGACTAAAATAGTGAGAACTTGACATCTTATGATAGGCAAAAACAGGAGGACTTTGTGTTAGTTAGCATGTGAGCTTTGCTAACATACTACCTGAAAGGAGGAGCTAAGAAGATAGTATACACTGTATAGGTAAGTTTATAGGCAGAGAAAATGAAGTCTAAAAAGGTCTAGATGTGAAGGGGTATCCTAAGCTGTAAGCACGTAAGGCCAAGGGCCCATGAATAGGTTGGGATACACATCTTAAGACACCAGAAACACTAAGAGGAAAACCAAAGGGAGAGGATGGGGAAAAAAGACAATGACTCTGGAGATAAACTTAGTTTCCTTCATAATGTTGTTTTTCCTAAGTAATTTGTGACATAGGCCAAAGGAAATGCCTCAAGTGTTTATACTTGGGATCTGCCCAAATATTGAGAGGAAAATCAAGTCCTTGTACAGTAAGAAATACAATAAGTAAATTTTAAGTCTAATTTTGAAGTCTAAATTTGTGGTTCTTTATTAAAAAGTGTAAAAATGTATATGGGTCTCTAAAGTCTTTCTGAACTGAGAGTCAGGCAAGTAGAATTTAGCTTGAGCCTGGCCATTGCATCCCTGGTGGACCTAGGAAGTCCCTTGATCTGTCAGTGCCTCAGTTGCCTTGTGGGAAGATTAGCCTAAGTGACCTTAAATGTGCTGCCTGGGTCCGAACTGTGATTCTGAGCACTGGTTACAAGCAGTTGTGGCTTTTATCTAGAGATTATTAGTCACTTACTGATGAAATCTCATGTCTCTTTTTTTCCAACAGATGTTATGGGAATTGCAGGTGATACATTATAAATATCAAACAAGGTTACAGACTGTTTCAAGTCCAGTCACCAGACAAAAGTTATAAGGAGCCTAGCATAATAGCAGTTTTGCAAGAGCAGTGAAGGGTTCACACACCTTTTGCTTAATAATCAAAGATTTTTAAAGGAATGGTATGAGAAGGGACAAAGGCATACACAGCTAAGAACCTCAGGGCCTGGGTAAGAACTTGTCCCAGTGTGTGGAACAGTGTCGCTGTAACCTGGTTGGTACTTCAATCTCGATGGATTTTCCCCCAGCGGTAGACGTTATCAGAATGTAAAGGCAATTATATTCAAGGGTAATTCATGTACTGTGTAGCCGGCTGACATTCACACTCATGGCAGGGGGCTCTGTAGTCACTCAGTGTGCACGTGCTCACTGTCATTAGAGGCAGCTGTTGGCTCTAAGAGCCCTGCAGACTCCTCCAACAGTCTCCAGGACAGTATTTTGGTGCAAACCTTAGTGTGTGCTTTCAGAGAATCATTAGCGAAAGGAGATAACCAGAAGTAAATAGAAAGCAGGTGGACTGGTACAAATGGTGTTGCAAAAATACTTTTCAAGTCAATTACTGTAGGCTTTTTTTTTTGTACTTTTTAAGGGGATGGGATATCTAGGCTCCACTTATCTCTGAATAATAAAACTTTTCACTCCTAGCAACCACTTCCTGGAAAACAACCTGACAAAAAGATCAAAACAGTGAAAAGAGGTCTTTCGCATATTTAACAATGATAAGAGAGGTTTTTAAGAGCAAAATCCTATAATAGCTCCAATCCTACGGCTATATCCACTATCTCTCAGATGAACAGCCAGGGTTAGGAATACCCTTGCTGAAAAAAAACCATGTATTAACCTTTCTGTGATCACTGCATTCTGGATATGACTATCAACTACCTACAGAATTTTATGAGAAAACAATCATTGGTTCTTATTGGCTGTAAAGTAAGCCCTATGCATTCACTGCACAATAATAAAACAAATTGCACTCATTTTCTTGCTTCTCCCTGTGCTATGCTGGTCAGTATATATAATCTCAAAGGGCCTCTCAGTTCCCTTATTTGTAACATGAAGATGCTAACACCCACTTTGGGGGGCTGTTGTGAGAATTAAGTGAGTAATGCATGTGTATTGTTCAGGGACAGGCCCATGCAGAGATTCAACAGATGTTAGCTCCTTGTCCCTTGAAGTTCATTTCTACCCAGAAGCCAGAGTGATCTCCTTAAGCTATAAATCAGACCATGTTACTCTCCAACTTAAAACCGTTAATGGCTTCCCATTACCCTTAGGATAAAATTTAAAATTTGCAATCTTCCTTAGAAGGCCTCCTTGGCTCTACCTAAATTGTAGCTGCATCTTCAGCCAGTCTGAGGTTTATGCTCTGGCCACAACTGCCTTCTTTCAGGTCTTCAAATAAGCCAGATCTATCTCATGGCTCCTGCATGGTAGTAGTACAAAGGGAGAGTTGGGGGGCTTTATCATTTATCTTTTAATATTCTATTCATCAAGCCCATCTTTTCTTTTTTTTTTTCTTTTAATTAATTAATTTATTTATTTACTTTGGGCTGTGTTGGGTCTTCGTTTCTGTGCAAGGGCTTTCTCTAGTTGTGGCAAGCGGGGGCCACTCTTCATCGCGGTGCATGAGCCTCTCACTATCGCGGCCTCTCGTTGTGGAGCACAGGCTCCAGATGCGCAGGCTCAGTAGTTGTGGCTCACGGGCCTAGTTGCTCCGCAGCATGTGGGATCTTCCCGGACCAGGGCTCGAACCCATGTCCCCTGCATTAGCAGGCAGATTCTCAACCACTGTGCCACCAGGGAAGCCCCCCATCTTTTCTTTGATATGCACAATTGATATTTTAAAAATCTATGTAAAATGCTACGCAAAAACAGCTTGTAGCCCACCACTCAGAGTCAAATCGCTGCCTCTAAGGCCCTCCTAAATTGTAATTTGGGAACTGTCACTGCTTCTGCACGTGCTGTTCCCTCTGCCTGAAACCCTCACCTTGGCTGTTTGTTGCTGGTGAAATCTTACTCTTTAGGTCTCTTTAGGTCTTAAATGTCACCTAGTCAAATATGCTTGCTTGTTAAGAACTCTCATAGCTCCTATTCTTTTCTTTCAAGAAAATGGATAATCCTATGTGACTATTTCTCTCTTACTGTACTCTAAGGTTCATAAGGGCCAGGATAGCACGGCTGCTTCATTCAAGGCCATAGTCTGACATAGAGAAGGGATGTGGGAAATGCTTTTTGCTGACGTTAAAGATTTACTAACTAATAAAGTCCACCCAAAGGTATAGCAGAAGGTCTGACCCTGACATGAAAAATTGAAGAGCATTACTCCAGCCAGCCTGATGTCAAATTTTGAGGGTCCTTCTTGAGTCAACATGCAGGAGCAAAAGAGTAAGAAAATGCCTCCATCAAAGACTGCACCTTTGTATCCTGGGCTCTTTCTACTTCCTCTTTAACTTTAACATCCTGTTCACTGAACTTCAACAGATGGTTCTGGAGCAAAACTAAACTTTATGTAGAAGAGGGATTTGAGAAGGAGGAAGTGCAGAGGCCACCGGATTTGAGAAGGAGGAAGTGCAGAGGCCACCGACTATGAACAGAAGAGATAAGCCACGAGTACTGCCTCAAGGCATTCCTTTTCCCCAAGCTCTCAGCAGAAAAGACCCTGCCAGGTATATCTTTGTACCTTGCTTCTAGTCTGTGTCACATGTGCTTTGGATCATTTATCAATGAGCTAAGCTACCTGTTTTAGTTTGCTGAGTTGTGCTTTTGCATAGGTCTCTGAAGAGACGTAGTAATATCCTTTTCTGTTTGGATTCCAGATTTGGCCCCATGTTTGTTTTAGTCATGACAGCACACTTTATAGCCTGCCACCTCTTCCAACAACTCAAGATGCTTTTATAGGAGACCCTGTCTTCCCTCGCTTCCTTCCGTGATACTTAATGAAATGTCCCTAAGTGCCAAAGAGAGTGCTAGATACTATCCCTTCTGCATTCTCTGGCTTTGGCAGTCTATCTAGATTGACAGTCTCTCCTGCATTTTCTTATGCATTTTGAGTGTTCCCTCCTATCTAGCTTTGATTATTCTTTAAGGTTCCTCTCCCCAGCCTGGTCTCACATCATTCTTTAGACTATCCCTGTTTGGAAACTCCCAATGTGGAAGATAGGTCCTAGGGAAGTTCTTGGAGAGATTTCCATGTCTGTGTTTAAATATATATTACCACTTAACCACCCAGTCTGAGGCTCCTCTGAGTGAGGACCCGAGGCCTTCCTCTGAAGTATGAGAACACAGTGGCATCTGCTTTGTCTTTGTCAGGGCCCTTTGTGTTTTAAGTTTGCTCAGAATTTCTATCCTTCCATTAGTTGAGATGGCCACATATTCTGGTCTTTGTCTCCAAAATTCTACTGTGTGTCTTGCCTACTGAATAAGATAAACAGAATCAGAACAGTCATGGTGTCAATGATCTATTTTTTATACTGTATTTCATTTGCTTTCTTTGCCCCCTTCACTCCAACTTTCTATGGCAGTTTTCCCTCGCTACATTAAAAATAGCTTTCTGGAAACTTTCATGGAAATTCTTCTGTATAATAGTGTGAACTTAAGAAATCATCTTCCAGGCAGATATCTTTAAGTTTTATCTTTACAGAGTTTAAGGTTTTGGCATTCAGCTGCTTAAACCCCTATAAAAAAATTTCATCCTATAGTCTTTGTCTCCTCTAAAAATCACACTCCAGAAGATCTGTCTGTTCCAACCATAAGTGAGCCCTGCCCTGTCCCAATGTTCCAAACCCTCCCCTTTGGGTTCTAACAGTCACCTCAATTCTCAAGGCACATTCCTCCTCTGCTCCTATTTACAGAAACTACCCACTTCAGTCCTAATCTTGTAAAACCAAGCAAACTGCCCAGGAGATGAGAATGGGGAGAGACCATAGTCTGTAGCCTGTGGTTTTATTTAGTTAGCAAAGACTAACTTCAGAAAGTTGTCAGTGCTTCTAGTCACACATTTTCTACACTTTGGCACAACCCCTCATCTTGCAGGAGCGTCAGTAGGGAGAAAAGAGGCCAAGAAATCTCTCCATACTGTGCCTAAACACCATGGATTCAGATGTATTATGTCTAGTCCAAAAAAGTACAGAAGTGTAGAATCATAGAGGTGAGAAGTCAGGGACCTGAGAAATATAGCCCACTCCCCTATCTGTTCGTTAATCCCTCTAACATTCCTCAAAATGGCCATCCAGCCACAATTTTAAGAAAAAGATTTTTTAAATAATAATGAGCCTAATTCTAAAACCCTAATCAGTATTTCTCAAAGAATGCTTTGCAGACAGGCTGCATCAGAATCACCTGGGTGCTACTGGTGGGTCCTTGGGCTCTACCCTAGTTGGACAGAATCCTGGACTCTGGGGGCGGGGTGCAGGAGCAGTCTGTACTCCTAGGTGTTTCTTGTGCATGCTAAAGTCTGAGACTCTGCATTCTAACAGGGATCTGCCAAGCAGATTTACCAGGGCTGGAGAAAGACTTTTTGTGCCTTGAGTGGAGCAGTCCATGCCTGCAGGCATTTTCACAAGAATGTGGTAAAACAGCTGCTACAAACCTACCCTCAACATTTTTTTCCACATCACACTCAGGGCAGCCAAGAGTGGTTATGAAGCTGGCAGATGCATAGGTTTCTACTTCCCGATGAAGATGAGGAAAAGAAGCCATTCCCTGTACCAAGGAGAGGGAGACTGAGCAGAATATTAACATTGCACTTAGTGCTGGAGAAATCATGTTCCGGGCCCTCTGGCAGTATATCTAGGCAACCATACTAAGGGAGAAGTTTTGAACATTAATGACAGTCTGGAGAAACTGTGATTTATAAGGAAGCATAAGTAAACGCATCTAGGCCATGTGGAGCATATCATAGTCAGTTTGTTCAAAAAACCAGAACACAGGAAGTGAAAAGGAAAACTATGAAAGTAATTTAGCTACAATTCAAAGTATAGTAAAACAAGCCTTAATAGTTTAACCATTTCAACAAAACAGCATATTTTTAGAACAAGGAGGGCAGTGCAGCTCTACCTATGGAGGAGGCCCGTGTTGAGCATTCCAGAAAACCACGGAGCCTCTGAGCTCAGTATACAAGGGTCGGCTGTGTTGAAAATGCAAGAGCCAGAAATGACACATACCAAGCAGATGACCAAAAACTGACCAAAAGCTAACCAAGAGAGAACAGAGAAATCCATTTTTCTTTCTCCTAGAGAGGAAAAAGTGTCACACTACACCTCTCTTAACCTCCTTCCACCTCCCTCCCTGAAGAAAGAGCATTAGACTAGGAATCAAAAAACCTAGATTCTAATCCTGGCTCTGCTACTCTATGATTTTAACCACCAAATTTAATATTCCCAGCTCTTCATTTCTTCACCTAGATGTAATAGTGTCTTGGCTAGAATGTACTTTAAAATTTGTGAACTTTTTTTGGTGTGTTTTTGGTTTCTACAAATAAATATTCATTCATCTTTCATGTAAACTGTTTCTTTGTTTTAGGAAGAAAAAAAACAGAATGGTTTCTTTTAGTTACACAAAAAAGAGCAAGTACGGTTAACCTGAATGGGACATTAAACACTATGGTTTGGTAAGGGAAATGGCTGATTGTGTAGCTTTGGGCTAGATTTCTATCTCCAAGTCCCCTGTGTGAGTGTGTGTGTTCACGTTTACTTGTATTTCAGTGGTAGGGAAAGAAAACATTTTTCTTGGAAGCATATAAACAGAATAGGGAACACACAGAGAATGCTGCTTCTCCCTTCTGTTGAGACAAGTTTTTGTTTAAAGGTGATAGAGGAAGAAATTCTATTTTGAGAAACACTGGGTGCTAGCAATGGGGGTCTTGGAGACCCGTTGACTGTAGAGGGGGCCTTTCTCCCACCTTCCATGGCTCTGCTGGGCAAAGGCAGAATTAGGAGTGGCATCCCTGACATGCATCATGCTTAACAGTCTTTAGCAGTAGTGGCAGCAGTTTTCTTAAGGAAGCTTCAGTTGCAGTGGACATTGGCAAGAGGGAACCCAAGTAGGAGAGGAGAGACTTGATTTGTTTCTCCATGTGAGGCACCCTGGTCAGTGACTCTCAGAAAATAACAGGGAGAAGATTTTCAAGTTGGTAGGTGTAGTGTGTGAAGTACAGCTATCATACAAGAGTTGTACTGGTGGCATTCGAGGTAAGCTTTGTATAGGCTCAGCAGCGCTGCTCAATATACACTGGCTGGCCTGCTGTGCAGAGCTGCCTGAAGAGAATTAGGGCCTGGGACAGGATTATTTGACACCCAGATATGATGGTTTTGCTCATCTTATGTAACTTGCTTGCCTCAACTCCTCCTTAAATTCTATTAGTTGCTGCCTTGTTACTTCCTCTGTTATAGCCCATTTAATAGTGAATGGAATGACCTGTGGCCCTTTCCTCCACTAGAGGGCAAAGGCTTGTCTTATGGAAGCCTCTATCACCTGGTACAATGCCTCACTCCTACCAGGCACTCAATAAATAAACCCAGGTCTTAGAGACCTAGATTTGCAATTCAGTGCCATGTTATCCCAAACAAATTACTAACCTCTCTAAGATCCAGCTTCTTTATTTGAAAATGTTGATACTAATGCTTGTGCCATGAGGTTGATTTAATAATCAAATGAAATAATGGTCATCTTGTGTCTGACACACAATAAATGCATAATGATGCCTTGTTACTAACAGAGTTTGTTGAATTGAATATGGTTCAGGCGAAGAATCACCAAGAGCTATGGCTATCACACTAGAAGAAAGGAATGAATGTTTTTCAACTCATCCACTCCTTTGAGGGCCTTCTATGGGCTAGGCACTGTGCTCAGGCACTGGAGATAGAATAATATCAACATGGCCCCTGCATTCCTGAGCTCGAAGTAGAGTCCTTTATTTTCCTATGTTGGTATCTAACCAACACTTGTACCATTAGAGAAGAAATATAATTGACTTTCTTATCCACATAGCCAACAATTTAACCACCTATATCACACCAAATCAGCAGCATTATGTCCCAAATGTCCAATATTTAAAGTGGAAGCCAATCTTAATCCTTAGTTTGGAAATAATCATTAATATTGTGAGAACGCGTCCATTTTCTCAAAAGCCATGTCCCTACCTTCCATCCTCTCAAAGCTACCATAGATATTATATATTTTACTTTAAAATAAACTGTTTTAAAATTTATTTTCCATATGATTTTATCAGTCATGTTCTTTGAGCATTATTTAATAAAATAGCACTATTGCCATTCACGAGCCTTCTACACATATATCTTATCTAAATGAAAACAAAAGGACTTTACTCCTCCAGTGAAACTCTTTATGGCCTCTGAAACTTGGATCTACCCACCATAAACTGGAAACACATTTTGCTATGATGTTATATAGTGCTTATCCTTACCCACATCTTAAACCCATTTAATCCTAAGATTGTGAAAAATTAATGACGGTAATAGAAATTGACTTACTAAAACTGTGTCCAGTGAGAAATTTTTTTTAAAAAATCTATATTTTAGTGGGTTACCATGGCATTTGAGATAATGGTACTTCCATTCTTATTTTTCCTTAATTACTGATTCTTTAAAAATGATCTTTTGAATGAGACCAAATGTGATTCCAACAGTAGTTAGATGAAATTCTGCAGTTATGTTCCCCCCAAGGGAATAGTTTCTTCCAAGGATGCTGTCACAATATTAGAAAGATCAATGTCAAAGCACCGAACGACTCCTCACTAAGATGCCATCTGAAGAAAGCCTTGATTTTCAGAAAAATTTCCCATCCTTTTAGTCTGAATTTCTGACTCACGTTAAGAGAGTCGACTGGCATTAGTCTGAGGTTATTGAAGGGAAAGTTCATGTCAGCTTTTGCCCATTCACACACTGTATTCCTGAACAGAGATATGGTCGCTGGAGGTCCAAGGCAACTCGACCCCTTGGAGGATGTGGCTGTTGGAGCATGTTGTGTTTCCCGTTAGAGAAGGTTCTAACGGACTCTAAAAAGGGTTGGCTAAAAGTTCTCACCAAGGTTGTTCCACACATTTGGAAATGTGTAGGAGGCATGTTGGTTGTCACAGTGACTGGGCAGGTGGGGTGGCAGGGGATATCCTTTTGGAATTTAGTGGGTTGAGACCAGGGATGCTAAAATATCCTGCCATGTATAATACCATTTTATGAAACGAAGAATTGTCCTGCCCCAAGTGCCACTTTCATCCCTTTTTTGAGAAATAAGTTTTCTTCCAGTAGGAACTGTGGAAAACTGGGCTGGGCTACAAAGGTGGGGAAGAAACCACCTGCCTCTCACAGATTTTGGTAAGCATGCTATAAGGAACTCTTCTAAGCAATGCAAACACTTAGCCCATTTCTTTTTTCCCAGCCCTCCTCAGGACAGGAGAACAATGTTAGCAGCCCCTCAAATGATGTATTTGATGGACACAAGAAGACTGACCAATCATGCATGTGGAAATCCCCACCATTAGAGTCATTTCTATGCATTTAGATATTGTCTCTAAAAAAAAGAGAGTAAAATGTAAATATGTTACTCAAAAGGATAAAATTAGAACATACCTTATCATGGATTAATTTACCAGATTAGCTAGTTGGCATTTTGGCAACTAGTCCTTAAGAAAATAGATTATAAGCGAGTGATTCTGATACAGGTGTATTAAAAGAAGAAATTGGAATGCAGAGAATTTCCAGAGCTGAGCAATGAGACCTCTGAGAGATCAGGAGAGGCTATTGGGTGCCTCAGATAGAGATCAAAACATAGACGACAGCTAAACAATTTTGCCCATATTCTACCCATACTGGTGCTGCTATAAGCTTTCTGAAAAGAAATATTTCAATGCCAAAATAACCTTATTTGAGGGCAGAAACAGTATCTTGCTTAATTCCACAGTGCTTTGTACAATGAACACAATAAAATTTGACACTTAAGGAATAAAAAATAATGTGTCTTAGATTGGCTTGCTGGAAAGCTATCAAATTCCAGGTTCAAGAAAATATACACCCACACAAAGTTTTGTTTTGTGTTTTAAGTTCACAGTACAATTTTTATGAACCTGAGCATACAAGCTGCTTTCTTTAAGCATGAGGAATGCTTCCAGGTGTTTCAGAGCAAATTGAAACTGGATAAAAGTGAAGTGGACTTTAGACTCCACATCAGCACTCTATATTTGAAAAGATTAGGCCACTTTCTCTTATTTTATGTAGAATTACAAATTTTAAGATTTGAAGCAATGTAAATGAAAATAATCCTGTCGAAATAATAAATGACCGCAGTTTACCCTGGAAGTTGGTGTTTTTCTTGAGTAAGACAATAATAGTAATAATAACAATAAGTTATTTTATTTATTTTTTAAAGAAGATGTTGGGGGTAGAGTTTATTAGCTTATTTATTTATTTTTGCTGTGTTGGGTCTTCGTTTCTGTGCGAGGGCTTTCTCCACTTGTGGCAAGCGGGGGCCACTCTTCATCGCGGCGGTGCGGGGGCCTCTCACTATCACGGCCTCTCTTGTTGTGGAGCACAGGCTCCAGACGCACAGGCTCAGTAGTTGTGGCTCACGGGCCTAGTTGCTCTGCGGCATGTGGGATCCTCCCAGACCAGGGCTCGAACCCGTGTCCCCTGCATTAGCAGGCAGATTCTCAACCACTGCGCCACCAGGGAAGCCCTAAAATGTATTCTTAAAATGTTATAATACAAATGTAAATAAGACATGAGTATTTTGTTTTATTTAACATATTACATCTCAAATGTTCTTAAAGTACACTCTCGAAGTAGATCTTAAGCCCCGTGTTAAAAAATCTATTGCTATAGCTCATTGTAAACCCAAAATATATACCTGGAAGTCTTGAAAAATATGCTCTTGAATTCTGTACATGTGAGAAAATTGTAAAGAAGACCCTTGATTGAGTGCAGAGTATCAGCACTGCCAACTGTCACTCTCCTTAATGTTTTTAGTTTTAAAGGTACACATTTGGATCCAGGGACACAGCCTATGCAGTCTTTCCAGAAATTAAATAAAGGTGCCTGTTTTTAGGGGCAGGTGAAGTCTCCCCCACCCCGCAGAGAATGAATTTTGATAAGTGAAATTGGGTCTGGATTTCAGTTCACCTAGCTGTTCCATCAAGTGTCTGCCTAACACTCACACTAAAAATCTGTCTGTGGCTGCCCTACTCACATCTCATAGTCTTAAGTCTTCTCACCTCTAAGGTCCATCTGCATTTTCTATTAATCTTTATTTTTGCCTAGACTCTTTGTTGACCCCTTAGTATTATTTTCCTGTTTCCTTTCCATTCCTTCCTACACTCACCTCTCCCCCATCCTGCTTTCTTAGGGAGAGACTTCCACAGAGCCAGAGGAGACTGATGACATTTGATTTCAGGAACTGTGGTATTTCACCTGGGGGTTCCCAGTACCTGGCATGTAGGTGGCATGATATACCCCATTCATGTTTGATGGATGAATAAATGAACACCTATGAGGGTATCTCACTAGTTAAGCAATGCAAGTTCCCATCATTTGATTAGTAGAAAATCCAATATTAAAACCCTGAAAAGAGGTAATTTCTATACCTGTGGAAGGATTTCAACTTCCACATTGGCTCCCCTTGACTCCTCTCATCCAGACCTCCCCCATCAGACTAGTCCTAGTACTAACCTGTGAAGAAACAATTTTAGTCAAACCTGCTGGGGGCAAAAATCCTACTTAATATTTTTAAACTTAAGAAATTATGTTTGGTTTATCTGCCTCTTGAGAATATCTGGACTGCATTATGGCAATAATGCATTAGTGCCTCACTGCATTAGTGGCAACAATGAAATGTTGACTGTGAGGTTTCCTCTTCAATTCTCTGGGGCCAATTGAAAATGTTTTACACATTTAAAATTAGCTTTCATTCAATTTCAAAATGTTTCTCCTACCTCAAACACATATCAATTTCTTTCTTTTTGAGTTTAGTGTTAATAACAAAGTAACTTAAAATGTCTGTAGATCAGATGGAACAATGATAATAACAACAGAATAATATAGGGGCACTTTTACACATGTTATACTGAAAAAAGAAAAATGAATATTTCAGAATTTCATTTTTTTGACAGTGGTAAATTCCGGTATTCAGGGCTTGGAGCCCTATGTACTTTCTCTGTTTGGGAACTGTACTAATGGAGTTGACTCAAAAGTACATCATGATCATTAAAAGATTTTCTTCTGAATCTACTTTACTGTTAATACAAACCTTCCTCCATATGCTCTAGTGTCAAGAAGTCATTGGTTATGAGTGATGTTAGTCAATAAATATAGAAGAAATAATAGAAACAGAAAATTACCATTTGGCAGTCATCACTATAATAATTTGTTTAGGGAGGTGTGTGTGTTTGTGTGTGTGTGTATGTGTGTAAAGAGAGAGAGAGAAAGACTGCAAACATAGCAAAATGTTAACAACTGTTGAATTTAGGTGAAGAGTATATGGGTACTCTTTTATTTTTCATTCAACTCTTTTATAGGTTTGAAAATAATAAGTTTGAAGAGAAGGTAGTTGATTAGAAATTTTATATGGAGCTTGGGACTGTGAACTAGGGCCCAAAATACGAAATTTGGTCTATAAAACGCTTTTTTTTTTAACCCACTAAACCAAGGATAATATAACAAGGTGACAAGCCTGAGTCACTGGGCCTCTAAGTTTTGGGTGAAATTGAGAGATATGCCATTTTGAAAACAGAATTAAATTTTGTTTTCATTTATTCTTTCAGCAAATGATTTTTTAATCCCTATCATATGCCAATATGTTCTTTGTGCTGCAGCTGTTTGTTTTGTTTGTTTGTTTGACAGCTGTTTAGCTGTCAACAAAACAGAAGGGTCCTGCTCTTAGCTCACACTGCATGAAGGTAGAAATATCAACAAACACATAAACAAAGAAATGAACAAAGTAATTTTAAAGAATGGTAACCATGGAGAACATCAAACATGTTGTGATAGTGGGTGACCAAGGTGGAGGAGTGTTACCTCTGACTGCAGGCTTCTTTGAGCTGGCAACATTAAACGGAGGCCTGGGATGACACAAAGGGCATACCACACAAAGAACTCTCAAGGCAGAGGGAGAGCAAATGAGAGACATACACAAGCTTAGTGTATTTCAGTAGCTGCAATAAGGTGAGTGTAGCCAGAGCAAGGAAGAGGGAGGAAGAGGCCCAATAGGGAGTTGTGCAACAGGAAGCCTCTGGAGGATTTTCAGTGGGGGAGTCCTGCGACCTGATGGGCTTGCTGGGTGGAGAATGTGATGAAGAGGGCAAAAAGTGAAATTAGCAATAGAAAGCTATTGCTGAGGTCCCAGGTGAGAGATGATAGTGGAGTAGACTCAGGTCCCAGGGATGGAAATGGAGAAAGGTGGACAGACATTTTGAAGTATGAGTCAATATGGATCGGATATTAGAGGAAAAGAAGAATAAAGATGAACAATATAAATGAAATATCTAAACCAATTTCAAGGCTTGATCAAGAAAGGTACAGTCACGACAATTTTAGTTCTACTAGAAAAATGAATTGGATTTGAAGAGCTGATATTTTATCTTTACAGGAGTGATCCCCTGGGGGACAGGTCCAAGCAGAGTAGAAAAGGCTGAACTACAGCAGACATCCTGTAAGGAATCCTATGAGCTAGGCTGACCTCTGCCTTTCCCAGTCCTTGATGGTGCTGAGAAAAGGATGGAGGACCCAGGGAGATAGTGCAAAATCCTCCATCACATTGGTCCACCTGTCTCATTTTGATACTTCACTGACATGAAGACCTGTTTGATATTTTGAATTTCCGAAGAGATTATGTTATTTTCCTAATTTTTTCCATTTAAATGTACAGATTTTTCCAGAAACTGGCAGGCTTCCCAGATTCTGGAAATCAAGATTTTTGAGTATCTCAGCAATAACTTTTGGGTACTAGCTTTGCCCACAGAACTTGTTTATGACACATCATCATATTTTACCCTATTATGAGATGGCATGTTTCTATTTCCTTATGCATTTAAAAGGGGAAAGGGTGGGAGGAGTAATTTAGTTCTGAACAATACTAACAAAATGTGTTTTGCTATGGCTTCATTTTGAAATCCCTAAAAGTATGATTACAAATTAATATAATGCAAGAGAAGTTTTATATGTTTGATCAAAAATCTAACTAAGAGGGCTTCCCTGGTGGCGCAGTGGTTGAGAATCCGCCTGCTGATGCAGGGGACACGGGTTCGTGCCCCGGTCCGGGAATATCCCACATGCCGCAGAGCGGCTGGGCCCGTGAGCCATGGCCGCTGAGCCTGCGCGTCCGGAGCCTGTGCTCCGCAACGGGAGAGGCCACAACAGTGAGAGGCCCGCGTATCACAAAAAAACCCACAAAAAAAAAAAAAAAATCTAACTAAGAAACATTCTAAATAGAAAAGACTGATTATCCTATTTTTAAAATCCTGAACCATTCTCTCTTACTTTATAGCACTCAAGTTTTAAGTTTGGTTATGGTGGAGCTGATAGAGATTGTATTTAGAAGTCCATATTTTAAGGTTCAGTTTGCTTATTCAATTATTGATCAATGAAAGATTCCAAATGACAAGGGAATCCTATGGTCTGGTATATTTCAGAGTCTATGTCTTTCTATAAAGTAAAGACCACATAATTGGCAGAATTTTAAGGACTCATTAACTCTTTATTATTAGTAATATCACTATTGTTATTTTATAACAGCTTTTTTGAGATATAATTTACATACCATATAATTCTATTTAAAGTGTGTAATTCAGTTTTTTAGCATATGTCACAGAATTGTGCAACCACCACCCCAATCAACTTTAGAATATTTTCAACACCCCAAAAGGGAACTCCATTACCCCTAACATTCCCTAGGCCCTCATTATGGATTTTTTTCAACCTTTTTATTGTGGTAAAATACACATAACATAAAATTTGTCATCTTAACTATTTTTAAATGTACAGTTCAGTGGTATTAAGTGGTGCTGTTATGCATCCATCACTACATATCCACTCCAGAGTTTTTTTCATCTGTGAAACTGAAACTCTATATCCATTTGGCAATAACCCTCCATTTCCCCCTTATCCCATCCCCTAGCAACCACAATTCCATTTTCTGTCTTTATGATTTTGACTTCCTTAAGTACCTCATGTAAGTGAAATACAGCATTTGTCCTTTTGTGGCTGGCTTATTTCCCTTAATGTAACATCCTCAAATTTCATCTACATTGTAGCATATCTCAGAATTTCCTTTCTTTTTAAATTTCACTGATGAAGCACTTATTGTGTCATTTGCTATTTGTTTTCTATATGCTTTCTGGCTTTTTTGTCCCTCATTTTCTGCATTTCTGTCTTCTTTTGTGTTTAGTTTTTTTTTGTAGTGAAATGTTTAAATTCCTTCCTCATTTTCTTTTGTGTATATTCTGTATCATTTTATTTATAGTTACCATGGGAATTACATTTAATATTCCAAAGTTATAACACTCAAATTTTTTTTAAAATTTATTTATTTTACTTATTTTATTTTTTGGCTGTGTTGAGTCTTCATTGCTGTGCATGTGCTTTCTCTAGTTGCAGCGAGTGGGGGCTACTCTTTGTTGCAGTGCGCAGGCTTCTCATTGCGGTGGCCTCTCTTGTTGCGGAGCACGGGCTCCAGGCACGCGGGCTTCAGCAGATGTGGCATGCAGGCTTCAGTAGTTGTGGCCCACGGGCTTCGTTGCTCCTCAGCATGTGGGATCCTCCCGGACCAGGGCTCAAACCTGTGTCCCCTGCATTGGCAGGCAGATTCTTAACCACTGCACCACCAGGGAAACCCAACACTCAAATTTGGATTTATGCCTCTTAACTTCAATAACATAGAAGTTCTGCTCCTGGGTTTCCCTGGTGGTGCAGTGGTTAAGAATCCACCTGCTAATGTAAGGGACACAGGTTTGAGCCCTGATCCAGGCAGATCTCGCATGCTGCAGGGCAACTAAGCCCATGCGCCACAACTACTGAGCCTGTGCTCTGGAGCCTGTGAGCCACAACTACAGAGCGGGCCACAATTACTGAAGCCTGTGTACCTGGAGCCCATGCTCTGCAACAAGGGAAGCCACTGCAATGAGAAGCCTGTGCATTTCAACGAAGAGTAGCCCCTGCTCACCACAACTAGAGAAAGCCCGCACGCAGCAAGGAAGACCTAACACAGCCAATACATTAATTAATTTAAAAAAAAAAAAAACAGCTCTGCTCCTTTGCATCTTCATTCCTACTACTTTTAGTTGTTGATGTCACAAAATTAGATCTTTATACATTGTGCGTCCAAACCATAAAATAATTTGTAAGTTATTAGTCTCTTAAACAATGCAGAAAAAAGGAGAGTTACAAACATTGTAGCAAAAACACTAGCTTTGGGCTTCCCTGGTGGCGCAGTTGTTGAGAGTCCACTTGCTGATGCAGGGGACGCGGGTTCATGCCCCAGTCCAGGAAGATCCCACATGCCACAGAATAACTAGGCCCGTGAGCCATGGCCACTGAGCCTGCACGTCCAGAGCCTGTGCTCCACAACGGGACAGGCCACAACAGTGAGAGGCCCGTGTAACACAAAACCAAAACCAAACCAAACAAACAAAGAACACTAGGTTTTATAATTGCCCATGTATTTGCCTTTATTGAGATCTTTATTTCTTCATATGGCTTCAAGTTACTGCCTCGTGTTCCTTCATTTCAATCTGCAGAACTCCCTAGAGCATTTCTTGCAGGACAGGTCCAGTGGTCATGAACTCCCTCAGCTTTTGTTTATCTGGGAATGTCTTAATTTCTCCTTCAGTTTTGAATGACAGTTTTGCCAGATATAGGATTCTTGGTTGACGTTGTTTTTTCTTTTATAACATTGAATATATTAGCCCACTGCCTTCTGGCTCCAAAGTTTCTGATGAGAAATCTGCTAGTCATCTGATTGAGGATCCCTTTAATGTGATAAGTTGCTTCTCTCTTGCTGCTTTCAAGAATCTCTTTGCCTTTGGTGTTTGACAATTTGATTACAGTGTGTCTCAGTGTGTGCTTCTTTGAGTTCATCCTGATTGAGTTTCATTGAAGTTTTGAATATTTATATTCATGACTTTTATCAAATATGGAAGGTTTTTGTCCCTTATTTCTTTAAACATTCCCTCTACCCCTTTTGCTCTCTCTTCTGGCACTTCCACTATCTGTATGCTGGTCTGCTTGATGGTATCCTACCGGTCCCTTATGTTCTGTTCACTTTTCTTCAATCTTTTTCTTTATGTTCCTCAGGCTCAATAATTTCCATTATCCTATTTTGAATTTGCTGATTCTTTTTTCCACCTGCTCAGATCTGCTTTTGAGTCCCTAGAGTGAGTCTTTCATTTCAGTTATTACACTTTTCAGCTCCAGAATTTTGGTTTCTTTTTAGGTTTTCCATCTCTTTATTGATATTTCCATTTTTTCATGTGTTTTCTTGACTTCCTCCATGTCTTCCTTTAATTCTTTCAGCATCTTTAAGACAGTTATTTTTTCTTTCTTTTTCTTTCCCTCTTTCTTTTTGTTGAAATATAGTTGATTTACAATATTACATTAGTTTCATGTGTACAACATAGTGATTCATAGTAAAATAGTGATTTTTATAGATTGTACTCCATTTAAAGTACCCTGGGAACTTCCCTGGCAGTCTAGTGGTTGGGACTTCGCCTTCCAATGCAGGGGGTACAGGTTCGATCCTTGATCAGGGAGTTAAGATCCCACATGCCTCCCACATGCCTCAGAGCCAAAAATCCAAAACATAAAAACAGAAGCAATATTGTAACAAATTCAATAAAAACTTTAAAATGGTCCCCATCAAAAAATCTTTAAAAAAATAATAAAGTTATTATAAAATATTGCCTATGTTCCCTGTGCTGTACAATATATCCTGGTAGCTTATTTATTTATTTAACATCTTTATTGGAGTATAACTGCTTTACAATGTTGTGTTAGTTTCTGCTATATAACAAAGTGAATCAGCTATATGTATACATATATCCCCATATCCGCGCCCTCTTGCACCTCCCTCCCACTCTCCCTACCCCACCCCTCTAGGTGGTCACAAAGTAGCTTATTTATTTTATACATGCTAGTTTGTACTTCCTAGTCCCCTACCCCTATGTCACCCCTTCCCTCTGACCTCTTCCAGCTGGTAACCTCTATATCTATGAGTGTTTGCTGTTTTATTATATTCATTCATTTGTTTTATTTTTTAGATTCCACATATAAGTGATAACATACAGTATTTGTCTTTCTCTGTCTGACTTATTTCACTTAGCATAATACCTTCCAGGTCCATCCATGTTGTTGCAAATGGCAAATTTTCATTCTTTTTAAATGGATGAGTAATATTCCATTGTATATATGTACCACATCTTCTTTAACCATTCATCTGTTGGTAGACAAGTAGATTGCTTCTCTATCTTGGCTATTGTAAATCATGATGCTACAAACATTGATGTGTATGTATCTTTTCTTTTTTAAAAAAATATATCCACTCTTTTAGATTCTCTTCCCATATAGGTCATTAAAGAGTATTGAGTAGAGTTCCCTGTGCTATACAGTAGGTTCTTATTAGTTATCTATTTTATATATAGTAGTGTATATATGTCAATCCCAATCTCCCAATTTATCTCTCCCCCCACCCTTGCTCCCTTGGTAATCATAAGTTTGTTTTCTACATCTGTTACTCTATTTCAGTTTTGTAAATTGGGTTCATTTGTATTTAGGTTCATTTCTATTTTTTTAGATTCCACATATAAGTGATATCAAATGATATTTGTCTTTCTCTGTCTGACTTACTTCACTCAGTATAACCATTTCTAGGTCCATCCATGTCTCTGCAAATGACATTATTTTGTTCTTTTTTTATGGCTGAGTAATATTCCATTGTGTGTGACATATATATACACACACATATCTTTTCATATTAGTGTTTTTGTTTTCTTGGATATATACCCAGGAGTGGAATTGCTTGATCATATGGTAATTCTATTTTTAGTTTATGAGGAGCCTCCATACTGTGTTTTATAGTGGCTGCACCAATTTACATTCCCATCAACAGTGTACAAGGGTTCCCTTTTCTCCATATCCTTGCCAACATTTGTTATTTGTTATCTTTTTGATGATAGCCTTTTTGACAACCATGAGATGATATCTTATTGTGGTTTTGATTTGCATTTCTCTGATGATTAGCAGTACTGGGTATCTTTTTATGTGCCTGTTGGCCATCTGTCTATCTTTGGAAAAATGTCTGTCTATTCAGGTCTTATGACCACTTTTTAATTGGATTGGTTGTTTTTTAAAGCATTTGAGTATCTTTTTAAAAAAATTAATATATTTATTATTTTTGGCTGGTTGGGTCTTCATTGCTGGGCACGGACATTCTCTAGTTGCAGCGAGCGGGGGCTACTCCTTGTTGCAGTATGAGGTCTTCTCATTGCAGTGGTTTCTCTTGTTGCAGAGCACGGGCTCTAGGCGCACGGTCTCAGTAGTTGTGCCTTATTGACTCTAGAGAACAGGCTCAATAGTTGTGGTGCAAGGGCTTAGTTGCTCCATGGCATGTGGGATCTTCCCGAACAGGGATTGAACCCATGTCCCCTGCATTGGCAGGTGGATTCTTAACCACTGTGCCACCAGGGAAGTCCAGGTTGTTTGTTTTTTTGATATTGAATTGTATGAGCTATTTATATATTTTGGATATTAACCTTTTATCTCTCATATAACTTGCAAATATTTGTTACCTTTGAGTAGGTTGTTCTTTTATTTTGTTGATGTTTTCCTTTGCTGTGCAAAAGCTTTTAAGTTTAATTAGGGCCCACTTTTTAATTTTTGCTTTTGTTTCCTTTGCCTGAGGAGACAGATCCAAAAAATATATGTTGCTATAATTTATGTCAAAGAATGTATTGCCGAGATTGGTTCAAGATGGCAGACTAGAAGGACGTGCTCTCACTCCCTCTTACAAGAGCACCAGAAGGCCTGATATGACTTCCCCAAAGTCATTAGGGAATTAGTTGACAAAAAAAAAAAAAAAAAAGCTAAGTGTAGAACCCAAGGTTGTCCACTAGACAAAAGGAAGCCTAGATACCAGGTTCAAGATGGCGGACTAGAAGGACGTGCTCTCACTCCCTCCTGTGAGAGCACCAAAATCAAAACTAACTGCTGAACAATCATCAGCAGGAAGACACTGGAGCTCACCCAAAAAGATACCCCACAAACAAAGACAAGGGAGAAGCCACAATGAGACAGGAGGAGGGGCACAATAAAATCGAATCCCATAACTGCTGGGTGGGTGACTCACAAACTGGAGAACACTTATAACACAGAACTCCACCCACTGGAATGAAAGTTCTGACATTTCCCAATCTGGGGGTCTGGCAAGGGGAGGAGGAATTCCTAGAGAATCAGACTCTGAAGGCTAGTGGGATTTGATTGCAGGTAAACGACAGGACCGAGGGAAACAGTGACTCCACTCTTGGAGGGCACACAAAGTAGTATGCTCATCAGGACCCACAGGAAGGAGCAGTGACCCCACAGGAGACTGAAGCAGACCTACCTGCTAGTGTTGGAGGGTCTACTGCAGAGGCAGGGGGTGGCTTAGTGTCACCGTGAGGATGAGGACACTGGCAGCAGAAGTTCTGGGAAGTACCCCTTGGCGTGAGCCCTCCCAGAGTCTGCCATTAGCCCCACCAAAGAGCCTGGGTAGGCTCCAGTGTTGAGTCACCTCAGGCCAACCAACCAACACGGAGGGAACCCAGCCCCATCCATCAGTAGACAAGTGGATTAAAGTTTTACTGAGCTCGGCCCACCAAAGCAATGGCCAGCTCTACCCACCACCAGTCCCTCCTATCAGGAAACCTGCACAAGCCTCTTAGATAGCCTCATCCACCAGAGGGCAAACAGCAGAAGAAAGAAGAACTACAATCCTGTGGCCTGTGGAACAAAAACCACATTCTCAAAAAGATAAACAAAATGAAAAACAACAAAAAAAATGTACCAGATGAAGGAACAAGATTAAAACCCCAGAAAAACAACTAAATGAAGTGGAGATAGGCATCCGTACAGAAAAAGAATTCAGAATAATAGTGAAGATGATCCAGGACCTCGGAAAAAGAATGCAGGCAAAGATCAAGAAGATGCAAGAAATGTTTAACAAAGACCTAGAAGAATTAAAGAACAAATAAACAGAGATGAACAATGCAATAACTGAAATGAAAACTACACTAGCAGGAATCAATAGCAGGATAACTGAGGCAGAAAAACAGATACATGACCTGGGAGACAGAATGCTGGAATTCACTGCTGTGGAACAGAATAAAGAAAAAAGAATGAAAAGAAATGAAGACAGGCTAAGAGACCACTGGGACAACATTAAACGCAACAACATTTGCATTATACGGGTCCCAGAAGGAGAAGAGAGAGAGAAAGGACCCGAGAAAATATTTGAAGAGTTTATAGTCGAAAACTTCCCTAACATGGGAAAGGAAATAGCCACACAAGTCCAGGAAGCACAGAGAGTCCCATACAGGATAAACCAAAGGAGAAACACACCAAGACACATAGTAATCAATTTGGCAAAAATTAAAGACAGAGAAAAATTATTGAAAGCAGCAAGGGAAAAACAAAAAGTAATGTACAAGGGAACTCCCATAAGGTTAACAGCTGATTTCTCAGCAGAAACTCTACAAGCCAGAAGGGAGTGGCATGATATACTTAAAGTGATGAAAGGGAAGATCCTACAACCAAGATTACTCTACCCAGCAAGGATCTCATTCAGATTCAATGGAGAAATCAAAAGCTTTACAGACGAGCAAAAGCTAAGAGAATTCAGCACCACCAAACCAGCTCTACAACAAATGCTAAAGGAACTTCTCTAAGTGGGAAACACAAGAGAAGAAAAGGACCTACAAAAACAAACCCAAAACAATTCATAAAATGGTCATAGGAACATACATATTGATAATTACCTTAAACGTGAATGGATTAAATGCTCCAATCAAAAGACATAGGCTTGCTGAATGGATACAAAAACAAGACTCATATATATGCTGTCTACAAGAGACCCACTTAAGACCTAGGGACACATACATACTGAAAGTGAGGGGATGGAAAAACTGATTCCATGCAAATGAAAATCAAAAGAAAGCTGGAGTAGCAATACTTATATCAGATAAAATAGACTTTAAAATAAAGAATGTTACAAGAGACAAGGAAGGACACTACATAATGATCAAGGGATCAGTCCAAGAAGAAGATATAACAATTATAAATATATATGCACCCAACATAGGAGCACCTCACTACATAAGGCAACTACTAACAGCTATAAAAGAGGAAATTGACAGTAACACAATAATAGTGCGGGACTTTTAACACCTCACTTACACCAATGGACAGATCATCCAAAATGAAAATAAATAAGGAAACAGAAGCTTTAAATGACACAATAGACCAGATAGACTCAATTGATGTTTATAGGACATTCCATCCAAAAACAACAGATTATACTTTCTTCTCAAGTGCTCACGGAACATTCTCCAGGATAGGTCACACCTTGGGTCACAAATCAAGCCTTGGTAAATTTAAGAAAATTGATATCATATGAAGCATCTTTTCTGACCACAATGCTATGAGATTAGAAACGAATTACAGGGGAAAAAATGTTAAAAACACAAACACATGGAGACTAAACAATACGTTACTAAATAACCAAGAGATCACTGAAGAAATCAAAGAGGAAATCAAAAACTACCTAGAAACAAATGACAATGAAAACACGATGATCCAAAATCTAAGGAGTGCAGCAAAAACAGTTCGAAGAGGGAAGTTTATAGCTGTACAAGCCTACCTTAAGAAAAAAAAAATCTCAAGTAAACAATCTAACCTTACACCTAAAGGAGCTAGAGAAAGAAGAACAAACAAAACCCAAAGTTAGCAGAAGGAAAGAAATGATAAAGATCAGAGCAGAAATAAATGAAATAGAAACAAAGAAAACAATAGCAAAGATCAATAAAACTAAAAGCTGGTTCTTTGAAAAGATAAATAAAATTGATAAATCATTACATTAGCCAGACTCATCAAGAAAAAGAGAGAGAGGACTCAAATCAATAAAATTAAAATTGAAAAAGGAGAAGTTACAAGAGACACCACAGAAATACAGAGCATCCTAAGAGACTACTACAAGCAACTCTATGCCAATAAAATGGACAACCTGGAAGAAATGGACAAATTCTTAGAAAGGTATAACCTTCTAAGACTGAACCAGGAAGAAACAGAAAATATGAACAGACCAATCACAAGTAATGAAATTGAAACTGTGATTAAAAATCTTCCAACAAACAAAAGCCCAGGACCAGATGGCTTCACAGGTGAATTCTATCAAACATTTAGAGAAGAGCTAACACCCATCCTTCTCAAACTCTTCCAAAAATTGCAGAGGAAGGAACATTCCCAAACTCATTCTATGAGGACACCATCACCCTGATACCAAAACCAGACAAAGATACTACCAAAAAGATAATTACAGACCAATATCACTGATGAATATAGATGCAAAAATCCTCAACAAAATACTAGCAAACAGAATCCAGCAACACATTAAAAGGAGCATACACCATGATCAAGTGGGATTTAACCCAAGGATGCAAGGATTCTTCAATATACACAAATCGATCAATGTGATTGATATTTTAAAATTGATGAATAAAAACCATATGATCATCTCAATAGATGCAGAAAAAGCTTTTGACAAAATTCAACACACATTTATGATAAAAACTCTCCAGAAAGTGGGCATAGAGGGAACCTACCTCAACATAATAAAGGCCATATATGATAAACCCACAGCAAACATCATTCTCAATGGTGAAAAACTGAAAGCATTTCCTCTCAGATCAGGAACAAGACAAGGATGTCCACTCTCGCCACTATTATTTGACATAGTTTTGGGAGTCCTAGCCACGGCAATCAGAGAAAAAAAAGAAATGAAAGGAATACAAACTGGAAAAGAAGAAGTAAAGCTGTCACTGTTTTCAGATGACATGATACTATACATAGAGAATCCTAAAGATGCCACCAGAAAACTACTAGAGCTAATCAATGAATTTGGTAAAGTTGCAGGATACAAAATTAATGCACAGAAATCTCTTGCATTCCTATACACTAATGATAAAAAATCTGAAAGAGAAATTAAGCAAACACTCTCATTTACCATTGCAACAAATAGAATAAAGTACCTAGTAATAAACCTACCTAGGTAGACAAAAGACCTGTATGCAGAAAACTATAAGATACTGATGACAGAAATTAAAGATGATACCAACAGATGGAGAGATATTCCATGTTCTTGGATTGGAAGAATCAATTTTGTGAAAATGACTATACTACCAAAAGCAATCTACAGATTCAATGCAATCCCTATCAAATTACCAATGTCATTTTTTACAGAACTAGGACAAAAAAAAATCTTAAAATTTGTATGGAGACACAAAAGACCCCGAATAGCCAAAGCAGTGTGGAGGGAAAAAAACGGAGCTGGAAGAATCAGACTCCCTGACTTCAGACTATACTACAAAGCTACAGTAATCAAGACAATATGGTACTAGCACCGAAACAGAAATATAGATCAATGGAACAGGATAGAAAGCCCAGAGATAAACCCATGCACCTATGGTCAACTAATCTTTGACAAAGGAGGCAAGGATATACAATGGAGAAGACAGTCTCTTCAATAAGTGGTGCTGGGAAAACTAGACAGCTACATGTAAAATAATGAAATTAGAACACTCCCTAACACCATACACAAAAATAAACTCAAAATGGGTTAGAGACCTAAATGTAACACCGGGCACTATAAAACTCTTAGAGGAAAACATAGGAAGAACACTCTTTGACATAAATCACAGCAAGATCTTTTTTGATTCACCTCCTAGAGTAAGGGAAATAAAAACAAAAATAAATCATAAAAAGGAATGAAATTGGGTCATTTGCAGAGACGTGGATGAATCTAGAGACTGTCATACAGAGGGAAGTAAGTTAGAAAGAGAAAAACAAATGTCGTGTATTAACACGTATATGTGGAACCTAGATAAATGGTACAGATGAACCGGTTTTCAGGGCAGAAATAGAGACACAGATGTAGAGAACAAACGTATGGACACCAAGGGGGGGAAGCAGTGGGGAGTGGGGGTGCTGGAGTGATGAATTGAGAGATTGGGATTGACATGTATACACTGATGTGTATAAAATGGATGACTAATAACCTGCTGTATAAAAAAATAAAATAAAATAAAATAAATAATAAATAAATAAAAAATAAAAGTGTATTGCCTATGTGTTCTTCTAGGAGTTTTATGGTTTTCAGTCTTACATTTAGGTCCTTAATCCTTTTCGAGTTTACTTTTGTATGTGGTGTGAAAAAATACTCTAATTTCATTCTTTTACATGTAGATATCCCATTTTCCCAGTGTCACTTATTAAAAGACTGTCTTTTTCTCATTGTATATGCTTGCATCCTTTGTTGTAGGTTAGTTGACTGTAAGTGTATGGATTTATTTCTAGGCTGTCTGTTCTGTTCCGTTGAGCTTATTGTCTGTTTTGTGCCAGTACCATACTGTTTTGATGACTGTAGCTTTGTAGTGTAGTCTGAATTCAGGGACCATGTTACCTCCAGCTTTGTTCTTTTTTCTCAAGATTGTTTTGGCTGTTTGGGGTCTGGGAGGTGGGGAATGATAGCTGCTACTGCGCTAAGAGCTGAAATTTTCCAAAATTTACCAAAATTTACCATCCAAGCCTTCCCCTGGAAGTTGTAAATCTTCAATGGACTCCAGAGTTTCAAAATTGTTACATCAGACAGATTCTGTGAGTGCAATTGTTGTCTAGCTGGCGAGACATTCCTAGCGCTTTCTACTCTTCCGTCTTCCCCAAAGACTCATTAACTTTTGACTAAAAGTCTCTTTCACTATGAGGATCTTGTTCATCTGCATTCTAATTATTAAACCCTCAGGATTAGAAAAACATCCATCTTTGGCCTCCAAAGCATTTTCCAAACTGTAATATTTTGTATAGTGTTCTACAATTTGTTTTTATCATATGTATTATTTTGATTCTTCACAATAACATGGGGGAAGTAATAAGGGCAAATAGTGTAATCCCTATGTTATAATCAAGAAAATTAGGGCTTCCCTGGTGGCGCAGTGGTTGAGAGTCCGCCTACCGATGCAGGGGACATGGGTTCGTCCCCTGGTCCGGGAAGATCCCACATGCCGCGGAGCGGCTGGGACTGTGAGTCATGGCCGCTAAGCCCGAGTGTCTGGAGCATGTGCTCCGCAACGGGAGAGGCCACAACAGTGAGAGGCCCGTATACCGCAAAAAAAAAAAAAGAAAATTAAGCCCTAGGTACAAGTAAATATTAATGATTACTCAGTGAGCGACAGAGTAACAATTCAAACCAAACTTTTTTCACTCAAAGCTAGAGCTCTGTCTGCCACCCCAAACTACCTCTATAGAGCAACAGTACCTTCTCTATGAAATCAGAAAGTTTGGCTCTGAATAGTGAGCACAGTCTAAAAAGAAATAACCTCGCCGTCAAAGCTATCACTGACCTTGGAAACCATCACTAGCTCTGTCTGCATGTTCTGGTTGTGAATGAACTGACAGAAGAGTGAGAAGAAGGCAAAAAGGAAGAGGATGCTACCTTTCTTATCTTCTCCAGCAGTTTTTTCCACTTGCTAGAGAGAGAAGGAGATAGGTAAGAAGTTAGGAAACTGTGTCTAAGCAAGCTCCTCATGGCAGCTGTGCAATTCTTGCTTTTACTTGAAACTAAGAGAATGATCAGATGCCAAATTGGTTTGAAGTAACAAAATATATAGCCTCTCTAGGAGGGCCCTGATTCCTTTAGGATGTGGATTTAGGATGAATATCCAAATTTCTGTTTCAGTGAGAGGATAAGAACAGTGTTAGAATAAGGTAATTTAAAGTAGTTAAGCATTAGTGAAACACATATAAAATTATACCTAAAATTTGGTCATTTAAAAATACATTGATCTCTATATTAATTTTCAATTATTGTATTCCTTGATGGTACAATGTTGTTTTTAGCAACAAAAGTTAAAATTTTTACTTAAAGAAGTCTAGAAGGTTAATGCATATAATCTTTCTTGTAACCATACTTCCTGCCTTAGCCCAAGTATTTGGATGAAGAGTTCACACACTAAAATGCCACAGAGGCCAGGCAGGTAACCTGAAGCAGGCTGGGTGTAAGCACATATGCATATATTATATGAATGATGGAGTGCTGGAGACAGCCTGGCTCTCCAAATGGGGCAGCTGGAGTCAGCTACAACCAACTGTTATCTTGAGGAAACACAGAGCCAGTAATTGCTAGATATTCTGATTTTTTCCAGAAAAACTGAAAATCTATATTTTTATGTGAACACTCCTGATTTTTAAATGTTGACTTAAATTTAAAGTGAACAAGCCAACAAACCACTTAAACCAAACAAAATATGGCTGCTGGCCACTAATTTATCTCTGGTTCTGACCATGTGATAAGATATTTATTGCCACCTGGTGGTAGCTTTCCTCAGTTCTAGCTTTAATTTTAAAGGATGATGTGACAGCAAATTTCAGTGTTTGGCTTACTTGTGTGAGGAGCATGGTCCTGCTGGGTGGGCAAATTGCCCACTTCCATTACCCATGCCAATGCTTCCTTATATTGGCACAAATGGCCAAAGTGAAAATTAGCACTGAAATAAGAGTTGGTGAATAAAATACTGAAAATAAATGTTCATTAACACAGATATTTTCATGATAATCAGTACAATATGGAGTTATTTTTACACCTATATTATCAAATATTCAGGGTGTATGTTGAGCACAGCTAAAGCAAGGAGTCAGAAACATGGGGTTATTGTCTTGGGCCCTTGCGGCTGCAAGACTGAGCATCAGGACCATGACTCACTCAGGCAGTTGGCCAATTCCCCAAATGATACTAAAAATGACCTGAAATACAGTTTTCTCATCTGTAAAATATGGGGATAATAATACCACCTGCCTCATAAGGCTATAAAAACTCAGTGTCCTCAGCATGCTTTTTTTTGGTGGCAGGGGAGCTTTTCTTATATATGAATGCAGTGAGCCCAACCTACTGCCATACCCTTGGTCAGAAAGGCAGGCAGATAAGACTGGCTTATCTTCTAAGCATACCCTCTGCCCAAACTGGGTGTGGCTCTTCTGAGACTTCCTCATTCTCTTGTTTAAGGTTGATTTTTTTTTTTTTTTTTTTTGGTTTTTTTTTTTTGTGTGTGTGTGGTACGTGGGCCTCTCCCATTGCGGAGCACAGGCTCCGGACGCGCAGGCTCAGCGGCCATGACTCACGGGCCCAGCCGTTCCGCGGCATGTGGGATCTTCCCAGACCGGGGCACGAACCCGTGTCCCCTGCATCGGCAGGCGGATTCTCAACCACTGCGCCACCAGGGAAGCCCTAAGGTTGATTTTTTTTAACCTGATGTTCCCATATAAAAATGTTTGGAGCAGAAAATGGGAGAATACAGTGTGATTTGGGCTGGTTTCCACTCCCCCCTCAATGTCAACCATATAGTTAGAGCATATGAAAGATGTGTCTGCTTGAAAGGATCTCGAATACTAATTTGTGATGGAAAATTACAGGAGCCCATCAGAAAAGAATTATTATAAAATACCACCTTTCATAGGGGAGTTGAGAGTGCCTTCATCTGCACTTTTTTTTTTTTTTAACTGGGAGACTGGAATAGTAGAAAAGTTCCTAAGATGCCAAACAAATAATTTAAAACCATGAATTACTAGGCCCAGGAGTTTTTTTAAAAACCAATATAATACAAGAAATTCCTCTAATTAAAAAAAATCTTATAGACACTCACTTTCATGTCTTTCATATTTATTTATTTATTTATTTATTTATTTATTTATTTTTATTTTTATTTTTTTTTTAGAATTATATCCTAAGTATAACAGCTTATAACATAGTTAATTCTGTTTGGAGGTGGGGAGGGGCAGTGATAGGTGCAGATCTCAGAGAGGAGGTTACACAGGTGTCATGTCTTTCATATTTAAATGTGAGGATGTTTTGAAGGAAAACAAGGGCTGCTAAAAATTAAAATCTATCCAGTTCTGAGAGTTATTAACATGAATATTAAAACAAGAAGTGTCATATTCCAAAGAGAAAACAGACAGCATATTAATACCAAATATGAAGTGAGAGTATGAACAGTGTGAATAACTTTGTAAAAAAAAAATACTACAGTACTTATATATTTAAAGGATTCAGCAGAAAAGAAGTTACGTGCTTGTTCCAATGCTAAGATTTGTGGAGTTCCTTTTCTTGCACTATCTTCAGTTTTTGTTTATTTTGAAAATTCCTCACATTGGCTTATAGTCATGCTTCACATTGAAATCATTTAGGTGATGGTTAGGTTTTGTGTCTACATTACATAAAGGTGATAATATTTTGAAGGTGACCTTCATGGGTGGGGGGGTAGGGGGGAGGGGAGCAGAAATAAACAGGAAGTGACACAGGGACTGAAGAAGGTTTATCAGAGAGGCAGAGAAAGCAGATGGAATCCAAAACAATCTAAAACCAATCAGTCAAGGTATTTTAAAAGTTACATAAATATTTATATAGCCATAGAGATATCATGAAATATTTCTTTGTGACAAAATATTTTTTCTACCCTAAAATAAAACTGTAAGCAATAGAGCAGGGTAAATGTTTTTTTCAAATAAATGTGATATTTTAGTAAAAGGGGGAAATGAGAAAAAATATTTCATCTCATGCAGCAACTCTGAAGTCCTGATAAAGAAATATGAAACAAAGCAGAGCAAGTTAAACTATTAAAGAGAACAGATGGAAGCTTCCCCCTGAGATAATCCTGAGCAGAATCCTCAGTACCTTCCTGGAAAATTTTGAGTCTATCCATCTCATCAATTTTTTTTTTTTGGGAGAGAGAAATGTTTATGAAATGAGTTTGTACGAGACTGGCTGCAGTTCAGCTTTTGCAGGAACAAGCTGCTTATCTAATTCCTGTCTGAAGGGCATTTATTTTTATTAGTGGACATTGTACCAGCTATCCAATGCCTTGCCTTCTCAATGAGGGAAAACAGATCTTGAGAGCCTCCTGAAGACTTTTTATTATACCTTAGATAATTATGTATTTGTATTGCCGAATGTACACACACATGCACAATAGTGAGAAAATGCATGGAGAAAGAGGTACACACATTTTTATAAAAACAAAAAGGAAAATTTATTAGAACATTTATAATAAAAATCTTTTAGGACTTCCCTGGTGGCGCAGTGGTTAAGAATCTGCCTGCCAACGCAGGGGATGTGGGTTCAAGCCCTGGTCCGGGAAGGTCCCACATGCCGCGCAGCAACTAAGCCATGAGCCACAGCTACTGAGCCTGCGCTCTAGAGCCCATGAGCCACAACTGCTGAGCCCACGTGCCACAACTACTGAAGCTTGTGCACCTAGAGCCCGCGTTCCACAACAAGAGAAGCCACCGCAATGAGAAGCCCACACACTGCAACAAAGAGTAGCCCCCTCTCGCTGCAGCTAGAGAAAGCCCGCGCACAGCAATGAAGACCCAACGCAGACAAAAATAAAAAATATAAATAAATTATTAAAAAGATAAAAACCTTTTAAGTAGTTCTATGTGAAGAATAATAAATTTAGGTTTTAAGACCTTGTCTCAGTTACAAGTATATATGGAAATATTGACTGAAGGTAAAATCTTGCTGTCTGAAATTCTTTTAAAAATTTTTTTTACCGAAGTGTAGCTGATTTACAATGCTGTGCCAATCCCTGCTGTGTGGCAAAGTGACTCAGTTACACACATGTAGACATTTTTTTTTATTATTTTCCATTATGGTTTATCCCAGAATATTGAATATAGTTCACTGTGGTATACATTAGGACCTTGTTGTTTATCCATTATAAATGGAATAGTTTGCATCTATCAACCGCAAATGCCCAGTCCTTCCCTCCCCTTCCGCACCTCCCCCTCAGCAACCAAAAGTCTGTTCTCTTGAAATTCACCTGTGAAATTCAAGCATCCAGTCCTTCATTGAAAAGAAGACTGATTTTAATGAAGTTAAAGAACTTTAGTTCAAACATGAAAAAGACTCCAATAACATAAGAACTATAAATAGGAACTGTATTTCATGTGCAGATTTGTACCTTTCTGAAGCCCATTCTTCCAGAGGGTCATAGCCATACCCTGGAGACCATTACCCTGACAATGGTGGTTGGATTTTTGTCCCAAAAGCATCTTCTATCTTATCTGTCACTTCTCTGCCCACGACCCCAACCTACATCTTTCTACGCTTTATCCTATTGACTTGGCATTTTACTAATTGGAAGTTTCGTGTCATATGCCACTTTGGAGATTTCACACATATGCTCACTTCTGAATCATTTACCAAACTGTTTTCGTAAGAATGCTTTAGAGCCATTCCCTGGCTTACCCTGATGTTTAAATCTCTTCATCCTGGTGGAATGGAATGTTAAAGTGGAAGTTTCAGCTGAGATCCTAAGGTATCAGATACCTAAGGGAATTGTTAATTTATGAATTTTAGACTTACAACACTCACATCAGGGCATAAAATGGTGGTTTTACTCTGCATTTGTAGAAGTATTTTTTTTTAACATCTTTATTGGAGTATAACTGTTTTACAATGGTGTGTTAGTTTCTGCTTTACAACAAAGTGAATCAGTTATACATATACATATGTTCCCATAACTCTTCCCTCTTGTGTGACCCTCCCTCCCACCCTCCCTATCCCACCCCTCTAGGTGGTCACAAAGCACAGAGGTGAACTCCCTGTGCTATGCTGCAGCTTCCCACTAGCTATCTAATTTACATTTGGTAGTGTGTCTATGTCCCTGCCACTCTCTCACATCGTCACAGCTTACCCTTCCCCCTCCCCATATCCTCAAGTCCATGCTCTAGTAGGTCTGTGTTTTCTTCCCATCCTACCACTAATCTCTTCATGACATTTTTTTTTTTTTTTTTTTTTTTTAGATTCCATATATATGTGTTAGCATACGGTATTTGTTTTTATCCTTCTGACTTACTTCACTCTGTATGACAGACTCCAGGTCTATCCACCTCATTACAAATAACTCAGTTTCATTTGTTTTTATGGATGAGTAATATTCCATTGTATATATGTGCCACATCTTCCTTATCCATTCATCTGTTGATGGACACTTAGGTTGCTTCCATGTCCTGGCTATCATAAATAGAGCTGCAATAAACATTTTTGGTACATGACTCTTTTTGAATTATGGTTTTCTCAGGGTATATGCCCAGTAGTGGGATTGCTGGGTCATATGGTAGTTCTATTTGTAGTTTTTTAAGGAACCTCCATACTGTTCTCCATAGTGGCTGTATCAATTTACATTCCCACCAACAGTGCAAGAGGGTTCCCTTTTCTCCACACCCTCTCCAGCATTTATTGTTTCTAGAGTTTTTGATGATGGCCAATCTGACTGGTGTGAGATGATATCTCATTGTAGTTTTGATTTGCATTTCTCTAATGATTAATGATGTTGAGCATTCTTTCATGTGTTTGTTGGCAATCTGTATATCTTCTTTGGAGAAATGTCTATTTAGTTCTTCTGCCCATGTTTGGATTGGGTTGTTTGTTTTTTTGTTATTGAGCTGCATGAGTTGCTTATAAATTTTGGAGATTAATCCTTTGTCAGTTGCTTCATTTGCAAATATTTTCTCCCATTCTGAGGGTTGTCTTTTGGTCTTGTTTATGGTATCCTTTGCTGTGCAAAAGCTTTTAAGTTTCATTAGATCCCATTTGTTTATTTTTGTTTTTATTTCCATTTCTCTAGGAGATGGGTCAAAAAGGATCTTGCTGTGATTGATGTCATAGAGTGTTCTGCCTATGTTTTCCTCTAAGAGTTTGATAGTGTCTGGCCTTACATTTAGGTCTTTAACCCATTTTGAGTTTATTTTTGTGTATGGTGTTAGGGAGTGTTCTAATTTCATACTTCTACAGGTAGCTGTCCAGTTTTCCCAGCACCACTTATTGAAGAGGCTGTCTTTTCTCCACTGTGTTTCCTTCCCTCCTTTATCAAAGATAAGGTGACCATATGTGTGTGGGTTTATCTCTGGGCTTTCTATCCTGTTCCATTGATCTATATTTCTGTTTTTGTGCCAGTACCATACTGTCTTGATTACTGTGGCCTTGTAGTATAGTCTGAAGTCAGGGAGCCTGATTCCTCCAGCTCCATTTTTCGTTCTCAAGATTGCTTTGGCTATTCGGGGTCTTTTGTGTTTCCATACAAATTGTGAAATTCTTTGTTCTATTTCTGTAAAAAATGCCAGTGGTAATTTGATAGGGATTGCATTGAATCTGTAGATTGCTTTGGGTAATAGAGTCATTTTCACTATGTTGATTCTTCCAATCCAAGAACATGGTATATTTCTCCACCTATTTGTATCATCTTTAATTTCTTTCTTCAGTGTCTTATAGTTTTCTGCATACAAGTCTTTTGTCTCCTTAGGTAGGTTTACTCCTAGATATTTTATTCTTTTTGTTGCAGTGGTAAATGGCAGTGTTTTCTTAATTTCACTCTCAGATTTTTCATCATTAGTGTATAAGAATGCAAGAGATTTCTGTGCATTAATTTTGTATCCTGCTACTTTACCAAATTCATTGATTAGTTCTAGTAGTTTTCTGGTAGCATCCTTAGGATTCTCTATGTATAGTATCATGTCATCTGCAAACAGTGACAGCTTTACTTCTTCTTTTCCTATTTGGATTCCTTTTATTTCTCTATTTTCTCTAATTGCTGTGGTTAGAACTTCCAAAACTAGGTTGAATAAGAGTGGTGAGAGTGGGCAACCTTGTCTTGTTCCTGATCTTAGTGGAAATGGTTTCAGTTTTTCACCATTGAGAACAATGCTGGCTGTGGGTTTGTCATATATTGCCTTTATTATATTGAGGAAAGTTCCCTGTATGCCTACTTTCTGCAGGGTTTTTATCATAAATGGGTGTTGAATTTTGTCAAAAGCTTTCTCTGCATCTATTGAGATGACCATATGGTTTTTCTCCTTCAGTTTGTTGATATGGTGTATCACGTTGATTGATTTGTGTATATTGAAGAATCCTTGCATTCCTGGGATAAACCCCACTTGATCATGGTGTATGATCCTTTTAATGTGCTGTTGGATTTTGTTTGCCAGTATTTTGTTGAGGATTTTTGCATCTATGTTCATCAGTGATATTGGCCTGTAGTTTTCTTTCTTTGTGACGTCTTTGTCTGGTTTTGGTGGGCTCATAGAATGAGTTTGGGAGTGTTCCTCCCTCTGCTATCTTTTGGAAGAGTTTGAGAAGGATAGGTGTTAGCTCTTCTCTAAATGTTTGATAGAATTCGCCTGTGAAGCCATCTGGTCCTGGGCTTTTGTTTGTTGGAAGATTTTGAATCACAGTTTCAATTTCAGTGCTTGTGATTTGTCTGTTCATATTTTCTATTTCTTCCTGGTTCAGTCTTGGCAGGTTGTGCATTACTAAGAAATTGTCCATTTCTTCCAGGTTGTCCATTTTATTGGCATACAGTTGCTTGTAGTAATCTCTAATAATCTTTTGTATTTCTGCAGAGTCAGTTGTTACATCTCCTTTTTCATTTCTAATTCTATTGATTTGAGTCTTCTCCCTTTTTCTCTTGAGGAGTCTGGCTAATGGTTTATCAATTTTATTTATCTTCTCAAAGAACCAGCTTTTACTTTTATTGATCTTTGGTATTGTTTCCTTCATTTCTTTTTCATTTATTTATGATCTGATCTTTATGATTTCTTTCCTTCTGCTAAATTTGGGGTTTTTTTGTTCTTCCTTCTCTAATTGCTTTAGGTGCAAAGTTAGGTTGTTTATTCAAGTTGTTTCCTGTTTCTTAAGGTATGATTGTATTGCTATAAACTTCCCTCTTAGAACTGCTTTTGCTGTATCCCATAGGTTTTGGGTCGTCGTGTCTCCATTGTCATTTGTTTCTAAGTATTTTTTGATTTCCTCTTTGATTTCAGTGATCACTTCGTTATTAAGTAGTGTATTGTTTAGCCTCCATGTGTTTGTATTTTTTACAGATCTTTTCCTGTAATTGATATCTAGTCTCATAGCGTTGTGGTCAGAAAAGATACTTGATACGATTTCAATTTTCTTAAATTTGCCTAGGCTAGATTTGTGACCCAAGATATGACCTATCCTGGAGAATGTTCCATGGGCACTTGAGAAAAATATGTATTCTGTTGTTTTTGGATGGAATGTCCTATAAATATCAATTAAGTCCATCTTGTGTAATGTATCATTTAAAGCTTGTGTATCCTTATTTATTTTCATTTTGGATGATCTGTCCATTGGTGACAGTGGGGTGTTAAAGTCCCCTACTATGATTGTGTTACTGATGATTTCCCATTTTATGGCTGTTAGTATTTGCCTTATGTATTGAGGTACTCCTATGTTAGGGGCATAAATATTTACAATTGTTATATCTTCTTCATGGATCGATCCCTTGATCATTATGTAGTGTCCTTCTTTGTATCTTGTAATAGTTTTTATTTTAAAGTCTATTTTGTCTGATATGAGAATTGCTACTCCAGCTTTCTTCTGATTTCCATTTGCATGGAATATCTTTTTCCATCCCCTCACTTTCAGTCTGTATGTGTCTCTAGGTCTGAAGTGGGTCTCTTGTAGACAGCATATATATGGGTCTTGTTTTTGTATCCATTCAGCTAGTCTGTGTCTTTTGGTGGGAGCATTTAATGCATTTACATTTAAGGTAATTATCGATATGTATGTTCCTATTACCATTTACGTAATTGTTTCAGGTTTGTTCTTGTAGGTCTTTTCCTTCTCTTGTGTTTCTTGCCTAGAGAAGTTCCTTTAGCATTTGTTGTAAAGCTGGTTTGGTGGTGCTGAACTCTCTCAGCTTTTGCTTGTCTGTAAAGTTTTTAATTTCTCCATCAAATCTGAATGAGATCCTTGCTGGGTAGAGTAATCTTGGTTGTAGGTTATTTTCCTTCATCACTTTAAGTATGCCCTGCCACTGCCTTCTGGCTTGTAGAGTTTCTGCTGAAAGATCAGATGTTAACCGTATGGGGATTCCCTTGTGTGTTACTTGTTTTTCCCTTGCTGCTTTTAATATGTTTTCTTTGTATTTAATTTTTGACAGTTTGATTATTATGTGTCGTGGCATGTTTATCCTTGGGTTTATCCTGTATGGGACTCTCTGTGCTTCCTGGACTTGAATGACTATTTCCTTTCCTATATTAGGGAAGTTTTCAACTATAATCTCTTCAAATATTTTCTCAGTCCCTTTCTTTTTCTCTTCTTCTTCTGGGACCCCTATAATTCGAATGTTGGTGCGTTTAATGTTGTCCCAGAGGTCTCTGAGACTGTCCTCAGTTCTTTTCATTCTTTTTTCTTTATTCTGTTCTGCAGTAGTTATTTCCCTATTTTATCTTCCAGGTCACTTATCCGTCCTTCTGCCTCAGTTATTCTGCTATTGATCCCATCTAGAGTATTTTTCATTTCATTTATTGTGTTGCTCATCATTGCTTGCTTCCTCTTTATTTCTTCTAGGTCCTTGTTAACTGTTTCTTGCAATTTGTCTATTCTATTTCCCAGATTTTGAATCATCTTTACTATCATTATTCTGAATTCTTTTTCAGGTAGACTGCCTATTTCCTCTTCATTTGTTAGGTCTGGTGTGTTTTTATCTTGCTCCTTCATCTGCTGTGTGTTTTTCTGTCTTCTCATTTTGCTTATCTTACTGCCTTTGGGGTCTCCTTTTTGCAGGCTGCAGGTTCGTAGTTCCCATTGCTTTTGGTGGCTGTCCCCAGTGGCTAAGGTTGGTTCAGTGGGTTGAGTAGGTTTCCTGGTTGGGGGGACTAGTGCCTCTGTTCAGGTGGATGAGGCTGGATCTTGTCTTTCTGGTGGGCAGGTCCACGTCTGGTGGTGTGTTTGGGGATGTTGGTAGCCTTATTATGATTTTAGGCAGCCTCTCTGCTCATGGATGGGGCTGTAGACCTGTCTTGCTCTTTGTTGGGCATAGGGTGTCCAGCACTGTTCGTTGCTGGTCCTTGAGTGAAGTTGTGTCTTGGTGTTGAGATGGAGATCTCTGGGAGATGTTCACCATTTGATATTGCATGGAGCTGGGAGGTCTCTTGTGGACCAGTGTCCTGAGGTTGGTTCTCCCACCTCAGAGACACAGCCCTAATGCCTGGTTGGCCTGCCAAAAGCCTTTAATCCACACGGCTCAAAATAAAAGGGAGAAGAAATAGAAAGGAAAGAAAGAAAGGAAAGAAGGAAGGAAGGAAGGGAGGGAGGGAGGGAGGAAGATAGGAAGGAAGAAATGAAGCAAGGAAGAAAGCAAGAAAGGAAGGAAGTTAGGAAGAGAGGAAGAAAGCGGAAGGAAGGGAGGAAGAAAGGGAGGAAGGGAGGAAGGAAGGGAGGAAAGAAGGGAGGGAGAAAGGAAGAATGGAAGGAAGGGAGGAAGAAGGGAAGGAAGGGAGGAAGGAAGAAAGGAAGGAAGGGAAGAAGAAGGAAGAAAGCAAGAAAGGAAGGAAGAGAGAAGGAAAGGGAGGAAGGAAGCAGGGAAGGAAGGAAGAAAGGAAGAAAGGAAAACAGAAAGGAAGAAGACAAAATGAAGTAGGATAAAATATAGTTATTAAAATAAAAAATAATTATTAAGAAGAAAAATTTAAAAAAAAACTACAGGTCGGTCAGAACGCTTGGACAAATGGTGAAAGCAAAGCTATACAGACAAAATCTCACACAGCAGCACACACATACGCACTCACAAAAAGAAAAAAAAGGGGGAATAGTAATATATCTTGCTCCCAAAGTCCACCTCCTCAACTTGGGATAGTTCGCTGTCTATTCAGGTTTTCCACAGATGCAGGGCACTTCAAGTTGATTGTGGAGCTTTAATCCGCCGCTCCTGAGGCTGCTGGGAGAGACCTCCCCCTCTCCTCTTTGTTCGCACAGCTCCTGGGGTTCAGCTTTGGACTTGGCCCCGCCTCTGGGCGTACATAGGTCATCTGAGGGCGTCTGCTCTTCGCTCAGACAGGACGGGGTTAAAGGAGCAGCTGATTTGGGGGCTCTGGCACAGGCCGGGGGGAGAGAGGGGCACGGATGCAGGGCGAGCCCGCGGCGGCAGAGGACAGCATGACGCTGAACCAGCCTGAGGCGCGCCATGTGTTCTCCCGGGGAAGTTGTCCCTGGATCCCAGGACCCTGGCAGTGGTGGGCTGCACAGGCTCCCGGGAGGGGAGGTGTGGAGAGTGACCTGTGCTCGCACACAGGCCTCTTGTGGCGGCAGCAGCAACCCTAGCGTCCCACACCCGTCTCTGGTGTCCGCGCCGACAGCCGCGGCTCGTGCCCGTTTCTGGAGCTCCTTTACGCGGTGCCCTTAATCCCCTCTCCTCGTGCACCAGGAGACAAAGAGGCAAGAAAAAGTCTCCTGTCTCTTCAGCAGCTCCAGGCTTCTCCCGGACTCCCTCCCGGCTAGCTGTGGCGCACTAGGCCCTTCAGGCTGTGTTCACACTGCCACTCCTCTCCCCGCGATCCGACCGGAGCCCGAGCCTCAGCTCCCAGCCCCGCCCACCCCGGTGGGTGAGCACACAAGCCTCTCGGGCTGGTGAGGGCCGCTCGGCCCCGATCCCCTGTGCGGGAATCGCTCCGCTTTGCCCTCCGCACCCCTGTGGCTGTGCTCTCCTCCGCGGCTCCGAAGTTTCCACCACCCGCCACCCACAGTCTCCGCCCGCGAAGGGGCTTCTAGTGTGTGGAAACCTTTCCTCCTTCACAGCTCCCGCCCACTGGTGCAGGTCCCGTCCCTATTCTTTGTGTCTGTTTATTCCTTTTTCTTTTGCCCTGCCTTTTGGGAGGTCCAAGGTCTTCTGCCAGCGTTCAGTGGGTGTCCTATAGGAGCAGTTCCACGTGTAGGTGTATTTCTTATGTATCTGTGAGGAGGAAGGTGATCTTAGCGTCTTACTCCTCCGCTATCTTCTCTAGTCCTCCTAGAAGTATTTTTTTAAGAGAGAGAGAATTGTGAAATATTACTTTACTTCCCCCTATATTTCAAGTCAAGAGAGAATCTTAAAGTGAACCAGCGAAGTGAACTCTTCTTACGTAAGAGTAAGAAGAAAAGCCAAGTTTTTACAGAGAAGCAGGGGAAGGACCAGACCCACTGAATAAATATAAGTGGGCAGTTGAAGAGAAAAGGAAAATCGTTTTTCTAAGTACATTCCACAAGTTAGTGCTTGTTCAGTGTACTAATACATGCAAGTGCCCATTTATCCTTATCCTTTGTTTAGTGCTTTTAGAGCAGTTCTTTACCCACAAAATATTTTCCATGATGATTTTTGGGTTTTTTAAGTGTTTTTAGTATAGAATCTTATCAAAGTGTACTAAAACATTACATTTGTTGTTGTGCTCTCATTAAGATATTTAATTTTGCTTTCAAATGAGTCTAACATATTATTTAGATATGATTTCCCCTTAATGAAATAAAATACATATTCTATCAATATGTAAAGTTTGTATAAGTTTTCAATGATCTTATACTCCGTGGTAAATTATATCAGTAAAGCTTAGATAGAGATAAGACTGTGCTGCTCTTCCTGCCTTTTAAAAATCAATAAAAGACAGAATAATATGCTAAGAAAGGGAAGTCAACGAGGTAGAGGTCTCCGAGAAGCCAATGGCAGAAAAATTTAAAGAAAGTCAATAGAGTCAAATGATGCAGAGACATCAAGAAGGATAAAAACAGAAATTATTGTGATTTAGGGAGTCAGGACTGACCTTTTCTGAATGTTTTTGAGTGGAGTGGTAAGATGAGATACAACAGTGAAAAGGCTGAGGAACAAATGAGGGGTGAAGTAGTGAGGATAAAGATGTACGTATAGTGCTTTTTCCAAAAGTTTGGTGTTGGAGGGCAGAGTAAAGGAAAGTTTAGTGTTTTTTAAGTCAGGAGACTTGAGCCTACATGGCAGCTGAGGAAAACAAGCCGCAGAAAGCACAGGAGTATTGGTGTGAGCATGTAAATGGGTATAACTGGGTCCTGGAAGGGGACAGGAGGAAGTGCCCAGAAGGATGGAGCAAGTCTGGAAACAGTATGTCTTCCAGACGCGAGGGAATATGCAAAGACAGAGTTAAGTCTGAGGTGGAGAAGCTGGAAGGTGAAGTTCACAACTCGTGGTCTTAATTTTCTTTGAGATTTGATGGTAAATTCATCCACTGAATGAGTGTGTGAGTGGATTAAGGTTGTGCTCTTCACAGGGTAGAGTGGAAGCTGAAATTCCTGAGGGGATGCCTTTTTCTAATTCTTACAATGGTACCATAAAGACTAACCACAGCCTTTGGTAAGAGCCTTAGTAAGAGTGGTGAATTATTGGAAAAATATGTTTCTAAGGAGTTATCCTATAAGTTGTTGGATAATTAGTTGTACAAGATGTAAACATTATCACAATTTGATCAAATCATTCTTATTTGGTTGTTCAGAAGAAAATTTGGGCTTGGAAATCCTCTGATGCCTCCTAAAGGGAGACAATTAAATTTGTACTTGTTATATTTTAACTGGACTCTGTCATTTAGGGATTTTAAAGAGTCTCTTAGTATTGGTTTTTGAGTCTCTCTAGACACTTGAGTTTTTCTTGAGTTCCTTTTTGACATCTAGATTTTAGTTGATACATTTAACACCCGTACTTCTGTGATATTTTGTGAAGGCAAACGTTGCACTTTTTGAAAGTTGCCTTTCCTCCTATAGCAGCCTCTTTTGTATTGCCAGTTGGGCATTTAGGTTTTGTTTTGTTTTTTATTTTTTAATTCCTGAAGAACCTGATATTTCTATCCATGGTTTAATTTTATTCTTGTGCTTTAAGGTTCTTTCAAATGCCCCATTGTTTTCTTTTTTTTTTTTTTACTTTTCTCGTAAACAATGCCCATATACTGTGTTATTTATTTTTTTCTTGAAGTGAATTACTCCATATGGAACAATTGGAATTGTCCTTTTCCTACCAGGATGTTGAATCATTCAGGATTTGTCTGGTAGCTTGAGACATCCAGTAGGGGAGTCATAGGGTTGAACACTTTTTTATGAGCTCACTTCTGATCTTCTCCTGTCTCACAAAAGGTGTAACAGATACTTCACAGAAGGCAAGGAGAAAACAGGCTAAAAGTAAAAAGAAAACAGGACTTTAGGCTTGATCCTCTAATGTAAAGTCCTTACCTCTACATCTTGGGTTACTCTGACAATTCCACTCATCATCCTTGCTTTAATGGTAAACTATTATTAACTCAGTTTTCTTAAGGTGAGTCCATTTTTTGTGCTGAGGACTTATGGAGAAGAGAGGTGGGGTGAAAAAGAGTTGCTGATCATCTGAACTATTGGTCCATTTCAGAGTATGTGTATGTTGTTACATATGCAGTGGTTGAAAGGATTACAGAGAGTATGTTAATCCAGGTCTCTTGGGAAGCAGACAAGAAGAGGTTGGATGAAAAATTTTATTTTAAAAAAGGCCTGTAAGGGAAACAGTGAGATGGGAGTGGCCAAGAGAGCCATCAGATCATAATGCAGGTCTACCTTTAGATAAACTGAGAAAGAGAAGGAAGGGAGGTGGGTAGAAGCATCTTAGACTGCAGTGCAATTCTAAGAAAGTTAGGTAAGGCTGTCAGGAGTCCTTAGGCAGCGTCACCTTATGGGGAGTCCTGTGCCCTTCTGGGAATGGACCTGCTTCGCTCAGTCATTGCCTAGGAGCAACCTGTGAGAAGCGTGGTTTCAGTGCAAATGCAGTGATATTCAGAGCACAGCAGCTAGGGCTTTCAGTCAATTATGCTTCCCAGGTTTAGAAATCTGAAAGTCAAATTTTCATGGCTGTTACTATCCACCCCATTCACCAAACATCCAATTTTCCACATAGGTTCAGGGAGCAGCAACTTCATGGTTATCATGGACCTATCTTCCTAGGGGGAAACAAAGGAAAGGGAGGTTAGTGAGATGAACTACAGACCCTGTTACTACAGTAGATCTCAGAAAGGCAACTGGTTCTTATCTCTCACTCCTCCAGATAGTGGTGATAGCTGAGGCTCTGTGAGCAGGAAAGGCAGACCCTAACCTAGACTAGGTATCTATCCCTTGCACATGAACCAAGTCCCCAACATAGTCAACATTAACCACCAAATGGCCATCTGGTTTCCTTGAGAAATAAATAGTGCCTTACTGGGGGCTCAACATTGGTCTCTGTTGCTAACAGGCTGGACATTCAGAGACAGCAGTTGCTAAATTAGCCTCCATATGTGGTAGGCCATGCTACTGGGCCCTTATATAGCCTCCATGTCTGCCACCATGGTTACTTCATTCATGTACCCATTGTGACAAGTTGTGTGATGACCAATGACAAAGACTGGCTAACATGAACTAGCTAGTCATTTTGTCTACTTAGTTGCTGAGAACTTCTTTCATGGTAGATGCTTTTTCATGAGCATTAATTCACTTCATGTCCCCTCCCACATGTTTGCTCACATACCTTCTAGCCTATACCCCCGTATCTCTAATCTCCCAGTGTTTTTCTTTCCAGATCTCTGATGGCCAGGCCACTGGCTACTACCCAGGAACTTGTACATATCCTCACCTTCTACATTAAGTAGATGCCAGGTGTACTGCTTACAGCTCTGCCCACTGGAAAGATTTTCCCTCTCCACTGTCTTTCAGGGCTACCCTCAATATGGCTGAAACGCAGCCTATTTTTTTGTTCACTCTCAAGTATCAAGCCAATTTTAACCAAGCTCAGACTTTTTCCTTCTCTTTCAGCTGGTCAAATAGACTCCTCCATAATGCTATATGGTGCAGAGGAAGGGGTATGGTGCAACTGTGATGGGTAATAAAAAGTCTGGGCTACAAAATCATGGCCTTATTCCATATTTCAGGGTCCCACATTGTGAAACTCCCATAGAGGTCTGTCATAAACACCATCCTGCCTATTTTCTCACTACTGTCTCCTCCAGCATCATGGGTTTTGCCAGATCATATGGCTTAAGCAGCAAGGCTTCAATCACAGCCTAGGCTTCAATCAGAGCCCTTTTCTGCTCTGGGCTCCACTTAAAGCTGACAGCCTTTCATGTCACCAGGTCAATATTCCTAGGTGGTGAATGTGTTGCCTGCAGAACACAAACAGACCTACCAAGTACTGTGCTTTCCTCTTTGTGGGAGAGTATGCAAGATTCAACAATTTGTCTTTTGCTTTGGAAGACATCTCCCAGCATGTCCCTGACCACTGGACCTCTAAAAATTTTACTGAAGTGGCAGGTCCTGAGTCTTCAGATGGTTTATCTTTTACCCTCTGGAGCACATGTCTTACCAAGGCCTTCAGTGTATTAGTCACCTCTTCTTCTCTTGTTTAGTCATTATGATGTCATTGATGTAATGAATCAGTGTCATGTTCTGTGAGTGTGCAGGGGATTCAGATCTTTTCAAGCAAAATTATGACAGAGAGTAAGAGTACTATCATAACCCTGAAACAAAACTGAAAATTAATTTCATTGTCTATCTCACATGAATACATATCATTTTGATCTTTTCTAAGTGGAATGAAAAAGAACACATTGTTCAAATCAATGGCTGCATGCCATGAACTTGATTTCTTATTAATCCCCTTAGCACAATACCATGTCTGGCATAAAGTCAGGTTTCCTACTTGATTCAAGTCTGTAACAATCCATAGTCATTCTCCAGGATCCATCTGTTTTCTTCAAGGGTCCACACCTGTGAGTTAAACAGAAATAGAGAGCTCACCACTTCTGCATCATTTAGGTCTTTAAGAGTAACAACAATTTCCACTATATTTATGGGATATGATATTGTATTTTATTTACTATTTTGGTTGGGGGCTGGGGGCAGTTTCAGAGGTTCCCACTTGGCCTTTTCCATTATGACAGCTTTCACCCACAGCCCAAGGACCCTATGTGAGGGTTAGTCCAACTGCCAAACCAATTTTAATAATACTTTCAGGAAATGGCTAAATGACCAGTAGGTGGATCTCTGGATCCAGTGGGCCAACTATGAGCCAAACTTTAGCTGACTTATTTATTTCCTGGGGGCCATGATGATACTTTGGGTTTCTGGCTATCAATGTCAACTATGTTTTTGTGTAATAGTTCTAAAAATGTTTGGTTATTTGTAGGCATCTTTCCCTCCCCCCCACCTCTCACTGCCATAAATTTCAGATGTCTGCACCATTGTACTTGGCACAGCATTCCCCTTCATCAGGATAATTTCCCAGGTCACCAAGAATGGAATCTTTAGCAATCTTGAGCCACTACTACTTAGTGCCAGGGACCTGCCAATCTGGATGATATCTTCTTCATCCCCCAAGTGACTAGTAAACTCCCATTTCCTCACCTGTTTTCTCAATCCATTCTCAGTACCACTTATGTTAATCTGGGTCGTCTAAGATTCAGATTCCAAGATGGGATTAGAGGAGCAAGAGTTTTATTAGAGGCAATGCCTGTGAGGGAAAAATAAGGCAGGAAGGGGGTAGGGAATGAAGGCCAGGAGAGTCATTGGATTACAACACAGGTCAATAAGAGAAAAAAAGAAGGAAAGTTGAGGAAAGCATCTTAGACTTCATTTTAGTTCTGAGGAAGTTTGGCAAGATCATTGGGAAACCCTGGAGTCAAAGTTGTCCATCAGAAGAGTCCTGTGCCTCTCAGGAACAGACCTGCCTTAGTATTCCCAACTTGCTCTGTCACTGGCTGAAGATAGCCCATAGAAAGCATGACTGTGGCTCAGATGCAGTGATGGATTTCAGAGCACATTAATGAGTATGCCGACAGTCAGGGATCTGGAAGATACATTTTCACAGCCACCACAAAGTAGAACGGTTGGAGAATAGTGGAGAAGAATGATCATAATCTATGCAGGAAAAAGAAAAGAGATAATGGATACAGAATAAGAAAAAATGATGATCTCTAGTGAAACAAATTATGTTCTCTTCCCCTCTAGTTGACCTGTCAGAAGTTAACTAATGTGGAGCTATTGGTTGAAAGCTGGTAAAATCAGCAAATGTTCACCCACACATAGGGATACCCAGAAAGCAGCAAATATAGATACTTGCACCAGTCCCCAACAGGAAAGTAGGTGAAAGCAGAGAGCAGCTCTGCTGATTCAGATTAGATGAGACTGTCCACCTATCATCAGGGTTTGGTTTATGTTCTAGAATCTAGACAGTGAAGAACAACATGTCCCAGTAAGTGGATGCTCTGCTGAAATTGAGCTCTGAGGTATTTCTGGAAACTCTGATGTCCCTGAAGAGGGAAAACTTCCCATTTTAAGTTTAAACACAAGAGTGTTTTTGTTTCCCTAAATGTGGAGTTTATGATTTAATTTTGGAGCAAATCGCTACTTGTTTTGAGAAATAATCACTGTATCAGACATTTTATACAAAATTAAGTGTGGCCCAGTTTGGAACTGAGACATTTGAGACACTGAGGCATTAAACTGTCAAAATGAAAATTTATCTTCATTGAGGATAGAGATACATTTCTGCAGATTCTATCTTTTAGGAAAATGTTGCTTTTGTAAACATGAAATTTAGATTTCATTGTCTCTGAAAACTGTTCTTGAGTGATGCTTTTGTGTCATTCTGAGCAAGCATTCAGAATGGAGGTTAGGAGTGGAGAGCAACTTTGGCAGAAAGGATCTGGAGATACACATTTACCTTCTTCTAAAGAAGAGACCCTAGAGAGGAGCGACCTGGCCTTGCAAAGTCCCATATTAGACCAAGCTTTTCTGGGGTTATACTGAAATAAATAAACTCTGGAAATATACCCATTATTGAGTCTTGATTAATTTTTGTAGAAAAACAAACCATTTAATTCAATCCTTGAATTATTATTGAAGGCCTACTATGTCAAGGTACTGTTTCAGTCACTTGGAATATGTCAGTGACAAAGCAGACCAAAAAAGCTCTCTGGAGCTTATGTCTTCTCTCCTGATGTCCTATCACTGGAGAAATGAGTCTTGGAGTAGGAAATAGAAGAAGGAGAAAGAGTTTCCTCTCTCTTGGCCTTGGGCATGCATTAGGGCCTCAGCTCTGGGAGAGAACAGAGTCCTCAAGAAAACTCTCAATGGCGGGGGGTAAGCCAGCCCTGTACCATGTGGGCAGGCCAGGAGCCAAAGTGAGAGATGTACAGTAGGAAACTCCTCTGGAAGGTCCTTGGCTTGTAGATGCTGAGACCTACTATAATATATCTGGCATAAGGTTTTAAGCTATTAGGGAAGTTCCCCTCTATTATTTACTAAACCTCTAGGCAAGTCTTGTTAAGGATTACATCCTGATCTTAGATACTACTGTGTGGATTTGAATGAAGGGCCTGGGATCTCCATGGTGGTAACGTGGTACAAGAGGAAGTTTCACTGGCTGACAGTAATGAACTTTGACCTGCAGAGGAATAGAGCAGCAGTCCAGAATCAGCTAATGGGCTGGGATGTCAAGTCAGGGTGTATTTGTGGAACAAGAAAGCCCTTCCTGGGAATTTTCAGGGATGCTTGGGAAGCAGAAGCTGGTAAAAATTGGACTTCCTGCAGTGAAGCAGGATGAGAGGCTTGAACTATTGTTGATACCCTAAAGAGAAGAGTGACTTCTAGGCTGGAAAGGACTGGGACTCTTGTGTTATGGCCCCTGCAGGCTTCAGAGAACACTAAAGATGGTGTTTGTGTGAGAGCTCTAAGAAAAGTTAGAGGTCATATCACAGAATAGGGTATGAGTCAAAGTTTTCAACACAAACATAGTGAATAGGATTTTACATTCAGGGCACTTAACAGTTCTGTGTCTAATTATATCTGCACATGCTTTAATTAATAACTGATATATGTGCTACCCAATATTTCTATTTATTGTCTTCCTTCTGGTAAAAGCGGCCAACATTTCAGGTCATCTTAAGAGTAATATGGGGTAGAATGCATGCCCCAGAAACAATCTATTTAGCTAATTTCCCTGAAGAAATGCATCTACTTTAAGAGAGATTTCCAAGATGAAAACAGTGAGAAATGCTAAGTTATATAGTGTCCAATCCTCATCCATCCTTTCCTCCCTCTCAGATATTTGTGAAAATACTGATACAGCCATACACATATTACCACAGAAACAAATACACCAAGCACTTATAGTCATGTATGCTACACAAAGTATATCACCTGAATGATAGGAGTGGGAAACTCACAGAACTACCTAAGGTACATTATTATTTAGCATTTTATGTTCACATCATTAAAGTTTGGTACTCCCACAATGTAGAATGTAAAATGTAGGGGACTACACCTGGACCGTATAGATCAATAAGAACTGACAATCTGCTAAAGGTGATGCACCTATAGAAATGAAGTTTATATGTTTATATGAAGTTTATAATGCTGTAATCTTATACACTATAGAGCCTAAATTCTGCAGCAGAAGGGCCTGGACCCTAAACTTCTGGTCTGTTTCTGTTGCTTTTATTATAATTCAGGAGTCTGCTTTTAGATATAAGAGTCTTTCATAAAGGTCACGTAAAACTCTGAAATTGGATCAGGCGAACTGAGCAATATTATAATGTTCACTAGAATAGTGAAATTTGACCAAAGTTTGGAAAAGTAGTAAGAAAGGAGTGTAGAGGAGCAATCTTCTTTTTCCCTTCCTCCTTGTGGTTGATTGCAAAAATATGTGGGAAATACAGTGAGCAACAATACTTTGCAGCTCCTACATCAAGAGGTAGTCTATTTCCCCATCCTCAAGATGAGGTGAGCAACTCTTGTAATGAGGTGATATTTTGTGAGTTTTGAACCTAGGCCTTGAGAGACCTCTCAGCTTCCTCTTTCCTGCTCTTGAGACTCTCCTGGGATAGCCTGAGCATCCGAAGAGACCATGTGGATCAGAAGGCTATTCTAGTTGAACCATCTTAGACCAACCAGCCCTAGGTGACTTGCCAACTGACCACACACACATGAGCAAGCCCAGCTGAACAATCAGCTGAGCCTGGTCAAGGCTAGAACCTTCAAGCCGAGCCCTGTCTAATTTGACAAATTGCAATTTGTTTTAAGTTACAAAGTTTTAGGGAAGTTTATTAAATAGCAAAAGCTAACTGATAGCTCTACATATCTCTGTGAGTCATACAGCTTAGAAATGTTTTAAAGTAAATACTTTCCTCAAAGTAAGTTAAAGTTTTATTGTCACTTAAGCCAGTGTCACTAAAATGCTGATCCACAGAGAGATACAGAGCTTGCCTCAGAATGTAAATCTATCACTGCTTCCTTCATCAAGAAAGTCTTGGTGCAAAAAGAACATCAGCTTAATTCAATAGTGTGCCTATGACCTAGCTGGTTTCTATTTATAGTTCATTCAAGCTCCTCATATTACTGAAAATTGGTAATAAATAAATAGTACATAGACCAATTACAGTCTGTAAACCACACTCCTGATAGCAATGAGATAAGGCTTAGGAATAAGCAAAAAAAATTTTTTTTTCTATAAAGAACCGGATAGTAAAAAATTTAGGGCCATACAGTCTCCGTCAACTTTGTCATTATAATAAGGAAGCATCCACAGACAATATGTAAATGAATGGGCATGGCTGTATTCCAATAAAACTGTTTTAAAAACAGGCAGCTGGCTAGATTTGGTTTGTGGGCCATGGTATGCTGACCCCTGAATCCTAAGTCATTTCTGAGGCTCAGCCCAATCAAAGCTCATTATCGGGTCTGTTTTTGGTCTGTTTATTTATTAATGTCAAAAGAATATAGGCAAAGGCAAAAAGAGAATTGGAGATAGCCTTTATTGGAGAGAGACAAAACAAATGCCTAAATAGTTATTTCAGATGTCCCAATGCAGAGCCAGCCAGAGGGATAAAATGAAAGGTGGAAATAGGTACATAATTATTTTTTAAATAATTAGGAAAATATAAATATATTGGAAAAACAGTGAGCAAGTACTGCCAATCAAAGCCCTTGGCTAAATCTTGGGAGAAAATAAATATTCTAAGAAGCTTTCATTTCAAAATTTTGACATCTCAAATATACAGAACTGTTTAACAGTAGAGAGCCAAAGTATTCCTTCCTGCATTTTTTTCCTCCCCACCCTCTCTTCCGGTTTGCTTCCTTTTTCTTTTTCATTGAACTTTTTTTCTTTTGCTCTTAACACAGAGGAAAAGATTTCCAACACCATTAAAAGCAACCAGTATTACATTCTTGAAGAGCAGGTTCATAAGAGCAACTATTAATAATTTATGGTTGCCTCATTTGATACTCCTTCAGTGTAGTTCGGGAAGAACAGATTTCTGTGTCATTAAAGTATTAGACAACAATCCGTCTTTAGGTTTACCCTGAAAATGGGCAGGGTATGCCCCTGTGAGGGAGTTTCAGGAAGAGGTGCAAAAAAGAGATGTCAACCATCGCCATCCATTTCTCAGAAAGCATACTGGGCAGATTTCCAAATTCCTGTTACATTCTGTTTTTTTTTTTTTTTTAATGCAAGATGATTAGCTGCTTTGACAAATATGCTCCTCCCCAATTAACGACAGCCGTGATCAAAATCATTAGAGTGAAAGAAAAATTTGAAGTACTGTGTGTTCTGTTTATTTTAATGAAATATGAAATGCTAAACTATTTCTTAAGGATCTCAAGCTCCTTAACCCAAAGTGTGGGTTAGCTTTGCAAGTGGTTTCCTTTATTTAGTTTTTAATATTCACTACACCTTTTGATTAAGCCACTGAAAATCTCTAGCAGAATGCATGTTTGGAAAGATTAACACATTAAGAACCAAAGCCATTGTCAGTCATTAACAATTTGGTTCAGCTCTTCCCCTTTACAGCCATCGCTGAAGCATCAGCAGCTAAAATGAAGTTCAATCCTTTTGTGACTTCTGACTGAAGCAAGAATTGGAAAAGGCATGTCAATGCACCTTCCCACATTCACAGGAGGATTATGTCTCCTTCTCTTTCCAAAGAGCTGAGACAAAATTGCAATATAGAATGATAAGTGCAAAATGGAATTATGTACAAGGTATTGTTTTGTTCAATGGAAGTAGTGAAGGACTCTGTTAGTCTGAGAAAGAAAAGACTTCCCTGAGCAGGAGAGTTTGAGCCAAGTGATGAGAAATAATGGAATTCACAGCAAAGGGAGAATCAGGAACAATCACTCTAGTAAAATTTGCTGTGAACAGGGAGTTCATGTAGAGGATTGTTAGGAGATTTTAGCCCTAGTGGCAGCAGAACTAAAAATAGGAATGGCTAAGTATGAGAGATGTTGAGGAAATGAAATGACAGGTAGAGTTTAATATACAGAAGAAGAAAGTGAACATGACTTCCAAGTCTCTAAGTGTGGAAAGAACCTTAGGTTTTATTTATTCCATTTCTCACTCAACACAGGAGTTCACCCACAGTATTCCCAAATGGTGGCCCACTAGCCTCTGCTGGGACTCCTCTAAGGGCAGATGCTGTCTGCCTCAGAAGGCAGCAGTCTGCTCCATTCTGGACAACTTGGATTTTAGAGAGAGCTTCTTTACATTGACCTGAAATCTGGCTTGCCCTTAAATTCTACCCATTAGTCTTAATTCTTTATTCAGCAAAGACTAGGTCTGTTTTCTTAGGTCTAAGTCCAAGTCCTCTATATTCTTAAAAACAACTATTTTGTCTCTATTTAGTCTCCTCCAGTCTTCTTCCCTCAGAACATTTCCAAGGCTTCAGGAAAATCCTGACAAAATCTCTGTTAGTCACAATGCTGACATATATAAAAGGCAGCTTTTCACATTTCTCCAGAGGTTGGATTTGGTGTCAGAAACATTTAGTACCATCATCTTAAAATATGAAGCTCTCTGACTGAAGCTGTTAGCATATCAGCCTCTTCAGCAGCCCCAACAAAGGAATAAGATGACAAAACAAATATTGGAGAAATAATAGCATATATTCTTAAAATATTATTCATCAAGGGATTGTGCCCTTTTCCACTGCCTTAGTCATTTGAAGTAACAGTCTTGTTTTATTACTGCAGAAGAAAACAAGATATGGCTTGATTCAAATAGTCAACATTAGACCAAGAGAATACATTAATGTTAGAACTGAAAGCTAAGATGATCTTGTCTAACCCCTTCATTTTATGGACCAGGCAACAGATGACTACATGATGATGACAAATAGTAAAATCATTTGCTAAAACCATTAGGAGAATAGTTGACGGGTAACTAGACATTCCTATCATGCCACCAGATTATTTTCTAGTCACAAAGGAAAATATCACTGTATAAGGGAGGGATCTGGTAGTTATCACACTAAAATGAATAGTTAAGTTTCACATTGCTAATGATGGTTCACCCAGAAAATATCTTATGATGGGATTTAACATCCCTCATACTACATACAAAAATTAACTCAAAGTGGATCAAAGACTTAAATATAAGCACCTAAAACTATAAAGCTTTTAGAATGAAGCATAGATGTAAATCTTTGTGGCTTTAAGCAATGGTTTCTTTTTTTTCTTAACATTTTTATTGGAGTATAATTGCTTTACAATGGTGTGTTATTTCTGCTTTGTAACAAAGTGAATCAGTTATACATATACATATATCCCCATATCTCTTCCCTCTTGCGTCTCCCTCCTGCCCACCCTCCCTATCCCACCCTTCTAGCTAGTCACAAAGCACTGAGCTGATCTCCCTGTGCTATAGGCAATGGTTTCTTAAATATGACAGCAAAAGCACCAGAAGCTCAAGCAAAAAAAGAAAAAAATAAATAAATTGAATTTCATCAGAACCAAAACCGTTTTTGTATCAAAAATCATTACCAAAAAAGTAAAAGCATAGCCTACAGAATGTGAGAAAATGTTGCAAATCATATATCTGATAAGGTTATAGTATCCAGAACACATAAAGAAACCACCCAATTTTAAAATGAGCAAAGGATTCTAATAGACATTTCTACAAAGAAGATATACAAATGTCCAACAAGCACCTGAAAAAATGCTCAACATCATTAGTTATTAGAAAAATACAAATCAAAATCACAGTGAGATATTCACACCCTCTAGGGTGAATAAGAGGTTTTCAAAAGTGGAAAGTAACAGGTGTTGGTGACAATGTAGAGAAAGTGGAACCCTCATACATTGCTGGTAGGAATGTAAAATAGTACAGCTACTGTGGAAAAGTTTGGCAGTTCCTCAAAAAATTAATGATAGAGCTGCCACATGATGCAGCAATTCCACTCCTAGGTATATAGCCAAAAGAACTGAAAATCTATGTTCACATAAAACTATGTACAGGAGTTGTCATATCAGCATTATTCATAATAGCCAAAAAGTAAATAAAATGTCTGTCAGCTGAAGAATGGATAAACACAATGTGGTACCATGGAATATTTTTCAACCATAACAAGTAATAATGTACTGATACATGCCACAACATAAATGAACCTTGAAAACATTAAATGATGTGAAAGAAGACAAATACAAAAACACAAAAGAGCACATATTGTATGATTCCATTTATGTGAAATGTCCAGAACAGGCAAATTCATAGAAACAGAGAGTAGATTAGTGTTGCCAAAGGATTGGAGGAGGAAGATATTGGGAGATTTGTGGTTTCTTTTTGGGGTGATAGAAGTATTCTGTAATTAGTGGTGATAGTTGCACAACACTGTGAATACACGAAAATCCACTGAGCTGTACACTTTAAAATGGAGGATTTTATGTTATGTGAATTTTATCTCAGTAAAGAAGTGTTTTTTAAAAAAAGAATACACCAAGTTTTAGATGTGACTTTCATTTTACAGTTAGTTCAGGCAATAGAGAAACAAGCTAAATGATATCAAGTGAGTTATGGGACAAACCCAGAAAGTGGCCCAATCTGTAGGACAAGTGGACTGATGTTTTTCAAAAAATAATAACATAAAAAGGTGACTGTGCTAGCATGTGAAATATATGGCAGAATATATTATGAGGTGTGTGATCTTGAGTGATAAGAATATGGTGTTTTAATTGATTTGTTTCTTGGTATTTTATTATTTTCTAACAAGCACCTGTACTACTTTTATAATGAAAAGTGTATTAAAAGTACTTGCCTGAGGTCATGTAGCTAATTTAAGGAACTAAATTAGTTATTAGGAAAGAGTATTTTACTAAAACAACTCAGAAAAAGACTGAAAACCATAGGATAGGACTTAAACCTTAAATATTAGCTCCAAGGGAGAAGTTCTAAATGGCTGGGTTTGTAAATGGGAATAATGTCCATGTGTTGGTATCACATGAAGATTTTACTGGTTTCCCCCTACATGCCTATTTCTTTAAATATTCCTTTTTTTTTTTTTTTTTTTGCTTCTCTTTTTTGCTCCTTCCCTCCCCACCACAAACACCAATCATTGATCCCCACCCCTTTTCTATATTAATATTCCCTACCCATCTCCTTTTTGTTTTCTGGGTTTCTTGCTTTGGCTCTTCTTTAAAGATCTGAGTCTTCCCTTGTCTCTTCCCTAACAAACTGTTCTTTACTCAAGGAGCGGCAGTAGTTCCCAGGATCAGAACTTGGTTAGTCTCTGACATAATTCACAGAGGAAGTTACTCTTTCCAAGCACAGGCATGGGAAGTCAGTGTTGACCTCTTAACCCTGAAGGCATCAAAGTTTGTAAGGAACTGTACTGTAGGAAATAGTGGGTGAAACTCCTGGCTCCATCTATAGTTTGGATGGAACCTTAAACACACTGGGGAGAGGAAATTGGGGAATTTGGAGTAAGCAGATTCTTCTTGCTTTTTGTTTATTTGATAAGGAGGTCTATAGCCCTACAGGTAGAATTGGACTAGACTCAGGGTTCGCTCCTGGGTTGATCTGGCATTGTCTGATATCATAATTTATCTACAAACTGCTTCGGCCTTTTGAGAGCCTGTGTGCCAGGTCAGCAGTCAAAGGTGGAAGTTAGAAAGATGTGGGAGAACTCAGGGAGATTGATAACTTTGATAATTTTGGGTATTTGTTAAATAATGTATATTAATTAAAAGATAAAAGGAAATTATTATATGATGAATTTGTTGACTGACGCATATATTTTGTTTTTAACATCTTTATTGGAGTATAATTGCTTTGCTTTTGTCTGCTTTTATAAAGTAGAAACTAACACACAATGGTGTGTTAGTTTCTACTTTATAACAAAGTGAATCAGCTATACATATACATACATCCCCATATCCCCTCCCTCTTGTGTCTTCCTCCCACCCTCCCTATCCCACCCCTCTAGGTGGTCACAAAGCACAAAGCTGATCTCCCTGTGCTATGCGGCTGCTTCCCACTAGCTATCTATTTTACATTTGGTAGTGTATATATGTCCATGCCACTCTCTCACTTCTTCCCAGCTTACCCTTCCCCCTCCCTGTGTCCTCAAGTCCATTCTCTATGTCTGCGTCTTTATTCCTGTCCTGCCCCTAGGTTCTTCAGAACCATTTTTTTTTTTTTTTAGATTCCATATATATATGTGTGTGTGTGTGTGTGTGTGTGTGTGTGTGTGTGTGTGTGTGTGTGTGTGTGTTAGCATACGGTATTTGTTTTTCTCTTTCTGACTTACTTCACTCTGCATGACAGACTCTAGGTTCATCCACTTCACTACAAATAACTCAGTTTCGTTTCTTTTTATGGCTGAGTAATATTCCATTGTATATATGTGCCACATCTTCTTTATCCATTCATCTGTCGATGGACATTTGGGTTGCTTCCATGTCTTGGCTATTGTAAATAGAGCTGGCGCATAGATTTTTAAAATTCTATTTACTTAATTACATAGTCATCTATTACTTGAGTTTCCCTAGGTCTCACCAGCCTTTGTGTTTATAAAAGGACTTTAAAAGTATATTCTATTTTTTTAAAGTATATTACCCCAAATTTATCCCACTTGCCCATATAGGACCTCAGATTCCTGAAATGCTTGTCCTAAAGTATTTCCAGGAATCTACAGAGCATCCAATCAGCTATAAGGCATTCTTCTACTGGGTTCCTCTCCTGGGAGAACTGCTATTTCCACCAGTCTTGCCTCATTCTCTGCCAGGCACTGCTGCCTTTGTGTCTGACACCCCACTGCTTCTCAATCACACCACCATCTGCTGGTCAGTACCTGAGTCTCTGTGATGGTTAATTTTATGTGTCAACTTCACTGGGCTAAGGGATGCCCAAACAGCTAGTAAAACATTATTTCTGGATGTGTCTGTGAGGGTGTATATGGAAGATACTAGCATTTGGATCAGTAGGTTGAGTAAAGAAGCTTCGCCATTGCAGGGCATCATCCAAAGCATTGAAAGCTCTAATAGAACAGAAAACCTGAGGAAGAGCAAATTTGCACTGTCTTTTCTTGAGCTGGGACAGCCATTTTCTCCTGCCCTCAGACATCTGAGCTCCTGGTTGTTGGGCGTTTGGACTTGGACTGAATTGCACCACCAGCTTTCCTGGTTCTCCAGCTTGCAGACAGCAGATTGTGGGACTTCTCATCCTCCATAACCACATGAGCCAATTCCCATGATAAATCTCCTCTTCTCTATATCCATATATCACACTGGTACTGTTTCTCTGGAGAACCCTGACTAATAGAGTTTACTTCCCTTGGGAGGCCGAACTTATGCTGTGATCTGTGGCAAAGTGGGCGGGGACACATCTCTCCATCTTACTTTACAATCTTAAGAGGGGGAGCTGCCTGTGCCCGGAATGTCATACAGCAGGTTAGGAAACAACCCTTTCAGCTTTAACAGATAGAAATCTGAGTGGCTGGACCAAGGATAAATGGCTCAGAATCAACTCTTCCCTCATTACTCCTTCTTTGCTGATTATGTGTGAACATAGAAAAAACATTAAAATAATAACAGAGAAAATGGACTAACAATTTGGCACACATTTAAATGTCTACAGAAACATATAATTTTTACATAAATGGAATCATCATATTCTATAAACTTATTTCAAATTAAAGATCTACTTACTATTTTTTGCATGGTCATGTAGTATTCCGTTGTTGGAGGTGCCATAACTTAATTAGCCAGATCCCTTTTAATGGACTTCCATGTTGTTTATAGTTGCCTGACAGTGCTGTTGTAAACATCTGTATACATATATCTCTTAGCTCTTTAGGAGAAATTATAAGAAGAATTGGTGCATCAATGGTAAGTAGACAGTTTTGATGAATATAGGAGAGAATGATCTCTACAGATTTTGTACCAGTGTGGAGGATGGTTGAAGGGTCTGAGACCCTCTGTCAGCTGTAAATAAGGCTAGCTATTTTCTCTCATCTTCACTAGATAATATCCATATTACTAACCAATTTCATCTTTGCCAGTCTGAGAGACTTAAACAAATGATTCTACATTCTTGTTTTAATTTGAAATTTTTAAAAATTTTAGTGAACATTCCATATTGTTAATTCTTCTGTAATTTGCCTGTTCATATACTTTGGACATTTATATTGGGATATTCATTTTTTGAAAATTAATTAATTAATTAATTGTTGGCTGTGTTGGGTCTTGTTGCTTCACAGGTTTCTCTAGTTGTGGTGAGCAGGGGCTACTCTTCATTCCAGTGCACAGTCTTCTCATTGTGGCAGCTTCTCCTGTTGTGGAGCATGGGCTCTAGGTGCGCAGGCTTCAGTAGTTGTGGCATGTGGGCTCAGTAGTTGTGGCTCACGGGCTCTAGAGTGCAGGCTCAATAGTTTTGGCACACGGGCTTAGTTGCTCTGCGGCATGTGGGATCTTCCCAGACTAGGGCTCAAACCTGTGTTCCCTGCATTGGCAAGTGGATTCTTAACCACTGCACCACCAGGGAAGTCCCTGGGGTGTTGATCTTTTTATCTGATTTTTAAGGGATATTTATTTATCAAATAATAATAATATATGTCAATGTTTACTGACATATATGTAACATATGTCAATATTTAATATCTAAAATTTCCCCCATAATTTCCTTGCTGAGGGTAGGCTTTCTCCATGAAGCTCTTACTCCCACTGAACAGACTTCTTTTAGATTATCCTCACCAATTTAAAAGCCATGCCCATGTATGCCTGAATTTCTTCTGGGATCCCTGCTGGATATCCTATATCATATCATAATAGATATGTCAATAAAATGTATACATATAAAGACACATTTATTCAAAATGAAAATTACAGTGTTAAATATTACAGTTTTCTAATGGAAAGATATTCAAAATAAGAGGAGTATGCAATGTAAGGTAATAAGTGGCATAATCAATTTAGAAGACTGGCACATATGTACAGAAATGTATTAACCTAAGACTGGAAGTTTGGAGGAGACTCCTTCGGTGAGATTCTCAAAAAGAAAAAAGCCACATACAATCTGCCTGTCTTCCTGCTTCTCTAACCCTCCTTTGATTGTAGCTGAGCCCCTTCCCCACCCACATATCATAGTGGTTCTTAAATTGGCTGTGCACTGGAATTATGTGAAGAACTCTAAAAACTACTCATTCCTGAGCCCTACTCTAGAGGTTCTGAAGTAATTGGTTTGTGATCAGGATTTTTTTCAAAGCTCCCCAGGTGATTTTAATGTGCAGCCAAGGACTCAGCACCTCCCATAACTTTGAGAGTAATTTAAGCTTAGACTGGAGGACTATAATGACTTCTAATTCAGAGCACACTAACTTTGCTGGTTCTTACCTACTGTTGTAATTCCAAAAACTGGGCTTCTGCCTTTTTCCCAACACAAAGTGCCTTACCTTACACTTTTTAAAAAATGGAATCTTGCCTTCTTGTTTCTATGGGTGCTGCCACATAATAGTGTTTCTTTTCTGTATTTTCACAAATTACTTAATCTTAGATCCACACATCATCTTCACACATCAAGTAGTATTTCTTGGGACTCCTCTGATGCTGAACCCTACCTTGGGTTACCTCTTGTTGCTTTTCATTATACTCTGCATATCATGCCCTACCTACCCAGGTAGTTATTCACATGTTTGCAGCTAGATTCTTCCTCCTGGTGCCTGACTTATCCCTGGGGACATGACCCACTCCAGACCTCAGCCAGCACCCCTCTCTCCCAAATGTGCAGTTTGTTTTCCTTTGCCTGATGATGTTATTTTATATAATCTATAGTTAATGTTGTCAAGGAGTATATGAGAAACTGCCCAGGCCAATGGAGGTTATGAAAGTTTCCTTTTTAAAAGAAAATTAGAGAGCGAGACTTTCAGAATAAGGAGTTTAGCAAACTCTCACCCCAGCAAAACAACTATATAACTGGTGAAAATTATTTTTTAAAAATTATCTAATATCTCTGGAAATAAGATAAGTACATAGAGAAAATGGAGAAACATTCATTCAAGAAAATCTACTAAATCTCCATACGAATGTGAGAGTCTGTGGCATTTGAGCCATGACCTGCTCCCTCCTCTGCCCCGTCTCCATGTTATGGAAACTCTACTCTAGGTGATCTACTCCTGGATGGTGTGGACAAAAAAATGGTAACTCATTCTCCCCATAGCTCACAGTCTAGAGCTGCAATTTCACCCCAGCAGAGGCAAGCCATCAGCATTTCTCACACCCTCATCCCTGTGTTTTAGAAGCTCTATTTTGGACAATGCAGCTGAAAGGACTGAGGCTTCCTTCACCCACTCAGCCCCTAGTCATAGCTAGAAGCTCTACTCCAGGCTTGGCAAGCCCAAAACACTGGGGCTTGATTATGCCTTCCAGGGCTCACTCATAGGGCAGAGATTCTACACTGGGAGGGCCAAGCAGAGATGATCAGCTTACCATCCTCCACTCCCAGCAACCACATGTGTTGCTAGAGTGTCTTTCTGGGGGAAACAGGCTTCTGTCCCTGCCCCCAGCTCTTTTCAGTGCCTTAGAGATTATGTTCAGGGAGAGAGACAGGCCATAAGAACTGCTGATTTGTTTGGAACAGAATGTGGAAATTCCATGCCTAAGAGTGTTGTTCAAAATAATGAAGATTTTGGTGGAGAACAATTGAGAGAGTGCTGTTAGCTCCATGACACTAGTATCAACAAGCAAAATGCCAAAACAGCCAGATATTTAACAGAGAGAAACAGGGAAAGAGACAGCCGAGAAAAGCCCTCTTGGGACTACAGTTAACCTCAGAGATCAAGAAGACTGTGCAAATGTGCTAAGCTGCACCCATTCAGGAGCAATCAGAGCAGGATGTGGGACAGAATTGAAAGCATTCCCAAGTCACACAGAGATCCATCAACAAAGGGCATAAGCATCACTGGCACAAAGGACTTAAATGCAATCTCTGCATAAACACTGACTGAACAATAAGCTACTCTGATTCAGGAGCAACTCCCATGAAGCCAGAATTGAAAATAAAATAACATCCTTGACAGTCTGGAAGACTGTGTGCCTGCCCAAGGCTGCACTTTTTCAAGAGTGACACGAAAGGGAATTTCTAAGATTCTAAGCCCTGGTTGAATTTGAGTAAAAAATGTAAACTCTCTGAACTACAGTAGCAGCCTCCAAGCCACGCACACATCCAGTAGTAAAGGGTAAGAATCAACTAGCTAAGTGTGTTTAAGCACAACATTTAAACAATAAGTGACCTGTGCTGACTCAGGAATAAATTCTAGATATCCAGGATAAAAAGTAAGGATAAAATATGGAAACAAGAGAGAAAAATCTGAGCAGGGGTATCAGAAATTGCACATTGCATGGAAAATAGACTTCACAGAGTTAGTTCAGTCAAGTCATTGAACAAATAAACTAATGACCAAGCAAAAACCAAAAACAACATCAATCCCTAGGGTCAGGGAAAATCAGTATCCAGAGTAATTACAATATATTTTCTAAAATGTCCAGATTTCAACAATAAGTAGACATGCAAAGAAACAGGGAAGTGTGATCTGTACACAGGACCAAAAACAGGCAAATAGAAACTGCCTTGAGGGGGAAGCACATAGATCTTGGACTTAGCAAAGACTTCAAAGCAGCTATTATAAACATGTTCAAAGAACTAAAAGAAACCATGCTTAAATTATTAAAGGAAGCTATGATGACAGTGTCTCATCAAATAGATAATATAAAGAAATGGAGGGGCTTCCCTGGTGGCGCAGTAGTTGAGAGTCCGCCTGCCGATGCAGGGGACGCTGGTTCGTGCCCCGGTCTGGGAAGATCCCACATGCCGCAGAGCAGCTGGGCCCGTGAGCCATGATGGCTGAGCCTGCGCATCCGGCGCCTGTGCTCCACAACGGGAGAGGCCACGACAGTGAGAGGCCCACGTACCGCAAAAAAAAAAAAAAAAAAGGAAATTATAAAAAAGGACCAAATGGAAATTCTGTAGTTGAAAATTACAATAACTGAAAAGTACAATAACTGTTAACAGCATATTTGAGATGGTAAAAGAAGAATCTGGATACCAATTAAATTTGAATTTAAGATAAACAATTAATAGATTTTTAGTATAAGGATATACCATGCAATATTTTGAAATTATTCATTGTTTGTAAGATATTCTAATTTAAATGGGTATCCTGTATTTTATCTGGCAACCCTGCCACCAGGGGACACTTGGCAATGTCTGAAGACATTTTTGGTTGTCACAACTGGGAGTATGGGGGGAAAAGTGCTACTGGTATCTAGTGAGTAGAGGCCAGGGATGCTGTTAAATACCCTACAATGCACAGGACAGTCCCCACAACACAGAATTATCCAGCCGAGGTTCAAAAACCCACTGGACTCCCCAGGAAGGAAAGAAAAACAAGTAACTCCATGATGGATTTCCCACCCCCTCCCTTTTTCCCTCTGTATTTCTTCCTGTGAATAATTGCACAGTTGTTTTTTTTTTAAAGTAAACTCTTTATAAAAGCATTACATACATTCCAAAAAGTGCCCAAATGATAAGTGCACAGCTGGACGAGTTTTCACAAAGTGCACACAGCTGTGTAACCAGCTCCCCAGATGAGGAATCTGACCACCCATCAGTGTCCCAAAAGTTCTGGTGCCCTTTGCAATCACTATCCTCTGCCCACTCAAGGGAACCCACTGTTCCGACTTCTATCACCATAGATTAATTCTACCTTGGCTTTGAACTATGTATTCATGAAATCATACCATACATACTCTTTTGTATCTGACTTCTTTTGTTCAATGTTATGTTTGTATGCACATATTTTAATGGTTGCCACATAATGTATATATATTTATATGTGGATGTGTATATATTCTATTTTCCACGCTTTTATATAATCAAAAGTGTTCCATGTACCATAGTCTTCATAGTTATTATTTTAATTATATTTCATGGGATAAGTGTGCCATACCTTATTAAACCCTTCCAATATTTAGAATATTAATAATGTAATAAACATTTTCGTTCATATAAAAAAAAGAAGAACCTGGGAACTTGAACTTGAGATTGTGCTATCTAAAGATGGTGCTTTCTGAAGAACAGAGAGAAAAGAAAGAAAATGAGCATAGCCACAGAAGAATGTGGGGTACCATGTGTACCAACATACATGTAATGGGAGTACTAGAATATGAGGAGAGAAAGAAGCAGAAAAAAATATTGGAAGATATAATGGCTGAAAACTTCAAAATTTGATGGAAAACAATCTACACATCCAGGAAGCTCAACAAACTCCAATTAAGATGATATAAAACAATCCCCACCCAGACACATCATAGTCAAAATGTTGGAAGCCAAGAGAAATTCTTGAAAGCAGTAAGAGAAAACAACTCATCATATACAAGAAAATCCTAATAAGATTAACAACTCATTTCCCATTAGAAACAGTGGGGGCCAGAAGGCAGTAGCATGTTTAAAGTACTAAAAATAAAAAATTGTCAATTAAGAATCTTATATTCAGCAAAACTATCTTTCAAAAATGAAGGCAAAATATATTCCCAGATAAACAAAAACTGAGAGAATTCATTGCTAGCTGACGTGCCTTGCAAGAAAGATAATTATGTAGGTAATTATAATAGTATAATTGTATATTTATTCTCCTTTCTTCATTTAAATGATTTAAAAAGCAATTGCATAACACACAGTAATATAATATGCTTATATATGTACAATATGTATATATACAATGTATTGTTGGGCCTATAGCTTATGGAAATGTAATATATTTGCCAAAAACAGTACAAAGTGGAAACAAAGCTGTACAGTGTAAGGAAATGACACCAGATGGTAATTTTCTATAAATATATACTTGCTGTCCTTTCTTCTCTCAGATTCTTTAAAATACATCAGATTATACAAAGTAATAATTATGATAATGTATTGTTGGGTTTGTAACTTATGTAGACATAATAACTATAACCATGATAGCACAAAAAAGGAGAAGGGCGTAGGCTATATAGGTGTAATGACAGCACATATTTCCATATTTCACTAGAATTTGGTTAGTATAACTCTGAAGTAGCTTTTGCTAATTTAAGAAGTGTATTGTAATCTCTAGAATAATTATTAAAAAGTAACTAAAAAATATACTTTTAAAAACCATGAAAGGAATTAAAACATTACATTATAAAATATCCACTTACTACAAAAGAAGACAGTAAGAATGAAGAGAGGAACAGAAATACATGAGAAATACAGAAAATAAAAAGCAAAATGGCAGATGTGAATCTAAACATATTTAACAAAATATAAGTATACAGATGTGAATGTGAATGAATCTATAGAAGAGTCCATCCAACAACAGAATGTTTTTTTCCTGAAGTGCACATGGAACATTTTTCAGGATAGACCATATGCTAGGCCATAAAACAAGGCTCAATAAATTTAAAAGGATTGAAATCATACAAAGTATGTTCTCCAACCAAATGGAATGAAATTAGAAATCATAACAAGGAAATTTGGAAAGTTCACAAATATGTGGAAACTAAACAACACACTTCTAAATAACTAGTGGGTCAAAGAAGAAATTACAAGGGTAACTAGAAAATACTTTGAGAAGAATGAAAATAAAAACTGTGAAAAAGTGTATGTCAACAAAATAGATAACTTAGATGAAATGGACAAATTCCTAGAAAGATACAAATTACTGAAACTGACTCAAATAAAAACTGAAGATCTGAATAGATCTATAACAAGATATTGCATTAGTTATCAAAAAAAAAAATCCTCACAAAGAAAAGTATAGGGGCTTCCCTGGTGGCACAGTGGTTAAGAATCCACCTGCCAATGCAGGGGACACAGGTTCGAGCCCTGGTCCGGGAAGATCCCACATGCTGCAGAGCAACTAAGCCTGTGTGCCACAACTACTGAGCCTGCTCTCTAGAGCCCATGAGCCACAACTACTGAATCCCGTGTGACCTAGAGCCTACCCACCACAACTACTGACCCCACGTGCTGCAAGTACTGAAGCCTGCACATTTACAGCCCATGCTCCATAATAAGAGAAGCCACCGCAATGAGAAGCTCATGCACCACAACGAAGGGTAGCCCCCACTAGCTGCAACTAGAGAAAGCCCCTGTGCAACAATGAAGACCCAACATAGCCAAAAATAAATAAATAAATAAATAAGAAAAATCTAGAACCAGATAGCTTCTCTGGTGAATTCTATCAAATATTTAAAGAAGAATTAATGATAATGCCTTGTATACACTTCCAAAAAAGGAATACAAGGGAACTTGTTCCAAATCATTCTATGAGACCAGTATTAGCCTGATACCAAACTGAGATGAAGATATTTTGCAAAAAGAAAACTACATATCAATATCCCTTAAGAATATAAACACAAAAATCCTCAACGAAATATCAGCAAACCAAATCCAGTGACATATAAAAAGGATTACACTCCGTGACCAAGTTAGATTTATTCCAGGAATGGTTGGTTTAACATTTGAATATCAATTAGTGTAATGCACAATAGCAATAGAGCAAAGGTCAAAAATCAAACAATCACCTCATAGATGCAGAAAAAGCATTTGACAAAATCAGCATCTTTTAATGATAAAACATTCAACAAACTTGTATTAGAAGGGAACTTCCTCAGCTTGATAAAGGGCATCTACAAATATCATACTAAGGTTAGGAAAAAGGCAAGGTTGTCTACTCCTGCCACTTACATTACTCGTTGCACTGGAGGTTCTAGAGAAAACAATTAGGCAAGAAAAAGAAATAAAAGACATCTACATTGGACAGGAAGAAATAAAACTATCTCTATTTTCATATCACATGATATTAAATGTAGAAAATCTTATGGAATCCATTAAGAGACTCTTAGAATTAATAAGTTTAATAGGTTACTCTTCCAATTCCCTGACATGAACTGAGTGTCCAAGAATTAAATTCAATGCTGACGCTAACCACCCAGAGTTAGTACAGACCCCACAAGTTAACAGCTCCGTCCCACAAGACTGCCCCCACTTTAGACACAAGTTTCAAGCAGGATTCCCTGGCTATCCACACTTCTGCCCAGCTGACTAAAAATTTGGGGGTTACTATGACCTCCTCAGATTTGGTAATTTGCTAGAACAACTCACATAACTCAGAAAAGCACTATACTTACAATTACATTTTTAAAATAAAGTTTTAAATAAACTTAGGAACAGACAAATGGAAAAGATGCATAGGACAAAGTATGGAAGTGGGGATGCAGAGCTTCCATGCTCTCTCCAGGAGCACAACATGCCCAGCACATCAGTGTGTTCATGAATTCAGAAGCTGCCCAAACCTCATTGTTCAAGAGTTTTTATCAAGGCTTCATTATGTAGGCATGGTTGATTAAATCACTGGCCACATGACTGAACTCAGTCTCCAGCCCCCTCCCCCACTCCAGAGGTCAAGGGGTATGGCTGAAAGTTCTAGCCCTCTAATCACTGTGTGGCCAGCTCCTTCCTTGAAACTATCTGAGGGTCCACTATGAGTCACCTTGTTATTAAAACTCAGTTATGGTAATGAATAACAAAAGGCACTCCTATCACTCAGGAAATTCCAAGCATTTTTGAGCTCTATGCCAGGAACTGGGGGAAAGGACTATACATAGTCCTTATTATTATTGTTTTTTCAATTATACTACAGGTAAGGAATCCACTAAAAGACTACTAGACTTAATATACAAGTTTAGGGGAGTTGAAGGATAAAAGATTAATATTCAAAAGTTAATTGTATTTTATATGGTAGCAATAAGCAATCTAAAATGAAATTAAGAAAAGAATTCCATGTACAATAACATTCATAACAGTAAAATAGGTAAAAATTTAACAAAATTAAGTACTTGCACTCTGAAAACTACAAAACATTGTTGAAAGAAATTAAAGATTATCTTAATAAATGTAGACACCTCATTTTCATGGATTGTAAAACATATTATTGTTAAAATTACACTACTGGGCTTCCATGGTGGCGCAGTGGTTGAGAATCCGTCTGCCAAGGCAGGGGACATGCGTTCGAGCCCTGGTCTGGGAAGATCCCACATGCCGCAGAGCAACTAAACCCATGTGCCACAGCTACTGAGCCTGCGCTCCAGAGCCTGCAAGCCACAACTACTGAGCCCATGTGCCACAACTACTGAAGCCTGTGCACCTAGAGCCTGTACTCTGCAACAAGAGAAGCCACTGCAATGAGAAGCCCGTGCACCGCAACGAAGAGTAGCCCCCTCTCACCACAACTAGAGAAAGCCCATGTGCAGCAACAAAGACCCAACACAGCCAAAAATAAATAAATAAATAAATTTATTATTTTTTTAATTGCACTACTTACCAAATTATCTACAGATTCAATGCAATCCCTATCAAAATCCCAACTAGATTTCATGCAGAAATTGCCAGGCTGACTCTAAAATTCATATGGAAATTCAAGAGACCCCAGAATAATCAAAGCAGTTTTGAGAAGGAAGGACAAAGTTAGAGGACATAATACAAAGCTGCAGTAATCAAGACAGTGTGGCATTAAGTTAGAAATATAGATCATTGGAATAGAAGTGAGAGTCCAGAAATTAAATTATTGTCAATTTATTTTTGACAAGCATGCCAAGACAATTCAATGGAGAAAGAATAATCTTTTCAACAACTGGTGTTAGGACAACTGGATATCCACAAGTAAAAGAAAGAAGTTGGACTCCTACCTCACAATTATATACAAAAATTAACTCAAAATGGACCAACAAACTAAATTAAGTGCTAAAACTATAAAACAAAAAACACAGGAATAAATCTTAGTGACCTTGAATTTGGCAATGATTTCTTATACATGACTCCAAAACCACAAGCAACAAAACATAAAATAGATAAGTTGTATCTTATCAAAACTAAAATCTTTTGTACATGAAACGATACTGTCAAGTAAGTGAAAAGATAACCCACAGAATGGGAGAAAATATTTGCAAATCATATACATGATAAGGATTATATCCAGAATATATACAAAGCTCTGAAAACTCAACAGAAAGAAGACAAATAATTCAATTTAAAAATGAACAAAGGGGGCTTCCCTGGTGGCGCAGTGGTTGAGAATCCGCCTGCCGATGCAGGGGTCACGGGTTCGTGCCCTGGTCCGGGAAGATCCCACATGCCGCGGAGCACCTAAGCCCGTGAGCCATGGCCGCTGGGCCTGCGCGTCCGGAGCCTGTGCTCCGCAACGGGAGAGGCCACAGCAGTGAGAGGCCCGCATACAGAAAAAAAAAAAAAAAAAAAAAAAAAAAAAGAACAAAGGGGGCTTCCCTGGTGGCGCAGTGGTTGAGAGTCTGCCTGCCGATGCAGGGGACACGGGTTTGTGCCCTGGTCCGGGAAGGTCCCACATGCCACAGAGCAGCTGGGCCCATGAGCCATGGCCGCTGAGCCTGTGCATCCGGAGCCTGTGTTCTGCAATGGGAGAGGCCACAACAGTGAGGCCTGCATACCGCAAAAAAAAAAAAAAAAAAAAAAAAAAAGAACAAAGGTCCTGAACAGACATTTCTCCAGTGAAGATACACAAATGATCAATAAGTACATGAAAACATGCTCAATATTATTAGTCATAGGAAATGCAAATCAAAGCCACAGTGATATACCTTTTAGACCCACTAGAATGGTGTCATAGGTAAAATTGTATCCCCCAAAATTCATATGTTAAAGTCTTAACTCCAGAATGTGACCTTATTTGGAAATAGAGACATTGTAGATGTAATTAGTTAAGATGAGGTCATATTGGAATAAGATGGGCCTCCTAATCCAATATAGCTGATGTCCTTACAGAAAGGGGAAATTTGGACACAGACTGCACAAAGGGAGAACACCATATGAAGACTGAAGTTATGCTGCCACAAGCCAAGGAATTATCAGAAGCTAAAAGAAAGGTGTGGAACAGATAATACCCTAGGATCTTCAAAGGAAACATGGTCCTGCAGACAACTTGATTTGGACTTCTAGCCTCCAGAACTGTGTGACAATAAATTTCTGTTGTTTAAACCACTCAGTTTATGGTACTTTGTTATAGCAGCCTTAGCAAAACAGTACAGATGGGTGTAATTAAAAAGATGGACAATAACAACTGTCAGTGAGAATGCAGAGCAGTTGGAACACCCACAGACATTGCTGATGGGAATGTGAAGTGCAGTCCTTTAGAAAATAGACTGCAGTTCCTCAGAATGTTAAACATATAGTTGCCATGACTTGGCAATTACACTCTTAGGTATATACCCAAGGGAATTGAAAACAGGTATTTAAATAAACACTTGTACTTAAATGTTTATAGAATCATTATTCATAATAGCCCAAAGGTGGAAACAACCCAAATGTTCATCAAATGCTGGGCAAATAAAAAAATGTGGTATATCCACATAATGGAATATTATTCAGCAGTAGAAATAAAATATTGATACATGCTACAACATGGATTAACCTTCAAAACATTACACTAAATGAAAGAAGCCAGTCACAAAAGGCCACATATTTTATGATTCCATTTATATGACATGTCCAAAATAGGCAAACCTATAGAAACAGGAAGTAGATTAGTGGATTCCCAGGACACAGTAGTACATGTAGGTAGGGTTTAGGGCATGGGAAAAGTTGGGAGGAATGGGGTGTGACTCAGCAGATATGGTGTTCCTTTCTGAGGTGATAAAAATGTTGTAAACTTAGGCTGTGGTGATTCTTATACAACCTTGTGGATACACTACAAACTTTTTTTTTTTTTTTTTTTGCGGTACGCAGGCCTCTCACTGTTGTGGCCTCTCCCATTGTGGAGCACAGGCTCCGGATGCGCGGGCTCAGCGACCATGGCTCATGGGCCTAACCGCTCCGAGGCATGTGGGATCTTCCCAGACCAGGGCACAAACCCATGTCCCCTGCATCAGCAGGCGGACTCTCAACCACTGCACCACCAGGGAAGTCCACTAAAAACTATTAATTGTACACTTTAAATGAGTGAATTTTATGATGTGTGAATAAAGATATTTTTTAAAAAGCAAACCCTGATCCTGAACTACCCACTTCAGCTTTTCCTGGAATCCTGACCTAAGAAACCAAGAGAAACAATAAAATAATGTTGATTTTAAAAAAGAAAGCTAATTAGAAAATTCCCACAATATACTAGTTATAGGAGGTCTGAATTAAGTAGATACATATGTTGCAATGGCAGTCTTTTAAAACAGGACATTATTGTCTTGCCTTGATATTTTTAGAAATGCTCCTCATCCACCAGAGGGCAGACAGCAAAAGCATGAGGAACTACAATCCTGCAGCCTGTGGAATGAAAACCACATTCATAGATAGATAGACAACATGAAAAGTCAGAGGGCTGTACCAAACGAAGGAATAAGATAAAACCCCAGAAAAAAACAACAAAATGAAGTGGAGATAGGCACCCGTACAGAAAAAGAATTCAGAATAATGATAGTGAAGATGATCCAGGACCTCGGAAAAAGAATGCAGGCAAAGATCGAGAAGATGCCAGAAATGTTTAACAAAGACCTAGAAGAATTAAAGAACAGAGATGAACAATACAATAACTGAAATGAAAAATACACTAGAAGGAATCAATAGCAGAATAACTGAGGCAGAAGAACAGATACATGACTCAGAAGACAGAATGGTGGAATTCACTGCTGTGGAACAGAATACAGAAAAAAAAAAAAAAAAAAACGAAGGCAGCCAAAGAGACCTCTGGGACAACATTAAATGCAACAACATTTGCATTATATGGGTCCCAGAAGGAGAAGAGAGAGAGAAAGGACCTGAGAAAATATTTGAAGAGATTATAGTCGAAAACTTCCCTAACATGGGAAAGGAAACAGCCACCCAAGTCCAGGAAGCGCAGAGAGTCCCATACAGGATAAACCCAAGGAGAAACATGCCGAGACACATAGTACTCAAATTGGCAAAAATTAAAGACAAAGAAAAATTATTGAGAGCAGCAAGGGATAAATGACAAATAATATACAAAGTAACTCCTGTAAGGTTAACAGCTGATTTCTCAGCAGAAATTCTACAAGCCAGAAGGGAGTGGCATGACATACTTAAAGTGATGAAAGGGAAGAACCTACAACCAAGATTACTCTGCCTGGCAAGGATCTCATTCAGATTCGATGGAGAAATCAAAAGCTTTAGAGACAAGCAAAAGCTAAGAGAATTCACCACCACCTAAACAGCTCTACAACAAATGCTAAAGGAGCTTCTCTAAGTGGGAAACACAGAGAAGAAAAGGACCTACAGAAACAAAAACAAAAACCATTAAAATGGTCATAGGAACATACATATCAATAATTACCTTAAACGTGAATGGATTAAATGCTCTAACCAAAAGACACAGGCTCGCTGAATGGATACAAAAACAAGACCCATATATATGCTGTCTACAAGAGACCCACTTAAGACCTAGGGACACATACAGACTGAAAATGAGGGGATGGAAAAACTGATTCCATGCAAATAGAAATCAAAAGAAAGCTGAAGTAGCAATACTCATATCAGATAAAATAGACTTTAAAATAAAGAATGTTACAAGAGACAAGAGAGGAAACTACATAATGATCAAAGGATCAATCCAAGAAGAAGATATAATGATTATAAATATATATGCACCCAACAAAGGAGCACCTCAATACATAAGGCAACAGCTAAGAGCTATAAAAGAGGAAATCAACAGTAACACAATAATAGTGGGGGACTGTAACACCTCACTTACAACAACGAACAGATCATCCAAACAGAAAATTAATAAGGAGACACACCCTTTAAATGACACAATAGACCAGATAGATTCAATTGATATTTATAGGACATTTCATCCAAAAACCGCAGATTATACTTTCTTCTCAAGTGTGCATGGAACATTCTCCAGGATAGATCACAACTTAGGTCACAAATCAAGCCTTGTTAAATTTAAGAAAATTGAAATCATATCAAGCATCTTTTCTGACCATAACACTATGAGATTAGATATCAACTGCAGGGAAAAAACGTAAAAAACACAAACACATGGAAGCTAAGCAATACGTTACTAAATAACCAAGAGATCACTGAAGATATCAAAGAGGAAGTCAAAAAATACCTAGAGACAAATGACAATGAAAACATGATGATCCAAAACCTATGGGATGCAGCAAAAGCAGTTCTAAGAGGGAAGTTTATAGCTATACAAGCCTACCTCAAGAAACAAGAAAAATCTCAAATAAACAATCTAACCTTACATGTAAAGGAACTAGAGAAAGAAGAACAAACAAAACCCAAAGTTAGTAGAAGGAAAGAAAGCATAAAGATCAGAGCAGAAATAAATGAAATAGAAAAAAGAAAACAATAGCAAAGATCAATAAAACTAAAGGCTGGTTCTTTGAGAAGATAAATAAAATTGGTAAACCTTTAGCCAGACTCATCAAGAAAAAGAGGGAGAGGACTCAAATCAATAAAATTAGAAAAGAAAAAGGAGAAGTTACAACAGACACTGCAGAAATACAAAGCATCCTAAGAGACTACTACAGGCAACTCTATGCCAATGAAATGGACAAATTCTTAGAAAGGTATATCCTTCCAAGACTGAACCAGGAAGAAACAGAAAATATGAACAGACCAATCACAAGTAATGAAATTGTAACTGTGATTAAAAATCTTCCAACAGACAAAATCCAGGACCAGATGTCTTCACAGGTGAATTCTATCAAAAATTTAGAGAAGAGCTAACACCCATCCTCCTCAACCTCTTCCAAAAATTGCAGAGGAGAGAAAACTCCCAAACTCATTCTATGAGGCCACCATCACCCTGATACCAAAACCAGACAAAGATACTACCAAAAAAGAAAATTACAGGCCAATATCACTGTTGAATATAAATGCAAAAATCCTCAACAAAATACTAGCAAACAGAATCCAACAACACATTAAAAGGATCATACACCATGATCAAGTGGGTTTTATCCCAGGGATGCAAGGATTCTTCGATATAGCAAATTAATCAATGTGATACACCATATTAACAAATTAAAGAAGAAAAACCATATGATCATCTCAATAGATGCAGAAAAAGCTTTCAACAAAATTCAGCACTGATTTATCATAAAAACTCTCCAGAAAATTGGCATAGACGGAATTTCCCTCAACATAATAGAGGCCATATATGATAAACCCACAGCAAACATCAGTCTCAATGGTGATAAACTGAAAGCATTTCCTCTCAGATCAGGAACAAGACAATGATGTCCACTCTCGCCATTATTATTCAACATAGTTTTGGAAGTTTTACCACAGCAATCAGAGAAGAAAAAGAAATAAAAGGAATACAAATTGGAAAAGAGGAAGTAAAACTGTCACTGTTTGCAGATGACATGATACTATACATAGAGAATCCTAAAGATGCCACCAGAAAACTACTAGAGCTAATCAATGAATTTGGTAAAGTTGAAGGATACAAAGTTAATGCACAGTAATCTCTTGCATTCCTATATACTAATGATGAAGTATCTGAAAGAGAAATTAAGGAAACACTCCCATTTACCATTGCAACAAAAAGAATAAAATACCTAGGAATAAACCTACCTAGGGAGACAAAAAACCTGTATGCAGAAAACTATAAGACACTGATGAAAGAAATTAGATACCAACAGAAGGAGAGATATATTATGTTCTTGGATTGGAAGAATCAATATTGTGAAAATGACTGTACTACCGAAAGCAATCTACAGATTCAATGCAATCCCTATCAAATTACCAATGGCATTTTTTACAGAACTAGAACAAAAAATCTTAAAATTTGTATGGAGACACAAAAGACCCCGAATAGCCAAAGCAGTCTTGAGGGAAAAAAGCGGAGCTGGAGGAATCAGACTCCCTGACTTCAGACTATACTACAAAGCTACAGTAATCAAGACAATATGGTACTGGCACAAAAACAGAACTATAGATCAATGGAACAGAATAGAATGCCCAGAGATAAACCCACACACCTATGGTCAACTAATCTATGACAAAGGAAGCAAGGTTTTACAATGGAGAAAAGGCAGTCTCTTCAATAAGTGGTGCTGGGAAAACTGGACAGCTACATGTAAAAGAATGAAATTAGAACACTCCCTAACACCATACACAAAAATAAACTCAAAATGGATTTGAGACCTAAATGTAAGACTGGACACTGTAAAACTCCTAGAGGAAAACATAGGAAGAACACTCTTTGACATAAGTCACAGCAAGATCTTTTTTGATCCACCACCTAGAGTAATGGAAATAAAAACAAAAGTAAACAAATGGGACCTAATGAAACTTCAAAGCTTTTGCACAGCAAAGGAAACCATAAACAAGATGAAAAGACAACCCGCAGAATGGGAGAAAATATTTGCAAACGGATCAACAGACAGGATTAATCTCCAAAATATATAAACAGCTCATGCAGCTCAATATTAGAAAAACAGACAACCCAATCCAAAAATAGGCAGAAGACCTAAATAGACATTTCTCCAAAGAAGACATACAGATGGCCAAGAAGCACATGAAAAGCTGCTCAACATCACTAAATATTAGAGAAATGCAAATCAAAACTACAATGAGGTATCACCTCACACCAGTTAGAATGGGAATTATCAGAAAATCTACAAAGAATAAATGCTGGAGAGGGTGTGGAGAAAAAGCAACCCTCTTGCACTGTTGGTGGGAATGTAAATTGATACAGCCACTATGGAGAACAGTATGGAGGTTCCTTAAAAGACTAAAAATAGAAATACCATATGATCCAGCAATCCCACTACTGGGCGTATACCCAGAGAAACCATAATTCAAAAAGACACATGCACCCCAATGTTCATTGCAGTACTGTTTACAATACCCAGGTCATGGAAGCAACCTCAATGCCCATCGACAGATGAATGGATAAAGAAGATGTGGTACATATATACAATGGAATATTACTCAGCCATAAAAAGGAACAAAATTGGGTCATTTGTAGAGACGTAGATAGATCTAGAGACTGTCATACAGAGTGAAATAAGTCAGAAAGAAAAAAACAAATATCGTATATTAACGCATATATGTGGAACCTAGAAAAATGGTACAGATGAACCGGTTTGCTGGGCAGAAATTGAGACACAGATGTGGAGAACAAACGTATGGACACCAAGGGGGGAAAGCCATGGTGGGGAGTGGTGGTGGTGTGATGAATCAGACGATTGAGATTGACATGTATACACTGATGTGTATAAAACTGATGACTAATAAGAACCTGCTGTATAAAAAAATTAATAAAATAAAATTCAAAAAAAAAAGAATGGATAAACAACAAGGTCTTCCTGTATAGCACAGGGAACTATATTCAGTATCTTGTGATACACCATAGTGGAAAATAGTATGAAAAATATATATATATAGGTATAACTGAATCACCTTGCTGTATTCCTGAAACTAACACAACTCTATGTCAAGAAAATAAAAAATTTTTTTAAGTAAGAAAAAAAAAATGCTGTGTATGTTAGAAAACCAAATACTTTGCAGTTTAAGCACATTTTGTGGGTGAGAAATTCCTTAGCTCTTGGAACCCCTCAGAAGTGCTAACATATCCAACCTGAGTGACCCTGGTCCATTCCTTCTTCTAGGGATCTCCTTGTGCTGTGTATGAAGGGGAGGTACCCTAGATGATATCTAGGGCTGCCTCTCATCCCAAATATCTGCAGCCAATACCTGTGGCCTATACATCACTCTGAGAAATAAGCCAGTGGAAGGAGAGCTGGAGGCATTAGAATCACCTTTGGGGAACATGTTAGAAATGGAGATGCTAGGTCCTACTGAAACCATGCACCTCAGATTGGGACTTGAAGCCACGTGCTGGGAGTCGAACCCAGCCTAAACCCAGATTGGGACTTGAACCCATGCACTGGGAGTTGAACCCAGCCAAAACCCACAGTTTTTCAACTGAGATCACACACCTGGTTTCAGGACTTAATGAAGCTCAGGTTCTTGATGTCTCATCGCAGAAAGTATTCAATGAGAGACAAAGTGATAGGTAAGAAATGCATTTATTTAGAGAGAAACACACTCCACAAACAGAGTGTGGGCCATCTCAGAAAGTGAGAAAGGCACCAGGGTAGGACGTTGTCAGTTTTTATAAAATTGGGTAATTTCATAGGCTAATGAGTGGGAGGAGTATTCCAGCTATTTTAGGAAGGGGTGGGGATTTCCAGGAATTAGGCCACCGCCCACTTTTTGATCCTTATGGTTGGCCTTGGAACTGTCATGGCACCTGTGGGTGTGTCATTTAGCTTGCTGATGTGTTACAGTGAGCATATACTGAGGCTCAAGGTCTAGTGGAAAAAGTCGACTTGTCTGCCATCTTGGACCCATTTGGTTCTAATCAGTTTATATCATGTCCTTGGGCTATGTCATTCTTTCAAAGGTTGTACCCTGCCTCCTTCCCTCCTGTTCTGCCACCCCCAGAATCCTATTTGCTTGGGTGAACTCTAGGAATCGGCATTTTATAGGAGCATGCCAAACAATTGAGAAACACTGGCAGGAGTCTTTGGAAACTATTTGCCTCCACAAATCAGAGGCCGTCTTTATCTCCTGTGCTTAATGAGGTAAGATAGACACCTCAGTTGCCATGTGTTACCTCTATCTCCAACTCTTGAACTAACCCTCTTTCTTTTATTTAATCTTTTTGAAATTAGTTAATATCACCATTAATTTGCTTCTCTTTATATGCCAAACACATGGAGTGCATGGTTGAAGTGCTAAAAGATCCTATTAATTCCACTTAAGCCATGTAGTTATTACTAATCAAGAAATAGCTACAGGGCTTCCCTGGTGGTGCAGTGGTTGAGAGTCTGCCTGCCGATGCAGGGGACACGGGTTTGTGCCCCTGTCCAGGAAGATCCCCATGCCACGGAGCATCTGGGCCCGTGAGCCATGGCCGCTGAGCCTGCATGTCTGGAGCCTGTGCTCTGCAACGGGAGAGGCCACAACAGTGAAAGGCCCGCATACTGCAAAAAAAAAAAGAAAGAAAGAAAGAAAAAGAAATAGCTACAATTTCACTTTTCACCTTTGAATAGGAGTCACAGGAGATCAAAGAGGGGATATGTTATTTAAAATTATAGTCAGTTATACAAAATATAACTGCTTTCTCTGAAATTTGACCCTGAGGGGAGCATAGCACTTTGAACACAGATGGTACAGAAAGAGTTAAAAGGAAGTAGGGAGAGATGCCAGAAATAAGACTTCCATTTGCTGAAATAGCTTTCAGGCCTTAGGGGTAGCTTTGTTCAGATGTCAGAAAAAGTAGCCACTTACCTACCTTAAAATGAGATTCATGTTCATTTGAATCATTCCTCAAATTCAAAGAGAAGGGATTCAAGTTCTTACTGTCTATCCTTATATCCTTAACAATAACTCACATGGTGTTTACTATGTTCCAGGCACTGTTCCAAGAGCTTTAGCTACATAAACTCACTTAATCTTCACCACAGGTCAACAGGCAATTATTATGTCCATTTTAAACATGAGGAAATTGAGACAGAGAGGCTAACTAGATTACAAAAATTCCAAACTAGAAGACCAGAGAGCAGGATGTGAATCTAGGCAACAAGGCACCAGAGTTCATGAGGCGTAGACACTAAACTTTAGCCTTGTTCACCAGAGTTAACTATGCAACAGAATACAATGTGCTTCTCGTTCCTGGATTAGCAAAATCTTTAACCACAGCAGGATAATATTGTGCAAATTTGTATTTAATGAAAAGAGCTTAAGGTTTAGCTGGAGAAGCTAAATGCTTAGCTAATGCTAAGTTTGATCTGTTAATTGAAACATTATTCTCTGCGAAATAAAGGTATAACTGAAGTTCTATTAGAAGTCAGCGACTTTAAAGAACTTATAGTTAAACATTATTCTCATCATGTATCAGGAAACGACCCTTAGTAAGTATGGATTTTTAGCAGAATGCATTTAACACTAACCTGAACACTCCCAGTTTTAATTATATATTCTTCCCTCCCCGTTCAGGGGCTCAGAGATTCAGAACTGACCTGATTCCAAAAAGTGAATCCAAAGTGCTAGAAATTTGTTGGCGTTGAAATTACTACACATCCATTGTAAGACACTTTTTTCACCTGGTGCTTTTCATTCAAGGACTCTTAGGAATGAGCAAGTTTTTGGACTAAAGATGTAGTCTATCAAAACAATTTCATGTTGCTTTCCTATATTTAGTTTTTGGATATACACAACCATTTAGCAGTGTGTTTTAAGCACGTACTATACAGAAAGCAATATGGTAGGTATTATGAGGATATGAAGATGAATCTTGTCCCTAAAGTGTCTAGTATGGGAGATGAGATTAAAAATTGTAAAACAAGACACAGAGTAGATGATGGTACATGAGTAATGTAACTAGTGACTCTGGTTGTTCAGAGGAAGAGGACTTAGGTGGTAAAGGGAAGCTTCTGGCTGATAGTTCCATTTGAGAGGACACTAAATGCAGGGTAGGATTTAGATACATGGAATTGGAGAGAAAGACTGAACTTTTTAAACTGAATCCTCAGAGTGGGTTGGAAGCTCTAGCAATAAGTGATATAAAGCAGGGACTTTGTCTCTTACGTGATCATGGATCCCTATGCCAGGCACAGACTAAAATGAGAAAGGAAAGGATGTAAAGAAGTAAGCCAGTCAGTCTGATCTCTAGGGAAAGAGAACACACGTACCACTTGACCTGATGGACCGCTCTGGTCCATCAAGCTCTCAAGCTTTGTACTTCATTCAGGATGAAATATGGTCACATCTAATGAATGGCAAAAGAATGCATGCAAGTGATGAACAATCACCTTTCCCTTGTGAATTGACACTACCATTCTCAACTAAGAGCAAAGTGTCAAATATGTAGAGGTGTAAAATTAAACCATAAGATTGTTGAAATGACAAAGGTAGTATCTGAAACCATCAAATTGTTAAATAATGTTCAAATGATGAGGTGTTGAAAAAGTAATGGTGTCAATGATGGAAACAGAAATATATTTAGTTTTTCTAGTAAATATTGCCATAGTATCTCAAAATATGTCTCTCTGTGCTCTTCTTAGAAGACTGTAGCATGTTGTGTTTACAGATTTGTCCTAGGAAGCCATAAAATCCAATATCCGAATCCAATATGGCCACCCAAAAGAACAAGAGCCGCCTCTTATTCTTCACCCTTCATTGAAAGCACTGAAATGAACTAGAAACTCATTTTTCCTCTTTAACTAGGAACATTGCCTTTAAAAAATTTTTTATTGCAAATGAGTACTTTCTCTGAAATTGGATGTCACTTCTCACTAATAATTTTTTTAAGCTACAGAAATCAGTCACTGCTATATATATGTATTTACTTTTGTTGCTTGTTTCTATCAAATGCTTTCCCTTGGCCAGTGTGACAAATGTGTCCCCAATCCTCTGTGCAGACATTTTTCAGCTCTCTGCAAGCTGAGACAAGATCAGTCCTTTGACTTAACCCCTCCCTTGGTAAATAGAACCAGAAAAGCATCTTTACACATGCCATTCTGGTCTCAGCATTTTTAATGTTAGCACGGAAGGAAAGGAGGTCAGAGTAGTCTAATGACAATATGAATTTTTTTGACGGTTTACCACAGATTAGAATACCTTTACACACTGAGCGCCACCATGGACGCAATCAGGCATTTGTGTGTTGACCTGTACGTTGACTTGCACCTTCTGGGAGAGAAGTTGTTTGTTGGCCAGCATGGATGCGTCAAGTAAAATGAATGGCCATTCAATTGGCTTGATTTAAGAAACTATGAGATGTTTCCTCCACCTAAGATTATTTTCCCTGCCTTCCCCCCACCCCTTAATACTGCCTGAGATTGCATCCTTATAGACTTGTTCCTATGAATTAACAAGCATCTGGGCCAAATCCCATAAGACACATTGTGATGGTGTCAGTCAGTACTCTTTGGCTTGACTTTAGCTGATTAGATCTTAGTTCTTCCCTGCTAACTCACTGAGGTGCAGGCACTTTGGAAATTAGAGTTTTGTTGGGTGGGTACTTGAGACACTGCCCATGACTGCAAGTCTAGGTGGGGCACCATACAAGGGCACTCAGTGACTAGGAAAAAGGGAAGAGAGCCTACAGTTTGTATTAGTTTTCTAGGCTGCCATAACAAAATTATCTACAAACTGGGTGACTTAGAACAACAGAAATTTGTCTCACAGGTCTGGAGGCCAGAGTCCAAAATCAGGGTGTCAGCAGGACATCCTCAAAGGTGCACTAGGAAAGCATCAGTTCCAAGCCTCTCTTCTAGCTTCTGGTAGCGTCAGGTGTTCCTTGACATGGATGGCTATCTTCTCCCTATGTCCCGTCACATTGTCTTCCTTCTGTGTGTATCTCTGTGTCCAAATTTCAGATTTTTATAAGGACACCAGTCATATTGAATTAGGGCCTCACTTAAGCTTGATTACTTCTGTAAACCCCTATCTCCAAATAACATCACAGGTACTGAACATTAAGACTACATTATGTGAATTTGAGAGAGGACATAATTCAATCTGTAATAAAAGTATGTGTATGTGTTGGGCAGGGTCTGAGGGAGAAAGTATGTGAAGATATTTGAATACAGAACTTAACTAATTCACATTATGCCTTTGGTTGGCCCTGCCCGTTCAGTGACCTTGTGCATGAAGAAGCCTTAGCTAGTTTAGGTGTGACTCGTGAAATCAAGAAAGTTAGCTGATCAGGAGGATCAGGTGAATGTCAGAAGAGAGTCAGGCAGCAGTCATGTTCAGAGCAGTCATGAGGTCAGGAATCCAAGCAGATAAGACAAGGGTAGAGAAACAGAGCTTTTAGAAGCCATGAGAAGGCAAGAGATAAGATATCTAAAGAAGCATTTTTTCTCAGCTTTTATTATAAAAATGTTCAGACATATAAAAAAACTTAAAAGAATTGCACAGGAAACTCCCATACACTCAACACCTAGATTCTACAATTAATGTTTCTATATTTGTTTTATCACCTCTCTGTGCATCCCTGTATCTATACTAATCGTGCCTTTTTATTTTCTGTACTTATGATGCTTTGACTAACAAATTCCTAGAGATAGTAAGTGACTAGTCTGCAAACTTGCCTTTCGTTTGCTAACTAACCAATCCAGATCCCACATCCCCACCACCTCCTCTGTGGTGCTTTCACCCTCAGGGCTGCTATTTCCCTGTCATAATCACCCCAGGGCCAGGTACCAAGCAGTTAGAGCCCCTACATCTCAGATCATGTTGAAATTAATCAAACCAGCCAATCCTAAACCTGCTTACCCTTCCTTGCAATTCTTTTCCATGGAAGCCACAATCAAGGCTCTTGCCCACGTTTTCCCTGGCTCTGTCTGCTGCCTAACCAGCCCTGGTACTTCTCCTTGTGGCCTGTGTGGCATGTCATGTCCCCTCCTCTTAGGAACTGTAAAGAGCAAACTATTTTTTCAGTAGCAGTTATATCTTGGTCTATTGGCCTCACCATACCTGAATAATAATAAAACTTACATTTTAAAACACTATTCATTAATCTTACTCATTTGATGCATTTGCTTGTTTTTAAAGTCATCTTTATTGAAGTATAATTTACCTTCAATAAAATTCACCTATTTAAAGCATACAAATGAGTTTTGTTAAAAACAAAACCAAAACCAAAAAAACTGTCCAAAACTACCACCACAATCACAATATAGAACATTTATGTTACCTAAAAAATGTCCTCATATTCCTTTAGAGCCAATCTCATCTTCCCCATCAGCCCCTGAAAACCACTCATCAACTTTCTGTCATTTATAGTTTTGCATTTTCTAGAATTTTATAGCAATGGTGTGTGCTCTTTTCTGTCCATCTTCTTTAAATGAGCACAATAACACTTTTGAGATTCATCCATTTTGTTGCTTGTATCAACAATTCATTCCTTTTTATTGCTGTGTAGTATTCCTTTGTATGGATATACCATAATTTATCCATTCACCAGTTGATGGCAATTTGGATTGTTTCCAATTTTGGGTTACTATGAATAAAGTTATAAACATTAATTACAAATCTTTGTATGGACATATTTTTTTCTTTTCTCATGAGTATATAAGAGTAAGATTGCTGGCTCTTATAGTAAATGCCTGTTTAATGTTACATGAAACTGTCAAACTGTTTTCCAAAGTAGCTGTACCATTTTGTGTTTCCACAGCAATATATGAGTTCCAAAGACTCTGAATTATTGACAAGATTTGGTATTGTCTTTGTAACTTGGGCATTCTGATGCATGTGTAGTGCTGTCCTGTTGTGGTTTTATTGCATTTCCCTAATGACTAATGATGTTGAGCATCTTTTAGATGTACTTATTTTCCATTAGAATATTTTTTGTGTGAGATATGTCCATTTCTTTTTCCATTTTTAAATTTGGCTCTTTGCCTTACTAAGCTGTAAGAGTTCTTTGTATATCCTGGGTAAAAATCCTTTATCAGATATATGTTTTGCAAAAATTTTTTCCCAGTAAAGAAGCAATTCTTAAGTAGGAAATATCTGAGTTCAGAGGTGACAAAGGGTCCCAAGTCCAGTCAGTTGGGTGACTGAGGTCAACAAGTCAGCAATGAGAGTGCTGAATTATGAATCTCATTCAGAGGCAGAAGATCTGGCCCTGCCATGGTTCTTTTACACAGTTCTGGTTAGGAAGAACCACTTGCAGTGCATGAACAGCCCACTGTACATAGTTTTGGGTGACTCTGTCTGGAAGGAAAGAAGTTATATGGAAAGGAAGGTAATGTCCATTTGCAGCAACATGAATGGACTTAGAGATTATCATACTAAGTGAAGTAAGTCAGAAAGACAAATACCGTATGATATCACTTATATATGAAATCTAAACTATGACACAAATGAACTTATCTGCGAAACAGAAACAGACTCACAGACATATAGAACAGACTTGTGGTTGCCAAGGGGGAGGAGAGGTGGAGGAGGTATGGATTGGGAGTTTTGGGTTAACAGATGCAAACTATTATGTATGGAATGAATGGGCAACAAGGTCCTACAGTATAGCACAGGGAACTATATTCAGTGTCCTGTGATGAACCATAATGGAAAAGAATATAAAAAAGAATGTATATATACATATGGCTGTATCACCCTGCTGTGCGGTAGAAGTTAACACAACATTGTAAATCAGCTATACTTCAATAAAAAATAAATAAAAAAGGAAGGCAATGTCAATTCTGGCCACCAGCAAGGAGTGGGATACCATTTTATGGCATTTGCTGCAGGACATTTAAGGAGTAAGGAGAAAAAAGAAGTCAGGAAAAAGAGGGGATTGGTAAGAAACTAACAGGAACTTGGGGGAAATGGGAATGCTGGCCACAGTATCCAGGGAGAAGGTTAGCTTTCAGAGAGCAAGTCCTAATAAGAGAAAAGCAAATTCAGACCCATTCTGGGCAAACATTAGTAGTCCAGGGAAAGGCTAAGTCCAAGGTTAATGGAATGGTAAGGTGAGGGAACATATTCAGAAGTCTAGAGCAGAGAGGGTAGAAGGATCAAGGAAGACAGGATACTTCCAGGAAATCTGTGGGGAAACAAAGCAGGAAGGAAGAAGAGGAAGACTTAGCTTCAAGGCACTAAAACACTGGTAGAAGGAAGTGTTAGTCAGGTGACTCAGAAAAGAAAGGGCCCCTCCTCGGGTACCTGTGATCTTGAGAAATACAGAGAAACCCCTGGCAGAAGATCCTAGAGAGGTAGCTTTACCTTCCCACAGTGGTATTAGGGTAGGTGTGGAAGCCTGCTTCTCAGTTAAGTCACTGCCTATTATGACAGTTTCCAAACCCCACTACTTTGTGGGATTAAAGAGGACTATCAGTGTGCAAATTTACTGACTTTTTATTTTAATTTCAGGAGAGGGGCAGCAGCAGGCTAACTATTTGCCTGTTAGAAACATCGAGAATGAGGCCAAGGTCTGGGGCAGAAACTGACTGGCAGGTTGGGACAAGGGGAGCAAATCCATGACAGTGTGCTGGCCAACCTGGTCTTTTATTATGATGTCAAGGAAGGATGGAACCTGAGGGGTCATAGCTCTGTAACTCGCATTCGCATACTACTTGTATGTTTTGATTCACCTTCCAGAAATTTTTTTTTTTTTTTTTTTTTTTTTTTTTTTTTTTTTTTTTTTTTTTTTTTTTTTTGCGGTACGCGGGCCTCTCACTGTTGTGGCCTCTCCCGTTGCAGAGCACAGGCTCCGGACGCACAGGCTCAGTGGCCATGGCTCACGGGCCCAGCCGCTCCGTGGCATGTGGGATCTTCCCGGACTGGGGCACGAACCCGTGTCCCCCGGTGTCCCCTGCATTGGCAGGCGGACTCTCAACCACTGCGCCACCAGGGAAGCCCCAGAAATGGTTTAATATAAAACTTAGTACGTTTTGTAGACAGAGCCTTAGCAAACATCCTACTCTGCAGTGTCTTAGGGCTGACTTTGTACACATGGAAGTCAGCCAGATCTCATGGGTGGGTCATTAAACTAGAATTATTTTCTTGGCACACTAGTACCTTAATGTGTGATCTTGACCTAAGGCAAGCCATCCACCTGTCAAGAGGAATGACCCCACGGGTAAGGCCTTGCTTCCTCCACTTAAAAGACTATTCTTCAAGAAAGAGGCAATATAATCTCTTCTGGTTTCTACTTGTTTAAAGAGAATATTATGAGGATTCTAAAGATAATATCTGTGGAGGACTTTGAGCCGTTTCAATAACAATGTTGTATAACTGAAGGAGTTGTGGTAGACAAACATTGCGATATTGTAGATCAGCTTTGTATCTATATTCAGATTTCTTTTTAACTTGGTTTGTGTCCAGAGATCTGCACAGGTATAGATAGCAAGTGCATGTTTAACTCAATCCCATCCTTTAAAACAAGGGCATGGAGCAGATTTTCATCAAAGCTCAGGAACCTGAACTGTAGGCTTCCCCTCACAGTGAGAAGTAAAGCTAAGTGATTCCTGTGTGACAAATATTCTAATGAGAACTTCATATGTAATTTGAATTGTTATAATACATCTTTCAGTGAAATGATAGTCAACCAATATTATTTCAAGTGTTATTTCAATGTTACTTCAAGTGCTATAGGTTTTACATAATTATCAATATAAAGGGCTTGGAATTTTTATGAAACATTCTAAGACATGATTTTGGTTCTAACAGTTTATCCTTGACATTAGTATTTAACTCAGAGAATGAGATCAAAGTGCTAAAACGGGATGTTCATGAACTTTGAAGGAGAAAAGATCATTAGGATTTCGAGTGTATGTGTGTGTGTGTGTTTCCTTTAAATTTTAAACATGAGGTGGTTATATAAAGGGGATTTCTAAAAGAGGAAAGGATGAAAATGGGCTGAACATTTCAAACAAAGTTCAGTGTGAAATCAGTAGTATATTCAGTGGGGCTGACAGGGAACAAAGTTGTGGAGGAGAAAGAAGAACAAGAAAATCAGGAAGCAGTAAAAATAATGATTGGGGTCAGGCAGTAACAATAAAATCAAGAAACTTGAATCTGACGGAAAAAACCATGGGTAGCTATAAAAGGGGCATTTGAAATAGGAAATGATGTGAGAGAAGAAGATAATTTTAGTATAGTTAAATGAGGTAGCAGCTATGGGTGTGAAGAGAGAGGATTAATTTTAAATGTGTCTCAGAAGTAAGAGAAAAAATGTTTTGAGGGGTGGGGGAGGATTGATGAGAAAAACCTGGTTCAGTGTTGTATGGTTATTTCAAGCAAAAGTCTTCCTAGAATGTTATGGCCATTTTTGGACACTGGGCTCTCATAGGAGCATTGATGAACTGGAGGTCATTCAAGACACCAGTGTGGTGAAAAATGTGTCAATGGTGCCTCCACCTAGGGAGTTAAGGTGACATGGCAGCTCTCCTCGAACATCTGCCAATGGAAGAAAAATCACACTTGGCTCTAAATTGTTTAAAAGAAAGAAATAGACCCATGGAACGTTAGAGGGAAGCAGATCTTGCTGAATGTAATGTTCTGCCAATTAGATGTGCCCCTGTAACAGAATGGGCTATTATAAAGTAATGTTTCCCATCTTTGCAAGTATTTAAGCAGAGGATATTCAATAACCCTAGTAACTAATAATAGAATGGTTTCTTTTATCTTAAAATGTCCTTTCTGACTAGAGGAACATGTGGTTTGTGGACAGTGAATTCAGGTCCTAACAGCTGTGATGCTGCGCTCTGATCTTCTTCCCAGGGGACTACTTTCCCAGCACCCCACCACCACCCCCGCCAGGGGGAGAGGAAGACAGACATGCTTGTGATGACTGTCATTTTGTCACATTCCATTGGCTGTTGTGTTCAGTGTCAGCTACTGCTTTTTACTTCTCCTTACCTATTATTACTTCTGGGCCCCCAACAAAAGTTTCTGAAGGCCTTTTCTCCTCCTTATTAATTATAACATGATATTAGTCAGGGTCCAAGCAGAAACAGACAAGCAGTCAAACTGGGTAATTTGAGGAGAGTTTAATAAAGGAGCTGCTTACAAAAGTGTGGGCAGGGTTTACAGAAACTAGCAAGGTATGGTGCAGTCCCCCAGGACTTGTGTAATAGGAGCCTTTACCACCCCAGGCCTGAAGATCAAGGGATGGAGCTGTTTCAGACCCTGCAGAGTGTGGTTATATGCAGAGAACTGCCTGAAAGGAAAGTTTGCAGCCAATGCACAGCAAGAGAGCCAGGGGAAGAAATAGCCCAACCTCACTCTTCTGCTGGTGCTTTCCACTGCCAAACCTGACAATGAGCTGGGAAGGAAGGGAGTAGGCTGACATCTGTATGGGTTAGCTTCCTGGGGCACAAAGCAGGGTGGAGCTGAGGAGAGACAGAGTCTGGAGGGGCTAATGGAAGAAACCACAGAAAGTAAATTCTTTTCTAAGTTATGGCTGGTGCTTGAGCAGTATTTGTACTGTTAGGAATGCAGCAATGTGTCTTGGAAGAGCTCAGGGCCTCAACCCTCTGCTAACCACCATGAGCCCATGCCTGCCAAGGTTACAGCTCTCTTCAGGGATTTTCCTGATGGTTAGTGTTTAGTGCCCTCCACCTTCAAGGAAAGGGCACATAGTAATTTTATAGAAAGGAGGACATGCATGTAGACGTCCTTCATTTTAGTTAAGTATTAGTTTCCCTATCTTGGAGAAGAAGAGAAATGCCTAGACAGAAATGCAGGCTTTTTATGAAGTAATTGAAGCCAAAGCTTGAGACCTCTCGCTTGCTTGGATCTCTGTGAGCATTGGGGGTTGAGAATGTTCTAAGTGGAGAGAGAGTCAGATTGCATTTCTATGTAAACTTTTCTGGTAAATTGCCTAGAGAAGTCAGAAAAAAGGGATCTGGACTTCCAAGCCTCCTGTAATTTGTCAAGAATCCTTTTCTTATCCTATAAATATTCAATTTTGTACCTAACTTTCTATTTGTAATTTTATATTCTTTTTTTTAAAAAGGATCAACCAAATAATATCAGCTTTAGCCCTCACAAGACCGGGATCCACTTTACCTGTGTGGAATTTTAATTATACTCAAACTAGGTCAGATGTCAGTTTATAATGTAGGGATGTGTGTGGCTTCGGTATGGAGAGTCAAAGGGACTTTGTATGAAAGCACGTGGAAAGTATATGCACAAGAGAGAACGAGCATATGTGCAGGTGGTACCTGTGGATAAAAGAATGGCTCCCAGCTACTAGCACATGAGCATCGAGGAATCAAAGTTTACCCTTTGCCACCTTTTCACTGCTGCTCCATCTCTCTCTTTCACATTAGTGTTCCTTGAACACACATTTTACCTGAGACATCCATCTCTTAACCACATCTAGGGCTTTGAGTCTCTTTACAACTTTGTTCCCCTTCCCCTTGCACCACTTCCATCCCTAGAAGCTGCCATTCTCAACTAGAGAGGGCAAGTAAATTGCCCAAGGTTATAGATTGGTAAGGGTCACAGCAGTGTTTGCACTCAGGTGTCTCTATCTTGGAATCTGTATTCTTAACCACTGTGCTAGTGCTTCTCAGAACATGGGCCATTGACCAGCTGCATCAGGGTCATCTGGGGGTGCCTGTTAAAGTGCAGATTCCTGGGTCCCACTTCATATCTGCTTAAATGATGAAAGGCAGCCTGTTTTATGAAGATCTAGTGAAGGAATATTCTAAGCAGAGAGAACAGCAGCTGCTGAGATGGGAATAAGTAAGGACCAGAATGAAGGCCAGTGAGGCTGGAGCACAAGGAGACCAGAGAGATGGAGAGGGCCAGATCATGAGGATCCAGAGGCTTTGGATATTTCATTTAGTTAAACAGGAAGCTCCAGGTCAGTTGTAAGAAGAGATGAGTAATAATCCCTGCCTTATGTTTTAACAAATGGCAGCTGCCCACTAAAGAGCTGTAGAGTTGTGGAGTTGTTGCAGGAAAGCAGCTGCCCAGCCAGAGCATCTCTCTGCATCAAGAGAGGCCATGGATGAATTCTTGCCATTGGAATGGGAGCAGGAGCAATTTATGCATCACTCTTGGGCAAAAGTATCAAAGGAGTAGATGTGCCTGCTTTGTTCTCTCTTCCCCCTTCCACCAGCTAGATGGATGTTAACTTCATGTATTGAAGATAATTGTACTTTACCCTGTCCCCGCCTGGCACTGACAAGGAACTCTTATATGAGACTATTAGGTGAGCTAGAAATAAAATGCATGTTACTCAGATTTTGGGGTTTCCTTGTTCCAGTAGCTACTGTTACCTTAAACAATGCAAGTCACATGACTTACGCTTTGCCAGGATCACGTTGGCTGCTGTATGGAGAATAGCTTGGAAGTGCTAGGGGGTGGCAGCAAAAGTGGGAGCAGAGAGACCAGTTAAGTAGTCCTAATGGGACTGATGATGACTTAGATTTGGTTGGCAGCATCGGAGTGGTATAAAGTGGAGATACTAGGTATATTTCGGAAGAATTTTCTCTGAAACCAGCAAGGTATATGGATGGATTGGATGTTGGGTGTACCAGTAGAGCAAAACCAAGGATTGTGTGGTTTGCAGCTTGAACTCACTGAAGAAAACAGATTCCATTTTTTCAGATGGAGACCAGAACTCCCAAAAATGTCCTCTGCTGGGGCTTCCCTGGTGGCACAGTGGTTGCAAGTCCACCTGCCGATGCAGGGGACACGGGTTCGTGCCCCAGTCCGGGAAGATCCCACATGCTGCGGAGCGACTAGGCCCGTGAGCCATGGCCGCTGAGCCTGCGCGTCTGGAGCCTGTGCTCTGCAACGGGAGAGGCCACAACAGTGAGAGGCCCGCGTACCACAAAAAAAAAAAAAATCTCCTCTGCTTACAGTTCTCTTAGTCAACTCAGTTCGCTCTGAACGATCCAGCTGTGGCCCTTAGACCACATTATTTATCACTTGTGGTCTCATCCATACTCTAAAGACCCCACGTTGATGCTAAAAGAAAAACTTGGCCTACACTCTCTCAGCCTGAACAACTGACAACTTGATAAAAAGAAACTTGTAAACATGAAAAATGACAATTTTAACCTCACATGGGTTTGGTTTACTTTTCTCATTCTTATCATGCTGGAGGACAGATAGAGAAGGATTGTGTCTTTCATATCTTCAGTTGGGAAATAAGGTGATGGTGCTAATCATAGGGTTTCTGTTAGTTCTGGGCTGACCTTGAGTTGGAGCATGGTTACAACACACTTTATGACCATAACAGCTCTGACAGGATTTATGTTTATTGCTTCCTTTCGCCTCTCTGTCCACTGAATGTGGGTCTACTCAGTGTCACAGTGTCTCAGGGCAGGACTCTGTCTATCTGATTCTGCACTGGGCTTCACTTGCCATGGTGCCTCTGACAGAGCTGAGTAACTAGGACCTTTGAAAAATAATGCCCTGTGAAAGAGGGACAAGGTACAGGAAAGAGAAGTAATATGAATGAAAGAGAGAGATGAGTAGATGTGAAAAAAGGAGGAAAAAGATATGATAGTTGGTCATTTATTTATCAGTTAACCAAAGAGAGTATATATCAGGGTTTTACTTTAAGACCTTTGCTTCACTGTTGTACAAGTTCAATCGGGAAGCATTAGATAACGGCCCTTAATCTTAGGAGGTTTGCAGTCCAATCGTGGATACTCAATGCAGATGGAACAATGATTCTCTAACAGGATTAGACCACACTAGTAATGCTTTAGGACTTGGAGATGAAGCTGCTTTGTCAGCCCGGAGTGGTCAGCCTGTTATAGTTTTCCCCATGGGCCTCAGGAGGGGTGGCTATTTCATTTGGAACATGGTCATGGGAGGATCCCTGTGTCTACCTGAGGACAGTAAAAGAGAACCCCTAGAAAGGTCAGATACCTGGAGCTGGTCCCAAAAGACAGGCTTTGCATGTGAATACATATTATGTTTTAGGGGAAGTCCTGTAGTTTATTCCTTCACTTCCGACTGCCATTATTAGCACTTGAGTCCTCTGTGATCATCACTGCCATCCATAAGCATGTGCAAGTGGAACTAAGCCAAATCCCCAGCTGTGAGAAAGTTTGTCCCTTCAATCATAGGGAAGAAGAAGATTGAGGGTGAAGGGAGAAGGTAAAGAAAGGGGAAGCTCATTAAATAGCCCTTGAAAAGCTATTTCTGCTGATCCATCACTTCCTATTCTCCCATCCATGCCCTTGTCTCTTCCTTTCTCATATACTCTATAATTCTCTGTTTCTAGCCCAGTCACTGAGAATTGAATATGAGTGGTTCTGTAACCAACCAAGTGAGAGAAATGAGCAGTAGTATTGACTATATAAAGACTTTTGTTCATTCATTCATTCACTCATGGTGTCTAATCCAAAGATGAAGAAGACACAATCCTTGTCATCAAACTGCTCTACCTGTGAAAACCATAATAGTTAATGAGGTAGCAGAAGTGTGAGAACAAGGTACTCTGGATGCAACAAGGAGTGACCAATTAGTCCTGTGGGTGTGTCTTTTCGTCTGTGTGTCTGTGTGTTGTATGCAAGCACACTATGACAAAAGGCAAGTTTCACAAAGGACATGATATTAGAGGACTTTTGAAAGATGAGTCAGAATTCATCGTGCAGAGAAGGGGGAAAGGCAGAGGAGAGGAAGAACAAGAAATAGCCTGTGAAAAGGCATTATAGTCTATTAAGTCAAGGAATTCTGTCCCTAGGATATTCTTGGCTGAAGAAATCAGGATGTGTCATCATACCATAATATAATGATCTGCCAATAGCAGTAATGACCTATATTGTAACCGTGGAATCTCCCACTGGTGTCATTAGTAATGTGACCTGGAAATGTGAATATATCCTGTCATAAAGTTATTTGTAACATAAGGCAGGGTTTATACTTTGTTTTATCTGCTTTAGTTTTATTTTCAACCAATAATTTGTTAAATGTACCATTTACCAGGTATAATGTAGTTGATTTGCTACAAATGAAAAGCTGGAAAAATTGATGGTAAATAATCTACACAAAACTCAGATAAAACCATTTGAGTCTCCCACTAGATGGCATAGGAAGAACCTAGAATAGCATAATACCTAATTCTCATACTAGGCTCAATAAAAAGTTTTTATTTCTATAGTTGCATAATTCTGAGCATTTACTCCTAAAAACAAATACTCTATAAATAATATCTCTATAATTATATTTCTTTATTAACAATGATTTAAAGTAGGTAATAAATGTATGTGGTTTAAAATTCATAGCAAATAGGAGAATATGGTGAAAGTTTATTAAACTCTTTTTTTAAATAAATTAAAACCATTCTTTTTTCATCAAACTGCTTTTTTAAATTCATTCTTAGTTTTTGTAGGCTAGCATTTTTCCAAATGGGTTCCTGGGAAGCCCAAGTCAGAGTTTATCTGAGTGACATCACTCTCACAGATTCCTGACTTGGAAAAGAAAATAAAAGTTAATAATTCTGTATTATTGTGACCCTGGAAGACAAGGCACTATCATCCATGACCTGCAGACTTTTTAGAGCCATCAAGAGTGAAGCAATACATATTTACTGATTAGGAGTAAGGGATAAATATCATGTGACCTGTGTAAGTCAGTACACATTACTTTAGGGACACTAATTAAAGTATTGCCCAAAGTAAAAAGAATCCCTACCAACACTATTCTCTAACACTTGGCCATTAATAACAGTACCTGTCTAATCCCCGTACAAATACTCAAAACATGGAGTCCTAATAAATTTCCTCTTCACATGAACCTCACCCAAACCCTAGCCTAACTCTATGAATGTTGATGGAATGTGAATTTTGATAAGCTACCATAAGTGAATTGTGTGTAGCCAAAGCTGTATCTGGAAAATACAGATGGCTTCACAGGCGAGTTCTATCAAACATTTAGAGAAGAGCTAACACCTATCCTTCTCAAACTCTTCCAAAATATAGCAGAGGGAGGAACACTCCAAAACTCATTGTACAAGGCCACCATCACTGATACCAAAACCAGACAAAGATGTCACAAAGAATGAAAACTACAGGCCAATATCACTGATGAACATAGGTGCAGAAATCCTCAACAAAATACTAGCAAACAGAATCCAACAGCACATTAAAAGGATTCTACATTTATCCCAGGAATGCACGGATTCTTCAATATATGCAAACCAATCAATGTGATAAACCATATTCACAAATTGAAGGATAAAAACCATATGATCATCTCAATAAATGCAGAAAAAACTTTTGACAAAATTCAACACCTATTTATGATAAAAACCCTCCAGAAAGTAGGCACAGTGGGAACTTACCTCAACATAATAAAGGCCATATGTGACAAACCCACAGCCAACATCATTCTCAATGGTGAAAAACTGAAACCATTTCCACTAAGATTAGGAAGAAGACAAGGTTGCCCACTGTCACCACTAGTATTCAACATAGTTTTGGAAGTTTTAACCACAGCACTCAGAGAAGAAAAAGAAATAAAAGGAATCCGAATCAGAAAAGAAGAAATAAAACTGTCACTGTTTGCAGATGATGTGATACTATACATAGAGAATCCTAAAGATGCTACCAGAAAACTACTAGAGCTAATCAATGAATTTGGCAAAGTAGCAGGATACAGAATTAATGCACAAAAATCTCTTGCATTCCTATACACTAATGATGAAAAATCTGAAAGAGAAATTAAGGAAACACTCCCATTTACCATTGCAACAAAAATAATAAAATACCTAGGAATAAACCTACCTAAGGAGACAAAAGACCTGTACTCAGAAAACTATAAGACACTGATGACAGAAATTAAAGATGATACAAACAGATGGAGAGATATACCATGTTCCTGGATTGGAAGAATCAGCATTGTGAAAATGACTATACTACCCAAAGCCATCTACAGATTCAATGCAATCCCTATCAAACTACCAATGGCATTTTTCACAGAATTAGAACAAAAAAAATCTTAAAATTTCTATGGAAACACAAAAGATCCCGAATAACCAAAGCAATCTTGAGAAAGAAAAACAGAACTGGAGGAATCAGACTCCCTGACTTCAGACTATACTACAAAGCTACAGTAATCAAGAAAGTATGGTACTGGCACAAAAACAGAAATACAGATCAGTGGAACAGGATAGAAAGCCCAGAGATGCATATATGGTCACCTTATCTTTGATAAAGGAGGCAAGAATATACAATGGAGAAAAGACAGCCTCTTCAATAAGTGGTGCTGGGAAAAATGGACAGCTACATGTAAAAGAATGAAATTAGAACACTCCCTAACACCATACACAAAAATAAACTCAAAATGGATTAAAGACCGAAATGTAAGGCCAGACACTATAAAACTTTTAAAGGAAAACATAGGCAGAACACTCCTTGACATAAATCACAGCAAGATCCTTTTTGACCCACCTCCTAGAGAAAGGGAAATAAAAACAAAAATAAATAAATGGGACCTAATGAAGCTTAAAAGCTTTTGCACAGCAAAGGAAAACATAAACAAGATGAATAGACAACCCTCAGAATGGGAAAAAGTATTTTCAAATGAAGCAACTGACAAAGGATCAGTCTCCAAAATATACAAGCAGCTCATGCAGCTCAATATGAAAAAAACAAACAACCCAATCCAAAAATGGGCAGAAGACCTAAATAGACTTCTCTCCAAAGAAGACATACAAATGGCCAAGAGGCACACGAAAAGCTGCTCAACATCACTAATTAATAGAGAAATGGAAATCAAAACTACAATGAGGTATCACCTCACACCAGTCAGAATGGCCATCATCAAAAAATCTACAAACAATAAATGCTGGAGAGGGTGTGGAGAAAAGGGAACCCTCTTGCACTGTTGGTGGGAATGTAAATTGATACAGCCACTATGGAGAACAGTATGGAGGTTCCTTAAAAAACTACAAATAGAACTACCATACGACCCAGCAATCCCACTAGTGAGAAAACCATAATTCAGAAAGTCATGTACCACAATGTTCATTTCAGCACTATTTACAATAGCCAGGACATGGAAGCAAACTAAATGTCCATCAACAGATGAATGGATAAAGAAGATGTGGCACATATATACAATGGACTATTACTCAACCCTAAAAAGAAACGAAATTGAGTTATTTGTAGTTAGGTGGATGGACCTAGAGTCTGTCATACAGAGTGAAGTAAGTCATAAAGAGAAAAACAAGTACTGTATGCTAACACATATATATATATGGAATCTTAAAAAAAAAAGGTTCTGAAGAACGTAGGGGCAGGAGAGGAATAAAGACGCAGACGTAGAGAGTGGACTTGAGGACACAGGGAAGGGGAAGGGGAAGCTGGGAAGAAGTGAGAGAGTGGCATGGATATATATACACTACCAAATATAAAATAGGTAGCTAGTGGGAAGCAGCCATATAGCACAGGGAGATCAGTTTGGTGCTTTGTGACCACCTAGAGGGGTGGGATAGGGAGGGTGGAAGGGAGATGCAAGAGGGAGGGGATATGGGGGTATATGTATACATATAGCTGATTCACTTTGTTATACAGCAGAAACTAACACACCACTGTAAAGCAATTATACTCCAATAAAGATGTTTAAAAAAAAAAAGGATGCCTTTTCAGAATCTCCTGGAGTACTTGTTTTAATGCAGATGCCCGGGCCCAACAGGAGATCACTGAATCACAACTCTGGATTGCTTGACCAGGAGTCCAGAGCTGAAAACATGAGTGAACCCATTTCCAAGCACACTTGAAACCACCACGGACACTCCACGAATCACAGGGAGATTTGAAGAACTCAAGATGTGAGTTCCTAAACATGTCCAGAAACAACACAATTTGGGCCTTGACATTAATGTGGTCTCATTTTCTGTTGTTTATCTTAGATAAGGATCAATTTATAAGTGTCTTCTCTGAGAATGAACAGAGGGAATTAACTGACTGAAGGCACTGAGTATGGTTTCTACTTAAACAGTTTTTTTACGGGAAAGTATTTATCTGAGATGCTTCATTTCATCATTAAGGTTTTTTTGTTTTGTTTTGTTTTTTTATGGGAGGAGTGGCTCTGTATTAGTTATGTTCTGCTGCATAAAAATATTATTCCAGAACAAAGGTGAGATACTCAGAAACTGTGAGATAGGAACCTGGAAGCAGACTGGCTAGGTGGTTCTGTCCCAGGGTCTCTCCTGAGGTTGCAGTCAGATGACAGCCAGGGCTGGGGGCATCTAAAGGCTTGAGCAGGGCTGGAGGCTGTCCAAGATGACTCCCTCACATGGTGACTGGCAGGCGGGCTCAGTTCTCTGCCATGTGGACTTCACAGAGCAGTTTACAACACAGCAGCTGACTTCTCTCAAAGTGAACGATGAGGGGGGAGAGAGAAGGAGGGGGCACCATCAAGACAAAAGTCCCAATGTATTTTAGGCCTAGTATCAGAAGTGACACACCCTCACACACCCACACCTCCATTGGTCATACAGATGGACCAGGTTCCATGTGGCTGGCTACACCAGCCCCAGGAGGCCATCTTGGAAGCTGACTACCACAGGCTCCAAGAAAAAAATAAATTCAAGATGGCCTGATGCTTTTAATGTACCAAAAAGAGATTTATATTTCCATTGCAGGGTTTGGGAATAAGGAACGGATGCAGAGAAAATAAACCAAACCCAAAACATGAGGCAGTTATCAAGTGCAAGAAAAACAAGAGGTTGTACAAAAAAGGAGATGTAATCACATTACATTACTCAGCTATGAGTAGTATGTGCAAAGAAAGAATAACGCAGACATTGAATTCTGATTCAATGAAAATGAGAAGACAGGTGGAAGGAAAGTGTTGGAGAGGCTATGTGCGAGGGAACAAACTCTCAAGCCCCATGGCAGAAAGTCAATGGATAATTTCTAAATCTGCAGGCTCTTCTGAGACTCCCTGGGGGCACGGCTTTGGCCTCTGTGCCTTCTTGCTCCTTTCAGCCGCAAGGCAGGGGCCCCTTGGACTCCCAGGTTCCTGCGGATATAGTCTGGGGAGCGGATGTCAGCCTGGTGCAGGGGGTCCAGGATCCGAAACTTGCAGCAGCCATGGGTCAGGCGCACGACTGCCTCCAGGCTCATTTTGTGGCCCACAGAGACATAGAGGGGCTTGGTGCTGTGGTCGTGGCTCTTCAGTGCCATGCCCAGAATGGTCCCGGAACCTCCCATCAGAGGAAATGGCTCCAGCCTTCAGGAGCCATATCTTCTCCTTGTGCAGAGCATTGTTCTCCAGCCCGTCCACCTGCAGGAGTTTCTTGGCCACCCCGATGCTGGACAGGTATGTGAGGACACCAAGGTGGCAGGCCACCCCATAGCCTCGGTGGTGTAGCACCCCATTTCCATCCACAGAAAGGACCTGGGGCATGAGGTGGGGCTCCTTCTGCTGCAGCCACTGTACCACGTCCACCAGGAAGGTCACCTCTCGGAAGGCCAGGAAGCCTGACACATAGGGACCTGTCAGACTCATCATGCGACAGTCCTCATACATCACCTTGAGCTCAGGGTAGCTGAGCACCACCAGGGAGGCACAGGAGCTGACACCGTCGCCCTTCACAAAGGACACGTCCACGCCCCCGACCCTCTGCAGGCCCAAAAAGGCGGGGTCCCGTTGCCAAGCCTCTGTGTCCCTGTCCACGACAAGGGTCTTCAACAGGGCTTGCTCCCGTTTCCAGAGCGACAGTGTTTCCTCTGACGGCCTCCCAGCTGCCTTTTGGGCCATGGCACGGCCCTCCATCATTAAGTTTTAATACCAGCAAAAGGTGATGAGGCTCTTCCACTGCCTGGTCTTCCCTAACTCATTAAAGCATAGAACTATCATAAGTCAAAATGCAGAGAAACACCAACATGGAGTCTCCACATGTGCTGGTAAATGTTGTTGCTTCAAAGCAGAATTAAGTTTAGGGAACTTGTATAGAAAGGTCAGAAACTGAGATTTTTTCTTTTATGTTTGTTGGTATATGTGTGTGTGTGTGTGTGTGTGTGTGTGTGTGTGTGTGTGTAAAGGACATAGTTTCTGCAATAAGTCCAACATTATGCTGGAAATGTAAATGTTTTATTTCCTAATTATCATAATAGCTCTGCTGGGTAGTAATTATTGTGTTACTCCATTATACAGTGTAGGAACCTGAAGCTTGAGTAACTTGCCCAAGGTCATATAGCAAGGAAAGTCACAAGGCAAAGAAAGATCTTGAACCTCCAAATTTCATGATGTTTCCATTATACCATGCTTATAAAGAAACATGGAAAGAAATTAATACATAAAAGAAAGATATTAAATGTTAAAACTCCCATGACAATTTTTTCCTTTGCAATCTCAGAATTATCCAGTAGGCTGTACCCCTGAATCAGTTTTCTATTGAAACCCCAAGCCATTAAACAGTGATTTTCTTAAGTGCTTCAGTTTTTTTGTTTTTTTTTAAATTTTTATTTAGTTTTGGCTGTTTTGGGTCTTTGTTGCTGCGTGCAGGCTTTCTCTAGTTGCAGCTAGCCGGGGCTACTCATCTTTGTGGTGTGCAGGCTTCTTATTGCAGTGGCTTCTCTTGTTGTAGAGCAGGGACTTTAGGCACATGGGCTTCAGTAGTTGCAGCACACTGGCTCAGGAGTTGTGGCTCACGGGCTCTAGAGCGCAGGCTCAGTAGTTGTGGCGCGTGGGCTTAGTTGCTCTGAGGCATGTGGGGTCTTCCCAGACCAGGGCTCAAACCCGTGTCCCCTGCGTTAGCAGCCGGATTCTTAACCACTGCATCACCAAGGAAGTCCCCAGTTGTTTTTTTGTTTTTTGGGTTTTTTTTTTGCGGTACGCGGGCCTCTCACCATTGTGGCCTCTCCCACCGCGGAGCACAGGCTCCGGACGCGCAGGCCCAGCGGCCATGGCCCATGGACCCAGCCGCTCTGTGGCATGTGGGATCCTCCTGGACCAGGGCACGAAACCAAGTCTCCTGCATCGGCAGGCGGACTCTAAACCACTTGCACCACCAGGGAAGCCCTCCCAGTTGGTTTTTTATATATAAATTATTTTAAATGAAGTCTGTAACAATAATTTACAAATTTTTATATGTACACCTGAAAGTCAAAAGAAAATATTGTTTTTCATGCATTGGTTTTAGGTCCTTAACTGATATTTTAGATTAAAATAGTACCCTATTAAAATTGTTTGTGAAAATTATTGATGCTTCCACAGCTAGGGACAAAGGTTTATTTTATTCCACCCCTGTGAAAGCCAAGCCCTTTCATCACAGGCTCCCATACAGGCTTAGCTTGATTTACAGAACCGTGATTAGTTTATCAGTATGGCTCCAAATGTAGCCAAGGCACAGTTATTTTAGAATCACCTAAGACTGTTGTTCTCAAAACATGGTCCCCAACCAGCAGCATCAGCATCACCTGGGATCTTGTTAGGCAAACTCTCAGGCCCCACTCCAGACCTATGAATCAGAAACTCTAGATTCTGAGGTCCAGAAATCTGTGTTTTAACAAGCCCTCAGAGTGATTCTGATACACACTGATGTCTGAGGACCACCAACCTAGGATAGTTATTGAAAGCAGAGACTTCTGCTCCTCACCCAAACTGAATCAGAATTTCTGGGGTCTAGAAATTTATATTTTAAAACAAATATCCTAGTGATTCTTAGACACAAAAAAGTTTGAGAACCACACTGGTCCATGTGGTGTGATTTGAGAGAACAGAAAGGATCCTTCCCTTAACATCTCTTTCCACTTATTGATCAAAAGTTAATTAATTTGTAGAATTAAGCAAGGATATCTTCATTAGTTTCTAAATTCATTAAGTCATAAATATTTTAGAGTGAATTTATGTTATTAACTAGATATTTCACCTTAATGGGAAAACTAGGAGAGTGGGCAATTAAAAGGGAGAATGTTACAAAGAAAGGCTACAAAAGCCTAACTGGAATACTTTGCCTTATAGTCACCTAAGATCTGAATTCAGATACAGTACCTCATATTTTTCATTAGGGGGATGTCATAGTTTCTGTGTAACATCTTCAGCATCACATCCTTTGGTCAACTCCCACCCCCGAAAAAGAGAACCTAAGTCTACTTGGCAGTAATCAAGCAATATTTATATTCTGAGTATAGGTAATAATGTATTGCGGTGTTTATTTGGTGTGGGGTTTTTTGGTTTTTAGTGTAAATAGAACCTATATATTCAAGGGCAAAAAACCAAAACATGAGCACATAGGAAAATTAATCTCATTTACTTTGTAATATCACTTAAACTCTTTTCAGACAGTATATACTCAGCCAACTGACCAGACTAGGCTCTATTTGACTTCCTGTTGCTTCAAAACAAATACAGATACAACATGGATGATCCTCAAAAAACATTACATATGAAAGAATGCAGATACAAAAGGACACATATTGTATGGTTCCGTTTATGTGAAATATCCAGAATAGGCAAATCCATAGAGATGGCAGATTAGCCATTGTCAGGGGCTAGGGGAGGGGGTAATGTGGAGTGACTGCTTTTTGAGCAGTGGTGATGAAAATGTTCTAGGACTAGATCGGTAGTAATGGTTGCACAACATTGTGAAGGCACTAAATGCCACTAAATTGTACACTTTAAAATGACAAATTTTATGTTATGTGTGTTTTCCACAATAAGAAACAAATACATACACAAAATAAAATCTTCCCTCAAAGGATGAAGATTGATAGTACTCAGGATATAGAAAAAGATGAGCCGTTGGAGTAGAAGGGAATTCTAATAATATATGCCAAAATGTTTTAAGCAGTGACAGTAAATTTGGGAAGAGTCAGGTTACAATGTTAAAAGCCAGCTCTCACTTAGATATATCCTTTGGCTTGCCAAAAACTAAAGCAAAAGCAAACAAAGCTAAAAATTCCTTAAAATCTCCCCACAAACAGCTACAGCACAGCATATATTGATATAATTGTGATTAGCACATTCATAGTCAGGCCAATCAGAGTCCCAAGAGGTCTTCATAGTGGGCGGGACTTCCTAGGCAACGGCCCACAACTGGTTTCTCATGTATCTCCACAGAAAGACATGGAGTGGGTTTCATGACTTACCCCTACCCTGACCCCTTTGCCACCAAGCCCCCAGGGCAAATATGGGTCCCTCCTATGAAGAAATGTAATAATGAAATCTTACACTGGCATTAATTTAATGCCTATCAGTGTCTATGTAACTAAAAATAAAGGCTATTCTCACTTTAATTTACTCCTTCAGGGAACTCAGAGATATTTACAGCTGTGACCTCAATTCTTGCTCTTTTCTATTCTCCCTCCTACTGTCTAGAAATCAAATTACCCTCCTAAAAATTTATCGTGTCCCATCAGGATTAGATTAAAAACTTTGTGTCTGAAAGCTTCAACTGAAAAACTGGAGAAGGTTGTGAACTGCTTTGGAATGAGACAAAATGGTGTCTGCTGTGCCTTCTGAAGAAGGGCTGCTCTTTGTGTGGGCGATTTTGTGAAATTCTTTGTCACCCACGCTACCCATTACAATGTTCAAAACATTCACATATCTGATGCAGAGGAAATGTAGCTGGTGCTGTATTTATTCCTGTTACCTCCTGTCTTGAAGCGAAATGCCAGTGCTTCATGCAGCCCAGAGTGGTAAACGTCAGCTGGGAAGAAGCCTTTATTTAGGGAATTTATCAGAAAATGAATTTCTGAAGACCAATATTAAGAAAGTGGAAGCACTGTTTACAAAGTATACCATTGGTGAAAATAGATATTTTTAATGGTCAATTTCTGTTGCATTCATGAGCAGCATCACTTCTATTGTGGTCTCCTATATTTGTAAATTATACGCAGATTATTCCACTTCGGATGCCCACCAACTGTGTGCATTCATAAAACAGATTTTTGTGCTGTTAAGGAGACATGATATAGGCTGAGGATTTGATACAGTGCTAATAAAATTAAATTTTTATTTTATTTATTTATATTTTTTGTGGTACGTGGGCCTCTCACTATTGTGGCCTCTCCCGTTGCAGAGCACAGGCTCCGGACGCACAGGCTCAGCGGCCACGGCTCACGGGCCCAGCCACTCCGCGGCATGTGGGATCTTCCCGGACCGGGGCACGAACCCGTATCCCCTGCATCGGCAGGCGGATTCTCAACCACTGCGCCACCAGGGAAGCCCTAAAATTAAATTTTTAAAAAGACCTGCCAAATGGGTAAGATGTTTGCCCTATATTAGTGACTATCATTTTGATGTGAAATCCACTTTAATGAACACCTGACAAAAAAACCTTTTAAAGGAATGATTATCTTTGACATGAATATATTCAGCTACTGTTTATACAATGAAATCTTAACTAGCTGGTAAAAATGGCACAATATTACGATGAGTATAGATAACAGTATATAAAGAAAATGTAAAGACTGCCTGAAGAGTTAATGACTAATTCTGTTGTCTGAGCTGGTGCCTCAGTGACGATTTGCTCTGAGAAAAGCTTATGTTTATGGTATTTTGGGTGCAGTCTGTACATTTGAATTTTACCTAGGGCCTCATCAGTGCTGTGTATAAATTACAGAAATTACCAAAGCAAGAAACCTTTATGTTTGCATTCTATTTTCAGATATAAGGTAAGGTAATTATAATTTATTACCCAGTAGCTGTATTTTATGTCTTAAAATTGAAAGATAAGGTAAAAAATGGAAAGTATTTGAGTATGAAGGTAATGATACTTAAAAATGTTGACCTCATTGCATTTTTCACCTTTAGATGACATGCTAAAGCAAAGGTAAATAACTATTTTATTACACAGTGCTCTAATTATGTTCAGAGAGAAGGAATGAAAACTATAAATGGTTATAAAATATAGGCCATAATGACAGGTTAAGTTATTATTAGCCTGAAGAAAAGAAGGCTAAGTTTCGAATTTGTGAGTCCACAACTAAAGAAAAGATACGTAAACAGGCAATCTATTCATTGTTCTTCATTTCCACAGAAGACAGCAGTTACATTAAATTGGTTAAGTAAAGAACATTCTCAGCAGTGTGGCAAAGAATAACAAAAGAAAATACAAAATACTTCTCCTTGATGACTTTGAACAAAGAGGACATGCACTATAGGTAAAAATTTCCCTAGTGGCTGAGGTTTGAATGATATGCTTCTTGCTGATCATGTGATTCTATGGAAACCTATTCTCTAAAATAATGCAATGCTGTGTTGTCCCAAGCAGGTGGAAATGTCTTTTGTGTTTAATGTAAATTAAATGGTTTTAGCATTGAACTGCACTAATTTAGGAAGTTCCCACAGGTCATCAGTGAAATCCAAATGAGGACTGTGCATTCTCAGTGCCTCCCAGTTAATCATAGAGGAGGACATTAGGGAGAAGTTGGAAATGTAAACAAAAGGATTGAAAAATGGATAAGGACATTAAATAAAACTATTTTAGAACAATGATTTTCAATCTTGGTTGCAATTATAAACATTTGGGGCAGTTTTTCAAAAATACCAATGCCGGAGTCCTGCTGGCTTGGGCTAGGACCCTGGGATAGGTCTTTTTAGAGCGAGGTTTGAAAATCACTGTTTAGGACTTTTAAGGATCTTCAACGCTCATAAAATCAAGCAAAGTATGATGTAAAAAAATCTCGACACCATCTATTTTTTGAGTATTTTTTTAACATAAAATACAAATAAATACTATCAACTGCCCATCTAGTCACAGACCCATGATTGGCATGATTTAGTAGAAGTGTATGATGTAGTACTAAGAAGATGAACAATGAATCAGAACAGGTGCAACCTAGCCCTGGCTCCACCATTGGTGAGATGTGTGACTCTGGACAAGTTACTTTTTCACTCTGGACTTTAATTTCTTCATTCATAAAGTGAGGGAACTAAATGGCCTTCAGGTCTCTTCTGGTTTCCTGATTCTCTGGCAATATGTGACGGTTGTGCAGCTTTTTGCAGAAATCTGTGCTTAAAACATATTTTCCAGTTTGAAAGTTATAGCAACAGCCTTACAATAGAGAGTATCAAGGTATCTTACTAATTCTATTTCAGTATATTTCTAATAACCAGTTTTTTTAATTGAGGTATTGTTGGTTTACAATATTATATTAGTTTCAGGTGTACAACATAGTGATTCAAAATTTTTATAGGTTATACTCCATTTAAAGTTATTATAGGGCTTCCCTGGTGGCGCAGTGGTTGAGAATCCGCCTGCTGATGCAGGGGACACGGGTTCGTGCCCCGGTCCGGGAAGATCCCACATGCCGCGGAGCGGCTGGGCCCGTGAGCCATGGCCGCTGAGCCTGCGCATCCAGAGCCTGTGCCCCGCAACGGGAGAGGCCACAACAGTGAGAGGCCCGTGAACCGCAAAAAAATAAAAAATAAAAATAAAGTTATTATAAAATATTGGCTATATTCCCTGTGCTGTACAATGTATCCTTTTTCTTATTTATTTTATACATAGTAGTTTGTACCTCTTAAAACCCTACCCTTATCTTGCCCCTCCCCACTTCCCTCTCACCACTGGTAACCACTAGTTTGTACTCTATATCTGTGAGTCTGTTTCTGTTTTGTTATATTCATTCATTTGTTTTATTTTTTAGATTCCACGTACAAGTGATAACATACAGTATTTGTCTATCTCTATCTGACTTATTTCACTAGGCATAGTACCCTCCAGGTCCATCCATGTTGTTGCAAATGACAAACTTTCATTCTTTTTTTATGGCTGAATAGTATTTAATTCAGTTTGTGTGTGTGTGTGTGTGTGTGTGTGTGTGTGTGTGTGTGTGTGTGTGTATCACATCTTCTTTATCCATTCATCTCTTGACGGATACTTAAGTTGCTTCCATATCTTGGCTATTGTAAATAATGCTGCTATGAACGTTGAGGTGCATGTATCTTTTTAAATTGTTTTTGTTTTTTTGTATATATACCTAGGAATTAAATTGCTGGATCATCTGGTAGTTCTATTTTTAGTGTTTTTGAGGAACTTCCGTACTGTTTTCAATAGTAACTGCACTAATTTGTATTCCTACCAACAGTGTACAAGGGTTCCCTTTTCTCCACATCCTCACCAACATTTGTTATTTATGGTCTTTTAGACATTCTGACAGGTGTGAGGTGACATCTCATTGTGATTTTGATTTGCATTTCTCTAGTGATTAGCAGTGTTGAGCATCTTTTCACATGTGTGTTGGCCATCTGTATGTCTTTGGAAAAATGTCTATTCAGGTCTTATGCCCATTTTTTAATAGGGTTGTTTGAGGTTTTTTGATATTGAGTTGTATGAGCTGTTTGTATATTTTGGATATTAACCTCTTATTGGTCATCATTTACAAATATTTTCTTCCATTCAGTAGGTTTTGTTTTCATTTTGTCGATGGTTTCCTTTGCTGTGCAAAAGCTTTTAAGTTTAATCAGGTCCCACTTGTTTATTTTTGCTTTTGTTTCCTTTGCCTTAGGAAACAGATCCAAAAAATATTGCTACGATTTATGTCAAAGAGTGTTCTGCCTATGTTTTCTTCTAGGAATTTTTTGGTTTCCAGTTTTACAACCAGTTTTAAATGACTATTGACCTAAGTCAACTCATCAAGTTGAAGACATATTGTGACAGACTTTATGCATGTGTAACTCAGCAAATATTTTTGAGCACCTATTGTGTTCCAGATACTGTTCTAGAAACTGTGATGATGCAAAGATAAAAGAGACACAGTCCTTATTGTCAATAACTTGATGGTTCTGTAGAAAAGACAAAATGAAGAATGGAGTCCAAGTTTTTTAACCTTTAAAAAGCACATACTTTTCTATCAATATTCCCACAAACAATAGCAATAGCCCTCAGGGAGAATTGTGGGAAATCTGTTCTTTTACTGAATTTGTTTCCCAAATAAGTTCTATAAATCTCCAAGGAACACTTCCATGTTCCACAATCTGTCCCGATGATCACTGACCAATTGACTAGCCATCTTGATCTGGACATTATAGCTCCATATTCCACAGTTTATTTTTTGATGTCCTGTAAGTGCCTTTTAGTGCTGCTGCTGCTCTTCTTTGCTTCACACTAGATGTGTGCACAAAGTTCTCCCTTAATTCCCTAGAGCACAGCCAAGCCTACTGAAATACTTAACGCTTAACTGAAGGCTTAGGGATAATTCAAGCACAACATAGAAAGTACCTTTTAATTCAGCTGCCATTAAAAGAGACTTGATACTCTTAGGATCTTCCATCAATATTAAATATAAATAAACTGATATTGTATGTCAGAGACTGTTCCATGTGGCAGGTCTCCCCAGGCATCTACACATTGTGGAGTTTCTACACTTACCTCTCCTTTGTCTATTAAATGGGAAGAAGTCTGCCCTCTCCCAGTCCATGCCCAGGCCTACCTCATCTTCCACTCTAGGATGATTGACAGTGGAAACACCCAATTCCTTCACCCTCACCCACCAGGTACTCTTTAGCCTCAGAGGAATAGACAAGACAATGCCACAGTTTGGAAGACCTACTTCAAAGTCTGGGTTATTCAATAAAAAAACCCATGGGTGCGTTGCCAAGAGTTCAGCCACGGTAAAGCTGTTCCAAGGCCATCCCAGATCTTCACTCTAACACAATGTTAAGTGAAAGCCCGAAGTGGACTGTTCCAAACCAGTCTGTGAGAAAAAAATTCTTTTATAAAAGATATACATATCTCCTGGGTCAGGGGTGAGAGGTGGGTTCAGAGTCAAGATTAAATACTTAGGAAAAAACTTAACATTATCTGTCTCTGTCTCTGCAAGGGTGTATTTATGCTAAAGACAACAGAATGTACAATGATCAGTGGCTTGTTTCACACCTCTGTCTGAAGTACTAGCTTTCAGATTAAAGATGACTTAATATTTTTCTCCAAGAACAATGGTGGTTGTTATGTTTATAAAGTATTCTAGTGATTTTCCTACAGCGAAAGAATCTGCTTCAAAGGTGAATGATTGTTTCCACTACTAACACGTTTTAAATTATCTTTCCAGTTAAGAAAAAAAAAAAACTTGATTTCATTTTAATACCCTACTATAAGTGTGAGAAAGGCCCCTATTTAGACTGGGGACAGTAGGAGTAAGGACAGAGGAGCCATCCAGGACAGAGAATGACTGAAGAGAGTGCTGAAGTTTGGGTAGGAGCCAATGACCTGAGGTAGGGAGGTCAGGAGAGCATGATTCAGACAGGTGGAGCAGCATTTGTGAAATCTTAGAGACCAGAGAGGAGGGTGCCTTCAAGAGGAGGTGACATTTTGGGTGTGAGTTCACAGAGGGGGTGACATTTTGGTTGGGCAGTTTTGACATTTATTTGCACCTATTTTGTGACTCTAAAAGTACCAAGCCATTAAACTTTGATTTTTGAAAATCACTAGGTAATTTGTATTGTAAAGTGTAAAACAGACACTCTCACTCCCTCTCTTATTCAAAGTTGGGGGGGCGGCACCAGGGAGGGATGGTTAGGTTGAAACCAGAATGAATTGTTGCAGACTCTATCAAAGACTACGTAGTTTGTAAACTATGTCCAAATGGACATAAAAAGTCCTCTTTCCTAAGGTTTTATCGTGGAAGATTCTCTGTACCTAACACTGTACCTGTAGGTATTCTATATACTTTTAATGAATGAATGAATGAATCACCATGGGGAGGTTATGAAGGATTTTAATACAATTCTTTAAATAAGTGCCTCATTTCTAATCCTCCCAACCCCAAATAAGAGATTCAACTACCTTAATGAGATAATCTCACTTACATTATCTCATTTAATCATCATAATAACCCTATGAAGTACATAATGTGATTTTCATTTTATGGATGTAGAAACCTAAGCTCAAGGTAAGTGATCCAAGGTCACAGGTTAGAAATGAAAATAAGTGGGTTTTAAATCCAGGTCTGTTGCTTCTGGTTCATTAATTCAATAAACATCCACTGAAGTATGTCCACAATGTCTCCTATTGAAACCTCAATTGAAGCAACCCACTGTTGAAACTCTAAGCCACGTGAGGACAAGTACTTAGAAATAGACTCCATTATTGACTAGAACCATTTTGTGAACTATATTAAAAGCTTCCAATATCTGTCACAAATAAAGAATTTGGAGGGATTCTGGTTGATCAATGTATTCTATGTCAAACTGTTCTACTCTGAGATATAAAGAAGGGTTGATTGCCTTTAGTGGCCTCAACCTCTGTAAAGGTTATGATGCCTCCCTGTCCCCTCAACCTCTCAAACATATTTCAAAAAAAGTTTTAATCTGACTTATAAAATCAGTGTAATGTAGTTTATTAAAGTATACATCTCTCTCCTAATGACAGCTTACATGCTATTTTAACTTTTTGTGGTACCCTAAGCACATACTTAAATTTGCTCTTTGCTTAATCCAGTCTGGGATACCAGATGCATTTGTACATTTTCTTTGGCATTGTGCTCTACTTGTATACTTGTTGATTAATTTGGAAACAAGAGATCAGTTGATAAACTAACCTACTGGATAAAGTCTATAATTTTATTCTCAACTGGAAAGAGATTATGGTCTCCTGGGCTTCGAAGGGAGTAATGCAAGCTTCTTTGCTCCTGCTCCAGGTAGGTGGAATGGTTGATGTGGTGTGGTGTGGTATGTAACTCCTGTGTCATAGAAATCTTTTTCAAAAATCGTGGCCTGTGTATTTTGGTATAGGAAATTTTGACAGTTGTGAACATAAAATGTCTGAAGAGGTTCTTGCTGCCCCCAGTGAACTAGAAATTAACACTTTTGAAATGTCCTTGCCATCTTGAAACTTGAGCCTTGTTGGAAGTTGGAGGGAATGAAAGTGTCCACAGAACTGAGAAGTCATTGTGAGACCAAAAATCGAGGCAGGCAGCTCCATATAATCAATGGATCAGTTTATCATAGGGTAACTTACTCACAGGGTAGGATCTGGATTGGGCGGACAACGATCTGGAAGCATTCACAGCTGCACTCCTCACCAATGAGGGGCCATTGGATAATTTTATAGTTTACCTGGGGTATGAAAGTAGGTGCTTGGAAGCAGACCATGCATTCCTAAATCAAGATTTATGAGTGGGGAGAGGCGAGAAGTTGGCGGAAGAGTAAGACGCAGAGATCACCTTCCTCCTCACAGATACATCAGAAATACATCTACACATGGAACTTCTCCTATAGAACACCCACAGAATGCTGGCAGAAGACCTCAGACCTCCCAAAAGGCAAGAAACTCCCCACGTACCTGGGTAGAGCAAAAGAAAAAAAGAATAAACAGAGATAAAGAATAGGGACGGGACCTACACCAGTGGGAGGGAGCCGTGAAGGAGGAAAGATTCCCACACACTAGAAGCCCCTTCGCGGGCGGAGACTGCGGGTGGCGGAGGGGGAAGCTTCGGAGCCGCGGAGGAGAGCGCAGCAACAGGGTGCGGAGGGCAAAGCGGAGAGATTCCCGCACAGAGGATCGGTGCCGACCGGCACTCACCAGCCCGAAAGGCTTGTCTGCTCACCCGCCGGGGCGGGTGGGGGCCGGGAGCTGAGACTCGGGCTTCGGTCGGATCCCAGGGAAAGGTCTGGCATTGGCAGAGTGATAACAGCCTGAAGGGGTTAGTGCACCACGGCTAGCCGAGAGGGAGTCCGGTTGTAGTCTGGAGCTGCCGAAGAGGCAAGAGACCTTTTCTTCCCTCTTTGCTTCCTGGTGTGCGAGGAGAGGGGTTTAAGCGAGCCGCTTAAAGGAGCTCCAGAAACGGGCGCGGAGCTGCCGAAGAGACAGAAGACTTTTTCTTGCCTCTTTGCTTCCTGGGGCACGAGGAGAGGGGATTAAGGGCACCTCGTAAAGGAGCTCCAGAAACGGGCGCGAGCCGCGGCTGTCAACACAGACAATAGAGACGGGTGTGGGATGCTAGGGTTGCTGCTGCCGCCACTAAGAGTCCTGTGTGTGAGCACAGGTCACTCTCCACACTGCCCCTTCTGGGAGCCCTTGCAGCCCGCCACTGCTGGGGTCCCGGGATCCAGGGACAGCTTCCCCGGGAGAACGCGCGGCGCGCCTCTGCACCACGCATCCGTGCCCCTCCCTCCCCCCGGCCTGTGCCAGAGCCCCCGAATCAGCTGCTCCTTTAACCCTGTCCTGTCTGAGTGAAGGGCAGACGCCCTCGGACGACCTACACGCAGAGGCAGGGCCAAGTCCAAGCTGAACCCCAGGAGCTGTGCAAACAAAGAGGAGAGGGGGAGGTCTCTCCCAGCAGCCTCAGAAGCAACAGATTAAAGCTCCACAATCAACTTGAAGTGCCCTGCATCTGACGAAAACCTGAATAGACAGCGAAATATCCCAAGTTGAGGAGGTGGACTTTGGGAGCAAGATATACTATTATTTTCCCCTTTTTTCTTTTTGTGAGTGTGTATGTGTGTGCTGCTGTGTGAGATTTTGTCTGTATAGCTTTGCTTGCAACATTTGTCCTATGGTTAGACTGACCCGTTTTTTTTTTTGTTCTTTTTTGTTTGTTTGTTTGTTTTAATAGAAATTTTTCTTCTTAATAATTATTTTTAATTTTAATAACTATATTTTATACTACTTTATATTGTCTTCTCCCTTTCTTTCTTCCTTCCTTCCTTTCTTCCCTCCTTCCTTCCTTTCTTCCTTCCTTCCGTCCTCCCTTCCTTCCTCCCTTCCTTCCTTTCTTCCTCCCTTCCTTCCTCTCTTCCTTCCTCCCTTTCTTCCACTCCTCCTTCCTTCCTTCCTTTCTTGCTTTCTTCCTTGCTTCATTTCTTCCTTCCTTCCTTTCCTCCTTCCTCCCTTCCTATCTTTCTTCCTTCCTTCCCTCCCTCCTTCCTTCCTTCTTTCCTTTCTTTCTTTCCTTTCTATTTCTTCTCCCTTTTATTTTGAGCCGTGTGGATTAAAGGCTTTTGGCAGGCCAACCAGGCATTAGGGCTGTGTCTCTGAGGTGGGAGAACCAACCTCAGGACACTGGTCCACAAGAGACCTCCCAGCTCCACGCAATATCAAATGGTGAACATCTCCCAGAGATCTCCATCTCAACACCAAGACACAACTTCACTCAAGGACCAGCAACGAACAGTGCTGGACACCCTATGCCCAACAAAGAGCAAGACAGGTCTACAGCCCCATCCATGAGCAGAGAGGCTGCCTAAAATCATAATAAGGCTACCAACATCCCCAAACACACCACCAGACGTGGACCTGCCCACCAGAAAGACAAGATCCAGCCTCATCCACCTGAACAGAGGCACTAGTCCCCCCAACCAGGAAACCTACTCAACCCACTGAACCAACCTTAGCCACTGGGGACAGCCACCAAAAACAATGGGAACTACGAACCTGCAGCCTGCAAAAAGGAGACCCCAAAGGCAGTAAGATAAGCAAAATGAGAAGACAGAAAAACACACAGCAGATGAAGGAGCAAGATAAAAACACACCAGACCTAACAAATGAAGAGGAAATAGGCAGTCTACCTGAAAAAGAATTCAGAATAATGATAGTAAAGATGATTCAAAATCTGGAAAACAGAATAGACAAATTGCAAGAAACAGTTAACAAGGACTTAGAAGAAATAAAGAGGAAGCAAGCAACGATGACCAACACAATAAATGAAATGAAAAATACTCTACATGGGATCAATAGCAGAATAACTGAGGCAGAAGGACGGATAAGTGACCTGGAAGATAAAATAGGGAAATAACTACTGCAGAACAGAATAAAGAAAAAAGAATGAAAAGAATTGAGGACAGTCTCAGAGACCTCTGGGACAACATTAAACTCACCAACATTCGAATTATAGGGGTCCCAGAAGAAGAAGAGAAAAAGAAAGGGACTGAGAAAATATTATTTCAACTATTATTATAGTTGAAAACTTCCCTAATATAGGAAAGGAAATAGTCAATCAAGTCCAGGAAGCACAGAGAGTCCCATACAGGATAAACCCAAGGATAAACATGCCAAGACACATAATAATCAAACTGTCAAAAATTAAATACAAAGAAAACATATTAAAAGCAGCAAGGGAAAAACAACAAATAACACACAAGAGAATCCCCATAAGGTTAACATCTGATCTTTCAGCAGAAACCCTACAAGCCAGAAGGGAGTGGCAGGACGTATTTAAAGTGATGAAGGAAAATAACCTACAACCAAGATTACTCTACCCAGCAAGGATCTCATTCAGATTTGATGGAGAAATTAAAAACTTTACAGACAAGCAAAAGCTGAGAGAGTTCAGCACCACCAAACCAGCTTTACAACAAATGCTAAAGGAACTTCTCTAGGCAAGAAACACAAGAGAAGGAAAAGACCTACAAGAACAAACCTGAAACAATTAAGTAAATGGTAATAGGAACATACATATCAATAATTACCTTAAATGTAAATGGATTAAATGCTCCCACCAAAAGACACAGACTAGCTGAATGGATACAAAAACAAGACCCATATATATGCTGTCTACAAGAGACCCACTTCAGACCTAGGGACACATACAGACTGAAAGTGAGGGGATGAAAAAAAATATTCCATGCAAATGGAAATCAGAAGAAAGCTGGAGTAGCAATCCTCATGTCAGACAAAATAGACTTTAAAATAAAAACTATTACAAGAGACAAGGAAGGACACTACATAATGATCAAGGGATCGATCCATGAAGAAGATATAACAATTGTAAATATTTATGCCCCTAACATAGGAGCACCTCAATACATAAGGCAAATACTAACAGCCATAAAAGGGGAAATCAACAGTAACACAATCATAGTAGGGGACTTTAACACCCCACTGTCACCAATGGACAGATCATCCAAAATGAAAATAAATAAGGATACACAAGCTTTAAATGATACATTACACAAGATGGACTTAATTGATATTTATAGGACATTCCATCCAAAAACAATAGAAAACACATTTTCTCTCAAGTGCCCATGGAACATTCTCCAGGATAGATCATATCTTGGGTCACAAATCTAGCCTTGGCAAATTTAAGAAAATTGAAATCGTATCAAGTATCTTTTCTGACCACAATGCTATGAGACTAGATATCAATTACAGGAAAAGATCTGTAAACAATACAAACACATGGAGGCTAAACAATACACTACTTAATAACGAAGTGATCACTGAAGAAATCAAAGAGGAAATCAAAAAATACTTAGAAACAAATGACAATGGAGACACGATGACCCAAAACCTATGGGATACAGCAAAAGCAGTTCTAAGAGGGAAGTTTATAGCAGTACAATCCTACCTTAAGAAACAGAAAACATCTAGAATAAACAACCTAACTTTGCACCTAAAGCAATTAGAGAAAGAAGAACAAAAATCCCCAAATTTAGCAGAAGGAAAGAAATGATAAAAATCAGATCAGAAACAAATGAAAAAGAAATGAAGGAAACAATAGCAAAGATCAATAAAAGTAAAAGCTTGTTCTTTGAGAAGATAAATAAAATTGATAAACCATTAGCCAGACTCATCAAGAAAAAAAGGGAGAAGACTCAAATCAATAGAATTAGAAATGAAAAAGGAGATGTAACAACTGACACTGCAGAAATAGAAAAGATTATTAGAGATTACTACAAGCAACTGTATGCCAATAAAATGGACAACCTGGAAGAAATGGACAAATTCTTAGAAATGCACAACCTGCCGAGACTGAACCAGGAAGAAATAGAAAATATGAACAGACCAATCACAAGCACTGAAATTGAAACTGTGATTAAAAATCATCCAACAGGGCTTCCCTGGTGGCGCAGTGGTTGAGAATCCGCCTGCCGATGCAGGAGACACGGGTTCGTGCCCTGGTCCGGGAAGATCCCACATGCCGCGGAGCAACTAAGCCCGTGAGCCATGGCCGCTGAGCCTGTGCGTCCGGAGCCTGTGCTCCGCAACGGGAGAGGCCACAACAGTGAGAGGCCCGCATACCGCAAAAAAAAAAAAAAAAAAAAAAAAAAAAATCATCCAACAAACAAAAGCCCAGGACCAGATGGTTTCACAGGCGAATTCTATCAAACATTTAGAGAAGAGCTAACACCTATCCTTCTCAAACTCTTCCAAAAGATAGCAGAGGGAGGAACACTCCCAAACTCATTCTATGAGACCACCATAACCATGATACCAAAACCAGACAAAGACGTCACAAAGAAAGAAAACTACAGGCCAATATCACTGATGAACATAGATACAAAAATCCTCAACAAAATACTGGCAAACAAAATCCAACAGCACATTAAAAGGATCATACACCATGATCAAGTGGGGTTTATCCCAGGAATGCAAGGATTCTTCAATATATGCAAATCAATCAACGTGATACACCATATAAGCAAACTGAAGGATAAAAACAATATGATCATCTCAGTAGATGCAGAGAAAGCTTTTGACAAAATTCAACACCCATTTATGATAAAAACCCTGAAGTAAGTAGGCATAGAGGGAACTTTCCTCAACATAATAAAGGCCATATATGACAAACCCACAGCCAGCATCATTCTCAATGGTGAAAAACTGAAACCATTTCCACTAAGATCAGGAACAAGACAAGGTTGCCCACTCTCACCACTCTTATTCAACATAGTTTTGGAAGTTCTAGCCACAGCAATCAGAGAAAACAAAGAAATAAAAGGAATCCAAATCGGAAAAGAAGAAGTAAAGCTGTCACTGTTTGCAGATGACATGATACTATACATAGAGAATCCTAAGGATGCTACCAGAAAACTACTAGAGCTAATCAATGAGTTTGGTAAAGTAGCAGGATACAAAATTAATGCACAGAAATCTCTCCATTCTTATACACTAATGATGAAAAATCTGAGAGTGAAATTAAGAAAACACTCCCATTTACCATTGCAACAAAAAGAATAAAATATCTAGGAATAAACCTACCTAAGGAGACAAAAGACTTGTATGCAGAAAACTATAAGACACTGAAGAAAGAAATTAAAGATGATACAAATAGGTGGAGAAATATACCATGTTCTTGGGTTGGAAGAATCAACATTGTGAAAATGACTCTACTACCCAAAGCACTCTACAGATTCAATGCAATCCCTATCAAATTACCACTGGCATTTTTTACAGAACTAGAACAAAAAAAATCACAATTTGTATGGAAACACAAAAGACCCCGAATAGCCAAAGCAATCTTGAGAACGAAAAATGGAGCTGGAGGAATCAGGCTCCCTGACTTCAGACTATACTACAAGGCTACAGTAATCAAGATAGTATGGTACTGGCACAAAAACAGAAATATAGATCAATGGAACAGGATAGAAAGCCCAGAGATAAAGCCACACACGTATGGTCACCTTATCTTTGATTAAGGAGGGAAGGATATACAGTGGAGAAAAGACAGCCTCTTCAATAAGTGGTGCTGGGAAAACTGGACAACTACATGTAAAAGTATGAAATTAGAACGCTCCCTAACACCACACACAGAAATAAACTCAAAATGGGTTAAAGACCTAAATGTAAGGCCAGACACTATCAAACTCTTAGAGGAAAACATAGGCAGAACACTCTATGATATAAATCACAGCAAGATCGTTTTTGACCCATATCCTAGAGAAATGAAAATAAAAACAAAAATAAACAAATGGGACCTAATGAAACTTAAAAGCTTTTGCACAGCAAAGGATACCATAAACAAGACCAAAAGACAACCCTCAGAATGGGAGAAAATATTTACAAATGAAGCAACTGACAAAGGATTAATATCCAAAATTTATAAGCAACTCATGCAGCTCAATAACAAAAAAACAAACAACCCAATCCAAAAATGGGCAGAAGACCTAAATAGACATTTCTCCGAAGAAGATATACAGATTGCCAACAAACGCATGAAAGAATGCTCAACATCATTAATCATTAGAGAAATGCAAATCAAAACTACAATGAGATATCATCTCACACTGGCCAGATTGGCCATCATCAAAAACTCTAGAAACAATAAATGCTGGAGAGGGTGTGGAGAAAATGGAACCCTCTTGCACTGTTGGTGGGAATGTAAATTGATACAGCCACTATGGAGAACAGTATGGAGGTTCCTTTAAAAACTACAAATAGAACTACCATACGACCCAGCAATCCCACTACTGGGCATATACCCTGAGAAAACCATAATTCAAAACGAGTCATGTACCAAAATGTTCATTGCAGCTCTATTTACAATAGCCAGGACATGGAAGCAACCTAAGTGTCCATCAACAGATGAATGGATAAAGAAGATGTGGCACATATATACAATGGAATATTACTCAGCCATAAAAAAGAAACTGAGTTATTTGTAATGAGGTGGATAGACCTGGAGTCTGTCATACAGAGTGAAGTAAGTCAGAAGGAGAAAAACAAATACCGTATGCTAACACATATATATGGAATCTAAGAAAAAAAATGTCATGAAGAGATTAGTGGTAGGACGGGAATAAAACACAGACCTCCTAGAGCATGGACTTGAGGATATGGGAAGGGAGAATGGTAAGATGTGACGAAGTGAGAGAGTGGCAGGGACATATATACACTACCAAATGTAGATTAGATAGCTAGTGGGAAGCTGCCGCATAGCACAGGGAGATCACCTCTGTGCTTTGTGACCACCTAGAGGGGTGGGATAGGGAGGGTCGGAGGGAGGGTTATGCAAGAGGGAAGAGATATGAGAACATATGTGTATGTATAACTGATTCACTTTGTTGTAAAGGAGAAACTAACACACTATTGTAAAACAGTTATACTCCAATAAATATGTTAAAAATTTTTTTTAAAAAAAGATGTATGAGTGGGTAACTAGTCTCATGGTCACCAGGAATACGTCAGCAAGGGTTTTCATCATTGTTTTGGGACTAACAGAGCATAGAGGCCACCTGGTCCTAATGATTATTAAACAATACCTGTTAACTGCAAAGCCCTTGATGACAGAGAAGTGATTTACCACACAGTACAGTCCTGGGTAGAGTCAGTGCAAGGACAGGAGGAACTGTAAAACACAAGGTTTTGTCAGTTATGCTAACTGCCATACAAGCCTTCATTAATTGTTTTAAAATCAGTGGTGGGAACTGTATAATCTTATAATTGTAACCTACCAATAAAGCTCTCTATACTTTAGTTAAAGAAACATATTACAAGCAATCTGAAATATATAATTAATTAGCAATCAACTAGAAAAATTGTTAGACAGCTAATACTCTATTGTATCAATAAAGACAGATAAATCTTGAGTTACAAATTAAGTCTTGTGTTAAATTTCTTTCTTGAGGGTAAGGGGAAATCAGAACACAGAAATATCAGAATTTTAAATATTTTTAAAATATTTAAATATTTAATATTTAAAATATTAAATATTAAAATAAAAATTTAAAATATCAGAATCATTATATTATGGAGGCAAGAAGCCGAGATATTTTCCTGACATTGAGCAGTGCAGAATTTGGTTTGAAATATCCTGAACTCTGTGGATGTCCTGGCTCTGCCATTTTCTAATTGTGTGACATTAGGTAAGTCACTTCTTTAAACTTCAGTTACTTTATTTATAGAACAAGTATAATAATAGTACCTACTTCTAGGGCTCTTTTAAGGGTAAAATAAGAAATGCAGTCAAGTGCATAGCATAATGCTAGAATCTTGGACATTGTGTATGTTCAATAAATTAAATACTATTATAATTATTTTATTAAAAGCATTTTACAATTCAGAGCACTAGCTGTTCTAATCAGAACCATCTATCAAAATTGAGAGTCAAGTGAGATCTGTATTTTCCTCCACAGTACCAGAGGTAATGACCTCCCTCCACAGATTCCCCACACAGCACTTCACTCATACTTAAAGACTAGCATCTGAGGTCTATAGTCAGAAATGACTATGGCTAGCTAGAAATGTCTGAGCCTGTCTTTCCCACTAGATTATAAATTCTGGAAGATAGGGACCATATATTTTGAATTGAATTTTAATTGCATCCCCAACTGCGATTACACTGCCTGCCTATAGTTTAAGGACCAGCAAAGATAAAATTTCAGTCAACAGTCCATCTCTGCAATTGAGTTGTGCAATGGAACAACTGGGAGGGAACCTCCACCTGACCTGTCTCTAGTGGGGGACCCAGCGCTCTAGGATGAATGCTAATGGGGGTCCTATATGGAGCTGCAGGGTGAGAACCTTTGAAGGGTGGGAAGAGGACCTGGACTTTGCTGGTCTCCAGGAGGAAAGGAGTAACCGGAACTACTAATGTTAACATGGTTGCTGGCACCCTGTGTCTTCCTAGGGACCAACCACCAGAGCCAATTTGCCCCAGTCACTGTCTGCTTTTTGCAAAGAATATTTGTGATGGTATTATGAGACCTGAAGTCCTATTTCTGCTAATAAATCTGCTTCCCTTCTAAACATACATACTCGTGCACGGGTACACACAACCACATGTAACCATATGCACCATCCTCCTCATTCAGTGTTAGTGCTGACCTGAACTATAATTGGGCTCTTTATAATACCACTTGAATGGTGTAAAACTCCATGGAAATAAAATTAGAAAAGCCCATCATGTGGTGTGTTTATTGTAATGCATAGGTGTATCCATTTTAGAACTGGGTGGTATTTTACATGGCTTTTTGGTATTGAGGATAATGATTACTTCAGATCTTTTTGCTGATTTCACTGTAGTGTTCTGGAGAGAAATTTTAGACATAAGTTATATAAAGATCTGAACACAATTCTGTCAGTTCAATTCACCAAATCTCTTTTGAGCTTCTGTTACAAAGAATTGAACTAGGCAATATTGGGGATACATAAACAAGTAATAAGGCATAGTCCCTCGTCTCTAGAGAGGCCATAATTTAACATCATCACCACTGTCGAAGTGTATTTCTTAATGATTCCATGATACACAGTATGCTGGATGGGGTATGAAGCTGGTTAAGCAAACATTGAAGCCTCCTCAAATCCTCTTTTGAAAAAGAGAATGTATATAAATAAATAAATAATAATATGCGAGTTCCCAAGACTTACTCTTGATAAGCAACACAAACACCAAAAATATGAAATACATTCAGTTAAAAATTATAGTGAAGCCTAATTTATCCAGTATTATCAAAGAATGAAAATATTTATGTGTTTTAATTTTTCTGATAATGGAAATGTTATTCCTTTAAAGCACCACATCTTTTAAAATATTAACCAATGAAAGGTGTATCTTTCTAAAATGTATGATCTATTTCCCCTGCATTGTAAAATTATATATCCTGAACTAAATCTAACATTTTCTTAGTGAGACTGGAATATCATTGTGAGCATAGTACGCTGTATTGTAAATAGGGAACTTTTCAGGGACAATATTGAGGTGTGCAGAGCTATTTTTCCATACTAAATGGACTCAGACTATATTCTTTTGGTTCATCTTTTTACTTATTATACGTATTTTTTAAAATCTTGTTCCGTTAGTGGTTTAACTGTCCCACTAAGTTACTATTGCTCTGCAGTAAGCCACCCCAAATTTAGTGGCATAAAAAATTATTTTATTATGCTCTCAGATACTGTAGATCAAGAATTAAGAAAGGGTGTGTGGAGACAGTTCTCTGATCTACCACGCCTGGCCCCTGAGCTAGGAAGACTCAGGTGACTAGCAGTGACTTTAACAGCTGGAATCTGGAACAGCTGGGACTGCAGGCTTTCTCTCCATGCTCACTCTCTCACCTGTCTGGCACCTGAGCTGGGATATCTAAAGGCTGGTCTCAGCTGCAACTATTGACTGGAACACCTACACATGGCCTCTTAACATGGTTTAAGATTTGCACAGCATGGTGACTGAGTTCTGAGAGGGAAAGCCCCCAAATGGGGCTTCCAGAGGTGAGAAACAGTTGGAAGCTTCACGGCCTTTCCTCATGGCCTCAGAAATCATACAACACCATTCTGTTAGCAACAAATGAGTCATGAGGTCAGCCCCAAATTCAAGGAAACAAGATTTAGAGTTTACTTACTAATGCAGTGGCAAGGTTACACTGCAGGAGAGCATGAGGGATGGGAGAGATTGCTGGGACCATCTTTGAAAAATACAATCTGTCAGCAGCCATTTCTTATCATTATTGACATATCTGCCCTGTAGACTTCCCAAACGCTTAAGGTTTCAGTTCTAAACTTCTAAAGTGGCAAAACAAACTAGCTTTGTTGAATTGAATTGAATTGAATGTAAAATCAAATATGCAGTCATTTGGCTGAGGCAGTCATAAGGGTTCTCTTATGAATGAGGTGACTGAGTTTTAATATATGCACCTGATGGTAGCCACTCTGGCTGCCCTGAGGCTTTTCCTCACTGTTTTGCAAACAGTGCAGCCAGTGACAGAGGCCTCAGGGGGAACCAAACCTGCCAACTCCTTGATCTTGGACTTCCAGCCTCCAGAACCGTGAGGAAATAAATTTTTGTTGTTTAAGCCAGCAGTCCCCAAACTTTTTGGCACCAGGGACCGGTTTCGTGGGAATCAATTTTTCCACAGGGGGTGGGGGTGGGGGTTCAGGTGGTAATGGGAGCGATGGCGAGGAGCAGATGAAACTTCGCTCACTGTCCTGCCCGGCGCTGACCTCCTGCTGGTTCCTAACCAGTAGTGGTCCTCAGCCCGGGGGTTGCGGACCCCTGGTTTAAGCCACCCAGTTGTTGGATTTCTATATGGCAGCTCCAGATGACTTACACTGGATGATTGACTTCTCAGAGGATATGGTCCTGTCCTACTGCTCTACTGCTTCTCTCCTCTGTGCTCTCCTTTCTCTGCCCATGTATTCTCACGTTCCTATGCCATTGCTTATGCTATTCCTTCTATGTAGAAGGTTCTTTCCTCTGTGTCTGGGCCTATTAACTCATCTCTCAAGGCTCAACTCAGATGTCATCTTTTCTGTGTTTTACTTAACCATAATCCACTCCATCTCTGTGCATGTACCTTGATTTCATCATTTTTGATATTGAATGATAATTAGCCATCTCTGAGCCCCTTCCCCTTGCTATAGAATAAGGTGTTTGAGGGGAGGGACTGCATTCTGGCTCCCCCAGTTTCTGATACAGAGCCTGACATTAGTAGGTGCTCAATACGTTTGTTGATTTAATACGTTATACTAGAAACTTATAAAATTTAAGACCTGGACAACACCTTGATGATGATCTAATCCAGACTCTCATTTTACAAGTGAAGAAAATGCAGTCTGAAAAGGTTATTTCAGACAGATATTCTAAAGGAAATTACCATCATGCTTCTAGTTAGTACCAAAAAGCATCCTGAAAGGTAATAATTTGGGGGGATGATTTAACAATTGAAAAGGCATGAGCTCATATAGCTGAGAATGGGAATGTGTTCCAGACACTGGGTAGGGCATCCAGGAAGGTTTGGAGACAGAGATGGATGACTGAGCCAATGTGTGCACATTAAAAATATGTTACTGTGATTTGGAAGGTCTGTTCACAAATCTTCAAAAAAACCTACACATTAAATTTTATTATTATTATTATCTATACCCCCCAATTTTTCCTGCCTAGTTTTTGATGAATAGGTTGTTAGAGACACAAGCTATAGCTTTATTTAAACATAAATTCCTTTATTTTCTGAACAAACTATTGAGAATTGTGCTGCATGTATATCCTGGTAAGTGCAGATAAGTTAAAATAATAAAAGCACATTTCCTCTCTTATCTCATATTCCCACCCAATTAAACCTTGAGTAAGAGCAAAGATATCAAGCATCACCTTACAGTTTATTTTTCCTGACAAAATTCCAAGGATAGGTGGGGCTACCATCTTTGGTCCCTCATCCATCCTCCCTCAGAAATACTTTACATTCAATCCATAGGGGAAAAATGCTAAGAGTTGTGAGAGTATGATTAGTCTCTTGTCTCCTAAAACCTATTGACAATTTGGACTCCAAAAAATAATATGTGAGAAAAACCCATTTGTCTTCTGTTTTTTGAATGGTCTTTATGTCTAAAGAGATAAAACAAAAAAATAAATGTAACAAACAGCAGAAAAGGCACAAAAGAAATCTAAAATTCCATGTTTTCATTATGGAGATGATGATATTATCAATACATAAACATCACAAGGGGCTGTTGTGAGACTTTAGTCAGATGACATAGTAATGAGCTTATTTCAATGCCTGGCACTTCCTGTGTGAGTGCTCACAAATCTGTAAAATGCTTGCCGCAAACATTGGCTAGTAGTTCCATGTGGCAGTATCACTTTCCAAGTGGGTGAACTTGTGATAATTACTTAGGTTTATGACCCTCAGTTTTCTTACCTGTTAAGTGGGGAAAATGATGCCTTTCTGTGGGGTGGTTGTGAAGATTTGGTGAAATGATAAAAGAGAAGGGCACACTGCCAGGCACTTCACAAAGGTAGGCTTCCTTTTTTTTTGGAATTTCTGAAGCTTATTTTATTTTTTTATACAGCAGGTTCTTATTGGTTATTCATTTTATACATATTAGTGTATACATGTCAATCCCAATCTCCTAATATATCACACCACACCACCCCCCACCACTTTCCCCACTTGGTATCCATACGTTTGTTCTCTACATCTGTGTCTCAATTTCTGCCCAGCAAACTGGTTCATCTGTACCATTTTTCTAGGTTCCACATATATGCGTTAATATACGATATTTGTTTTTCTCTTTCTGACTTACTTCACTCTGTATGACAGTCTCTAGATCCATCCACATCTCTACAAATGACCCAATTTCGTTCCTGAGTAATATTCCATTGTATATATGTACCACATCTTCTTTATCCATTCATCTGTCGATGGGCATTGAGGTTGCTTCCATGACCTGGCTATTGTAAATAGTGCTGCAATGAACACTGGGGTGCATGTGTCTTTTTGAATTATGGTTTTCTCTGGGTATATGCCCAGTAGTGGGATTGCTGGGTCATATGGTATTTCTATTTTTAGTTTTTTAAGGAACCTCCTTACTGTTCTCCATAGTGGCTGTATCAATTTACATTCCCACCAACAGTGCAAGAGGGTTCCCTTTGCTCCACATCCTCTCCAGCATTTGTTGTTTGTAGATTTTCTGATGATGCCCATTCTAGCTGGTGTGAGGTGATACCTCATTGTAGTTTTGATTTGCATTTCTCTAATAATTAGTGATGTTGAGCAGCTTTTTTTTTTTTTTTGTGATATGCTGGCCTCTCACTGTTGTGGCCTCTCCCGTTGCGAAGCACAGGCTCCGGACGCGCAGGCTCAGCAGCCATGGCTCACGGGCCCAGGCGCTCCGCGGCATGTGGGATCTTCCCGGACCGGGGCACGAACCCGTGTCCCCTGCATCGGCAGGCAGACTCTCAACCACTGCGCCACCAGGGAAGCCCTGAGCAGCTTTTAATGTACTTTTTGGCCATCTGTATGTCTTCTTCGGAGAAATGTCTATTTAGGTCTTTTGCCCATTTTGGGATTGGGTTGTTTGTTTTTTTAAAATATTGAGCTGCATGAGCTGTTTATATATTTTGGAAGTTATCCTTTGTCTGTTGATTAGTTTGCAAATATTTTCGCTGATTCCAAGGGTTGTCTTTTCGTCTTGCTTGTAGCTTCCTTTGCTGTGCAAAAGCTTTGAAGTTTCATTAGGTCCCATTTGTTTACTTTTGTTTTTATTTCCATTACTCTAGGAGGTGGATCAAAAAAGATCTTTCTGGGATTTATGTCAAAGAGTGTTCTTCCTATGTTTTCCTCTAAGAGTTTTATAGTGTCCAGTCTTACATTTAGGTCTCTAATCCATTTGAGTTTATTTTTGTGTATGGTGTTAGGGAGTGCTTTAATTTCATTCTTTTACAGGTAGCTGTCCAGTTGTCTTAGCACCACTTATTGAAGATACTATCCTTTCTCCATTGTATATCCTTGCCTCCTTTGTCATAGATTAGTTGACCATAGGTGTGTGGGTTTATCTCTGGGCTTTCTATCCTGTTCCATTGATCCATAGTTCTGTTTTTGTGCCAGTACCATATTACCTTAATTACTGTAGCTTTGTAGTATAGTCTGAAGTCAGGGAGTCTGATTCCTCCAGATCCATTTTTTTCCCTCAAGACCACTTTGGCTATTCGGAGTCTTTGTTGTCTCCATCCAATTTTTAGGATGTTTTTGTTCTAGTTCTGTAAAAGCTGCCATTGGTAATTTGATAGGGATTGTATTGAATCTGTAGATTGCTTTGGGTAGTATAGTCACTTGCAAAAATTGATTCTTCCAATCCAAGAACATGGTATATCTCTCCATCTGTTTGTATCATCTTTAATTTATTTCATCAGTGTCTTATAGTTTTCTGCATACAGGTCTTTTGTCTCCCTAGGTAGGTTTATTTCTAGGTATTTTATTCTTTTCGCTGCAATGGTAAATGGGAGTGTTTCCTTAATTTCTCTTTCAGATTTTTCATCATTAGTGTATAAGAATGCCAGAGATTTCTGTGCATTAATTTTGTATCCTTCAACTTTACCAAATTCATTGATTAGCTCTAGTAGTTTTCTGGTGGCATTTTTAGGATTCTCTATGTATAGTATCATGTCATCTGCAAACAATGACAGTTTTACTTCTTCTTTTCCAGTTTGTATTCCTTTCATTTCTTTTTTTTCTCTGATTGCCGTGGCTAGGACTCCCAAAACTATGTCAAATAATAGTGGCAAGAGTGGACATCCTTGTCTTGTTCCTGATCTGAGAGGAAATGCTTTCAGTTTTTCACCATTGAGAATGATGTTTGCTGTGGGTTTATCGTATATGGCCTTTATTATGTTGAGGTAGGTTCCCTCTGTGCCCACTTTCTGGAGAGTTTTTATCATAAATCGGTGTTGAATTTTGTCAAAAGTTTTCTGCATCTATTGAGATGATCATATGGTTTTTCTTCTTCAGTTTGTTAATATGGTGTATCACATTGATTGATATGCATATGCTGAAGAATCCTTGCATCCCTGGGATAAATCCCACTTGATCATGGTGTATGATCCTTTTAATGTGTTTGCTAGTATTTTGTTGAGGATTTTTGCATTTATATTCATGGGTGATATTGGCCTGTAATTTTCTTTTTTTGTAGAATCTTTGTCTGGTTTTGTTATCAGGGTGATGGTGGCCTCATAGAATGAGTTTGGGAGTGTTCCTTCCTCTGCAACTTTTTGGAGGAGTTTGAGAAGGATGGGTATTAGCTCTTCTCTAAATGTTTGCTAGAATACACCTGTGAAACCATCTGGCCCTGGCCTTTTGTTTGTTGGAAGATATTAAACACAGTTTCAATTTCATTACTTGTGATTGGTCTGTTCATATTTTCTATTTCTCTCTGGTTCAGTCTTGGAAAGTTATACCTTTCTAAGTGTTTGTCTATTTCTTCCAGGTTTTCCACTTTATTGGCATGTTGCTTGTAGTAGTCTCTTAGGATGCCTTGTATTTCTGTGGTGTCTGTTGTAACTTCTCCTTTTTCATTTCTAATTTTATTGATTTGAGTCCTCTCCCTTTTTTTCTTGATGAGTCTCGCTAATGGTTTATCAGTTTTCTTTATCTTCTCAAAGAACCAGCTTTTAGTTTTATTGATCTTTGCTGTTGTTTTCTTTGTTTCTGTTTCACTTATTTCTGCTCTGATCTTTATGATTTCTTTCCCTCTACTAACTTGGGTTTTGTTTGTTCTTCTTTCTCTAGTTCCTTTAGGTGTAAGGTTAGATTGTTTATTTGAGATATTTGTTATTTCTTGAGGTAGGATGGTATTGCTATAAACTTCCCTCTTAGAACTCTTTTTGCTGCATCCCATAGGTTTTGGATCATTGTGTTTTCATTGTCATTTGTCTCTAGGTATTTTTTGATTTCCTCTTTGATTTCTTCAGTCATCTCTTGGTTATTTAGTAATGTATTGCTTAGCCTCAATGTGTTTGTGTTTTTTATGTTTTTTTCCATTATTGATTTCTAATCTCATAGCATTGTGGTCAGAAAAGATGCTTGATATGATTTCAATTTTCTTAAATTTAACAAGGCTTGATTTGTGACCTAAGATGTGGTCTATCTTGGATAATGTTCCATGCACACTTGAGAAGAAAGTGTAATCTGCTGTTTTTGGATGGAATGTACTATATATATCAATTAAATCTATCTGGTCTATTACATCATTTAAAGCTTGTGTTTCCTTATTAATTTTCTGCTTGGATGATCTGTCCATTGGTGTAAGTGAGGTGTTAAAGTCCCCCAGTATTATTGTGTTACTGTCGATTTCCTCTTTTATTTTTATTTTATTTTTTTTTTTGCGGTATGTGGGCCTCTCACTGCCGTGGCCTCTCCCGTTGCGGAGCACAGGCTCCGGACGCGCAGGCTCAGCGGCCATGGCTCACGGGCTCAGCCGCTCCGTGGCACGTGGGATCCTCCCAGACGAGGGCACGAACCCGTGTCTCCTGCATCGGCAGGCGGACTCTCAACCACTGCGCCACCAGGGAAGCCCCGATTTCCTCTTTTATAGCTGTTAGCAGTTGCCTTATGTATTGAGGTGCTCCTATGTTGGGTGCATATATATTTATAATTGTTATATCTTCTTCTTGGATTGATCCCTTGATCATTATGTAGTGTCCTTCTTTGTCTCTTATAACATTCTATATTTTAAAGTCTATTTTATCTGATATGAGTGTTGCTACTCCAGCTTTCTTTGGATTTCCATTTGCATGGAATATCTTTTTCCATCCCTTCACTTTCAGTCTGTATGTGTCCCTAGGTCTGAAGTGGGTCTCTTGTAGACAGCATATATACGGGTCTTGTTTTTGTATCCATTCAGCGAGCCTGTGTCTTTTGGTTGGGACATTTAATCCATTCACGTTTAAGGTAATTATAGATATGTATGTTCCTATGACCATTTTCATAATTGTTTTGGATCTGTTTTTGTAGGTCCTTTTCCTCTCTGTGTTTCACACTTAGAGAAGTTCCTTTAGCATTTATTGTAGGGCTGTTTTGGTGGTGGTGAATTCTCTTAGCTTTTGCTTGTCTGTAAAGCTTTTGATTTCTCCATTGAATCTGAATGACATCCTTGCTGGGTAGAGTAATCTTGGTTGTAGTTTCTTCGCTTTCATCACTTTAAGTATATCATGCCACTCCCTTCTGACTTGTAGAGTTTCTGCTGAGAAATCAGCTGTTAACCTTACAGGAGTTCCCTTGTATGTTATTTTTCATTTTTCCCTTGCTGCTTTCAATAATTTTTCTCTGTCTTTAATTTTTGCCAGTTTGATTACTATGTGTCTCAGTGTATTTCTCCTTGGGTTTATCCTGTATGGGACTCTCTATGCTTCCTGGACTTGTGTGGCTATTTCCTTTCCCATGTTAGGGAAGTTTTTGACTATAATCTCATCAAATATTTTCTCAGGTCCTTTCTCTCTCTCTTCTCCTTCTGGGACCCCTATAACGCAAATGTTGTTGCATTTAATGTTGTCCCAGATGTCTCTTAGCCTGTCTTCATTTCTTTTCATTCTTTTTTCTTTATTCTGTTCCACAGCAGTGAATTCCACCATTCTGTCTTCCAGGTCACTTATCTGTTCTTCTGCCTCAGTTATTCTGCTATTGATTCTTTCTATTGTAGTTTTTAGCTTTCATTTCAGTTATTGTATGGTTCATCTCTGTTTGTTTGTTCTTTAATTCTTCTAGGTCTTTGTTAAACATTTCTTGCATTTTCTTGATCTTTGCCTCCATTCTTTTTCCGAGGTCCTGTATCATCTTCTCTATCATTATTCTGAATTCTTTTTCTGGAATGTTGCCTATCTCCACTTCATTTAGTTGTTTTTCTGGAGTTTTATATTGTTCCTTCATCTGGTACCTAGCCCTCTGCCTTTTCATCCTGTCTATCTTTCTGTGAATGTGGTTTTCATTCCACAGCCTGCAGGATTGTAGTTCTTCTTGCTTCTACTGTCTGCCCTCTCATGGATGAGGCTATCTAAGAGGCTTGTGCAAGTTTCCTGATGGGAAGGACTGGTGGTGTGGAGAGCTGGCTGTTGCTCTGGTGGGCAGAGCTCAGTAAAACTTTAACCCGCCTGTCTGCTGGTGGGTGAGGCTGCATTCCCTCCCTGTTGGCTGTTTGGCCTGAGGCAACCCAGCACTGGAGCCCACCCAGGCTCCTTGCTGGGGCTAATGACAGATTCTGGGAGGGCTCATGCCAAGGAGTACTTCCCAGATCTTCTGCTGCCAGTGTCCTTGTCTTCATGGTGAGACACAGCCACCCCCCGCCTCTGCAGGAGACCCTCCAACACTAGCAGGTATGTCTGGTTCAGTCTCCTATGGGGTCACTACTTCTTCCCCTGGGTCCCAATATGCACACTACTTTGTGTGTGCCCTCCAAGAGTGGAGTCTCTGTTTCCCCCAGTCCTGTTGAAATCCTGCATTCAAATCCTGCTAGCCTTCAAAGACTGATTCTCTAGGAATTCCTCCTCCCATTGCCGGACTCCCAGGTTGGGACGCCTGATGTGGGGCTCAGAACCTTCACTCCAGTGGGTGGACTTCAGTGGTATAAGTGTTTTCCAGTTTGTGAGTCATCCACCCAGCATTTATTGCATTTTATTTTATTGTGATTGTGCCCCTCCTACCATCTCATTGTGGCTTCTCCTTTGTCTTTGGATGTGGGGTATCTTTTTTGGTGAGTTCCAGTGTCTTCCTGTTGATTGTTCAGCAGTTAGTTTTGATTCTGGTGCTCTCACAAGAGGAAGTGAGAGGACGTCCTTCTACTCTGCCACCTTGAACCTGGTATCTAGGCTTCCTTTTGTCTAGTGGACAAACCTGGGTTCTACTCTTAGCTTTTTTTTTTTTTTTTTTGGTCAACTGATTCCCTAATGACTTTGGGCAAGTCATATCAGGCCTTTGGAGCTCATTTTTCTCACACAAAGTGAAGATTTTGACCAAGTGTATCTCTTTTAATTGTAAACTTCTTAGCAATGGGGCCATTGGTGATCATTTGAACTTGCATTCCTCTTTTCTCCCATTGCTTGTTGGGGTCGCTGTGAGATCTGTGTTAGGAATCTTTGTGAGATGATGATGAGTGACTTGTCTACAGATAGGGAGAAATTTATCTACATGCATGGATACCTCCAGGAAATGTTGAGATCATTTTAAGTCAATAACACATAAAGATAAAATGTTCAGTTGTGTTTTCATGGCCTAGCCTGGTAGCAGCACAGCATTTCTCTTGGTTGGTCAGAGCTCAGATACCTTCAAGTACCCAATCCTAAAACCCCCAACTTCCCACACTTTGTAGGAGCCATTGGGTAAGCATTTATGCCTAAGAAAAATGGAGATTTGAAAGTTAATTTGAAAGGACTTAACTGTAACATTAAAAAAAAAAAAAATCAATGAGAACAGAATGTTGAAAGCAGGAATGTCAAGCTCTAGGTTGACTGTTTAAATTGCCCAGGCTTGGGATTTCCTGTGTCTCTGCCAAGGCGGAAATTTATGAAAATGACTCCATTTTCTCCTTTGTATTTTGGAGGGAAGGTGATAAATGTCCAGGGTCTCAAATCCTACTTTTGACTGAAGTATGCAAGAATTAATGGATAGCTAATGAACACACATTCTATGATATATTGAATACGAGTTGTCTTCACTGATGGGAAGAAAATTCCTTAAAAATTTTCTAGAATATAAAGGGAACATAATACAGAATGAAGAAAAAGCTTCTGAAAAGTAAGAATGTCCCTCTACAAAGAGCACTGAAGTGAAAAGGAAACGGCAGTGAGAAAGGATGGGGGCGGAAGATGATTCAGCCAGAAGGGGCTGAGTGAGTACTGTGGGCTGGCCTGCTGAGGTGTGAAGTAGGCGGGCAGCTATGACTAGCATTGAATGGGAGATAATTAAGAACAAGTTGGTACCAGTAACTGCGAGGGAAGGGAAGAGAATATGTCTAGAAAAAGCAGCTCTTTATTTCAATGCTGAATTAAAACACCTACCCATTAGAGGCTTGAGAATTTCATTTTGAAATGAAAAAATATTTGCTGTAAACAGAATGCAGATGATTGTGAAATTGTACATGCTTGCTTCTAATGTTGTGATGGAAAAGTTTTAAAGTGGCATAAGTGTGCTGTATACTTTCTTAGAAAGAAACATATATGTTAAAACAGTCATTTTTTCAAAGGAAAAAGCATTGCTGTTCAAAGCCATTCATCACACAAGTTATCAAGTTTCAGTTTGGGATCAGCTACACATATATATTTCTGAATCTTTTTCAAGGGAAAGGACTGCAAATTTAGCTTCCATTGTCCTTTAAATAGCTTTCTGGATTGAAGAGCATTATAATTAAACTGCACCAAGTGTCACTGCAGAGAAGCTTCTAAATTATGGGTCTGAGTGGGGGTGAGAGATGCTATTTTGATTGCTTGATAATCAAAATCAGAAGATGTTCAGATATGCACAACCCAGACTTACTGTAATTATATCAGATGGAGAAGAAGTGGGAGGAATAGGTGTAGCCTTGAATTCAATAATCACTTGTTTATCTCTCTTTTGAAAAAAAGTTTAAAGAAGAACTATTCATAAATACTCAAAATGCATATTCACTAATAGTTTTGTAAAAGAAAAGACATATTAGCAAGTAATCAGTCCTTTCAGTGTGTCCCAGAAATAGGTTGTGAAAAAAATGGACATGGATATCCTCAAAGTACTCTCAAAATTTTACATTAGTACATTTAACTCTCCAACAATTACTTTATTTCAAATATATTGTCAGAAGGGATATTCATAAGAGCTCTGAAATCTACCTGTCACACTATTTTGCATTCTATTTAACCAGCTCTTGGTTCTCCTGAAACTCTCCTTTCTCTTAAAATGGGAAGGAATGTGTAGGAAATGCTCTCAGGACACTGCTCAGACATTTCAGAACTATTTTTGCCTCTTAAAGAAACCCAAAAGTTGCCTCTTGGAAAGAAGCTGAGAATTTAATACTATACCAGCACTCTTACACAGTGTGTGACACCCTGTTAGGTAGTACATACGAGAACAAATGTTAAACACTCGACTGGGAAACGTAGAAGCCTGAAAACTGTCAGACTGAAAAAGAAGACATAGTACGTTTTTCATGATCCTTTCCCAAGTGAAAAACTAAAACCATAAATTTTCCATATAATACATATATTATATGTGTAAACAAAATTATCCCATGTCCTTTGGATTGATCCTTTTTTTAAACTTTAATTAAAAATGGCTCTAGTCTCCATCTCACATAAAAGGGAAAGTCCAGTATCCTCCTACATCCCCCAGATTTCTGGGGGTTTTCCTTCTCCTGGGCATTTTTCATTCCAGATTCTCATTACTGGACAATTAAGGAGCTTAAGAATTGGGTTGAATTATTCTTTCTAAAAAGGGAGATTTCTAGACAGGTTTACACAACAGTATATGGTCCCATAGAGTGAAGGTTTAGATGCCATAGAAAGACACTTTCATCTCAGTAAGGGGAAGATATTTCTGTGGGTCAGAGATTTCTCAAGATATTCTCTAGGGTTTAGGAATGCAGTAAGTCCCTCATCTCTGGAGTTATTCAAGTATTCACTGACTTCATTAACTTGAAATCAGCTCTCAGAAGCAGACCCTGAGATGAAGATTTACATACAAGTAGCTTATCTGGCAGGTGATCTCAGGAAAGACTGGTATGAGATGGGGAAGTAAAACAAAAAAGGATGTTGGAAATAAAGGGTATACTGTCACACAAGAGTCCACTGTGATAAAAGGAACTCTAATTTCACTTGGGAATTCTGGTGGCCAGTGTAAAATACTCACCTTAGTTAATCCCCCAACAAGCTGAGAGAGCTGGGATATTTACACATGAATTTCCATCAATGGTCATTGAAAGCTACTCCAGGAGGGTATCATTCTCCTGCCACTTCCAGCCTGCCTGGTGGGAGAGGGGCAAAGCTGGTGCTGGGGTTTCAAGAAATCCTACAGCAATTAAATGCTCTGCTGGCAACTGAAAGCCAGACTGGCACATACTGAACTGGTAAGAGTGAAAGGATGTGGGTCAGGGTCTCAGGAATATCTATTATACTAGCTAAAAACTTGGGAAGGCTATTATAGAAGAGACTGCAATGTGGCCACCCAAGGACTAAAGCAAGCCCAGATATATGTACTTACTGTTTTTTCAGTGTTTGTTTTTAAATTGAATTTGAGTGACCGTGGGTACTACCATGCTCTCTCCAATTTGCCTCAGACCCCATCAGTCTCTCCTGGCTAGTTTCATACATTTACATTACTCATCTGCTCTTAGAGTTTGCCACCCTTGGAGGAAATTTAAATCTAAGATGATAGGCAGGTGTGAAGGTCACTGCCAACTGTGAAAATCTGTGATGTTATGACTAGATGATCCCTTAAACTCTTTGCAGCAACGAAAGTCTATAATTTAAGTATATGCTATCTTTTAGATTATCTCTGCAAGGTCCTTGAGGGCAGTAGCATAGGCCTGTAAATGCCCTTGATTAAAATGCAATTATGCATTTCTAAATGCTAATAAACAGAGATATTCATGTATAAATTCACTGTACCACTATCACTGTTTGCACCGTAAAAGTGTAGCTTGAGCCAACACATTAGAATAGATTACAAAGAGAAACTGCTTGGTATTCAGCAGGTTTGATTTAGGTTCTACAGTCATACTCCAGTGAATCTGTTAAGATGAGCATGAACATTGATGCTCACCCACTTAGCCTTGGCTCACAAGGAAAGATGACCTTGGCAGACAACATTAAAGCTTTTAAAAACTGGCTTTGCATTATGTTAAGTGCAAGAAGCCTGACACACAAGACTATATACTGTATGATTCCATTTATATGACATTCTGGAAAAGGCAAAACTATAAGGATAGAAATAGTCAGTAGTTTCCTGGAGGTGGAGGTGTTGACTACAAAGGGGCAGGAGGGGACTTTGTGGGGTGACGGAAGGGTCCTACGTCTTCCTTGTGGTGTAATTATACTACTATACATATTTGCCAAACCTCATCAAACTGTACACCAGAAAAGGGTAAATTTTACTGTATTATATATTAAAACTCAATAAATCTGACATTTTAAAGACTGGAAAAAACCCTCCTAGGCCTCAGGTGAGCTCCTACCTGCTGCTACAAGGGAAGGTTCCCAGCATCCTGGAAAAACAAGGGGAGGCTGGGTAGGACGTGTTCTAAAATGAGAAGAATATGTAGTTCCTGCTCCTAAGTTACCTCTTGTTTTTTTAGCATTCAAAACGCTCTTTGCTTCTCAAATATGATAAAATAGGTCAATGAATGAAATAAGACTCGTTACTCTCGACTTCCTGCAACAGTCTCTGCCTTAGTCCTTTTACCACCAGTGTTTTTCTCTAGGTCCTATTTCAGAATTCACATTTTATTATTTTGACATATTTGTTCTTTTACTTGTTTAAAGGAGATTTACAGAAGCTTTCTAATTTCCAAGTGAAATCCTAGGCTATAAGAACCGTAAGTCAGGAGGAGAGTTAACATGGTTTGACAGAGTCTGTAGGCCCCAAGATTCTACTTCAAAAACTGAAGGGCTTGTCTTCTCTGTCAAATCCACTTCTCTTTTCTTGAATTCCCTGTGCACAGCACATTCTTAAAGGACCTTGACCTAGATTCTCCCTTGGATAAGCCGCTCTCTGGATGTGCTTACATCTGGGGCAGCTTCCAAAGGCACTAATCCAGGAAGCAGGCTGCAGGGGAGAGTGGCAGGTGCCATTTGCATTTCCCTTCCTGACAAGGGAGAGCACTCATTCTGCTCTATTGAAGGGGGTGGGGGTGATGCAGGATGATTATAAGAACCTGGGGTGAGTACCAAGTGCTCTAGGTCTCTGTTTCCTTGTAGCATCTGGCACATTCCTCAGCCTCACGTTAGCTATTTTGGTGACTGTCAGTTATTTGACTGATTGACCTCCACTCTCTATGCCAGAACTTCCCTCCTCTACTGCTCTTGAGTGAGACTCATACTCATCCCTCATAATTCTGCTCCTCATCTTAAACCTCCAGAACCAGCCCTCCCCTCTTGGACAGCCCTAAAGTCTACACTAGGCATCCCTTCTTTGAGCTTCCCTAAGACCTTCTGCTTATACTTATCATAGCCTAACCATTCTGTATTTTAATTGTATCCTGACTTCCCTACCTTTTCCCCACCTTGTTCCCCACCACCTCTCCCCCTACACTAGGCTATGAGCCTATAGAAGGCAAAGATTTTTTTATTTCTGGTGTTTCTTTTTTTCCTATCCAGAACATTATAGATTCCTTATAAATGTTTGCCAGTGAATAAATAAGAATATACTCATGCTGGTTTTGGAAGTCTGCTTTATCAGGTGGAAATATCAATTACAAGTAAAAGAAAAGCTAGCTAACTTGTATTGGCTTGTATAAATAGACTTTTCTTTTTCTGGTGTAAAAAATTTTTTGGAGAAAAGCAGCTGCTGACTGTGGTTTAGAGATGCAAGTGGTCAGGGTCAGGGGCTCTGTGATTCACTTGGTCTTTCCTTTATGATCACAAGATAGTTCTTATAAGTGCCCACCTTCTGAGATTAAGTAGAAGGAGGTTGTATTCGTTTTCTATTGCTGTGTAACAAATTACCACAAACATAGCAACTTAACACCAATTTATCTTGCAACTTCTATATGTCAGGAGTCTGGTCACTGGTTAACTGAGCTTTCTGCTCGAGAAATCACCAGGCTGCAATCAAGGTGTCAACTGGGACTGCATGTCATCTGAGGCTTAGGGTCCTCTTTCAAGCTCACTGGTTATTGGTAGAATGCATTTCCTAGGGCTGAGGTCTTCAGCTTCTGGAGGCTTCTCCAAGGCAGTTCACAACATGGCTGTTTGCTTTCCTCTAAGAGGCCAACAGGAAATTGTCTCTCTTTTGAAAGATTCATTTGATTATGTCAGGCCCACACAGGATAATCTCCCTTTGATTTACTCAAAGCCAACTGATTAGTAACCTAATCATGGGGGCAATATCTCTTGATTCTGCCCATACTCCAAGGGAGGGGATTATACAGGGCATGTATATCAGGAGGCCATCTGAGAAGTCTGCCTTCCACAGGAGTGATGTCAACTGTGCCTTTCTCTTTCATCTGGAAAACAATGGCTTCCCAGAATTCCCTTTAATAGAACTCTGCTTACATCTCATTGGTTAGAACTATATCATATGGCCACTTCTAGCTGTAAGAAAGGCTGGCAAAGAGGATATCTGGCTCTTCTAACTTCTATAGAGAAGGCAAGGAAAGGAGAGGGGATGGGAATAGGTATTGGATTAGTCTATTAATAGACAAAATCACCCCGTCAGATCTCCTAGAGACCTTAATTATACAATGTTAGATCTAGAAAACTAGAATCTTCAGAAACTAAAGGTCATTTAGTACAACTTCCTATTGATATTTTCTAGGTAATGAAGCCAAGGTCCCAAGAACTCATGCAACTTCCTTGAAGTCATGTATTATTTCCTTTGAAGCACCAACCAAAATTTAGTAACCCTAGCATATTCAGCTTCTTCAGGAGTTTAGTTTATCAAATCTCCAGGAAAAAAGTTATACAAATTAACTGATGATGGAATAATCTCTCTTGAAGTCGATCACTGAGCCACTTTCCTGTCACATAAAACTGGTTTCTATATTCTAATCATGATTTGTGGAGCAACCAGCTTGGACAGGAGGGATGGCTGGTAAAGCATAGGCGCAGAGGGTAAGTCTGCATGAATTCAGAGAAAGAAGACATACTCCTGGCCTGGGAAGTCAGGGAAAACATCAAAGAAGACTGGCATTTGAGATGGGCCTTAAAGGACAGGTAAAGTATAGCATGGGGAGATCAGAGGAGGGTATTCCAGGTAGAGAGAAACAGAGAAACAGGAACAGATGTGTTAAACTACAAAATGTGCAAGGAGAAAAAAGTTCAACTTCATCTGACCAGGCTAGCTTCAGAGAAATCTATAAAAGGCTGATTTATTAGCCTAGGAGAGAGGTAATGCTGACTTGAACTTGGAGGGTGACAGTGGGAATGAAAAGGATTGACAGTGGAATGGAAAGAGAGTTGTATGCAGTGATTGGACAGGACTTTTCATTGAGTCTGTAAGTACAGTGTAGAAAGTGAGTGTTGTTGATCTCCCAGTCCCATGGCCAGTGCCTGCATATACTAAGTACTCAATAACTGCTTTGAGTTGAATTTATGAATGATTTGGGACAGAAGGTAAAGGAAAGGATGGTATCAAGGACCATTTGAAACTGGGTTGGAGGTTGGAAGGAGGTAAAGAATTGAAAAGAGGGTGTAGAATTCAGTTTTAGACATTTTGAGCTCCAGGTGCCTCCTGAAACCCAGGGGTGGCACCCAGGGATGCCTCTTTGATGTCTAGAGAGACACCCAAGAAGCAGGTGTGCCTGGTTGTGTATACTGCAGTTAGCAGCTATAAGCGCAGAAAAAGAAGGTAGTGGAAAACTTTGGTGGAATAACTACATTGAAGAGGGAAGAAGATAAGCCAGAACACGAGAATAAGGAGCTGTGGAACTGACTGGAGGAAAAAGATTGTGGCTCCAAGAAGACAAGGGATAAAGGTATTTAAAGATGGTAGCTAACAGTTTCTGAACAAGGAGTTTTCAGGGAGAATGGAGAGAGAAACAGCAAGAGTTTTAGGAATGAGCAGGGAGGAAAAGAGGACAGCTAGTATAATGCACTTTCAGAAGTTTAATGATAAGAGGAAAATCAGAGATGACAGAGTCAGGGGAAGGTGGTTTGGTTTATTTGCATTTTAGAATGAGAGTGACTTAGGCAGAGCTTCTGTCTGGGGGAATGTGTTAGAGGAAAAGGGGAGGGTTAGTATAAAAGAGATCATGCTAAGAGGGGAGTCATAGCATATGGAGGGTGCTGAAGACTGGATTGAGAGAGGAATTGTCTTTCGAAGCATGAGGAAGAAAAGAAGTGAGAAAAGGAAAGGAAGGCTTTCTCCATTGACCACCATGTTACCTCCCTGAGTCTCAGTCTCCTCATCCATAAAGTCAAGTCATTGGCCTAGGTGGACACAGAGTATGACAAACTCTATAATTTTTTGCTCTAGACATGTTATTTGGGATTCTCTCTCCTCCCTTGCTGTCTTCAACCAGTCATTGCCAATAATGGTGATAATAGCAATAATTGCAGACACTATTTATTTCATGCCTCAAAGATCAGATCCAGTTAGGATAAATTCCGAAAAGCTACATGGTGAAAAAATCATTTGACTGTAACTTAAAGGATGGCATGGATATGTATGTATGTATTTAAAATGTCTTAGTATGTATTATCTAAAATCTTACAGGTAATGCAGTATAATGTTTATTTTATTGTTTCTTCTATTTCTTTCCTGAGTTCAATCAACTCTTATTTTATTTCTTCCTAGTTTTTTTTTTTTTGTCCATTTCTGTACTTAGCTTTTGAATTTGTCATTCAAAGTGTTTTTCATTATCCTCAAAAGCTTGTTTGAGGATATATAATTCAGTTTAGAGAGTTGTGTTACAGTTAGGGAGTTTTCTTCTATTGTACTCTGCCATTATTGGGGGCAGAAATTTGAATCAGTTGAACTGGATTCTTTCCTATTTTAGTAATTAGATGGAGACTAATCTGCATTTCTATGGACAGAGCTGGAGGTTTGGGGTTGTAGGATTCCTAGATCAAGAGCACCCTCTTCTGTCAGTGTAGCAAAGTATGATTTCTTTTTTCTTTTTAAAATTTTATTTGTTTGTTTGTATGGTTTTTTCTTGTGGAAAAGAAATAATAGGGGTAGGGATTGGGTTTACCTCCATTTTGGAGGGAGAGAGGGTCTGACAGGTTCCTTAGTTCCCCCCTCAAGTATTCCCCCCCCACCCTTCATGGTTTCCAGAGGAACCCTCTAGACCCTTTTCCTTTGGACCCTTTTCACTTGGAAGCTTTATTTTTCCAAGACTGTCTTCTTGCACCCTGCACACACAGTTAAGTGCCTTCCATGTAGTAAGTGCTCTACTTAGATGCAGACTTTCTCTTTCTGGTAGTTTTAAATCAATCCTAAGTCCACCACCATGGTTTTTCCCAAGCTGACTTTGTTTACCTGAGAGGATTCATCAGCAGTATGGAAGGCAGCTTTCTGGGATTTAATGTTTGTTTTTCTATTTACAGTTAATTTGAAATTTGGACATTCTCTGTTTTCTAGTTATGCTGAAGACATGGGTTTTATGTAGTTTTATTTGATCTCTTGTTCTCTCTGTGTGTGTGATTGTGTGTTTTTACAGGGGAGGGCAGTATGTTGGGAGATTTAGATTTAAGCCACCATCATTATCTTGGCTACCTAGAATTCCTCCACAATGTTCACTGTAAGTCCCTCTAATTTGCCAACAAAATACATAGGAGTCCACTGATTCAGATTATCTCATTGAGCTTTTTAAGCTTTTATCTGTTAAGAATTAAATTGGGGGCTTCCCTGGTGGCGCAGCGGTTGAGAATCCGCCTGCTGATGCAGGGGACACGGGTTCGTGCCCCGGTCCGGGAAGATCCCACATGCCGCGGAGCGGCTGGGCCCGTGAGCCATGGCCGCTGAGCCTGCGCGTCCGGAGCCTGTGCTTCGCAACGGGAGAGGCCACAACAGTGAGAGGCCCGCATATCACAAAAAAAAAAAAAAAAAAAAAAAAAAAAAAAAAAAGAATTAAATTGGGCTGCTGGTTAAGAGATCCAGAAAACAGTGGTTTAAACTAAATAGGGGTTTTTCTTCTGAAACAAGAGGTAGGTGGTAGTGGGCCTTGGTTGAGCAGCACAGTGTCTCTGTGACATCTTAACTTTTCCCTCATGGTTGCCATAGTAATGAGGGCTCCTACACCTTCATCATACATCTAGAAGCCAGGTGGGAAGAGGCAGAGAGCAAAGGGCAAAAGGCATTTGTCAACTATCAACTCCATTTTAAAGATCTTTCCTGAAAGCCCCATGCAAAAATTTTTCCTTATGCCTGATTGTCCAGAGCTGGGCTAATGACAATCTCTAGATGAAAGGAGAATGGGAAATGTAGGGTGCTGTATTATTTTGGTTTTTGTTTTGTTCTGTTTTTCCTAAGCACATTATTGCCCACAACAAAATTGGGGAAGTAAGGGAAGTGAGGGGGATATTGGGTATGCAGTTAGCAATTCTCCTATACAGCTCCCAAATTCCAGAGTCAGAGAGTTGCTGATCTCCCACCATTGACTCAGAGACAATTACTAGACTGATGATTACTGAACATCTTTGAGAGGTCCTGGGAGACGCCTATGTCAGGGAAAGGAAGAGACGACAGAGGGACTGACCAGCTATGAAAAAGGGCCAAAATAGAGCAACACAAAACCTCTGTCCCAGGCTGATTGACCCTTACCTCGGGAGGGAGCAAAAAGGAGCCCAATAAGCAATTATTTTTTTAAAAAAGCACATTAAGGAATGTCCCAGTTTGTAAACAAGGACACAGTTCTTTTCTCTTTTCTCCACTCTTTCTCTTAATGGAAGTATTCTATAATGAAATTAGTTCTTTAGGAGGTAAAGCCTAGTGGAGGATCATCTGCTGTCAGTGAGGAAAGATCTAATGGGCTAAATTTATTTCCAAAATGACACTCCTGGAAACTCCCATATATGATGCCCTCATAGATACATATCTCCAGATAATCCATTTAAATTATCAATTTGAATTTGCTGAAATATATACACCTTTGTGTACATATTGGCTACTTTTGTAAGTATACCAATCCTCTGTGTATCCCAAGATTCATTTGAACCCTAAATGAGCCTTAAGGTTCATTTAACTGTATACAAAACCAGATACTGAAAAAATCTCCATACCCAAAGACAAGCATCCAAGTTTATAAACACACTCATTTATTTACTCCAGCAGACAGAATCTTGGCTTATAATGACTACATTTTGATCCACAGGAAAATCTTAGGAGATGTGAACTTCTGGTTCTACCACTAGCTAACTGCTATTTGGAACAATCCAAACAGAATTGTTATCTTCTCTGAACATTGTTACCTCATCTTTAGAAGAATAGAATTGGTATGAGTGTTTCCTCAAAGTTCTAAGAGGCTATGATTTTAGAGATTCTTTTATTCAGTTAACATTTGCTCAATGTCTGCTATGTGCTAGGCACTATTTTATGCACTATGGGTACATTATAGTCTAGTAATTGCAGTGGAGGATTTCAAGTCAATTAAAAGGAGAGGGTAAAAAATACCTAGGAATATTAACCAAAAAAGTGAAAGACATATACACTGAAAACTACAAAACATTGCTGAAAGAAATTAAAGACCTAAATAAATGAAAAGACATCCCATGTTCATGGGTGGCAAGACTTAACGTTGTGAGGATGGCAATCATACTCAAAGCAATCTACAGATTCAACAAAATCTCTATCAAAACTCCAACGGCCCTTTTTGCAGAACTGGAAAAGTCAATCTTAAATTTCATATAGAATTGCAAGGGACCCTGAAGAACCAAAACAATTTTAAAAAGAACAGTCAGAAAACCCACATTTTCTGATTTCAAAACTTACTACAAGCCCACAGCAATCAAAACTGTGTGATTCTGGCATAAAGATAGACATACAAATCAATAAATAGGATTGATAGTTCAGAAATAAACCCATACGTCTACAGTCAGTATTTGACAAGGATGCCAAGTCCATTTAATGGGAAAAGAGAAGTCTCCTTAGTAAATAGTTCTGGGATTTCCACATGCAAAAGAATGAAGTTGGACCCCTATCTCACACAATATACAAAAATTAACTCAAAATGAATCAGTGACCTAAATATAAGAGCTGAAAACATAAATATCTTGGGAGAAAACATAGTAGAAAATCTTCATGACCTTGGATTTGGCAATAGATTCTTAGATATGACACCAAAAGCATGAGCAACAAAAGAAAAAAATAGATAAATTGGATTTCATCAAAATTAAAAACTTTTGTGCCTCAAAGGACATTATCAAGAAAGTGAGAAGTCAGCCTAAAGACTGGGAGAATATATTTGCAAATCATATATATATTAAAGAATTAATATCTGGAATATATAGAGAATTCCTCTAACTCAACAACAAAAATCAAACAACCCAATTAAAAACTGGGCAAAGGACTTGAATAGACATTTCTCCAAAGATATACAGATGGCCAATAGGCACATGAAAAGATGCTCAACATCACTAATCATTAAAGAAAAGCAAGTCTAAATCACAATGAGATACCACCTCAAACCCATTAGCATGGTTATTATCGAAGAAGAAGAAGAAGGAGGTGGGGGGAGGGGGTAGGGGATAAGGAGGAGGAGGAGGAGAAGAAGAAGAAGAAGAAGGGGAGGGGGAGGAGGAAAATAACAAATGTTGGCAAGGATGTAGAGAAATTGGAACCCTCAGCTATTACTGATGGTAATGTAAAATGGTGCAGCCAATTAGGAAACAGTTTGGTGGTTCTTCAAAAAGCTAAACATAAAACTACTGTATGACCTAGCAAATTCAGCTCATAATTATATACCCAAAAGAATTAAAAACAGGAACTTGAACAGATACTCGTATGCAAATGCTAATTTCAGAATTATTCACAATAGCTAAAAGGTGGAAACAACCCAAGTGTCCATTACAAATAAACAGAAATAAAATGTGGTATATACATGTAATGGAATATTATTCAGCCACATAAAGGAATAAAGTTCTGATATATGCTCCAACAAGGATGAACCTTGAAAACCTTATGCTAAGTGAAATAAGCCAGGCATAAGAAGGGCAATTATTATATGATTCCACTTATATGAAATATCTAGACTAGGCAAATTCATAGAGATAGAAAGTAGATTAGAGGGAACCAGGGGTTGACAGAAGGGGAACAGGGAGTTACTGCTTAATGAATACAGAGTTTCATTTTGGGTGATGAAAAATTTTGGAAACAGATAGTGGTGATTGTCCAACATTGTGAATGTAATTAATGCCACTTAAAATTGGTTAAAGTGGTAAATTTTATGTTGCGTGTATTTTACCACAATAAAAATAAAAATTTAAAAAACCCAGGAGGATAGCACTGCAAGATAGGGAAATTTGGAAGCAGATGGTCATACTTTATAGGAAGCTATTGGCTGCACCTTAAGACACAAATACAGATGAATACAGATGTGGACTTATACATACATAAACACAACCCAGGTACCTAAACACAGATACCCAGATAAACACAAGAGTTTATACCTCTTGGTATGCACATACCTACAAACATACAGTTTGCACTTTGTATATACAGACAGTTGATTTAAACCATCATCAGGATTTAACTTTCTGCTCAGTAGAGGTGCACACACCTACACATTATGTCATGAAACAATATAGCCACACAGGTTAACCAAAGAACCTGTTCAACTAAAGAAAATCATGTTCTAGAGGTGAAAGAAAACAAATGCCTACACATACAGAAAGATATTCCACAGAATACCCTGATGCTTGATGAAACAGTAAAAGGGTTCAAGGGCATGTAAATGGGTTCACTGATTGGTAGGTGGGAGAAACAGGGTAGTAAGCAAAAAGCTAAGTGTTGTATGGAAGGGAGGATGACTGATATGGGTGCGTAGGAAAATGAGTGGGGATTGTAAGAAAGCATTATGCAGCTTCTTTGTCAAAGAGATTCAAGACAATAAGCTTGAGTTGCCAAATTTTACTCTTTTATTTCTTACTATCCGATCTCTGGTTATCAGAGAACAAGCTGTACACTTACTTACCTTTATAATTGCACTAGTCCCTTCAACTGGTCCCAACAACATTCCAGGATAGCTCTCAGGTGAAATCAGTGAGCTGCTTAGTATTCTTTCTGCCCAGTACAGTGGACCCTCCTCATACATTGTCTGAGCTCGGCAGTGGAAAATCGCCATGCCCATTGGCAGCCAGTCAGGGACCCAGAGTGAGGAGGGACTATCCAGACTGACCAAGGTCTTTTTAATGATGGTCCAGCTGAGGAAGTGAGATGCTGGGAATGGTGAGTCAGGAGCAAATGATCAGCATTTACAGCTGGTGCTCAAAGGGAGTAGCCAGTAAGGGGAGACAGACAAGATCCTCCAGAGGAGCAGTAACATTGAGGTATAAGCGCAAGGCCTCCACCAGAGCACACCTTTTATGTTGATCCTGTTGTCCTTTGTGGTAGCAAAAGCTGTACCTTAGAAAGATAGTTACTGGGGCTTCCCTGGTGGCACAGTGGTTAAGAATACGCCTGCCAATGCAGGGGACACAGGTTCGAGCCCTGGTCCGGGAAGATCCCACATGCCACGGAGCAACTAAGTCCGTGCGCCACAACTACTGAGCCTGTGCTCTAGAGCCCACGAGGCACAACTACTGAAGCCTGCGTGCCACAACTACTGAAGCCCGCGCGCCTAGAGCCCGTGCTCCACAACAAGAGAAGCCACCGCAATGAGAAGCCTGAGCACCGCAATGAAGAGTAGCCCCCACTTGCTGCAACTAGAGAAAGCCCGTGTGCAGCAATGAAGACCCAATGCAGCCAAAAATAAAATAAATTTTTTTAAAAAATAAAATTTAAAAATTAAAAAAAAAGTAGTTACTTTTGGCAATACTAGCTAGAGTCTTTCAGGAAATCATGAAGGAGGCAAAGGGTCCTGCCACTAGTCTGTTTCCCGGCCTTTTCACATGAGCACTGACACTTTATTTCCTTACCCCTCAGGGAATAATTCCCTTCTACCTCCTATTAAAATCCTAAGTGATTATGATAATTAACATCTTATCCTTCTTTGTTAGGAAAGAGATCTCTTAACTTAACTGCTAAGCAGTAAAATCAGAATGAGTTACATACAATTATCAGTATTTCCTCTTTTTCAACCTGCTTCCGAAAACCAAAAAACAGCCTAGGCTAGTATAGGCTAATTATAATTCAGCAAACAAAGTGACATCTTGGTGTGTTCTGGTTTTTTTTTTTCTGAGTCTCATAATTTTTGGAAGAGAGTATACTGATTGAATAAAAGTTGGTCTTTAATAGAAAAGCAAGACTGGTTTTGATTTTTGAGTGTAGGTGTTATCTTTTTTAAAAGTATACTACTTTGAATTAATTTTTAAATGAATATAGCTGCTATACTTTTAACAGATATTAATAAAATTTAGGATGTGTGTTTGTATGTGTAAGTGACAGAGATATATGATTTTTCTGAGTGAAGTCTACAGGTCATAAAATCACTATTCTTAATACTGAAAGCAATTAAAAATGTTTTCATCATTGGGCTGTTATAAATCCATATTACATTATTTGAACTGTAAAGGATGTTGATTCTTGGATAAAATTATCATGTTCTGGCTCTTCACTTACTCTGAATTCAATTGTGGTGGAATTTCTTTGAAAATATTTTAACTTTTGTAAACATGTATGCATGGATAACTCCAAAAATGAATATGAACTTGAAAAGCTGAACCTCTTCTGACAGCAGCTTGACTTATTCTGGAATAAATTAAGTAAGAGAAATAGCAGAAGCATGTGCTCTCTTTTAGGTGTAACAAACTCGAGACAAATATTCTTGACTTGTGCCATCTGAGAAACGATTCTTCGTATCTTTGCATATAAGTCACATGCCTACACAAAATATCACAAGCCAGCTGCCTCTGCAGGTTTCCTACTCAGAGGAAAGAAAGCAGACCATTGTCAGAGTGAGGGAGGTGAGGAATGAAGAGCAGCAGCTATGTATGGACTCCACAGTTAGCTTAAGCCGGGAGCTGAGACGAGGGCCTACCGGGAACTTGGCTCCCCTCACCTCCCCTCCACCCCCACCATGATGGCTGGGGCTCCATCAGGGGCTTAAGCAAGGGGGCTGTCTGGAAGACAGAGCCAGTGTGCGTAGCCAGGTGGTATTTTGTTTTGTTTTTTCTTTGAGATGCCTATGGATTAAAACTCTGTGTTTTTGCTTTAAACATTAGGGGTTTTCGTTTGTTTTTTTGTTTTTGTTTTTTTGTTTTTTTTCGGTACGCGGGCCTCTCACTGTTGTGGCCTCTCCCGTTGCGGAGCACAGGCTCTGGACGCGCAGGCTCAGCAGCCATGGCTCACAGGCCCAGCCGCTCCACGGCATGTGGGATCTTCCCGGACTGGGGCACGAACCCGTGTCCCCTGCATCAGCAGGCGGACTCACAACCACTGCGCCACCAGGGAAGCCTGGGGTTTTCGGTTTTTTTGCTTTAAAATAAAAAACTAAATTTCTTGTTTTAGAAAAATATCACTTGTTTACATAGAAAAATTTTAAAACACAGGTAAATAAAAATAGTATATGTAAAATATGAGTTTACAAACCTTCCATGTCTAGAATATTCCCATTTTGATTTTGATTTGATATATATTATGTATATAATCTACCTTAAAATAAAAATGGGAATATTCTAGACATAGAGATTTGTAAACTGATGTTTTTACTTAATGTATAAGAAACATTGTTCAGCGTTACTGAATAGACATCTATGCCATTGTTCACGACCACATGATATTTTATTAGAAGTAACATTATTATTATTTTATTTATTTATTTATTTATTTATTTATTTATTGGCTGTGTTGGGTCTTCGTTGCTGCGCACGGGCTTTCTCTAGTTGTGGGGGGCTACACTTTGCCACGATGCGCGGGCTTCTCATTGTCGTGGCTTCTCTTGTTGCGGAGCACAGGCTCTAGGCACACAGACTCAGTGGTTGTGGCTCGTGGACTCTAGAGCACAGGCTCAGTAGTTGTGGCGCATGGGCTTAGTTGCTCCGTGGCATGTGGAATCTACCCAAACCAGGGATTGAACCCATGTCCCCTGCATTGGCAGGGGGATTCTTTTTTTTTTTAATTATTTTTATTTTTATTTTTTTTAACATCTTTATTGGAGTATAACTGTTTTACAATAGTGTGTTAGTTTTTCCTTTACAACAAAGTGAATCAGTTATACATATGTTCCCATATCTCTTCCCTCTTGCATCACCCTCTCTCCCACCCTCCCTATCCCACCCCTCTAGGTGGTCACAAAGCACGGAGCTGATCATCTCCCTGTGCTATGCAGCAGCTTCCCACTAGCTATCTAATTTACATTTGGTAGTGTATATATGTCCCTGCCACTCTCTCACTTTGTCACAGCTTACCCTTCCCCCTCCCCATATCCTCAAGTCCATGCTCTAGTAGGTATGTGTTTTATTCCCATCCTACCACTAATCTCTTCATGACATTTTTTTTTCTTATAGTCCATATATATGTGTTAGCATATGGTATTTGTCTTTCTCCTTCTGACTTACTTCACTCTGTATGACAGACTCCAGGTCTATCCACCTCATTACAAATAACTCAGTTTCATTTCTTTTTATGGCTGAGTAATATTCCATTGTATATATGTGCCACATCTTCTTTATCCTTTCATCTGTTGAGGGACACTTAGGTTGCTTCCATGTCCTGGCTATCGTAAATAGAGCTGCAATGAACATTTTGGTACATGACTCTTTTTGAATTATGGTTTTCTCAGGGTATATGCCCAGCAGTGGGATTGCTGGGTTGTATGGTAGTTCTATTTGTAGTTTTTTAAGGAACCTCCATACTGTTCTCCATAGTGGCTGTATCAATTTACATTCCCACCAGCAGTGCAAGAGTGTTCCCTTTTCTCCACACCCTCTCCAGCATTTATTGTTTTTAGAGTTTTTGATGATGGCCAATCTGACTGGTGTGAGATGATATCTCATTGTAGTTTTGATTTGCATTTCTCTAATGATTAATGATGTTGAGCATTCTTTCATGTGTTTGTTGGCAATCTGTATATCTTCTTTGGAGAAATGTCTATTTAGTTCTTCTGCCCATGTTTGGATTGGGTTGTTTGTTTTTTTGTTATTGAGCTGCATGAGTTGCTTATAAATTTTGGATATTAATCCTTTGTCAGTTGCTTCATTTGTAAATATTTTCTCTCGTTCTGAGGGTTGTCTTTTGGTCTTGTTTATGGTATCCTTTGCTGTGCAAAAGCTTTTAAGTTTCATTAGGTCCCATTTGTTTATTTTTGTTTATATTTCCATTTCTCTAGGAGATGGGTCAAAAAGGATCTTGCTGTGATTTATATCATAGAGTGTTCTTAACCACTGCGTCACCAGGGAAGCCCTAGAAGTAACATTATTAATTTACCTTCAATTGCTGGACGTGTATCTCATGAAAGTGTTTCCCCATTATTAGCAATACAATGATAAATATACTTATACATGCATCTGTTTATATTACCTGTTTATTTCCTCAGGATAAAATTCTAGAATTAGAATTATTGGCTATACTCTAAGATTTTTGATTCATATAGACAAATTTCCCTTCAGTAAAGTTCTTTCCATTTACATTCCAACAAGATGAGTGGCATCATGTTCATTTCTGTATACTCATAAGAAAGTGGGGTATTCTTAAAGTCTCATTTTAAAAGAAAATAAAAGGAAGAACTTGCACAGAAGCAATATATAAGTATAAATGAAGGAAATGAGAACAAGGCAATAGAAATAATGCTCTTTTCCCCAGACATATCCAACTCTGGTCAGATTCCTCTTTTATTTACTTATTTACTTAGGTCATGTTAGGGACATTGTGGTAGAGACAGTCACCAAACCTGTTTTCTTTTCCTCCTGTGCACACAGCTGGACTACATTTCCCAGGAACCCTTTGGGGGAAGTGTGATCCTGAGTTCCAGCCAACAGAATGTGGGTGGAAATGATATATGCTGTTTCCAAGCCTGGCCCCGATCCTCCCAGCTGTTCTCTTCCTTTGTCTGTCTGAGGCAGGGGAACCTTGCAGAGGACTCTAAAACCCTGGAAGACGTCAGTCTCAGGAAGGAGCAGCCCAGTTCCCTGAATCGCCTTATGGAAGGCCACTCATCAAATATGTACACAGAACTGTCACATCTGCAATTAATAAATTCTATTGTCTTAACCAGTGAGATTATAGAAAAACTATAAAATTCAGATATACAAAAGAAAAAAAGTACCCAGAATTCCAAAGACCAGAGATAACTAACTGTTACAGAAATTAGTCTACCCTGACAAATCTAAGCCTGTTGCTGCTTTTAGTCAGCCCAAATTGGAATTAGTGGTTAAAAATGAGGGTTTGGTAATGTGTTCTCTTTCACAATCATCCTCCTTCTCGAAAACCTGTTATGGAAAACAAAAATCTATTATGTATACAGTAATTATCTTATGTATAAAAAACTGTTTATGTGTAAGGTATAATATATTCTTCTTTACATTTTTCTCACACTCAAATATTCATGTCAAAGGAGTAAAAAATTGACATAAGTAAATAATATCACTTGTCTGATTTTGGATGATGTCAGCCTGTGTCAAAAATGCATACTTAGGTTTAAGGGAGAGACAGCTTTAACTAATCATTCCGTCTGTTCCCCAAATTCCTCAGCTTCTTTGAAGTTAGGAAGACCATGTGATTAGCTGTGGCCAACGAAATGTGAGCAGAAGCCTCAGGTGGTCCTTCTGGGCAGAGGTAGTGAAAAACCCATCTGAGATTATCCTCTCTCTCTATCCCTGCTGCAGTGACCAAGGAGCTGTTTTAGCCACAGGATGGCAGAAACTCCATCATCATGATCCTTGAATAAGATGGCCTCCCCATCTGTAATGGGTATGTAGCAAGAGCAAGAATTAAACCTTTCTTGTGTTAAGCCACTGGGATTTCAGATTAATTGGGTAACTGCAACATTAGCCTATCTTGTCCTGACTTACACAAGGCTCACACATTCTACGTATCTTGTTCATCCTCCACATCAAAAATTCCAAATGTCACGGAGGCTCAAAGCCACCACTAATCATTCTCAGACTGGTTACATGGGATTTGACTTCCTAGCTATAAAGGTAAAGAATCAGGACTTTAGAGCAGAGACAGGTGAGACCTCCCTTCTTGTGAGTGCAGGAGTGATATTAATGCTAATAAGAGGCAGATATAGTTTTGGATATTTCCAGGCCTAAAGTAACTTATGAAATAAATGTATATTATGCTTACAGTATGTGAGAACCAATAATGGTATATGGACATATTGCTCTGCTAGGCAAGTACATTGTATCACTTACTCTCCACCAGTTAATCATGGAAAGCGATGTATGGCAAGGAGTGGAGAAGTTAGTTTACAAAAAGGGAATATGAGATGAAGCACAGACCCTTTATACTCCTTCGGTATCTAATGGCTTTAAATGAATTCTCCTTAACTCATTGAATGATGCTTTTCTCTTGTATCTGAATTTTTTATAATGAGCGTGTATTTTTTAAATGTATTTTTTAATTTTTTATTTATTTTTGGCTGTGTTGGGTCTCTGTTGCTGCACATGGGCTTTCTCTAGTTGCAGCGAGCGGGGGCTACTCTCTAGTGCGGCACGTGTTCTCATTGCGGTGGCTTCTCTTGTTGTGGAGCATAGGCTCTAGGCGCACAGGCTTCAGTAGTTGTGGCACGCAGGCTCAGTAGTTGTGGCTCACGGGGGGACTTAGTTGCTCCGCGGCATGTGGGATCTTCCTGGACCAGGGATCAAACCCATGTCCCCTGCATTGGCCGGTGGATTCTTAACCACTGCTCCACCAGGGAAGTCCCTATTATTTTTATAATTAGAAAAAGGTATTTCTGTCTTGGAAAAAAAAAATCACTGTTGGTGAATGAAGAATTAATCATTGTTTCTGGGGCTTCCCTGGTGGTACAGTGGTTAAGAATCCACCTGCCAATTGCAGGGGACACAGTTTCGATCCCTGGCCTGGGAAGATCCCACATGCCGGAGCAACTAAGCCCGTGTGTCACAACTAGCGAGCCTGTGCTCTAGAGCCCATGTGCCACAACTACTGAAGCCCACGTGCCTAGAGCCTGCATTCTGCAACAAGAGAGGCCGTGACAATGAGAAGCCCGCATACCACAATGAAGAGTAGCCCTGCTCGCCGCAACTAGAGAAAGCCTGTGTGCAGCAATGAAGACCCAATACAGCCAAAAATAAAAACAAATAAATAAATACATTTATTTTTTAAAAAAGAATTGTTTCCTCCATTGACCTGGCAAAAACAGTGCTTATCAGCTTCCTTAACTATAATTCAAGGGCTAAGTTCCTTGACGGCAGATGCAGGTTGTAATTGTAGAAACAAGCACAGCAGGGAGGTACATCATAGGGGCTCAAATATGGGAGTTGCATATTGAATGACTACCTACCCTGTGCCTATTGATCCATCATCTCTGTCATTCTGGGATTATTTCATTTAGTTTCAAATGATATTCTTAGTAGCTTTTGTGGGCTCTGGACTTGCCCATGAATTCACACTTGCCAGGGTCTAGAGATGCAATCATGGAATTTCCCAAAACAGTGAAAATCTGTGAATTTCTTGTTAAGTAAAATCTCTGTGCATAGACTTCACTTCACCATCATCATTATTCTCCCAGGTAAAACAAGGCAAGCAATTACATTGGCAATTCCCTATCTTTTTACATATTTGTATTGCGTATTTACTGCATGTAGATAAGTATATCAGAAATTATCTTGTTCTAGCTGTAAATAAAATTCTTCTTATCCTATTACCCATTTAGCTCCTTTTTCTGTGGCAAGTTATTTGCTGTCATTTCTTGGTCTATGAACAGCTGAAGGTCACTTTTTAGATAAGAAATGCAGCCAAAGTATCTCAATTTTCCCATTTTTAAAAAGTTTTGACTATCAGGAATGTAAGATAGGGTTTCATTTGTGATAATTACCAAGTTTCAAGTAAGTGGTAAATGAAAATTGCCTGGTATTGTGTAAGGAGGGGGTAATTTAGAGTCTTTGTGGGAAGCTATTGGTATTTTAAATAAGCCTGTCTGTAGACATCATGTGTCTAAAACTATTTTAAAGGGCTCTATGAAGCTCTATGCCTTTACATTTATCTTACTATTATAGTCATTTTACTAGCTAAGGAACTGCAGCCATCTATCTCTGGCTGTCTCTTTCTGACACCCACAGATGTATATACACCCACACACTCACCCACGCAAACCTACACTCTGACTCACATTCAAAACGATTGTCAAAAAATCCCCTCTCCTTGTCTAACTAAAGTGTTCCTTTCAAACACATGCTATTTGTTTGATCTATTTCCATGTATCTATGAGTCAGCTGAGTCTTGTCCGATCTACCCAGTAGACTAGAGCCTACATGTATGTTTTTTCATATGGATCTGGCAAACCTGATTCATATTCTAGCATATGGAAATCATAAAAGCCTGGTGAGCTATGTTTTTTACTGACAACACTTCTGACACCAAATGTGTGTGGTTTTTCCTCACACCAACCAATTTTCAAACTCTCCAGACACCAACTAGGTGTCCCACAATTCAGTTCTGACACTAGCTACCAGTTAGTGCAGACTCCATAGGTTAAGGACTCATTCCTATAAGACTGCCCCCACTTCAGACAACCATCTCAAGTCCCAGGCCACCTGTACTTCTGATAGACAGGCTATAAATTGTGTGTTCCCATGACCTGCCTCTTCAGGTTCCATAATTTGATAGAACAGCTCACAGAACTCCGAAATCATTTACTTGCTATTACCAGTTTATTACAAATGATGCAACTCAGGAGCAGCCAACTGGAAGGAATGCACTGGACAAAGTATAAGGTGGTGGGGGGCAAGGGGTGGCACAGAGCCCTCTGGGTATACCACCCTCCCAACACTGATGTGTTCACCAATTAGGAAGCTCTCTGAAGCTTATCATTTAGGGGTTTTTAATGGAGGTTCCATACATGGGCATGATTGATTAAATTATTGAACATTTGTGATTAAATCTATCTCCAGCCCCTCTCTTTCTCCTTTGGAGGTCAGTGGGGTGGGCTTAAAAGTTCTATCTCTCTAATCATAAGGTTGGTTCCACAACCAGCCCTCATCCTGAAGCTATCTAGCGGCCTACCAAGAGTCACCTTGTTAACATATACAACTCAGGTATGATTGAAAGGGGCCGCTATTGGTTTCTTGGATGCAAGACAAAATTCTAAAGTGCTGCTGCTTAGTTCAATGAGTTCAATCATCAATGCTTGGCTGACTCAATGTCCTTTTTAAAATATGCCAACAAACCTAGAAACCCTAGTAGGGGTCATAGGAATAGGGCAGGCAGTTTGGTTTAGCAGGAGGGCTGGCCTCTTGGCCTGATTACCTCCTGATCTCCTGGTTCCCTTTCAAATCAGGACCAAATAGAAAAACACCAACCTTCCACCATTACCATCACCTTGTCTTCAGAGACAACTTCTAACAGCGCTGACTTCCTTCCCATGGGCCCCAAATAATCTGAGTCATGGGCTCTAGGGCCTGATAAGTCTAACAGGAACTTGATGTGTATCAAAAATATCTATCAGAATGAAAACAACATTTTTATTAGATTGAGGGATAAAGAAGGCATTTAAAACAATAGTCAACATCATGGTGCAGAATTTAAATATATGCTTACACCATTTGAGGTAAACGCTTGCTCAGCAAGAAACAGATTTCCATTTTTAACCACTCTTTTCTTGTGACCTCTGTGTAGATTGCAATTGAGAGACCTATCTATAGGAAACTTAACATTTTCAGAAGTAGCACATGAATTTTCAATGCATTCAAAATACAGATTAGTCTGAGGTTATCAAAATAGAGTCATATTTCAAAATAAGAAGTACTGTGAGTCAGGACAGCCCTACCAATTATAGCAACCCTGTTTCTGAAAGGCTTAAGGCCTGGGCCAGCCTCCATGGTAGCAAAGCAATGTTTTATCAAAATGGTATAATTAGAAATGTGTGGCAGTATTTTAACCCCTCCTCCCAAGAGTTCCACAACACTTTTTTTAACATGTTTATAAATATTTGCTTTTGTACCATTTTAGAGGGAGCTTTCCATACAAACATTTGGCTTCCAGTGAGTCATCCCCAGTCTGGTTCACACCCAAAAGCTGCCTGCTTGGCTATCAATGAATATTGGGCTCAATAACTTGCCTTATTTTTATAATTGGCTTGAATGAAGATGGAAAAGGTGGTAGAAGGAGAAAGACATATTCAGATAAACATAAGAACACTCTTGTTTCCTTACAAGAGTTTGACAACTATGTACCATAACCTAACTACCATTTAAGCTTAGCTCGATGCCAGATTGTGAAGAATTTGTGTTTGGCCTTTAAAAAAACATCTGGTTAATTTTACCTAATAGTGTTACATTTTTCTAGTCATCATGTGTATTTTCTAGCTAAGGACATCCCAGAATTCAAATTACTAATGAGACATTTTACTTTTACTGTTATAATTACAGTTATTGGATCCTAAAGCCATCAACTTAAAAAGCAACTGGAAGAATAAATCACCTTTCCACCCATATTAAAATTGAAGAAAATAAGGGTCCTTAGCTGAGATTTTAATTCTTTTCTGAACTGGAATTGCAAAACTTTTCTTTTTGTAAATAAGGAAGCAACAGTTATTAAGCATATGAACTAGCAATGATTTCTATTTCCATTCCCAAAGGGCAAAATTTGGGAGTTGAAGTGGGACAGTATATATCCTGGAGGGAGGATATCGACATGGAAAGAAAAGAAACTAAAATTGCTTTGCATAATAATGTGAGTTATAGAATTTCTTTTAAAGAGAAGTAAGTACCTTGCAAATTAAGTAGAATATACTTATATATATTTATTCTTATATATATATAAGAATATATATTCTTATACATATATTATATATTCTTATATATATTTATTCTTATATATTCTTATATATATTTATTCTTCTTTATTGAATTAGGAAGGATTGCAAACTCAGGCTCCCTACATCTTGAATTGCACACTATGTTCCCACTATGTTTTGTTTGCATATTACGTATTAAATGCTTAGGAATGATCTTTGTGCTCTCTTACCTTCCTAAAACATTCTTCCCATTTTTCTTGAAATGTATACTTCTCTCTGTCTACATTTCATTCTTCCCAGTGTTTATATGGACTTGGATATAAACCTATATCACTTTCTTCTTTACTTTAAGAAAAATGATCCTATTCATACACCGATGAATGGCAACTCTCACTTAGCCTTAGTGTGAAAGAGACAATAAGGAGTGGTGAGGACTGTGATAAAATAGAAAAGCATATGCCCATCTGAAATGAGTATCTACTTCTAAGCACCAGAAAAAATGGCAATAGCCAGATCTTCCAATTTGTCAAAAAAAGTCTGAAAGTATTTCAATGTTTAATGAATAATTCAATGCTTTAAAAACAAGCAACTCCATTCTAAGAGGCTCAAAACGACAATAATTACCACTGGAAAACATGGGAGATTAAATATGTATACTTCAACCCACACTGGGGGAGGAGAGATATAGAAGGTACTGAGAAACTTGGTGTCCTTCGTGGCCTGTCTTCTACCTCTCAGCCCATTACCAATAGATGTACTGTCCCACAGGACACTTGAAGGGCCAAGGGTCATCTCTGATCCTCTTGTGGAAGCCTTCCCTAATTTGCTCCAGAGTGAACACTTCACATTTGAATTCATTCTTGCTGGAAGAGATAGAAAAATCTTAGGGGCAACTATAAGAATAAGAAAAATAAACTTATATTGAGAGTAGGTCACTACTAATTCTTTCACTCAGCAAATATTTACTGACCGCCTGCTATGTGCTAGAACTATAAAGTTTCTGTGACATGTTAGGCACTATGTAGGCACAGGAAAGAAATGTTTAAAAAAAGACAAAAATGCCTGCCCTTGCAGAAATTATATCCATTGGGAAGATAGACAATAAAAACAAATAAGTATGATATATGTTAGGTTAGATGGTGATAAATGCTATGGAGAAAACTAGGGTAGGAAAAGGTCATTTCTCTGACTCCCCAGTGTGTAATTGGAATAGACGTATTTGGTGATTTGTAGAACTTCCACACTGATCACTTGTACTGTGGGATAAAAACTATATTAGTGGGGAAGACCAAGTGGAATATATGAAACATTTGCTCCCTTACCAAGATAGTAAATTAAAAATAATATCACATCCTGGGGGAAATGGCAGAGATTAGTGCTACCCTTCCAGACCTAAAGAATGTAGGCTGATAATGCTCATTTATCCCCATTTAATTCTCCAGTCTTGCCCTGGCAAAAATGTCTGATCCTGGGGAATACAAAACTCAACCAAATAGTTGCCCTAATTGCAGTTGCTATGCCAGATGTATCAATAATATCTCTGCTGGAACACATTAATATGGCCTCAGGTACCTTGTGTTGATTAGCAGTTGCCTTCATTTCCATTCCCATCAAGGAGAGGGAACAGATGCGTGTGAATAACACAGACATTTACAGTCTTGACCAAGGTTAATTCTTTTGCCTTTGGTCATGATATAGCCCTAAGGAACCTGGACTGCCTGGACATTCTGCATATCACCACAGTGATCCACTATATTGGTGATAATCATGTGCGGTGATTTTCAAGTATGCCCACAAATCCTTTGGTATTTCTTCCTTCAAGAGGTGGAGCTTAATTTCTCTCCCCTTGAGTGTTGCCTGGACTTAGTGACTTGCTTCTAACAAATAGAGTAGTGCAGAAGTGATGATGTGTGACTTCTGAGACATTATAGCTTCATTCCTTGCTCTCTCTTGGGTCACTTGCTATTAGCGAAGTCAGGTACCATGTGATAAGGACACTGAAGTAGCTCTACAGAGAGGTTCATGTGGAAAGGAACTGAGACCTCCTGCCAAAAGCCATTTAAGCCATCATAAAAGCAGATCCTCTAGCCCAGTCAAGCCTTCAGATGACTGCAGCCTTGGACAGCATCTTGCCTGTAACCTCATGGGAGACCCTGAGCCAGAATTACTCAGGTATACCACTCCTGAATTCCTGACCTACAAAAACTGTGAGATAATAAACATTTACTGTTTTAAGCTGCTATGTAATTTCAAAGAGAGTAGCAGATAACTACTACATCAGGTTAATCAGAGCAGATGATTAAGCAGTGTCAAGAATGTTAGAGGCCTTGGCAAAAAACATGTGCTCTAGAGGGTAAAAGATATATCCTAAGAAGATTCAGAGGTTCTCCACCTCACTGTCTAGTGGACTGGGACATGCCAGGTGTCCCAGCACTAAGAAGAAGCATAGTGCCCAGTGGGCTTTTGGGGTTCTGGAGTCAGCATATTCAACCCTTGGAAATATTGCATTTAACCATTTCCTGATTGACATGGAAGTCTGCCAGCTTTGAGTGGGGTCCAGAGGAAAAGCTCTGAAGAAGTCTCAGGCTATGGCACAAGGAGCACTGCTACTTGGGCCATACTGCCTAGCAGACCTATTAGAGGTATCTGTGGTGGGAGAAGAAATTTTGTGGCGCTTTCAGCAAGACCTAGTAAGAGAATCACCATGTAAACGGTAGAGTTCTGGAACATGTCATGCCATCTGCAGCAGCGACCATTCAAAAAATAGTCCCTGGGCTTCCCTGGTGGTGCAGTGGTTGAGAGTCCACCTGCCGATGCAGGGGACATGGGTTCGTGCCCCGGTCCGGGAAGATCCCACATGCCGTGGAGCGGCTGGGCCCGTGAGCCATGGCCACTGAGCCTGCATGTCCGGAGCCTGTGCTCCACAACGGGACAGGCCACAACAGTGAGAGGCCCGCGTACCACACACACACAAAAAAAGTCCCTGATGTGCTGCTGTGCCCTGGTAGAGACAGAGCACCTGATCTTGGAATATCCAGTAACCATGTAGCCAGAACTATTCATCGTAAGGTGTGTTCTGTCAAATCCACTAAGTCATAAAGTCATGTGAGCCCCAGCAGAAGTCCAGTAAGACAGAAGTGATAGGGACTTCTCTGGTGGTGCAATGGTTAAGAATCCACCTGCCAATGCAAGGGACATGGGTTCGAGCCCTGGTGCAGGAAGATCCCACATGCCAGTTGCAGAGCAACTAAGCCCATGCACCACAACTACTGAGGCTGTGTTCTAGAGCCCGTGAGCCACAATGACTGAGCCTGTGTGCCACAACTACTGAAGCCCACACGCCTAGAGCCTGTGCTCTGAAGCAAGAGAAGCCACCGCCATGAGAAGCGCACGAACCGTGTTGAAGAGTAGCCCCCGCTTACCACAACAAGAGAAAGCCCGTGCACAGCAATGAAGACCCAACGCAGCCAAAAATAAATACATTTTAAAAAATAAATTTATTAAAAAAAAAGACAGAAGTGATATATCTAGGATTGGTCCTGAGCAGGGCCAGAGGACAAGTAAGCTGCATAAGTAGATGGCTCAGATTCCTGTGTCACCCACCACTATGGCATTGTTGCCCCTTCCTCAGTTTACACATATGGTTGTTTTGGGGGGCAGGCAGGGAGATTCCGTTATGACCAGCTCTTGGAAGAGAAAAAACCTGTGCTTGGTACGCAGATGGGTCAGCTTCATTTGTGGTAAAGTCAGAAATGGACTGTTATACTATAACCCCATTCAAACATGGCCCTAGAAGACAGTAGTGAAAGGAAACTCTTCCAATAGGAAGAGATTTGTGGTACACCTAGTCATCTACTTTGTGTGGAAAGAAAAGTAGCCTGAACTACTGGACTCATATCAGTGATGAATAGCTGCTTGCTTCAGAGTTTGGAAGGAGAAAGGACAGAAAATTGAGAAGCAGATCTAGGGGAGAGGCATGTGGATGGACCTGTAGGAGTCCATTTCTCCAGCTTCTGGAAGTATTAAAGGACTCCCATCTAGAAGATATTTTTAAAAACCTTCACATCTCAATTATAAGGAAAGAATCCAATTTTTAAATGGATTTGAACAGACACTATCAAAGAGTATACATGAATGACAAGCACATGAAAAGATGTTTAACGTCATTAGTCACTAGGGAAATGCAAGTTAAAACCAAAATTTAAAACACTATTTCACAGTTATGAGGATAGCTGAAATTAAAAGACTGAGCACACTGTACACTTAAAACTAATACAATGTTGTCTATCAATTATATCTTGATTTTTTTAAAAAAAATTTAAAAGATTGAGTGCATCAAGTGTTTGTGAAGATATAGAAGAACTGGAACTCTCATACACTTCTGGTGAGAATGTAAAATACTTTGAAAAATAATTTGGCCATTTCTTTCAAAATTAAACCATTACCTTCCATATATAATCCAGCCATTTCACATTTAGTTATCTACCCAAGAGAAAAGGAAACATATGTCTACATAAAGACCAATGTATATAGTGATTTCATAGAAGTTTTATTTGTAGCAGCCCCAAACTGGAAACAACCCAAATGTCCATTAATGGGTAAATAAATAAACAAATTTTGGTATACCGATACAATGGAATATTACTCAGCAGTGAAAATAAATGACCTCTAGAGTCATACAGCAACATGTATGAATCTCAAATAAATTATGCCGAGTGAAAGTGGCCAGATTAAAAAAGAGAGCATACTGTATGATTCTATTTATCTAAAATTCCAGAAAATGTAAATTAACCTACAGTGACAGAAAGCAGATTAGTAGTTGTCAAGGTGGTGGGTGAGAGGGAAAGAAGAGGGTATTACAAAGGGACATAAGGAGTCTTTTGGGAATATGCTCATTAATTTACCAAATTGTACACTTGAAATATATATAGTTATTGTATGTCATTATGCTTCAATTAAGCTGTTAAAAGAAAAAAAAGATTAAATCTCATGTCAGTGATAACCAGTGCCTCACCCTTGGTATGATCAAAGACAATGATCTGGGAATGCTATTCCCACTATAACTCACAGGGAAGTGACCTAAGTCAAGCCAGGGAGCTTAGATTCCCTGGAGTCAGTCAGGTGAGTGTTGCAGATTGTTGAGAGCTGTTTTTGTTTCTGTTTTTGTTTTTTGTGGTACGTGGGCCTCTCACCGCTGTGGCCTCTCCCATCACAGAGCACAGGTTCCAGACGCATAGGCTCAGCGGCCATGGCTCATGGGCCTAGCCGCTCCGCGGCATGTGGGATCCTCCCAGACCGGGGCACGAACCCGTGTCCCCTGCATCAGCAGGCGGACTCTCAACCACTGCACCACCAGGGAAGCCCTACTGAGAGTTTTAAGTCAAGAGATAAGCAGATGGTATTCACTCATTCATCTAAAAAAGTTGTGTGTGTGTGTAAAATCTGTGCGGGGCCAGGCATTATGCTAGGATCTGGAGACACAGAGCTGAATCAGATATAAATCCTATCCTTAAGGAAGTCAAGGTTATGAACCAGGTAAATGGAGCTTCTTAAGCTTGAGACCATCCATAAGTATGTGAGGGTCTGATAGAATGAGCTGTGAGCGTGGAAGTGTCAGGCCGAGATCAGGCAGAACTAGGGTTGGGTGCCAAGGTAGAGCTACATTGATCCAAGGGGATCTCTAAGGATCCTGTTTCTGGCCTTTTGACATCTAATCTTGCGCCACTCAGCAAGGGTTGTTGGCTCGGACAGACTCCCTGACAAGGAGTAGGTAGCGTAGGTGCCCCCAAATATATCTATACAATGAGCCAAAGAATGAAAGGGCACATGTATGGTAATAGTCAAAGTGAAGAATACTGAAGAACCTTGCTGGCCTAGAGTAGAAAGTTCATAGTAGAGAAGAGAGAAAAATAATGCTCCAGGAAACAGTTTGGGGATTGGAGGAGTAGACTCAAATTGGAATCGAAGGGGCTCTTAAAATCCAGTCTGAACAAGTGGAGCTCAGTGGGTACCAGACAGGGATTGGCACAATGGAGAGCAGAGAAGCAGTCTTCCTCAGTGTAGTTAGGGGAGTAGCCAGATCAAAGGATGAATGGGAAGCCTTTCTTGTGGCTATGAACTCAGAAAGAATAGCCAAGGACTCAGCCAATCAGAGGAATACATTAAAAAGAATTAGAGGGCTTCCCTGGTGGCGCAGTGGTTGAGAGTCCGCCTGCCAATGCGGGGGACACGGGTTCGTGCCCCGGTCTGGGAAGATCCCACATGCCGTGGAGCGGCTGGGCCTGTGAGCCATGGCCGCTGAGGCTGCGTGTCCGGAGCCTGTGCTCCACAACGGGAGAGGCCACAACAGTGAGAGGCCCGGATACAGAAAAAAAAAAAAAAAAAAGAGACAGGGCCACTGTTTAACCAAATGATAGGGGGACGAGCCAGTCCTCGCTCACTAGGCAGGGCATGCATTGATGACCTTTGAGGAAGGAAGTCAAGGAGCTCTTGACAAGAAGCCTAGGAGAAGAAGGTATTCAGATCAGGGCAGAAATAGGTGCCTGTGGGGTACGAATGGGAGATGCTCAGGTGTGGCAGGGGAGGCCAAGCTAAGAGGGATAAAAGCCAAAGATTACAGCCTTTTTTTTTTTTTTTTTTTAATGTTTGGTTAGGTTGGGTTTTTGTTGCTGCACGCGGGCTTTCTCTAGTTGCGGTACACGGGCTTCTCATTGTGGTGGCTTCTCTTGCTGCAGAGCACGACCTCTAGGCGCACGGGCTTCAGTGGTTGTGCCACACAGGCTCAGTAGTTGTGGCTCGCGGGCTCTAGAGAGCAGGCTCAGTAGCTGTGGCACACGGGCTTAGTTGCTTCACGGCATATAGGATCTTCCCAGACCAGGGCTCGAGCCCATGTCCCCTGCATTGGCAGGCGGATTCTTAACCATTGCACCACCAGGGAAGTCCCTATAGCCAATTTTTAAAAAGAAGTTAGTATACACAGGGACTAGAGTGGAATAAGTGGCCCTGTGAATCTGGGTTGGCCATGCAACTTGATTTGGTCAATGAACATTAGCAAATATGACACATGCAGAGACTTAAAAAGTGCTAGGCATTGGGACTTAGCATTTTGCTGATCTTGGGAACACTGTCAGCTACCATCATATAAATGATCTTGGGCTAGTCTGTTGGATGATGATAGACACGTGGCCCAGTTATACCCATCACTCCAGCCAACAACCAGCCAACCACCAGACGTGTTCATGGGACGATTGACTGTCAGCTGATCACAGATGCATGACTAAGCCCTGCCGAGGGCAGAAGAACTGCACAGCTGAGTCCATCCCAAAATGGCAACCCAAAGAATTGTGAGCAAATAATTGACTGCTGTTTTAAGCCACTAAGTTTTGAGGAAATTTGCTATGTAGCAAATTCTGACTGGTACATTCTACTCTGTGTCCCTTTGACTTCATTCCAAGGGAGGTCTGTGCTAAGCATACCCTGTCTGTCTCTGACTGGCTCTGCAAATATTCAGGGAGAGGTCAGTGGTATCTTGGGGATAGAGAAAGATGACATGGGATGGGGACAGTGTGACATAAGGAGAGGATGACATGAGGGTAGAGCCAGTGTGATATGAGGGCAAGGGTCCTCACATGATAAGGGTCAGTGTGACACGGGGGAGGGCTCAGTGTGTTAGGTGAGGGGGTCTGTACCTCATAGAGGAGGGAGTTTATTTTTAAGTTGAGGGCTGGTAAATGTCACACAGAGAGGTAGAGATCAGCCACACTGAGTGAGGACAGGTGAGTAAACCTAGGGGAACCAGGGGGCTGAAGTATTACTAGAGACAGTAGACTAGGGCAGACAGGATTGGCCAGTTGAGATTTCTCTTTGCTAATAAAGGAGAACAAAGTTCTTGGTTTATAATACATCCCTCTGGGGGTCAGGCATCTCACCCTGGATAAATTTCCCAGACTGCAGTGGGAAGGCAGACCCTCTAGAGAGATAGGGACTGTCTTTCATCCCTCTGATGTCATCCTCCCTTAGTTCAGAGCCACTTGCTCCCTTGAACCTCCCCACCCCTTTTTGTAATTTCTCCCCTTGCAAAGCTCCCAGAGCATCAGGCTGGTTGGTAGTTCACTCCCTTCCCAGGTCTTCTCGCTGGAAGAGGGTGTGGAGACAGCAGACATGAACAGCCTCCTCACTATTCTGACAGTGACTGGTGTGTGCAGGTTCCTATTTTGGCTTAAAATTTTGAAAAGGTCATATTGGAAGAAAGTGTAGGATCTCTTCACCCCTAGATAACAGGGGTGAAGAGATCATCAGAAAGATAAGAATTCAGGACCCCAGGGATTGGTAGTTTCCTAGAACATTCAGAGATAACTAGAGTCCACTGAATTTTCCCCTGGCTCCATCAGCACAAGAGAAGATTCAGACCAAGATGAAACTTTACACAAATAGATGGTTGATATTGGCAAAAAAAAAATGTGATTTTGCTGTATAGCTGGGAAGGAAGCTTGAAGAAAAGAAGGAAGGATCAAAAGGAATAAAGGAAGGGAGAGGAGGAGTGAGTAAGAGGGAGGACACAAATACAGAGGGAAGTCCAAGGAGAAATTAACAAAAGGATTCTGAAATAGTTTAATAGTACTTTAAATACCAAAAACACATTGACCATTTCAAAGCACTTCCACATAAAACATCTCAGACGTCCGTGCTCTGGAACGTCTGCCCCTGCCCCCTCTCTAAGATTCTGCCTTCTTTCCCCATCTGACAGCAGTAACAACAACAACCGTAACACCAACACCAGAACAAGCAAAATCAGTCAGGCAATTCAGTCAGGCAAACAGCAAAATTGTATCAACTTTTCTGGTTTTCCTGAACTCAGAAAATGAGGCTTGTTTGGGGACCCCGATCCGCAAACAATGGGTTCTCACTGCAGCGCACTGCTTCTTACCATGCGTGATGGGAGTCCTGGAGGGAGAGGTGTTCCCCCTTAGTCACTGGGATTGCTCAGCCCTGAAGAGACTTGCCCAGGGGACTCTCAAGCCTAAGAAGTAGTTGAAGGAGGAAGGAAATAGTTCTAGGTGGTTATGAGTTAGATTTCTGGGTAGGATGATGTAGATGGAGGGGATTGGGGAAGCTGAGGACCAGGGAATGAACCAATAGGGAAGAAAAGACTATATGCAATGTGGTATGGATCAAAGAATTATAGAACAGCGATGGAAATTGTCATTTGCCAGGCAAGGAGACGGGGGTCTTGGCAAGTTTAGGAAGGAACTTGCGTAAAGTCACAAAGCAAGTTAGGGCGAGAAAGGATGCAAGTTGAACAATAGAATAATATATATTTCCTCTACTAATCCTTCATGGCCTAGTCTAGATTTCTTGAGATAGAGATTGCTACTTTAAAAGGGAGTTTCCAAAACAAGATGAAGAACCTAACACCCATGCTTACTATCCAACATCCAAGTTTCACCTGGGATTCTGCTGAGCATGACATCATGCTCATCAAGCTGACAGATCTCCTAAAGCTCAATGATCAGGTGAAGCTGGTGGTTCTGCCCAGTACCACAACTGACAGAAGACTGGACAATTGCACAGTCTTTGGCTGGGACTGGTCATGGAAGAATTCCAGTGAGTGACCCTCAAGACAGATGCTTAATGCTCCTTGAATGTCTGCTCAGTGAGGATTATCAGATAATTGTTACTATAGATCAAGAAAGCTGTTAGGGTCCTGAGAACTTATATATCTTAACTTCTAATTTTATTCATGTGGAAATTGAGGCCCAAATTGGTGATAAGATATACCTAGGAGTAACATGACTATTTATGGCTGGAGGTCTCTGGAATCCAGTATTCTTGACTCGTTTACCACTCAGATGTGGGTGAAGGGGTGTATGGGTGAGGAAGGGGTTGGAGGGTCACCCTGCTGGTGATGCTGAATGTGGCTCATTCATTAGAAACTTACAGACGTGCATCTACAAGTAAAAGCATGCACGGTTACAAGCCCAAGGCATGTAGTTTACAACACTGGAACCAGATGTTGGTTTTCTCATTTTGTCTCTTTTCTTCTTCTCTGGTTCCTTTTCATTTTGGTTTTTTCTTTCATTGAATGATAGAGAGGTCAATTACAGGTAAGACGGAGGGAAGGAGAGAAGAAAGGGAGATGGATATGTGAAGGATCAAAGGAAAACAAAGTCCCTCTCTCTCTCTCCCCTCCCCCCCCACCCTGTGTATGTGCATGTGCTCAGATGTAAAACCTGATATCGAGATAAACCAGACTATCTTTTGCTTCCCTAATGAATATTGCCAAGATTCCCCTATAGGAAAAATGCCTGTTAAAATCACAGAGAACATGTTCTGTGCAGGATCATCTCTGGAGAGCACACACTCATGTAAGGTAACTCTTTTCCCTTGGCCCCTTCTAAGTTTGCTCTGGGACACTGTTTTGGGGTACACATATCTCCCTCAGCCCAGTCCAATTTCCTGTCTACGTCCAAGAAGAGATCAAGGTAATTGCGGTCCAGGAAGGAATGTGTCCTCCTTCCAATCATGAATGAACTTAGATGTCAAGGTGGAAACAGCTGAGTGTTCTCATTTCTCCATGGCTTCCTCTGATGTAGCCTAGGGTGAGTGATGGGATGGGCCCAAGATGACCACCAGACATTTCTTCCAACCTTTATCACCTAAATCTTTCTGTTCTGGGCTCCTCAGATGGGGACTTGGTACTAGGTCATCTTTGTTCTGGCTACTCTTCCTGACCCATCTCTCCTCTTTCTAACAGGAAGTAGCTGCTGCCCCAATTCTGTGCCAATATCAGCTCCAAGGGATCTTATCCTGGTCAGAAGGGTATATTCTGAGAGGTGATGTTGGCTACTACACCAAGGTTTCTCACTGTACAGACTGGATCCTCAAAGTCATCAACACCTCCTGAGCTCTCTCTATTCCCTCTCCCAGAAACCTCAGAATTGGGTCTACCACCCTTGACCCTTTTTTTCCCTCTAACCTCAGAAAAAGATGGGAATAGACTCTTTGGCTATAAGAAGTTTTCTGTTCCTTCTTTTCTCTTGACTGCTCTTCTCCTTTCTCTGTCCCAGCCTGAATGATCATCAAAGGATTTGAGCTGAATAGTGTTCTAATAAATGGGATGACTTCTCACCACTCCTTTCCTCTCTTCCTACTTTCTACTTACCTGCTGTGTTTCCTCAGACTTTTCTGGAGCTATTCTCCCCACCACAACCCTCCAGAGGACATATGGGCCTTAGGAATGTGACAGTGAGATTGTGAGCACCTCTAGGGTGACTCCTTTGTCTGACATCACTTAGTGTTGAGTCAGGCTTCAGCCTGTGCTCTCTCACTCTATCATATCTAATAAGGTGGTAGCAAATTCTGGGATGTTAAATAGGCTTCTGGCAATATTATTATTAGAAATGGAGGCTAGAATTTTATGGCAATGAGAATTATAAAGGCTTCAAAAGGATTAGGAGATGAAGCATAAGGGGGTGAGGGAGGAGTTAAATGGGTCAGACCACCAATAGGAAAAGGTGAATAATCTCCTGAGAGATTTTTCCTAATGTAAGCACAGAAAAATCAAAGATAGACGGCTAGAAAGAGAATAGTAGAAACAACAAGGAACTACTGAAACCTAGGTGGCTATAATTGTGTTCATGTGTGTGCATGTGTGCATGAGTGTGCATATGTACATATGCATGTGTAGATTAGAGGGGGTGTGCACAGAATAATCTCACTGAACTTAAATCTTTCCTATACCAATTGCCAATTCAGCTGATTTTCTCCAAACTCTGCTTTAACCTGCTCTTATCCTATCTTTATAAATTATTAAATTTTTTAAAAAACTAAAATATGTCCTATACTTTCATTATAACAATTTGTTCTGGAAATGTTTAAGACAAGAAGTTGCAAAAAATATTACAAGACAGTTTCTGTGTACCTAATATTGCCCCAATGATAGTATCTCTTATAACCACAGTAACATGTCAAAACCAGGAATTTCACAGTGGTATTGTACAATGCTATTCCTCAGATACAGACCTTATTTGGATTTTACCAGTCTTTCTTTATATACACTCTTTTTAGGGGCTAAAATTTGAAATTTTACCACGATTGTGGATTCCTGTAACCATCACCACAATCAGAATCCAGAACTGTTCCATCACAAGAAAGAAACTTCTTTGTGCTACACTTAAATAATCACACCCTCTTCCAATCCTAACACTTTGCAACCACTGATCTATTCTCCAATCACTATAATTTTGTCACTTTGAGAGTGTTACACAATATGTAATCCTTATGACTCCCCTGCTCTTTTTTTCATTCGTGGTGTTCCAAGTGTCCTTTCCTTATCATTTCCTTTCTGTCTGAAGAATTTCATTTAGCCATTCGTGTAGAACAGGTCTGCTGGTGACAAATTCTCTTAGTGTTTCTTCACCTTCCTTCCAGAAGGATATATTTTACTGGATAAAGAATTATGGATTGACAATGCTTTTATTTCAGGACTTGAAAAATCTTTGCCTCTTCCTTCTGTCCTTCAAGTTTCTGAGGAGAAATCTGCTGCTTTTTGAATCATTGTTCCTCAGTCGGTAATGCATTGTTTCTCTCTGGCTGTGGTTGCTTACAAAAGTTTTTCTCTGTCCTTCATTTTCAGAAGTTTGATTATGATGTATCTGGGTGTGAATCCCTTAAAATTCATTCTATTTGGGGTACACTCAATTTCTCAAATCTGGAGGTTTATATCTTTCACCAAATTTGAGCCATCGTTTCTTCAAATGTTTTTCTGCTCAGTGTTCTTTTCCTTCTTCTGAAACTGATAACATGAATGTTAGATCTTCTGCTACTACCCCACAGGTCCCTAGGGATGTATTCATTTTTTATAAATCTCTTTTCTTTCTGTTGTTCGTATTGATAATTTCTATTGCTCTATCTTTAAGTTCACTTGATTCTTCTGGCATCCCATTTCGCTACTGAGCTATTGTTTTAATTATGTTTTTAATTTTTTATATTTTATGATGCTTTCACATCTTGGGGGCAATGCCAAGCAGAAAGAGACTGGCCCTCCCAGAACTAACTAATTCCTTGAGATAGCAAATGACTCCCCTACCTTGTACTTTTCATAAGCAAGCCAACCAATCCAGAGCCCATACACCCAACAACCTCTTTTACCTAACATTCACACATCAAGCCAATATTTCCCTTGCCCTAAATCACCCCCGGGGCCAAGTACTGGACAAGTAGAGACAACCACTGTAACCCCGAGCCCCCTGAAGTCATTAAAACTATCCAATCCTAAGGTTGCTCAAACTTGCCTACCCATTCCTTCTTTTGGAAGCTAAAATGGCTTGTGCCCATGCTTTCCCCTCATATCTCCTGCCTCCTACCTGACCCTGGCGCTTCTTCATCTAGCCCTGCATGGCACAGCATTCCCCTTAAATAAACTCTTCCTTCAATAGCATTGACCTCTCAGTGTCCTCACTCAGTTTCCTCTATAAATTAAATCCTGGGTACTATCAAAACACCCACCAATGAGTTTTTATTTCAGTTTTTATATTTTTAAATTCTAAAATTCCCATTTGGTTCTTCTTTATATCTTCTATAAATATTTTCTAAGATTTTCTGTGTTTTTCATTTGATTCAAGAGTATTTGTAATTGCTTATTACAACCTTTTTGTAATAGCTGCTTTAAAATCCCTGTCTGATAATTCTGACATCTGTGTCAACTTGGTGTTGGTAACTCTTGATTGTCTTTTCTTATTTGAGTGAAAATTTTCCAGATATGGTGAGTAATTTTGGACCATATCCTGAACATTTTATATTATAAGACTCTGGTTCTTATTTACATTTCCTAGTTTAGTATGTAGTTAAGCTGCTTATATCCAGCATGTATATCCTGGCCTGCTTTTGTGGGCTGTGGTTCAAATTTGGTTTATTAAGCCTCTACAGAGCTATTCCACATTCTAATCCTCAGAACCTATGAATATGTTACCTTACATGGTAAAAGAGACTTTCCAAATGTGATTAAATTAAGGATCTTGATTATACCGGATTACCAGGTGGGCCCAATGTCACCACAAGCGTCTTTCTAAGGGAAGACAAAAGGGTCAAAAAAGGGAGGGGGGATGTGATCACCGTAGTAGGGGTTGGAGTGATGTACTTTAAAGATGGAGGAAGGGGGCTTCCCTGGTGGCACAGTGGTTAAGAATCCACCTGCCAATGCAAGGGACACAGGTTCAAGCCCTGGTCCGGGAAGATCCCACGTGCCGCGGAACAACTAAGCCCATGAGCCACAACTACTGAGCCTGTGCTCTAGAGCCTGTGAGCCACAACTAGTGAGCCTGTATGCCACAAATACTGAAGCCCACATGCCTAGAGCCTGGGCTCTGCAACAAGAGAAGCCACCACAATGAGAAGCTCATGCACCACAACGAAGAATAGCGCCCCCCTCGCTGCAACTAGAGAAAGCCCACGCACAGCAACGAAGACCCAACACAGCCCAAAATAAATAAATTTATTTTTTTAAAAAAAGATGGAGGAAGGGACAATGAGCCAAAGCATGTAGGGAACTTCTAAAGGCTGGGGAAAAAAACAAGGAAACAGACTCTCCCCGCGGCCTCCAGATAGAACGCAGCTCTGTGAACACCTTGGTTTTAGCCTTGGTTTTAGATCCATTTGGCTTTGTGATCTCCAAAACTATAAGATAATAAATTTGTGTTGTTTTAAACTACCAAGATTGTGGTGATTTGTTATAGCAGCAACAGGAAACTAATACAGCAGTGGAAGTCAGAGTTCTGCCACCCAGCTCCACTACTGCAGCACCACTGGGGTGAAGGAGGGCCTGGCTTTTTCATAGTGTTTGTCTCAAGAATGGCAAGTTACCAATAACTTAGTGGTTTAAAAGAATACAAATTTATTATCTCTTAGTTTCCCTGAGTCAAGAGTCCCGTAGCTCAGGATCTCATAAGGCTAAAACCAAGATGTGGGCAAGCTATATCTCCACTTGGAAGTTCAATCACAGAAAGACCCACCTCCAGCTCCTTCACATTGTTGGCAGAATTAATTTCCTTGTAATTCAATTAATTACATTGCAGTTGTAAGACTGAGGTCCCCATGTCTTGCTAGCTGTCAGCTGGGGACCATCCTGAGCTCCTAGAGGTCACTCTCAGGTCCTTGCCATGTGGACCCCTGCATCTTAGCAAAAGAAAACTTCCTTCATGTTGAATCCCTCTCATGTTTTGAATCTCTCTGACTTCTCTTCTACCACTGCTCAGAAAAAAATTCTTGACTTTTAAAAGACTCGTGTGTAAGACCAGGACCACCTGGATAATCTCCATATCTTAAGATCAACCATACCGTATAGCATAGACTAATCACAGAGGTAAAGTCCATCAGAGTCCCAGTTCCAAGTCAGGGCATCACTGGCAGGAAATTTGGGGGGCATGGCTTAGAATTCTGCCTACCACATACAGCTAAAAGATTTCTGTTTTACTGGGCTGCCCCTTTCCTGGTCCTTTGGCTGGAGAGGGCAGAATTTTCTTGGGGATTCTTTTGTCCTTTCCCACTGGTATTTTCAGATTGCAAACTTTTCTAACACACAGGCTTGGATATATAGAGGGCAAGAAAAAAACTCAGGAAACCTATTCCTCAGGTCTCACGTTTTCTAGCTAATTCATCTTTTCTCCACTTTTCAGATCTTCTGGTAAGTGATGTGTGTTTTGTTCAGGGTTTGTTTGCTGTTTTTGTTGTTGTTGTTGCTGAAGTGTAGTTAATTTACAATGTTGTGTTAGTTTCAAGTATACAGCAAAGTCATTCAGTTTTACATACACACACACACCCATAAATATATACATATATATGTATTCTTTTTCAGATTCTTTTTCATTGTAGGTCATTACGAGATATTGAGTATAGTTCCCTGTATGCAGTAGGTCCTATTGTTTATCTATTTTATATATAATAGTGTGTATATGTTAATCTCAAACTCTTAACTTATTTCTCCCCCTGTTCAGGGTTTTTTGTTATTATTGTTGTTAGCGGGAGGTATGCACTTACTCCATCTTGTCTGGAACAAAGCCTGCCTTACACTTTAGTTCCATTAGATATTAGAAAGGTGAAAAGCAGTGAGTTCAGAGGAAACACCTCTGAAGTCAGGAGACCTGGGTTCTGGCCCAGATTCTCTTACTTACTAGTACAGTGGTTTAATGTTGTATGTGTATGAGCCCCAGGAGAATGTGAGAAGTGAATATTAGAACTTTTATTTACAATTATTTTAGCTCATCCTTTAAATTTTTCTGTTTTGCTTTATGTTTTGTGACATGACACGTCAGTTCATATCTATGTTAGTACATACATATATAAATAAATAAATATACATATATAGGTGGTGCATGCTCTACAATATTTTATAGGATTGGTGACAATACCAGATATCTAAAATTAGACTGCCCCAGAAAATCTGGGGCAGAAAATCTGGGGCAGTCTAATTGCCTTAAATATGTTTTATTGATTTAGGACAAATCCCTTCAACACTGAACAGACTGTAAGTATATTTATCAATTCTTTAGCTGAAAATATAATTAGCTCAAATAATACTTTCTACATTCATTAGAACTTTCATATGGAGAAATGACAAAATCAGTGTTAATCATTCCTAGAAATTAACTCTTTAAGAATAAAACCCATTTTCATGAGAGTGGAATGTAAGAGCATCAAGATGGTGGTTCAAGATGGTTCAAGATAGTTCAAGATCGTGATATAAGAGTATGCTGAACTCACCTCCTTCCATAAACATACCAAATCTAAAGCTATATTTGGAACAACTTTCTCTGTGAAAAAAAGAAAACCAACAAACAAACACTGAAAACTGGCTGAGTGACTCCTGTGCATCAGGCAAATGAGAGAAGGCCCACATCTAAGTAGGGGACACAATCCACTTTAAGCCTCATCCCCAGCATAGCTACCCACAGTCTGGAGGAAACTCAAAACCCAGAGCTTCTCACTGAGAAGCAAAAAGTTTGAGCCCCACATTGGCACCCCGACTATTAAGACCTGCACCTGAGAGACAGCCCCAAAACATCTAGCTTTGAAAACCAACGAGACCCACAGGCTATAGCAGTCGGAGGAATGGCTCTTAAAGGGCTCACCTGCCCCAAGGGCTGAGCACAGCAGTCATCCACTCTGTATGGGAGAAGCTCATTTGCTTGTCTGGGAACACTGACCTGAGGGGCAGGCATCTGATTTGACACACATTTGGGGCCTGCTTAGGTGCTCTCCAGGGATGGAGACTGGTGAGCATCATTTTGCACTTAACCCTTGGCCTTTTTCCAGTCAGTGGATGCCATCTTTTTTTTTTTTTTTTTTTTTTTTAATTTAAGGCTTTTTCTTTTTTTTCTCCTTTAGCCAGTGGGTGCCATCTCTGTCCTCTCTCTCTGCCTCACTTCAGCCAGTGGGCGCCATCTCTGAACCCTCCCTTTGCTGTTCTCCATAGTGCCAGTATCTCCCAGAGGGGAGTTTTTATACATATCTGGTGCCCTGGTTTTTACTTCCAGTGCCCAGGTCTTTTCAGCTGCCACCCAGGGGATGTCCCTTGATTACCTGGCTCTTGTGGCCAGGGGGGCTTGTATTCCCAGGTCCAACAGGTCTGTAACAATTAAAGAGACAGTTCTTGATAGGCTAACAACCCCCAGGGCACTGCTCAGACAGACCACTGAAACAACCCCCACACCCCCCCACACCTCCACACCCCCCATCTCTCTGTATCACATTCCTAAAAGGAAGCTGTTTGCCCTTCAAATCTTGCAGCTTCCCACCAGCTGGAACACAGTTGCGATGGTGGTTAGCCAGCTTCAACCATGCCTATGAGGAAAATAAGGAAAAGGTGGTAGAATAAAACAGAAGGAAGCTGCATGATTTACAGGAGCAGAGCGACCTTCCTACCAAAACTGCCCAGAGGCTCCAGACCGCTCTGTGAGAGAGAAATGAACGTGTATCTTGTTTGAGCCAGTATATGTTGGGGTCTCTTTGTTGCAACAGCTTATCCTATAACCTAACTAATATACCTAACACCTGTTTGTTCAACACACATTAAATTTCTACTATATATTAGATACTATCCTAGGTTCTAGAGATTTTTTTTAAAAAGAAGAAGAATCAGGCATACTTCCTAGTCTAAAGAACTCTCAACCTAAGAAAGGAAAATTTGACTCAAAGGGTATTTTTTAACCACCTGTACTTTCACATGCATTGGTTTATTAATCCTCACCAAAAAAATGAGTTGTAAGTGGTATGATTGTCATTGTACAGCCAAGGTTCACCCATTTATTAGGCAGATATACCACTGATCATCAGTTTCCTTGGCTATATAGTGGGTTCACTATGCATTTTTATCATCACCTTTGATCTAAGACTGCTTGTTAATTGGTCCTGACCAAACCAGTAAAACCGTATCTCCATGGCCACGACTGAGATTTCCCCCTATAATAGATTACCCCATAAATGTGTGTTTTGTATTCCAGAATCCCATCTACTCTCCATCTTCCAGCAACAGCTCCCGATTTTCATACTGAATTTTACTCTTTCCTCACTCTTCCACAATTTAGTCCATGTGCTTGATGAAGACTACACCTTTGTCCTCACTCAGATGTAAAACATACTTCTTAGGCCTACACCAGTCCGTACATCACATTCTCTTAGCCATGGTGATTGGCTCAGGAATGAGCACAAGACTCAAGTCAGTAACTCTGAGTTCCTGGGTTAGCTGACTTGCTCTTGCTTTTTGGTCTTGAACTTGAGAGGATGGTAGGACTGGAGCACAAATCTGTAGACAATGATACTGAAGCCACACAGAGGGCAGAGTTAAAAGATGGAGAGCAACCAAGCACTTGTGAATTGTTTAGCCTGAATCCAGCTATGCTTGAAGTCTGGAACCTACATTTGGGCCTTTCAGTTACAGGAGACAATAAACTTCCTCTTAAGCCAGTTTGGGTCAGGTTTTCTGCTACCTGTAAACAAAAGAAGTCCATTCATTCCCTAGAGTCTTAGCCTGTGCTGGAGGTGAGCTATTTCTACTCATTAGTGGAGGAAATATACACCTTTCAAGTCCGTTTTTCATAATTTTATTGATTTCCAGAACCTTTAAGATTCTTGATAAATAAAAATATGCCATGCAAAATACAAGATGCTTTGTCAGCAGTAGTAATATACAGTCAATGGCCACCACTTTTAGAGAGATTTTATAACATTCATCTTATTTGATAATTTTGAATTTGCCACAGTTCCTGGCTTGTGTATTTTTAGCAATAGCATTGTTGACTTTCCATATTTGTGTGCTTTGAAATCTGATATTTGACCTAATTGTATCCTCCTAAACCGAAATGTAGTAGAGCATCAGAAAAACTTCAGGCTTCGGGGCAAAACCCCTAATGCATTAAATTTAAAGTCTTCCTGCACCATCATAAAAAGATAAAACTATTATTTTCTTTAGAGCTAATTTAATAGTACTGTTTTAAACCCCTTTCTCAGGAAACCATCAATTTATTATATTTGTTCAGATATATTGTTATAAAAATGGAGTGGATTAAACTGAATCACAATCTTCCCATCTAGGCTCATGAATTTGGTCTGGAGGAGCTAGCTATATTTTCATTGATTCTACTGAAAATTAATTTTTCTGAAATAAATTAAAGTTTATTTCACTGAAAGCTTTTTTCCACAGGCTTTGTGTAGTACGCACATTTATACATTATGCATCTGTGCTCGTGACTTTCATTTCTCCTTCGTGCTATCTCCCATAGATGAAGAAGATGGAACAAAGGCGTCAGAACTGTGTGTGAGGGACACGTGATGGCTGAAAGTGTAGGTGTGCACGTGGGGGCGTGTGTTTTAGACTGCATCTGTTGGTGTGTGGGAGCAAAGGTCAAAGAGCAAGGATATGTGTTAGAATTCAGTGGCTGCTCAAAACTCTGCATAATGGCTTTATTTTTTATATCAGTCTTAAATTAAAACTCTGCTTTTCTGTTTTTGAGTGTGTGTGTGTGTGTGTGTGTGTGTGTGTGTGTGTGTGCACTGTTAACAGATCTCAACTTAACATAAAGCAGATCTAATAGAATCCAGGAAATTTTAGGAAAGGGCTACATAGACCTTGATGTAAAGTGTCATCTGTCACCCTTAAAATGTAGCTGACATTTTACAACTCTATATTACTGTTATCTAATGTGTTTATTTTCAAATAATTTATATATTTTTTCCACATACTGGAACTAGAAAATGTCCTTAATACTATCACACACTCACCTCAAATACCCCTATTCTTGTAGCAGTTTTTTAACATAAATTCTGATGCTATAATTTTTGGAAAGACTGATTTTTATAAACATAATGGGAGTATATTTTTTACTGTGATTTTTTTCACATAAATGCAATACATCAAGGGCACCTGTACAAGCATCAGTATTCTTGGATTCTACTTCTAGTCCTGACACCAACTTGGCACATAATCCTGAGTAAATAATCTTGTGATCCAAGACTCAGATTTCTCATCTAAACTGAGGTGGTTTAATTACATAATCTCCAAGGTCCTTTCAAGGTCCATGACTTCCTAAAAGAGATGTAATTTATAAATCACAAATATTACCATGAATATGAGGTACTTTAGAAGCCTTACCCAAAATTATTTAATCTTAATTCTGGATAATGGATTTTTACATTTAGTTGGGAATAAAAATGTTTGAAATTATCCGTGAATCTTGCTCTTCTTGTCTTAATTTGAGATAGCCTTGGAGTAAAGAGGATATTAAATAATTACGATGCAATAAGCTTTTCAAAGGAAAGGATTTTGCTTTGGTCATGCTAAATCCCCAGTTCCCAGAACAATGCCTGACATATTGAAGGACGTAAAAATTGCTAAATGGGGCTTCCCCGGTGGCGCAGTGGTTGAGAGTCCGCCTGCCGATGCAGGAGACACGGGTTCGTGCCCTGGTCCGGGAAGATCCCACATGCCGCGGAGCGGCTGGGCCCGTGAGCCGTGGCCGCTGCGCCTGCGCGTCCGGAGCCCGTGCTCCGCAACGGGAGAGGCCACAACAGTGAGAGGCCTGCGTACCGAAAAAAAAAAAAAAAAATTGCTAAATGAATAAACAAGAAAAATGCCAAGATGGAGGGACTTTAAAACCCAATGGGAAAACAGAGTGAAGGCTTTGCAGGAAGGATGGTATTTCAGCTAAGCCTATAGGGGTGAACTAGAGCTTACCAAGCAGCGAAGGAGGAAAAGACATTCAAGGCAGAGCCAAATGTGTTGTGGCAGAAACTGTGAGTTGTCTTCAATATTCATCCTTCTTCCTTTCCCAGGAACAGAATTCCTATGCCCATGACCACTGGAGTGAAGACTATATTTCCCATCTCTCTGACTAGGTTTTAGCCCACAGGGTTAAGTATCCCTTTGAAGTAGTGTCTTTAAATGGAGGAGGATGAGCTTTTCTTCATTTCCTTCCTCCTCCTCACTGGCTGGACTGCAATGATTATGGTGACTTAGAATGTGCCAATTTAACCAGTATGAATTACTTTCCACAGAATTCCCTTTCCTGTATGTTTCCATTTAGGGCAGGCCACAGGGAGATTTTTGTGGGAGATCTAGAGTGCTTCAGCCATTTTGTAGCTCTCACCCCTTGTTGCTGATCTGCTGACTCACCTCATTGGTATGAGGCAGCACCTGGGTGTAAGGCAGCAACAGCTCCATCTTCCCCTGGATTCTCCTTGAGTGGCTGACTCCTGGGCCAGGTGTGACTGTTTATCTCTGTGACAATGAGCCTTGGCTTCTGCAGGATATTCACACCACCAAGGTTAGAGGCAAAAGAATTGGCAGGGGTTTCAGTCTGTCCTCATGGGGCTCAGACCTCATGCTTTTGGGTTTTAGCTTGTTCTTGATCTCCATCATCCCCTCCAGACTCTGCCTGACTGTTGGACTTCAAGCTCCAGGTTCAGATGTGAAGACAACAGGCTTAAGAGACTTCTTAACCAGCTCCCACAATTCAGGAAGATCAAACCCCTGTGTATACATACATGCATACATATATCCATCCTAGTGGTTCTTCTTGTCTGATTGAACCCTGTGCTGAGAGTGGTGTGCTGCCATAACAAATGCCTAAAAGTGTGGGAATAGCTTTGGAACCAAGCAGTGGGTGGTGGAGGCTAGAAGGATTTTGAGAAGCATATTAAAGAAAACCTAAATTGCTTTGAATAGACTGTTAGTAGAAATCTGAACTTTAAGAATGCTGGTGGTGAAGGCTCGAAGGGAAGTGAGGAACAGTGGAGGAGGGGAGATCCTTGTTATATTGTGGCAGAAATCTTAGCAACACTGTTGTCTTCAGTTACGTGGAAAGCAGAGAATATGCCTAATGAACTTGATGATATAGGTAAGAAGCTTTCCAAACAAAGTGTTGAAGATACAGCCTGTTTATAGTAAGATGTGAAAGGAAAGAGATAAATTGAGAGAAGGACTGTTAAACTGATGATTTAAAGAATTCTCAGCCTCTTCAGACAGCAAAAGTTGATAAAATCAGGAAATGGTTTTTGAGTAAAGTTCAGATCCAAGGCACTGCCAGGAGAAAAAGTCTAAAGATAAAGCCACAAGTATAACTATAAAACCCTTTGTTAAGATTTTCAAAGGTCAAAAGTGGATCCTCAGAGTACTATTCAATCACACAATGGGCCTTTAAAAAGATGAAGGGTGTGCCTCACAGATCCTCTTAATCAAACAGTACAGCCTCCAAGAAGTTTAAGAACTTGTCCCTCAGAAGTCTCTGCAGGACAAAAGGTAGAGAAGGGATTTTGTAGGTGTTGCTTTTGTCTAATGGATGAACCGCAGTGAGATTCACAAGAGTCCCACAAATTTTTTGAGAGAATTTTATCTACTAAAACACTGCCAGCTTGGACTGAAAGGTACAAAAACAGTATAAAATGATGTTGTTTTGATAGTACAGTATTGGATGGCATATTCCCCAAAATATCCAGAACTAATGGTTATTTTAAAAATAACTATTTTTTATTAGTTTTTTTATTAGTTATTTATTAGTTTATTAGTTTTTTATTAGTCATTTAAAAATAAATCACTATGAAGATGAAAACCTAACAAACCCAAGCCCACTTTATTAATTTTAACTTAAATTTTAATAAAGGAATTGACAGTAGTTGCTGTAACAATTAAATAAAAACAGTTGTCCAATATAAAATGCTTACTATGCAAATAATAGTCACTCAAGTCCCAAACTACTCTACCCGTACACTCCTGATTTTACTAAAATGGTTCTGGGAAGCCTTGAATTGGGAGTCAGGAAACTAGTGTTCCAAGCCTAGAGACATCCATCAGCACTGTGACTTTGGGCACACCTATGTACCTTTCTCATCAAATGATTATCAGTCCCAATCCAGGGACCATCATCTACCTTTGCAATACAGCCTGAAATATAATTTCAAGATGAAAAATTATAAAGCTGTATGTAGTGAGCTGCTTCATAAATATGCCCATATATTAACATTTTAGTGGCTAAGAAGCAGTGTTACTCTCATTGATGTTTTTCAATTCAATTAATTGGGTAATGTAAGTTCTAAGACTTTACATTTCTCCATGAAACCTAAAAAAAACTGTTTTCAACTTGGAAGGGGAAAACTGAAACCTATAAACACTTTTATATTCCTTGATTCCAAGTAAAGTTTGCTCACGTCTGGATTGGATGCTCTCTCTCTCTCAATGATGCCTTTGAATTCTAATGTTACATGGCTCTATCCCAATTTTGGCCCAAGACTGGGTCATCTTTCCTTACAGTCTAAGGCTACAGGAACTATTCTTGTCTCACCTGAACGGTCACCTTATGCTTAAACAACTTTCTGCACCGCCTACATTTACCCCTGATGTCAGTACATTCCTGGGCAATCCAGCTAATGGCTAAGTCAGGTTATCACAGCTGAACTAACCTGTCAAACTCACAGAATCTAAGCTGATAGTTAAGGAGTTCAAAGATGGATAGGGCCACTGGTAGTGAGGCAAACCCTCTCCCCTCTTCCTATCTTTCATCACCCAGTACACATAAGCACACATACTACATAAAATGCAAAAAACACCCTTAACTCATAAGTCCACCATGCAAATTACCATTGGCCTTTGGGAATTTTTAACCCTTTTAAGAAGTCTTTGGTCAGGTAGGTATACAATAGAAACCATTGGCTTTCTGAAGCGGTGTCAGATTAAGACAGATATAAATACAGAGAGGGTATATGTACATTTAACTTATGCAACTTTAGGTATACATGAGAGAGGGAACGAAAGAAAGAACAATTTACAGAGTGAGAATGATTCTGCTCTCCATTCTACTCCATAAGCTTAGGCACTGAAGTGATCATCATATGAGAAATGGCTTTCATCCATCCTCAAGATCCTCATCTTTATGCTCTCGAGATGGTTTGCCAGAGCTGGTCATTGGGTCTTCATACTTTTAACCAAGAGCAGAGGGAAAAGCAAAGAGAAAAAGTACACCTACCAACTGATTTTGTGCTTCCCCTAAAAGATGCTCTCCTAGATGTTCCTCCCCATCACTCTGCTGACTTCTTATTGACTAGAATGGGATCCCATCACTCTGCTTATATGGGAGATCCAGGGATTTTTGCTGTTTTGTCGTGTTTTTTCAAACTGGGATCATTGCTACCCCAATAAAATAAGGGTTCCTGGAGCAAAAAAGAGAATATCGCAAGGGATAATGAGTAAAAAGCAGTCTCTGTCGTGCATCACTTTTGTTTATTCTCACAGCTAGCTACAACTTAGTCATCCCTATATTTGCTTTTGACCCATGAGCAATAGGAAAAAAAGAATTACGCATTCTCATTCTCACTTTCATAATATACAAAAATGAATAGAATATAAGCAGCTAAATTAATCATAGTCCATTCATATAATGGAATATTATGTAGCCATAGAAATTTGGAGAAAAACCTTTACTAACATATAAAATACTCATTTTATATTAAGCTGAAATAAATAAGCTTCTAAAACAAAATGGATAGTATAATCCTATTTTGAAAAAAAAGTGTTACAAATGTATATGTGTTACAAAGGTGTTTTATACACACACACACATGCACACACACACATGCATAGGAAAAAATGACTGAAAATACACACCAAAATCTTGATAGTGGTTAGCTTTAGAATGTAGGATAATAAGAAATTTTAATTTTCCAATTAAATTGAAAAAATTTTTAATTTTCCAATTAATTTTCCAGTTGATTTTCCAAGAGCCCATAAAAGGGCTCTTCTGTATTTTCTAGTGTTTTAATAATAAACCTATTACTTTTGTTTTGAGTAAGCAAATGCCGTAAACTATATTTTAAAATTATTAGCTCCCTTTCAATTAGAAAATATTCTGAGATAAAACCCAGCTATCTTTTTTGCAGCAAACCAATATGAAGTTTCTGTGTATTCTTTAAGATTGTATTTGTTTGGTTATTTGTCACCAAATCTATTGCAAGGCATTTTTATTTATGAATTATCAAACACAATCCTAAATCTTTGAAGGAAATAGAAGAATCATGAGATTCAGTAAGGGTTACTGCTGGTTTCCTCTTTGAAAAATTGGCATTCTTCAAATTATCTCATTATTTATGCAATTAGTGAGCTCCTGGTATACTGTGAAAGGCTATCAAATGCTTTATGAATTTCATTCTGCCCATTGAAGATAACTGATGGTATTAGTTATCTGTTGGTGAGGAACAAATTAGCTCAAAACTTAAAGCAGCAAATATTATCTCGCTATTTCTCTGGTTAGGATTCTGCGTACAGCTTAGCTAATGTCCTCTGGCTCAGGGTTCCCTGTAATCAAGGTGTTGACCAAGGCTGCAGTGTAATAAACTGTAGTCATTTTGAGGTTCAGCTGGGGAAGATCTGCTTCCAAACTCACACATAATTGTTGGCAGGATTCATTTCCTCCAGGCTGTTAGACTAAGGACCTCAGTTCTTCTCTGGCTGTTGGCTGGAGACTGCCCTCAGTTTCTTGCAATGAGGGCCTCCTTATAAGGCCATTCATAATGTGGCAACTGGCTTCAAATAGAGTGAGCAAGTGAGAGACCAAGAGAAGGTAAGCAAGATGCAAGTCTTTTGTTGCCTAATCTTGGTGGTGACATCTTATCACTGCTTCTATTCTATTCGTGAGAAGCAAATCACTAAGTCCAACCCACACTCATGGGCATGAATACCAGGAGGAAAGATCCTCGGGAGCCATCTCAGAGCTGCCAACCACACTAACCAAAGCATAGTTTTCCAGCATTCTTATTTCAAAGTTGTATGCAAAGTTCTGCTACAAAGATACAGAAATCTGTTCAGCATCTTTGTCAACATATGCCTCTGTGTATTGGGGATAGGTATAGGCTTTTACAACTCAGTGAAAAGAGTTCCAAGCAGAACTAAACTCAAACTTTTAAAACCTACAGCAAGAAAAACCATGTGGTTCTTCCTGGTCTTCAGGATAGAGCTGCCCACAAGTGGATGTTATTGTATTCTAGATACTGATTCCCTAGTGGAATGGGGTGTGATGGTGTGCCCCAAGATTCCTGCAAATGACAAACAGAACAATGTCTTTTACTTCCACTCTGTCAAGATGCAAGAATTGCAGTCCAGGAGGTGCTTTACCACCTGGCGCCTCCTTCAGCAGGCCACTTAGAGCACACCAACACGGACTCAACATGAATGATGAGGCTATGGTCCTGCTGGGGGAGTATGTGCTCTGGGTGCCCAAATTGCAGAGAGGGTGAGATTGTGGAGCTTGGATGGAGGCTTCTGACCTGTGTAGCTCCTGACCCAACATTAGCCCTAAATCTCTATTTTCATATTTATTCAATGTTCCCATCCATTTGCAGTCAATATGGTTTTTTTTTTAGGGATAGCTAAGCTAGCTGCATGGTAACTACACTACAGTGCATGCATGATAGTAACACACTAAGTGAATTTGTAAATTTTTAATAAAATTCAAAACCATTCATAGTATCACAACAAACGTCAACATTATATTTGTCAGTGAGGGAAAGGAAGAGCTATTAGTCTTTAAATATGTTTTTAACCGCAGTGAATTTTTGAATTGCTATTTTTAAAAGGTTTTACTTTTTCTCTCACCAATTTTTGAACAGTTTCTCATTAATAGAGACTATCAAGAATCAGAAGAGCTCTTAACTGAAGAGCACTGATAAGAATTACACGTAGCCATCTCAAGCATAAATTGCAGCAAAAAATGAGTCATGTTTATGGAAGCAAGATAAAATTTATCATTAAAATTTCAAAATATTTTATTTGGAAATTTCAGATAAATTCAAGATCTAATATCTTCCCTTATACTTTGTATTGTACTTCTTTATCATAATTATAGTATAAATTAAATGTGATAGGTGGTTTTACCAAGTCCAACATAGAGGTCCCCAAATCCCCTCTGGTTTTTTCCCAATTTTAATATATGCTATGACCTTAAAAAAAGTTTGCTTCTCAGCTTTTTACTTAATATTTTATAATCTGCGCTGTGTTTGTTAGATCTGGAGGTCTGCAAATTACATTTCTCAGGCTCTTTGCCAGTGGCTTCCTGTTAGTATCTGCCAATGGCAGGCATTGGGAAAGATCAGAAGGTTGGAGCAAGGGAGAAATGTTCTACTTCGAAATTCAACAGCAGCAGCTACTATGGCAGCAGAGAGGCTGTTCAGCTACAGACTCCAGCAGCCAGGCAGCAGCAGAATCTCTTTGTTGATTTTAGTCCTAGCCCTTAATTGATTACAGAGACAACTGTGACAATTCCAATCCCAGAAGTGGCAGCATCCTGAGCTGCCCAGTGGCTGGAACAGGTTCATGGGGTCCAAACAAGAAGAATCAGGAGCTTTCAGATCTCTGTGTATCATATATTCCTCCTTTTGCTCCTTCAGCCCTTCTGATACTTTGTATTAAATCCCTCATGTTTGAAATACCTACCATGGTTTCCATTTTCCTGACTGAATGCAGAATAGTATATTGAGTTTTATGTGAAGAGGAATTACTTTTCTACTCTGAAAGGCCCTAACAGCTCCTTGGAAAGGAGACCTGAAGGTTGGGTCCATGGGGAGTGTTTGAAGACATGTCACTCCAGGTTGTCCCCTTTTTCCTAAAGCATGGAGAGAGGGCACTGAGGATAGGCAGTGGACAAAGAAAGAAGGATAGTAGCAGCAAATGACTTACAAATCTACTGAGTGGACCCTTAAAAGCCACTGGCAAGTTCTGATTATCTGGATGAGGACTCCTCCTTCAAAATTGACCTTGGTGTCAAAAAAATATTCCTGTATTGCTGATCTCTCATAGTTGCAATCTCATCTCTTAGTTACAGTCTATACTTTTCTTCAGTGTTTTCTTACTTGGTATTATTAGCAGCTTTGCATCCTATTAGAAAATTATTACCTCTAAAGAGCATGTTGAATCAATTTATCCAGATGGCCTGAATTACAAATGTCAAATATTATTTCCCCAGAATTAGAGAAAAACCTATATATATTGGTGTGGCCCTTCTCTTGGCTCACCAGCTATTGAATAAGTGAGGTGTTTTCTTCATTCCTTATTTGATCTAAGATCAACAGAATAAAAGTTCTTAAAATACACACTATAACTCTAGAGAGATATAAAAATCACTTCATTTTTGTTTTTATTTATTACTTTTTTTGGTTTTGCTTTTATGCATTTATTTATTTATTTTTGGCTGCGCTGGGTCTTCGTTGCTGCGTGCAAGCTTTCTCTAGTTGCAGCGAGCGGGGGATACTCTTCGTTGCAGTATGCGGGCTTCTCAGTGTGGTGGCTTCTCTTGTTGTGGAGCACGGGCTCTAGGCGCGCGGGCTTCAGTAGTTGTGGTGCACAGGCTTAGTTGCCCCACCAGCATGTGGGATCTTCCCAGACAAGGGATCAAACCTGTGTCCCCTACATTGGCAGGTGGATTCTTAACCACTGGACCACCAGGGAAGTCCCCAAAGCACTTCATTTTTAGACTCTTTCTGTATCAACTGATTAGTTGCATTCCAAGATATTTTGTAGCATTTCCAGAAATGTCAGCTATTGGTTAAGATATCATGTGAATTATATTTCACTCTTAAATTCCTCATATAGGGACTTCCTTGGTGGCACGATAGGACTCCATGCTCCCCATACCGGGGCCTGAGTTCGATCCCTGGTCAGGGAACTAGATCCCACATGCATGCCACAACTAAGAGTTCGCATGCCACAGATGGGGAGCCCATGTGCCACAACAAAGGAGCCCGCGAGCTGTGACTAAGGAGCCTCAGAGCTGCGACTAGGGAGCCCACCTGCCACAACTAAGACCCAACACAAACAAATAAATAAATATATATTTTTAAATTCCTCAAACACTTGCAGAAAAGGCAAATATGCCTACATTAATTACCTTCACAACTTAATGTACATTTGCTTACGTGCAAACAAGGTTTGCTGTGCAAGAACACGACAACACAGCAGACTCAAACTGCAGCCTCATTTTCTGCATCTGCTTCATAATGCCCTGGAGTGATTGTTAGAGAGTATCACAGGTTTTCTCCACTTCCTCTTTGCCTCTACCTCCCCTGGAGCCATGTGAGAATGGAGAAGTGTTCAAGGTAAAGACTCATTCCTGGAGAACCTGGGTAGGCATAGAATATACCAGCATGGCTGAGAAGAAGAAAGCAATTAATTATATATCCTTTCTGCCCCATTCATTTTGACTTTCATTGAAATGAAATTTCCACAGGGAAAAGTACATTTTGCTTTAAACCCCAAACTGTCCATTTCTAGTAGTGGGCTGGTGATTGGATATGAAACATTATACTCAGAGCTAGCATGTGAACTGCAGCCCTTCTTTACCTCTGTTGTGTGGGGTGTGTGGGATGTATGTGAAATAGCAATTAATGATGCTCAGCTTGCCTTTTGGAGTCGTGGTATCTATGTTTTTAATGGCTTTCAATGTAGTGATTTCCAGTAAGGCTTGTTTGCAGAAGTAGAAAGAGAATCCATTGTAAACACAAAGGTCTCAGTTGATGTTAATCTTAATGCAATCATATTAAAGTTATGCAGGGAAAGTTTATAGAATACTAGCCCAAAGGTTTATTGTATAACATCAAATCTCCCACTTCCTGGGCTCTCTTTCTTTAATAATTCAAGTTCAAAGATCTTATTTAATCCCAAATTGTATAAATATCATTTTGCAATATGCTTTCTTTCTGAGACTTACTCTGTGTCATATTCTTAAATTTATGCTTGATGCTAATATGTATTTGACCATATTTCCCGAAAATCTTTCTATAGTTATTTTTATGCCACCACCCACCACCTTCCTTTATGTATTTCTTGTACTCCTGTTTTACTGCTTGGATTGCTCAAGAGTCTGTTGTGAGAGCAGAAATGAGCTGAGAACTTCACATACCTAAGGTCACTGCCACTGAAAGTTCTGCATTATCAAACTGGATCTGTCATCACTAGGGGAAAAATATTTTGCCTCAACCTGCCTGCAGCCCAGCCCAGACTTTGAAATGTCTTTCTAATCATATAGGATCTCAGAAGGTGTGGTTTGAATGTACAACCATCAAATAATAACAAAAGTCTTCAGGGCCTATCTGAATATTCTGCCTTCTTTAATAAAAATGATTGATTCCCTTTGGAGAATCTCTAGGCTAGAGGGGCAGCTAAACTACCAGGACTTTGCCCTGCTCATGAAATTCACCTTTCCCTTGAGAAAGATGACCTTTTTGCATTCTGATCACAAAGAAGTTAGTATTTCCTAGCTTTGCTCATAGCACAACTGAAAAAGTCTTTTGATTCAAGGCAGGGAGATCACAAAGGGGAAACAAAAGGGAGATCAAAGAGGGGAAACAAAACACACAGTCCTGAAAGGAGCTCATACACCTCAGTGTAAGGGGACTTGCTGGGGCATAGGATGAAAATATTAAGATGTTCTACATCTATTTTTTTATCTCATCCTTTGAACATCTTGTGTATGTTCTGTGATGTACAGAAAATGTCAGTGTAATGTACATGTATGTAATATATACATTAGTACATGCAGAGTTGAAGATACATGTTCAAATTTGTTTTGCGGTACATAATCCAGAACATTTGGAGACCACTGGTCCAGAGTATACAGCTTATAAACCATGGATGGTTTTCTATCCCATAAAGAATAAAAATTCTTGCTTAAGAATTTCCTTTCGCTTAGTCAAATCTGTTGATCCAGGACAAAGGAGAAAGGAGGGGAAGGTTTGTTATTATTTTTGGAGACACACATCAAAGGGAGGTAGTAGACACAGTAATCTATTTTTGCTGTAGAAAAGAAGAAGACAAAATTTTAATTCTGCCTTGAGAGAGATTGGGAAGGTTTTATGGAAACGGATTCTCAAAAGAAGTTTGTCATTGAAAATGGTAGTAGAATCTTGATAAGAGAAGATGAGTAAGGGACTTTTTGAGAGGGAATTAACAGCATAGACAAAGGAAAAAGGAGGTAAAAATGCAAGGCTTTTTCAGCGAGCAGTGTGAGGTTCCATATGGCTAACAATTATAGTACAATAAGTGAGAGAGAATCAGACAGGCATGTGGCTGAGGCCAGTTCATGGAGGCCTTGAAAGCCTTGCTAAGCAGTTTAACATTATTCTGAAATCAATGAGAAAAAAAAACTAAAATTGTTTTGATTTTAAAGGTGGAAACTCATTTATTCCAAGATTTACATTAGGAAGATGAAGTTGGCAGCACTGTGTATCAGTGTGACTGGGAGAAGAACAGTTAGGGGAACGATTGTCCAGAGGAAAAGTATGATGGCCTAAATAATAAAAATAATGGTGGTGAGAATGCAGAGCACACATTCAGGAGATGTTATAGAGATATATTTGGAAGCACTATCAGCCAACTGGATGGGAGAATTTTGATTCTGAGATTGTAAGATTAGGGGACTGGAAGAATGGTGGTACTATTGACTGAAATCGAGCTTCAAGGAAGAGTAGTTCTTGGGTTAGCAGTGAGGAGGGGGGTGACTTAGGTTTTCTGAATGATGGAGATTTACATGCAGGAAGTTTGGGGGATTTTGGTGATTTTCTAGGAGGACTAACAGGACTTGGCATATAGTTGTACTCACAGATATAATTAATCACAGTAACAGTATATAAGGAAAAATTAGCAAAGAGAAAAAGGTAAATGGGACAAAGCCTGGAGGAAATCAGGCACAAGTTTCCAAGAGTCTTCTCCCAGTGGAGTCACACAGGAGTTGTGAGGCAACATGCATGCAATGTTGCCTGCCAGGGAAGCTCATTAGAGACTCAATGCCCAGCGTTTTATTTGTGGCTGGTCACGTAGGTATTCTTGACCTAGCACATACAAAATTTCAGATTCCCAGAAGGAAAACAGGTGTTTAGCATAAACCACCTCATTTTTACAAACAGTCTGGGCACTGTGAACTGCTCCTGTCAGTTCTGGGAATGGTATAAACCCAAGTTCCCAGATACCAGCCAAGGGCCAAACTTCTAAGCAGATGTTTTGAAGGATAGCAGCCTCAGGCTGCTATACCAGCTCTTTTCTGCACAGGTGGAATATCACCTATGTAGAGGAAAGGGAAGCAGGACTGGGAAGAGAGAAAATTTGAACCATGAAGCAGTTGCATCAAAGGCCTCAGCCAATCCCAAAGATAGCTCTGAAGCTGGGTGACCCTTCAAATCTATCCTAAATCAAGCCCAGGGGGCCAGAGTTTCCTACCACAACATTGACCAGGCATTGTGAGCTCCCTACAGCTGAGAGCAATTCTTAGAGAAGGAAGGAAGGAAGGAAGGAAGGGAGGGAGGAGGAAGGAAGGAAAAAATTGAGCCCTCTGTAGGCAATCTCCCAGAAAGCTGGGTCAGTGAGTGTTCTGTCCTATGGTCAGCACACACCAGCATCCACCTCAGAGGACATGATGAATTGAGTGCTCTTAGTTGTATAAATGGCACCATTCCTTTTTTGCTAATGGGATCCAACCACTTTGAAAATGTTAGAATTCTAATAGCAGAAACTGAGTTCCAGGTGGTCTAAATACAAGCATATAATGGTGTACAGGTATATAAGACAAGCTATAAGCGTATGTAGAACAGAATGTTTCTAAAACATCTTGGCACCTAAGGGCCCTCAGAACAGCCCTGACTTTTCTCTAGAAAATTGTATGAGTAGCTTTACCGATCAGGTACCGGCATATGCCTAAATTCTATTACAAAGCCCCCATTAGCCACTTAGAGGAATTCTGCATTGGAATGCTTTCCCCAGGACAAAGGAATCTGCTCCACTGGCAGACAGAAGTAGCATCCTATCCTTTTTTTAAAAAATAAATGAATAAATAAATTTATTTATTTATTTTTGGCTGGGTTGGGTCTTCGTTGCTGCATGCGGGCTTTCTCTAGTTGCAGTGAGCAGGGGCTACTCTTCATTGTGGTGCACAGGTTTCTCATTGCATTGGCTTCTCTTGTTGCAGAGCATGGGCTCTACACGCGTGGGCTTCAGTAGTGGTGGCTCGCGGGCTTCAGTAGTTGTGGCTCGTGGGCTCTAGAGCACAGGCTCAGTAGTTGTGGTGCATGGGCTTAGTTGCTCTGCAGCATGTGGGATCTTCCCAGGCCAGGGCTCGAACCCATGTCCCCTGCATATGCAGGCGGATTCTCAACCATTGCACCACCAGTGAAGTCCCAGCATCCTGTCCTTTAAATGAGAAAGAAAGAACCCAATTTCCAAGTAATTATACTCACAATGATAATCACACATCATTTTGCTAGACACCTTGGTTTTCACATCTCTTTTACAGATTTTAGGTCTTCTGATCTCATGTAAATTCCAGCAGGCAGTGTTACAGTTCTTATAACTGAGGAAATTGAGATTTAGGGGTTACAGGATGAGCCCAACATTATACTACCAGTAAGTAATAGATGCGGGCCTGAGATCTGATTAGCCTGATCTCTAGCATTCTTTCCACTGCCCCCCACACATCTCTGCACTATCATCAGATCCCTGTCCTAGAAGACAGAACCAGTGTACTGTGCTTTAAAAAAAAAAGAAAAAAGAAAGAAACAGGAAAAAAAATTTTAATTAAAAAAATTAACATTAAAAACATTCTACTTTGTTTTATTTGGGGCCAAATTGCCGGAATTACTAGCAAATGAGAGACTAACAGACATAAACTTAATGAACAAGGAGATTGTGGAGGTCTGCAAAGAGCAATTCCTGCTTTGGGAATTCAAATATTCTGCTGTATGAGAGAGATTCTGTTGGTTTTGGAAAGACCATGAATCATTTCCTGAAAGAGCAAAATAATGGAAGCTTTTCGTTCCAAGTTTCCAAGAAATGTTGTCTAAAAGCAGAAGACACTTGGAACACCACGCCATGTGCAGAGAGGCCTTAGCTGTGTCCTGGTCAGGATTGGATCCTTCCTCTTAAACCCTGGCCAACCACTTAAGAAGCATCTATGTACTGGCAGGGTCTTCTTCCTCCCAAGTGGTCATGCAGTTAAGGGAGAAGATTCATTTCTCTTTGTTCTCACAGGTAATACTGGTTGGGAATGAATTACTTGGATAGTCAATGGGAGGTATCAGAACCTGGAGATCCAATTTTCAAAATGGTAGTAAGTGTCTTTTTACCAGGGAATTTCCAGTGAAGTCAGCATGTCTGCTGTCTTCCTCACTAATAACCCCACAAGAAACTCAGAAGTGCAAGATTCATGTTTGCATCTGTGAGATTTAAGTGGAGTAGATGCTTGTTAGCACCAATAAGCCAGAAAGTAGTTAGCATTTCCACTGTAAACCTCTCATGTTCCTCCTTAGTCTTTAGCCCTTTGTAAGTCAACCATAAAAATTCACCACAAGTTGAAACTTGAGAATATTTTTTTTAGGCTGGGAACCTTTTTTCTCAAATGATAGAGTGGGGATCACTCTGACCTTTCCCAGTGAGCTGCAGGGAAGGAGAGTGGCTGTGAGACGTACAACACAATAAAGGGTTCTGTCTCCAAGACTGAAGTTGGGTATGAATTGTGTCCTACAGGAACCATCTTTTTGAGTTTCACCCAGAAGACAGAAAAAATTATGGGCATTCTGTAGATCCCAGAACAGTCTTTTTCCCAGAAGCTCTGGAGCTGTGTAGAAGTGGGTAGCAGTTGACAAAGACAGTCTCTGATTTGTTAAAGACCGTCTCCAATTTCTGTCACATTGCCTTTGCTGATAATCAAAAATAGTTTTCTCAGTTTGACTCAAATGATCTATTTGTATTTTTGTGTTATTTTCTTACTGGGGAAAAGCAAAAGCTCAAGCTGTATTGATTACAATTGGCAAGTTAATTGAGCTTCTTAACATTGTTGAGATCTTTCTTGCTTTTTTGAACAAAAGAATAGCAGGATGTAATAGGCGATCACATGACAAAAAGTCATGTGCTCCATAGGGTCAGTTGTTCAAAGGCAAAAACATAGACTAAAGTGCTCAGATGTGCTCTGTTTATGTAACCATGTTCAGCTGTGTCTTTTTATACTGATAGCTGTCTCCTGTGCCTCACACACCAAGAAGGTGCCTAAGGAGAGGATGAATGGGACTGGGGGAAGCCTCTCAAGATTTCTACACCAAATACGCCTCTAAGTGGCTGGTAAGGCTTTAAGAGCCTTCTGGCTAAGCTTGCCTGTATCCTTAAAGCTAGGTAGAACATTTGTTTCTTATGGTGATACATATACAAGCTTGATCAGTTGCCTGCAAACCAATGAAGTGGAGCTGTATGTTTTCATTGCACCAGGTTATGGGGCATTAGAGTCACAAACACTCTGTCCACACATCACAAAACTGAAATGCTTAATTTAGTACTATTACAAAAATCCCAGGCTTTGATGGTAACACCCTGGCAGTGTATTTGTGAAAGCTGAGAAAAACAGCAACTTTTAATTTGGCAACCAGCTTTTGTATGACACTAAAGCATTTTACAGATTCACTCATTTCAAGAAAAGCTTGGTACTTAATAAATTATAGATTCTTAGAGTTTTAAGGAATCTATTTAGCCTAAAAATGTTGGGATGTTCTTTAAACCCTAATGACTTTCACCACCTGTTCATTTCAGCCAACACACCCAGGGTGACCCTATGCATCGTCTCATCATCTGGAAATGCTCCAACTCAGAAACCTTAAGAGTCCAAATCTTCTCTCAGAAAACAACCTTCAAACATTTCCGCTGGCCCACAGCTGCTTTTTCTTTGTTTTGTTTTTTTTTACCATCTGGCTCATGGCCTTCCGTGATATCTGCTACCTTATCAGCACTCCCTGCCTTGCCCTTTACATTCCATGCTGACATGCTTGGAATCCCCATCCCACCCCTGTCCCCCCAAAGCAATGTTGTGTCTTGACTAGATGACTTTGCCCATGCAGTCATTCAACTACTCAATGGGTATTTATTGAACTATTTCTCTGTGAGGTTGTTGGCCACTCTGTCTAGAACGTCAGCCTCTTCTCCCACCCCGATGGTGCTTCTTCCTTGTAATTCCTACACATCATTTAAGGAACAGTCTTGGGGACACATCCTCTAAGAAGCCTCTCCTGACCATCTCCTCCATTCCACTCTTCCCCTGTCATTATGCTAAGTCATGTGCCCCCTAACAATTTGTGCATATCTGCATCAATGAATCAGTCTGTAATTGTTTGTTTCAACTTCCCCACTAGACTAGCATACTTACCTTTGGGGTGAGTACAAGGCAGTGGTTAGAGTTAGACAACCTATTGTCACACCCTATCTCTATTGCTTATTAGCTGTTAAGATCTTAAGTAACTTCTAAGCCTCAGTTTCCCCATCTATAAAATTGAGTTACTAATAGGGATTGTATGTAAAGCACTTAGCACAGTAATGCAAAATATTGGATTGGCCAGAAAGTTCGTTCGGGTTTTTCCATAAGATGTTATATGTTGAATAAATAAATGTCATGGGAACACCCTTAGAAGACTCACTAAAATGAAAATATTTATCCTTTAAACACTTGTAGTGACAAGGACCTTGTTCCATTGCTAGGTAACTCTAATTATAGTGTAACTCAAACTGTATGGCTTGACTCACACTAGTTATATTGGCATAAATTAGCCCCTGACCCTGAGGGTCCCTTGCTATGCTTAAGAATTTTGACACTCAGGGTCCCCTGTCATGTGTTTCAGCAGCCAGTCCCTCAAGTACTCCCATTCTGGCCACTACTTCTGATGTAATCAGCTATTGTGAGATGGTCACTCTTGGGCAAAGCTCTTCTCAGCTAGTTAGTGCCCAAGGCTGGCCACTACCAACATCACTGCAGCCTCAGGACAGGAGTCAAGACCCTCCTCTGTACGGCTTTGCCCCACATGTAGTTGTGGACTTTTCTCTTTAATTCTCCCCAGTACATCAGAAGTCAAAATATACTAGATGTTGATCAAATCTTAGGAAGTCTCAGGGACAATGAAAGGACAGGGCACACAGAGAATTAGTTGCTTCCCGAGAATAGGCTCAGTCACTCCCAGGAGGAAGCTCACCATTCCTGGGGGCCCATGTGCTCCGGGAAGCACCTCGGGGCCTCAGGAGGTGCCCTTCCTGGGAGATCTACTCAGACTGACTCCAGATCCCAGAGTTCTAATTTCCTGCCCCACTGCCGACCTCTTCTGAGGACAGCTGGCAGTGAGCAATTCCAGCCCCTTCAGGGGAAACCCCACCCACATTACACAGTGATTCATCGCCAGTGCATTTCCCCAAAGCTGTATCGTTCAGTCTTGCCTGCTGCCACTTTGTTGTTAATGAAAATAGTAGCTACCAAGTCTGGTGTATCAAGCAATCCTAGTGCACAGGAGAGTCAAACATGAAATGCCTTTATGTTTCTGTAGTCACTGCCTTTAACTCTGCAATGTTCACAATCTCCTAGTTGTGCCCACCCCACCTCACCCCGCAAGAACATCTCAGGCAGATCTCTAGGGTTCCCATCACTCTCAGGAATACAAAGCCCATCCAGCCTAATACAATTTAAAACATCAACCTTGCTTCAATACAATGACCATATGCCCTCTCTCCCAGCCCTGGCCAGTCCCCGCACCAGAGAGACTTAAAGCACAGAGGTGTTTACCAGCTCCTGGGCATTCCTCCTCTCTGTGTGGAGACAAGGAAGAGGGACAGGAGAGACAAACAAGTGTTTCTTATCTGCCTGGGGTGTTGAAGGCCTCTCTGGCCAGTGCTGGCTGGCTGTTGGCTCCCTCTCTGTGGCAGACATCCAAATCTGGCTCCTTTGTTGGTGCTTTTGTGAATTTTCCAGAGGCCTCATAGAAGACCTCCTACTTCACCATCTTCACCATCTGCTCCTACCCTTGATGATTCACCCCACTGTTTCTTGTTACCAGTTCTACTTTCCTGGCAACTAGTTATCTTGGATGGTATGGTATACTGGTGAGACAGCCTCAAGCCTGGCTGCCTTCCACAGCATCCCTTTGATCCACAATAAAATCCCATATTTGTCACCAAATGCTAAATGTGGGACATGAAGCGGCTTCACTCTACCCCTTCTCTCTGCTCTGCCTTCTCCTTCCAATTGTCTATTCCACTTATTAAATTGAACAGAGGTTAACCAGCCCATCTGTGGTATAAGCAGACACCCAACTGGTGAATGAGGAGGGAGCAGGAAAAGCATCTCATCACAATGCAGCCCCTCAAGGATGCAGATGACTTCCCAGAATTCTCTCCTCCTGATTCCTGTCTCCTTATGTGGACTGGAAGCAGGTGGCAGATATGAAGGCTGGGGAAGCAAAGCAAGTTCAGCTACATCTTGATAAGCCCTGAAAAGAAGGTCTGATCCCTGGTCATTTATTATGTATTTTTTGGTCCTTGATACTTTGCTCTCAGTTTTGGATTCCAGTTGCTAATTCTGCAGCAACAGGAAACCTTCCCATGAACATTTCAGGCATTGTATTAGGGCCTTTATATATATGATCTCATGTAAGCCTCAGAAGCCTATATTATTACCTATATTTTATTGGTGAAGAAATAGTAACTCAGAGAGGATAAGTACATTTCTCAAGATCACACAGCTAATAGTGGTAGATCCAGAACTTAGACCCAGTGCATCAGACTCTAAAGCCCTGGTTCTTCTTCCTTTAGGCCAGTGACCCACAATCTCCTGGGAAGATTTTAAACTAAAATACCTGGGCTCACTCCCAGTTGATAATGATTTAATATGCCTGAGGTTGTCCCCAGGCAAAGGTAGTGTTGTAAAGCTCCTCAAGTGAATCTAAGATGCACCCAGCATAGAGAACTACTGCTTTAAGTGAAGTTCAGCTTCTTGGCCTTGTCCCACCCACTGCTGTGTTGCACTGATGATGGTTATCTATTCTGCAAGCTCGTCTGCTCTTATAAATCACCACAGTGGATCTCAAGCATTTTCTTTTTCAGCCCCCTCTTGAACTGCCCACTATTTTCCACTTGAAGAGAGATCCTAGTTCTCCATCAATTTTGAGGGCATTTGTGATTGGCTTACTCTGAGTCCGTGGAATAATCAAGTTCTTCCTGACTTGGGTCACCAGCTTTGTTTACTCTCTCAGACTTTCTCTGGTGATCCTTTCAGGCAACTATTCCCCCCTGCCTCTGTTCTCTGGAAGGGTCTCTCTGAATGTCCTCATTAGTAATAAAACTAATATGCCTAAAGCCCCAAAAGTCCAATTGGCAGTATTCACACCTCCATACTTCCCACAATCATTCTAGACAATGCTAATCAATCAGGCAATGGATTCACCTGAGCTAAGGTATGGCCTTGGCATTCTCCCCAATGCAGTTCCACTCAATGCAGGTGGCCACTACTAACCAACTGGAACTGGCATGGAAAATAAAACCTACCAGGCTTAAACTCATGGTGTAAATGGCTGTAATAATATCCAATGAGGGAAGATGAAGGGCATCATTCTTAATAGCTCAGATCCTATTTTTTTACACCTTCCTTATAAGGGGCCCTCAGAACAGAAAGATAACATGCCTTGTGATAATTAAGTTCAGATGTGATGCAACCAGTGACTGTTTTCCATCACCCAGGTCATTCACTAACCTTACAATAACACTGACCCTCATATTACTTGATTAAACTTTTTGGACTCTGCTTATAGCATAAAAGTGGGGTTTTGCTCTATGTTAAACTATGGTTTGCCTATCATTTTTGGCTGAACGTTTTTGTCCCCCACCAAATTCATATGTTGAACCCCTAACATCCAAGCAGTGGTATTTGAAAATGGCGTCTTTGAGAGGTAATTAGGTTTAGATAAGGCCATGAGGGTGGGGCCTCTATGATGAGATTAGTGCCCTTAAAAGAAGAGAAAGGCAGAGCTCTCTTTACATGTACATGCACAAGGAAAGGCCATGTGAGCACATAGTGAGACAGTGAAGGTCTGCCACCTAGGAAGTGTGCTCTCACCAGACACAGAATCAGCTGGCACCTTGATCTTGGACTTCCAGCCTCTAGAACTATGAGAAATAAATGTCTGTTGTTTAAGCCACTCAGTCTGTGGTATCTTGTTATAGCAGTCCAAGCTAACTAAGATATTTATGCCCACTTACACAATACTTGAGAGGGGTTAAGACCCAAAAACAAAATTTAACAAATTAAGGGCTGAAGGAAGCTTTTATCCATCCTTTTTGTTCTTTCTCTTTTTACCCATCTCTTTCTAGTCTTATTTTCTTTAACAGAAGAATTGATATTAAATTCTCAATTCTTATATATTAAGGTTAAGAGGTGAAAAGGGATATTCTCTATTCACAATATATTCAGCTTTAAAAAATATGCATAAGAAAAAAAAAACTATGAAATTTAAAAGTCACACCAGCATGCAAGCAGTTGCCTTTTTAGGCTGATGGAGTTAGAATTGATTTCTTTCATCTCTAGTTCCTACATTTAAAAAATATAATGTGGGTCTATTATTTGATAATGAGAAAATTGATGATTCCTGTTTTGAAATGTCAGGAGTTTAAATTAATAAAATTAGTATTATCTTTTAAAAGAAAACAGATTAAGTTACTTTTTTATAGATGTTCTCTCCTTGTAGGGTTTTATATAAAATAATCTCTGTGATATTGAGACAATAGGAATATTGAATTTCAATTTACAAGGAATGATTAGATTAGTTTACCAGGGTTTCCCTTTTTTTGGGGGGGGCTGCATTGGGTCTTTGTTGCTGCACACGAGCTTTCTCTAGTTGCACCTAGTGGGGACTACTCTTCGTTGTGGTGCACAGGCTTCCCATTGCAGTGGCTTCTCTTGTTGCAGAGCATGGGCTGTAGGCGTGGGCTTCAGTAGTTGCAGCATGTGGGCTCAGTAGTTGCGGCACGCGGGCTCTAGAGTGCAGGCTCAGTTGTGGTGCATGGGCTTAGTTGCTCCAGGGCATGTAGGATCTTCCCAGACCAGGGCTCGAACCTGTGTCCCCTGAATTGGCAGGGAGATTCTTAACCACTGCACCACCAGGGAAGTCCCTACCAGGGTTTCATTTTGAGGGTCCTGAAGATGCTGCTGAAGAGCTTAAAAAATAAGTAAATAAAAAGATTTTCTTTTAAAATAACATGAGTATAAAAGTTGAAGAAACAACTATTTCTCCCAAAATTTTTTCTTGGCTTTACAGTAGGTCAGATCTGGTTTAAATCTTTGCTCGGCCAATATCTGCTATATTTCACCACAGGCAGATTATACCTACTCTGGACTTCTATGTCTCCATTGCTAAAATAATCTCTATCTTGCAAGGCTATTGCACGGTGGAAAAAAATATGTATTTAAAAGCACAAACTGTCTCATGTAAAAATGTGCCTGAATATAGTTCATTACAGTTGAGATTCTTAGATTAAAATCGAATGTTCTTCTAATTTTCTAGCACAGTTTACTGATGAAAAATCCTTTTAGCATGTATCATGAAGAGCTGTCTGCTGTACCTCCTCATCATATTTATTTATTTAAATTTATTTTAACTTTTTATTTATTTATTATTAATTTATTTATTGGCTGCGTTGGATCTTCATTGTTGCGTGCGGGCTTTCTCTAGTTGTGGTGAGTGGGGGCTACTCTTCATTGCGGTGTGCAGGCTTCTCATTGCGGTGACTTCTCTTGTTGCAGAGCACGGGCTCTAGGCATGCGAGCTTCAGTAGTGTGGCTTGTGGGCTCAGTAATTGTGGCTCATGGGCTCTAGAGCACAGGCTCAGTTGTTGTGGTGCACGGGCTTCACACAACTCCCCGGCATGTGGGATCTTCCTGGACCAGGAATTGAACCCATGTCCCCTGCATTGACAGGTGGATTCTTAACCACTGTGCCATCAGGGAAGTCCCCTCATCAAATTTTTAAACCATTGGAATTGTACTGAAACATTTCTCAAAGGAATATACAAAATTTATGTTGCAAAAACACATCATTGAAGGAAATGTCATTTACATGTGAAGTTGGTGAACATATCTTTTCTGAGAATCCTAACTTCAGTATAATTAAATCTTTAGTGTAGTAAAGATTGGCTTCTCTAGAGTACTAGATGAAACAAGCAAGGAAGCTCTTCCCCATTCTGACTCTACCTCTGAAATATCCTGGAGAATCTCTTTGCCCAAATTTTACCCAATATTGGCAGTTCCTGCCCAAGCTCTCAGTGACCCCCAGCATTCCCTTGGCTCATGATTTATTATATTTCATACATTAATATCTCTCTGGTTATTATTATTCTAAAGGTACATTAGAGGACAGTTGAAACCAGAGGATTTCTGTGTTTGTTTTCATCTCTAAGACTTGACGACTTCTTGAGAAAATTGTGGTTGATTGAATAGCTGGAGAAATGGTCAGGTCTCATCTAAACTGGATTATAAGTCCTTGGGGACGTGTTTTCCTAGATACACTTCTTGTCATTTTCTTTATTTTTGAAATGAATGGTATTAAATTTAAAGCAAAGAAATGTAAATGAAAATGTCTGTTCTGGGACTTCCCTGGTGGTCCAGTGGCTAAGACTCCACGTTCCCAATGCAGGGGACCCGAATTCTATCCCTGGTCAGGGAATTAGAGCCCACATGCCGCAACTAAGAGATCACATGCCACAACTAAAAAATCCCACACGTGATAACTAAGACCCGGTGCAGACAAATTAATTAATTAATTATTTTTAAAAATGTCTTTTCTGCCATAGTGCAAAAATTGTACTTCTATGGAAAGCTTATGTTATCAAAAATTTTGTCATAAACTTAATTGTTTCCATGTGAGGTGGGGTTAGGATCTAGAGAGTCTCTTATACACAATTCTTATCACTTTCATTGTTATTACAAGCTAAACAAAATTGGTGTAAGTGATCAACGAAAGAAAGCGGAGTTAAATGAGCAGCCAGCCACACAAAGCAGCAATGTATTCCTAGACTGTGTGAGCCACAGCATTTTCATTTTTCTTATTTTGGTGCCAGTTCTTGATTGAAATTGTTATAATCAAAGGAAATCTGTGTTAAGCAAAACATGTTCCCTAATCAGTCAATTGTCTTTCAAGCAATTCATGTTAACAAAACTTGCTATGAGGAAGACATGTCTGTACTTAACACCCATGAGTGGAGTTATTGTCCACCTCATTCCAATCTTTTAAAAGAACCCAACCCATTCACTGAAGCCCTTCAGAATTCTTGATTTTGACTCTCTGCCCTATTTTTGATCCACACCTTCACCCTCAGTCTCCCCTCAGGCCCCACGCTGGCATCCCAATTTTGGATTTAGCATGTCAGAAACCTCTTCAGGACAGAATTCTCAGCTACTACCACCTGGTCTCAACCATCCCAGCCATGGCTAAGAAGAGATGCTTTGTCCCGGAGCACTGGCCACAGTATGTGAGATCTGCCCAGTTGTTCCCAGTTCTCACCTCCTAGGGGAAGGATGCTATATAGGGGTGACCAGTAAGTAAGAAACACACAAGCAACCTCAATTCTTTTTTAGTGTATCCTGTGGATACTCATTGATGTGGATGAGCAGAGCAAGATAAGATTCTTGTACCTCTGGGAGATTTGATATAATCTAGTTTGGAAGAAAAGGTTTGCACTAGACTAAGATTTCTTCTCATCTGGTGATTCTGTAACTTATTCTCATCAATGCTTGCAGCTACAGAACAGAGTTATTTTGAGCGATGAGTTGTAGTTTACAGCTCAATTCCTTCAGTGTGAGCAAGCAGTGCTATTTATAGTTATCTCATTTTATTGTTTAATTTATGTATCTGAAAGAAAATGCTCTAATTGTGGGCAATTATCAGGAGGGAAATGTGCTCTCATGCACCTCAGGAGATTTGTTTGTGGCCTATGGTTTTAAATAGCCCATTTATTCCTCAGTGGGTAGAAAATCAATTTTATGGATCTTCAAACATACATAATAGCCATCATGAATAATAAAATTAAATAGTAAAGTGGCATTAGCACTTTATACATTTGCTTTAATGGCTTTTCTTTTTTATCTATAAAAGTTACCTATGTTTGTACTATGTACATACTTCCAAGGGTATTTCTAGTAAAACACAATACAAAGAAGAGCTTTGACCCACTCTACGGATTACTAGGAGTAATCAAGACTGGTTAATGTCACTGATGGGAGACACAAGGCCTCAAGCAACAGAGAAGACCCTCTAAGGCATAAGAAATGGAAGAACTGAATTTCTTCTGACCTCAGATGACCTTAAGGAAGCGTGATCTGTCTAAGCAAAGTTCACCAGCTCTATCAAGTATTTGATATGTATCTTTCCAATCCAGCTTTCTCACTGACATATAGTTATATTTCTCAACCAAAAGTTGAATGAAAATATCATCTCAAAAAATGGAAGTGCATTTTTGTTGCTTATAGAATAAATTTAGAAATCCCTAGGTGGCTTCTTTTCCCATATTGTTCTTCCAGCAATGCCATATTCTCTAAAATTTTGGGCCTTGCTTATGTAATTTCATCTGACCCTAATGCATTGTCCGCCTATCAAAACCCTGCCTCACATTGAAGGATATTAAATGACACCACTCCCAAGAAACCTTTTCTGATCAAAATCAACCTCCTCAATTAAAATCAACACCCCTCCAACCTATCAAAGTAGTTATTTGATATAGTATATCATGACTAGTTGCTGACATACTTATATCTCCCATTAACATCTATACTCCTGGATTTCAGATTGTCTCATTTATCTGTGCATATCCCACAAATTCCACATGTATTTCCTATGCATAAGAAGAAGTTATGTAATTGCTATGTGAGCACAATACTGAGAGATGGAATAAACTAGAATATCCCCATCATTGTCCTAATCCTATCAAGGGGAAACTTGGAATCCAAAGAATCTGATCGAAGCCTGAGCCACCCCTCTTAGACAGCTGGTGTGGTGGCTCATATCTTCAGGCCAGGTCCAGTAAAGAAACAATTGTTCCTTAGCACAAAAAAACAGCAGGTTCCATTTTTGTTAAAAAAGGATAAGAAAAATAGTGGTAACAGGAGAAATATACTTTCTTCAGTGTGAGTTTAGACTATGTAGTCTCAGACAAAAAGTAATGCTTGCATTGGTGAGGTGTGATTACTGGCTGGCTAACCAGTGGGAAAATCTATTGCTGTTCTCGTGATCAGGAGACTGAAATGGGATTACAACAGCCACTTTCACTCTCATTTAGGGGTCTGGATCCTGTCCCTTCCCTCCAGAGCTGACTGAATCAGAATTAGTACCACAAAGAACACCTTGTCAAAGCCTGAGGATGTCAAGTTTTCAAGATTTAAAAAAGTTTCTCTGGACAGAGCTTCCTTTTCCTCATTGGAAAGAATTCTCCAGAGAGAGGATGGGGACTTTTAATGGGGAGTAGGGGAAGATGAAGGGAAAAAAGACATAAGGATGCACCTACAAATGATATCTTCCCTTTAAAGCTCATGCTGGGAAGGGCCTTTGCTTGGATGGGACAAGGGAATGCCTTGGATAGAGCCACAATCAATGTTTCTTTCACACTGCCCTACTACACTGAGATCTGACACAACCATGGAAAACAACAACAACACACTTCACAGACTTGGACTGAGGCTCTGTTTGATCAGGTACAGACTGACAGGCCAGGGGGTCAGGCAGAGACAGAGCTGGAGGGGACTTTGCCCCCAAGTGAGTTACTAGGAGTAGTCATACCTGGTTAATGGCAGTGATAAGGAGACCCACTGTCTCCAGAAACATAGAACATGACAAAACATAGAGATGGTAACACTGGACTTCCAGGTGATTGTATCCATATGTCAGCAGGGAACATCCTAAAAACCAACAGGAGTGGCCTCACTCTGGTTATGAGTAATAGGGATTCTGATAAGGGAAAATTTCTTTTGGATTCTCATTGTTGGGGGCTTAGTATGGATGAGTAGAGATTTAGAGAACTATAGGTGGACTCTTTGCTGAAATAAATCATTTGCATAGAGAGAGAAGGCAAATAATACATGTGGAGGCCATACTTAAGAGAGCATTAAAGGCTATCTGATCTCCCTTTCCCAGCTGGTGAATGCCAGGGTTTTGCTTCCCAGCTGAGTCAAGTTTGTCAGAGGACCTCATTGGCTGTACTATATGGAGCTAGATCCCAGAGGCACCTTTTGGGAAGAAGCTCAGTTGAAAGCCAAGCAGGTATCCAAACTCACTATCAATAGAATGGGGTAGGGCAATGAGAAGTCTGGTGACAGTGCACAGGATAGGCTTAAAGTGCCAGGTAGAAGGGTCCTCTGAGCCAAAGCACATACTTTGCTTTTTCTAGTGAGCCAGGGGTACTGATATCTGGATAGGGAGAAAACTCTTAATGGTACCGACTGCCCCCCAAAAAATGTTTGCCTAAGGAATTTGGATTTTATGCTATTAGCAATAGAGAATCATGGAAATTTTTTTGTAGTGCTATGTTTTGCTTTTCTTTAGCAGGGCAATGAATGAGAAAAGTAGTTTTGAGGGGAATTATTCTGGAAACAATATTCAGAATGAAGTGGAGGATAGAAAAAAATAGAGGTTGAGACTGCATGAGATGATAAGGGACTGAACTAAAGGATGACAATGATACTAGAAAGAAATGGATGTATGTATGAGAAGATACAAATGAAGAATCAACAGGACTTGGTATCTGGCTGAATAGAGAAGGATAACTTTCAAAGATGATTCAAGTTTTGAATCTAAGTGAAGAAGGAAATGTTGGCACCAATCAGCAGTAAGAGCAGTTGGCCTTTCCATTGTCTCCCCTTCAAGTTTTCCCTGAGCATATTTTGGTGGAAATAGCTCATTTTAGGGAAGTTAATACAGCTAAAAATATTTGTATCAGGTAATTTGAGCAGAGAAAGAGAAAGAATAAACCTCTTTCCTGGTTACAGAATTCTTCCAGCTAGATAGGAAGATAATATAAGCAGAGTCCAACAAAGATATAAATTCAAGCTAATATTCTTTAAATATTGTTCCACATGTGTTTAGTAGGGGTATAAATAAACTGATATTTTTATTAACAAAAGTTATATATCTTTTTATGTTAAAAAGAATTGATTTATTACATGACCTGAATATGGCATAATATTTTCACATTTCATAGTTTTTAAATCATTCCTGCCAATAATATCATTCAAATTTTATTTTGCTGAACCCATTGGAATTTGCTTCACTTGGAAAAGCACACTGTTTCAATTTCAATCAGCTTTCAGTTATAGAATCTTAAAAGTAATCATCTGACACAGAAGACATCCAACACTGTTCTATTTGATTTTTCCATATCATAATCAGAAAAAGAAATTTATTCTGCACGAGAAATGTTTACAGAAACAAGAGAAAAACACATTCATTTAGGGATTTACTCCTGTAGCCGAAAATCAAGACTAGAAAAATCTGGCCAAAAGATCCCACTTTTCTGTGCTTTTTTGTTTGTTTTGGGTCCCTCTCTCTTCAGTTTTCTTTTGCAGTTTTTTGAATAGGAAACTTCTTGGGAGTCTATTAAGGGTTCAAAATTTAGACAATAAAACAAATCACTTGTTCCCAGTAAACAGCACCATGCCTTGCAGTAGTTAGTGTCATAATTTTAGCTGACTGAGACTTCAGGAGACTGTAAGCTAATCTCATGGTTGATATCCAACTTATAATTGCACAGTACAGTGTGCATTTATGTGTTGCAAGATTCTCACCAGAGATTGTTGTTTGGTATTTCTACTCAAGAACACCAAAGGAGCAAGACAGCTTACATTTAGCCTATCACTCAAGGAGTTACTTAATTAACCAGCATGATATTCCCAATTAATTCCAGTGTGTCCACATAAATTCCTGTAGTCTGGAATCCCAAGATGGTCAACAAGCTGGTTACCTTTTAAACCAGCTCTGAATTTAAAATAATTTCTGTTGTGGGAAATCATGTAGGATTCAATCATTAAACAGCTAATTGGTTTGTTGCAGAGAACATTTTTGCAAAATCACTTGAAAATGTGGCCATTTTGCTACCTACCAGGCCATCAGTCACTAGCTGGGCTGAAGGTGTACTTTTTCTTCTATTCTATAGCAATGTGCTTAGCTTTACATGGATAATACCAATGTCTTCTCCCTGTTGCTAAAAATCCACAGTTATAAGTCAATGAATCTTTTAATCTGTGATTTTAGGAAATCCATAAAATTCAGAGGCCAAGAAATTTCCTTTGGAAAACAACTTTCTGGTGTTTTAGTTTTCCAGGGATGCCGTAACAACGTACCACAGACTCAGTGGCTTAAAAAACAGAAACTTATTTTCTCACAATTCTAGAGGCTATTAGTCCATGACCAAAGTGTCAGCAGGGTTGGTTCCTTCTAAGGGCTGTGAGGGAGGGACCTGTTCCAGACCTCTCTCCTTGCCTTGTAGATAGGCACCTTCTCCCTAAATCTTCACATTGTCTTTCCTCTGTACACTGTGTCTTCTGTCTAAATTTCCTTATCTATATAAGGACAACAGTGATATTAGGTTAAGGCCCAGCCATAAGACCTTATTTCAATTTAATTACCTATTTCAAGATCCTATCTCCAAATATGGTTACATTCTGAAGTACTAAGGTTGGGGGGAGTGGTTAAAACTTCAACATATGAATTTTTAGGGGAACATGATTCACCCTATAACATCTGGAGACAAGGTTTTATGGATCTTAAAGGTCTTTAGCCCCTATTTGAGTCAGTGTAGACACTGGCTCTCAGGCAAAGTGAGTCCCAAATGTGTCCCCAAACCACACCAGTACTGCCTGACATGCACCCTGGGCTTGCTTTCTTCTATTTCTTTACTTCAGCTCCAGCTTCATCACATCTGCTCCTTAGAAGGCTGCTGGGAGAAGGCTTACTGTGGCCACCAGCCTGTGAGATCTCCAGAGTCTTTGTCCAGGGTGCAGGGTCTACTACCACAGCTGCCAGTCCTTGGGGTGCCACAGCCATGCTCCCAACCACACTTGGCATTTGGGCTCCTGAAGCAGCCCTGCCTGTACTCAAAGTCTCACAAAGTCTTCTTGACTAACTCACTCAGCTCCAGCCTCCAACCCTCACCACACAGAGGACCCCAAATCAGTCCAAGGGATATGGAGGAGAGACTTCATTCTGCCCTCTCCAGCCTTCTCCCCACTCCACATCAGCCCACAACACCTACAAAATGTCCTCATGGTTTCAAGACAGGGACGTTAACTCTGAGGAATTGAAACAAGCAACCTCTGGCTTACAAACGTATGTGGGGTGGTGAGGGAGGGCAGTGTGGTGGGTGGGTGGTAAAGTGCTGTGCAGGTGGGGAGAAGGTGTGTAGTGTGTTTGTATGTATAGACAGTATTGGTATTTTAGCACGGAAGTTGATTTTTCAGTCCTAGCTCTGAATGATCAGCCTGTCTACAGACATTTACAGATGTGTTAAGATAATCATAGAATCTTAAAGAGTCTTAAGAAATCTTACAGATCCTTAAAATATTATCTTTAGAGTTTATGTGAAAAAACCAGGACACAGAAATATTAAATGTCCAAGATTACATAATAGTGCATAAAAGATTAAATTTTGTATGTCTGAATGTTAACATATTATCTAATGATCTGATACTGAGTTATAACTGTGTAAAGAGTTGCATATGAAAGCACTTTGGAGTGTCTGCCCAGTTCATGACATCCCCCTAAAATATTCCCTGCCCCCCCCACCCCTTCCCCACCTAAAGTGGATGAATCTCCCCTCTCTTTTCCACAGTTGGTTGGACTGGAGTGGACACCTGACCCAGGCTATGCCAATCAGAATTCCTTCCCTCGGAATTTGGAATTAACTTGGAGATAGAAAGCAGCAATGTGTGTGATCTTATGATGAGGTAAGGTTCTCCACTGCCCGGTAGTATCCAAGTAAAGGGAGAGTGGCATCTTGTTCCCACAATCACTACCCCCCTTTGTGGTCAGGGCCCACCCTCTGTGGTGAAAAACTTAGGAATGTCCCACTCTGTTGAAATGGCTGATAGTTCACATGGGCAGATCAGTTGGAGATCCTTAATTTCTTAAGTCCAGGATGCCCCCTTCTGCTGGATGGGCCAAGGTGATGTGATGTGCTAACTGCTGTCAGTGGAAGGACCTCTACAGGTAGCAAAGCACAGAGCCCAGCTAATTGTGGCTCCCTTACACAAGGACCAGGGCAAGTGTAGCCTCGCTCCAGTGGTGACCCAAGGTCTGCAGGCCTGGCTGGGCTCCCCAGTGTGGCTCCCAGCCCTGCTGGGTAAGGTACTCACGTCTTCTCCAGGCAAACTCTGCCTCCATCCATGTGGCTCCCCCAAGGTCCTGGTCCCTCATCCCCCGGCTCCACTGACCTGCCTCCCTTCTCCCTGGGGGTAGGGGGTAGTTACATTCAGCATCTTCTTCCAGCCTCTTTCCAATGTATTGTTGTTAGGATATAAATTCTATACCCTGCTTCCTTCAAAACCTTTTCTTTCATTTCTCACAATCTTTTCTTCTCTCAACAAAACCTACCTCATTCAAATCAAAAGCTTTGACTTCTATACATGTCTTCATGAAGACTTTGGCTTTTACGCAAGACTTCTATGAAGTCTTCAGGGGAATTTGTCTACTGTGGGCAGGTATTCCAGAAATAACCCTTATGGGTGAAGAACTTTGGTATCTGGCTGCGCTATGACTCCCAGAGCAGTACCCACCACTATACCGAAAGTTCAGGGACCTGACCACTGCGGGTGCCATCACCCAGTGCTACCAAGATGTGGCTCCTGGCACCGCTCCCAGGCCCACTGGGTCCAGATCTCTGATGCTGCCCAGCAGTGGTCAAGCGGTTCCACGACTCCAAGGTCAAGTTCCTACTGCCTCACTGGGTCCTGAGTCAGTAGAACGAACCACGCTTCACCATCAAGAGGCTCAACACCCTCCTATTTTTTTTTTGCTTTTCCATTGTGGGTTATTACAGGATATTGAATATAGTTCCCTGTGCTATACAGTAGGACCTTGTTTATTCATTCCACATAATGTTTTTTATCTGCTAATCCTGCACTCCCAGTCCATCCTTCTCCCACCTCCCCTCCCCCCTGGCAACCACAAGTCTGTTCTCTATGCCTGTTAACACCCTCTTTTAGATGCAGAGCCTCCCTACCCAAGTCTGCCCAAATAAACTCCTTGGGAAGGGGGGGAAGGGCAGAGAATATATAGGAAATATCTGTACCTTCCTCTCAATTTTACTGTGAATCTTAAACTATTCTAAAATGTAAAGACTTACCCCAAAAAAAGAAAAAAAAAAGTTGCTGCTTCCAGTACTATTATTGCTGCCAGACTCTTACAAAAGAGCTTATTTTGTTAAAAAACAAAAACAAAACAAACATTTACTGTTTCTTTATCTTTGCATACTGTCTGGAACATTCTTAATCCTCTTTCAGTCAGTGTGGATGGCTCTGGAGGAGCAGAAAGAACTACAAAACAGAAACACACACACAAATTCTTATTTCAAAAAATCACCTCCTAAGTGGGTAAACTCACTATTGCTGATAGTCGTATTCCACTTCATGAATTAAGGAACAGGTAAAAGCCAGGTGGCAGGGATAATAAGGAAGTAGACTTAGAAAGCAGAGAAGACAGTGGGAACAGAATTATGTGGGTTCCTGATAGTGTCAGTTTCCTAGTTTCTGCCCAACTGGAGTTGTCCTTTTATCCTCATATTCTTTTTTTTTTTTTTAGGGTTTTTTTATCCTCATATTCTTAAACATCACTACATTTTTAAAATAAATTTCTAATTTTTCTTAAGCTAGCTCAAATGAGCTTACATATTTAGCAACCAGAACAGCACTAATGAATACAGTGTTAAAGTTTCAAAGCTAATCTACATTTTCCCAACTGTCTTAAAAAAAAAAACACACACACACTTTAAAACACATTAATAGATGGTTAAATGGTCCTGCAATTTTTGTTGTGAAAATCTGTGTTATTTACTGCAACTCTATGGTTAACATTTTCTTGGTGAAGAGTTCAGAATGCAGTTGTCACATAAAATCTTACGTGTTCGTATCCATCTGGAAAGAGATACAGGCAAGAGAGTAGACTAGCACCCTGATGCTAACTGGTAGCTGCTGGGCTATGGATGTCTTCTCCAGATAAAGGCTCCCTCTGAGCGTGAAGAGTAGTAGGAAGAGACTGGACTTTGGGAGCAAGCGTCAGTGCTCCAACATCAGTCACTACCAACAAGCCTCAGATGCTCCTGATGTTGCTGATTCCCTCACCTTGACTTGAGATCTGCGATATGCTAGGGATGAAAGTCATTTCCTTTCCCTATTATTTTCACTCTTCCTGACACCCTCTTTTAAGAAAAGCTTATGGGAAATTTTGCTCCCATGACTCTTCCTGCCTTAAGCTGGAACAATCAAATCCCCCCTGGAGGAAATTTGGAATTGGGCTTTCAATCTTAGTTGGGATCTGGACAGAAAGTTGTGCTTAGCTGGGCAGCCATGAGTATTCTGAAGCAGACACTGCTAGTGGGACAGATGAAGCACATGTGCAGAGGCAAAGGAAAACTAGGACACATTTAGCTTCTCTGAGACAGTGGAAACAAATAAACATCACTTCTGAGTTCCCAGCTTCTTGGGCATTGGTTCTTCCTGAGGCTGTACTGATATCCTGCCCTGGATTCCTTGTGATATACTTGTATTCTTCCAAAAAACTTCCCTGTGTGCCTAAACTGATTTGAATGGACTCTTTTGCAGTCAACCAAGAGCTCACAGTAGTCATTATATAATTGACAGAGTATGTAGTCTGTCACCCATTCACCTGATTCTCAGAACAGGTTAATATCAAAAAAAAAAAGAAGAACTAATCCAAGTTTATTTCTTCCCTTTCCATGTATCTTTTCAAGGAAAGAGGGGTTTTTCAATTTCTTAAATTTCTTTTTAAAATGAGCAACGATTTAAGAACTTGTTATATAAAGTGCCATTGTATTTTAGTTGTTGGCCTAGATGTGAGAGCCAAAAATTACCTATGCGTAAAATATGGGATGACAGATTCAGGAATTCCTATTTTAAATAATACTGAGGCCATCAGATCCTTTTCCTCACAAATTTCAACTACTTATGGGGTGATGTTGTGCCAGAAATCTCCTACCATCTGTAGGATCCAGGTTGAACTCTAATGAATAAAAAAAGCTAACTGAAAATGGAATGCTATCTTTGTCCAAAATAGACATAGACAGCTTGGTTGTAGCTTTCCTAGACAATTAAATCCAGAAGAGACCAATGAGGTTAGGGATTCCTAACCTGGAGTCCATTCTATATTGGCTGAGGCTATGAGTCCATTGAAATTTATGCAAAAGTTAAGGTCTGGGTGTATTATAAAAAGAAGATCAAAATTCTTCATCAGATTATCAAAAGGACATGAGTTGACAACCAGTAAAAGCCCGACCTTCTTTTTACTGAAGAGGAAATTAAAGTACAGCAAAGATGTGATCTGATGAGTCACACATTAAGACAATGGCAGAGCCAAGGACTGGAACCTCAGTCAGTGTTCTTTTGCTGCAGGACAGCACCTGCCAGGTGCTTGAATAAAACCCTTTTTATTTTTTAAATTGGATTGTAGCAAACAAGCAAAGCATGTTCTTTAATGGAAAGAAAGGTTGCAGACTCCAATAATTTTTTTTCCTCAGTTACTATTAGCAATAACTTAAACATTATAAGGATAGCCTCCTGGATTCTTGGGGATACCCATAGAATCAGGTAAGACAATATCTGTACCTCATAAAAGACCGTGACTGTTTACAACACTTTTATGTCTTTTACATGCCATAATTCCACTGCAGTCCTGGGATTTGGAGAGCATCTCTTATGATCCAAATCTTACAAATGAGAGAACTGAAGGTCAAAAAGTTTTAATGACTTGTTTAAAAATCTCGTCACCCAAAGATAAAACCAGTTATAAAACAGAGGCTTTCTGGGGACTTCCCTGGTGGCACAGTGGTTAAGAATCCGCCTGCCAATGCAGGGGACGCAGGTTTGAGCCCTGGTCTGTGAAGATCCCACATGCCACGGAGCAACTAAGCCTGTGCGCCACAACTACTGAGCCTGCACTCTAGAGCCTGTGAGCCAAAAGTACTGAGCCCGGATGCCACAACTACTGAAGCCTGCACACCTCAATGAAGAGTAGCCCCTGCTCGCCGCAACTAGATAAAGCCCTTGCTCAGCAACAAAAACCCAATGCAGCCCAAAATTGATTAATTAATTAATTAATTTTTAAAAAACAAAGGCTTTCTGACCCCCAGTCCTTAACCTATATAGCACATGTCTTTGAATTACCAAAGTGTACTTCTCTGGTTAAAGGAAATGCAGCTATAGATGTAGAGATATAAGTGACTTGTTGATGGCAAATAAATGGTAGATGAGCCAGAACTCAAATTCATGTTTCCTGAATTTTCTCTAACCACTAATAGTAAAGTTTTTTGTTTTGATTAGGGGTACACTCTTCACCTAGTGGAGAGGCAGGATGGTGCAGGAGAGAGAGCACTGGACTAGGGAGACAGGGACCTAGGGTCTCACCATGGGTCTATCACCTCTCAGTTGTGAGACCTTTGACAAGTCACTTAACAGCTGGGCCCAGGTTCATTTAGGGAATTGGGCAGATGATCTTAACATTCTACCCTCTTTCAATAGAAACAGTTCCTTAGATTCTTCCATCTATATGTGTGTATGTATGTATCACCACCCATGTTATAAATTCTACCTCAGAATTTTCTGGTGCCCCATCTGCAGTCAAACAAACATAAAATGGACATCTTGTGAGAGATTTTGAGAGAATAAAGTGACTTTCAAAAGCTACTTTTATTAAGTTAAAAATAGCAAATTACAAAGAATGAGGCTAGTGTAATTTTCTTAAAGATTTTTACAAAAGTTAATGACCTTGTACTTTAAGAATAGTGGATTGTAGGCCACTATATAGAATAGTTCAAGAATAGCAGATTGTAGGCTACTAAAATATTAGTTTTTATAGCTCTTTACTCCCAATTCCAATGTTGAGTTTGGGCAGATCCTATCTTCCCAAAGCTGCCAGGATGTGGTTGGGCACATATTCCTTCTTAGGCTCTTCTATGTATACATTCACTCCCTTTGGTGGCAGAAGCAAAGAGCAGATGTATCCAGTTTACTTTCATAGAATTAAAGTCACCAAGTTCATCATTTCTGTGAGATCAGGGAGAATATGTTTTGGCTAAACTACAGCTATTAGAGCATTTTAATTTTATTTTATTTTTTATTTTTTGCGGTACGCGGGCCTCTTACTGCCGTGGCCTCTCCCGCTGCGGAGCACAGACTCCGGACGCGCAGGCTCAGCAGCCGTGGCTCACGGGCCCAGCCGCTCTGCGGCACGCGGGATCCTCCCGAACCGGGGCACGAAACCGCGTCCCCTGCATCGGCAGGCGGACTCTCAACCACTGCGCCACCAGGGAAGCCCTATTAGAGCGTTTTAATCATAACTCAAAGCTGCCTTTAGCATGAGGAAAAGAAGTACATTCTAAAGGTAAAAATGTATTTTAAATCTTTAAAAATACATATACATTGGTGAATTTTTACTGTTTTCTTCTAAACATTCTCTTCATTCTTGTTTTTTACTACCTATTTTTGAAGACATAAAAACTGCAAATAGGCAGTGATAAATGAAGTGTTTTAGAACAAATAAACACAAGATTATTATAAACAGCTAGATGTTTACTTTGGTAGCCTGGCATCATGGGTCGAGTCATTAGTATTTTACAGTAAAAAGCTCATTTTACTGAGATGCATAGAAAAACAAAGCAAACAAAAAAATCCAAATGTTTTCTTTTACACAAATGTGTTCTGCTGTGAAGTTTGGTGTTCCTGATCAGTTGTTGTGGGATTCTACATCAACCTTTTTGCAGACTGTGTGACAGGGGCTGAGCTGAGGAGCTTAAGGGATCTAGAGGCACTGAATTCTGGCTGGCATGGTGAGCTGGGGTGTGTCAAATAGCTCTAAGTAAATCTGTCTAATCTGTGATGAAGGAGGGATGTGGTGTTTATGAAGGAATAGGCCACCCTTAGATCTGAATAAAAGATGCCCTATATCAAGGCCATTACTAATTTTCATACTCTATTTACTTTTATCAGTACGTTGTATTTTACTTAGCGAATTACATTAAATAATTGCACCAATTCATTTCCCCAGTTACCCTGTTTGGTAGCACACTCTTAAAGGTTAACAATGCCCTACTTAATAATCACATCCAACAGCCTGTTCTCATCCTAAGTGACTCTTGTCTAATTTGACATTACTGATGACCTCTACTCTGTAGCTTCCAGGATGTTACTCTCTGTTCTTCTCTCTAACTGCCCTTTCTTTTGTATCTCTGGCGGTTCTTCTCATTCCACATGCTCCATATGAGTTAATATTTCCCAGGATTCTATCTTTAACTTTCTCCTATTTCTACCCTCTCTCATTCACTCCCATGGCTTCAACTACCATTTATAAGACACACTACCATTTATAACCCCCCAGTCCATGACTCCAGTCTTGACCTGAGCTCCAGGCTTTCCTGATCTCCAGACTTTTGTTTCCAAGTAATCCTAAATAGCTCCACTAAGATAAACTGATGGCCTCTCAAACTCAGCATGTCAAACATAGCTCATTGTCCTCTCCTCCCCGTGGAAGGCAGCCTTCAGATGGCCCACAATGATACCCATTCCTCGTATGCACATCCTTGAGTGAAGGCAGAGTATGGGTCTGGATGGTGGGCACAGTTTGTAATTTTTTCTCTTATTCTTTAAATTTGTTCAGAATAATGTCGTCTGTTTTAAATTATAAATGTTTCAAGTTCAGGAATCATACCTTAATTTGTTCTTAAGGTCACCTTGTCCTTAGATGCATGCCTAAAAAATGTTCATGATAATTTTTGTTGGATTTAGAAAACCCCCCTTGAATTTTAAGAAAATATTTAACAAAACAACACACGATTTCTCTATCTTAAAAATAGACTCTCCATTTAAGAAACAACAATCTTTACATTTGATTTTGAATTTATCTTAAGCTGTCAGTGCCTATGCTGCTTCTTCCTCAACCTTTTGTAATTGTCTCATTGGAGCCCTCACATCGGTCCACATAAAGGGGCTGGAGGCAACCTATATTTTTAAAATGCACAGTCTGATTTTCTTTCTTCATTAAAGACAGAAATCAAAGCAGAAACAATTGTCACCTGCAAACTAATTCCTTCTCAAAGTATCAGTGAGCTCCTAAACCTCTCAGTGCAGTTTTTCTTTCATAAAATAAGAAAAATAATGCCAAATTTGCTGGTTTGTGGAAAGGATTAATTAGGTCACAATTATAATGATAAAGATAGCCTTGCAAGCTTTAAATAAAGGTGCTATTTCTAGAATTTTTCCACTCATTTCAGGAAAGGATAATAAACTTGATTTCACAATTGTAAAATTAGATTTTTCCCTTTGTAATAAATAGTTTGTGGGTGAAATCTGGAGGCATAAATGAAGTGAAACATGGTTTGAAATCTAGCTAATTTTTTCCTTCACTCAGTCCCTCCTTCCTCTCTTCCCTCTAAACGACACACACAAAACACACCTAAACCTTTATTCGGGGGTCCTTTTAGGTTTATTTGTGGATTATCAGTTTATCTATAACTAACTTTGCTCTTGGTGGAGTCTCTCTAGGAAAATGACTTCAAATTCTCAAAAATCAACTCCAGCTTAGACCATCATTATCATTGGTTTGATATTTCTTGCTGCCTGCAGGGCAGTGCTCTCACATATACCAACAACTTCCAAATTGAACCTGTCTGAAACAAAATATTATTGAACACCAAAACTCACTCTCCTTCCTAAATTCCTCTGTAAAGTGGTGCTACTATTCCCTCCTTTTCCCAGGGCCACAAACATGGATAATTTTTTATTCAGTTGACCAATATGTTCCCTTCACATGAGCCAGACATTTATTTTAGTCTATTATCAAGTACTGCCAATTCATCAACAACAACAATCGCTGTCTTCCTCTGCTAGACAGTGAGTCTCTCTCAAGGTGGGGGACCATGTCTTATGATCTTTTCTTCAGCAGTTCCTAACACTGTACCTGGATATTTTTAAACAGGTGGCTTAAAAAATGTTTGCTGAATTAATGAATTATTGAATGATTGGACAGCCTTAACTATTATTCCCCTTGCTCCTTATTCTCACTGCTCAAGTGTAGTTTGACCACCTGAAGGTTGAACACTGCAACAGCATCCTAGTCAGTCTTTCCACATGTCAGAGCCAGAATCAAGCTTTTTGGAGGCTCCTTGGAATACCTTATATTAAGGATCTGATTTATATTACTATTTCCTGTTTCAAACATTTTTGGACTGTTTCACTCCCCACCTCAAAAACTCCTAATTGCTTCCCAAATTAAATGAGAACTTTGCATGGGTTTCAAAAGACTCCATTTAGTGGGCAGTTTTTTCCTAGATGTTTCATCTCTAAATTTTTATCTAAATTCTCTGCTCCAGTCCATTACATTTCCCAGTGGTACCTGAATGTGACTTTTCTGCTCCCCAACCTGGGCCTTTCATATGTGCTAGCCCTAAAGCAGTGTAATGCCCCTTAACTTCTCTGCTGCCTTCAGAATCGCTTGACACTTACTTCCTCTAGGAAGTATTTGCTGGAATCTAGACACCACTAACAACTAACCAGTGGATCTATACTCATGTGCATATAGCCCAATAGTTCCTTTTTTAAAAAAAATAACATAAACAATATTTTACTAACATTACTGTCACATCTGAGAATTTACCAGTATTTTAAGATAACTATTTTTTTAAATTTTATTTTATTTGTTTATTTTTTATACAGCGGGTTCTTATTAGTTATCTATTTTATATATATTAGTGTATATATGTCAATCCCAATCTCCCAATTCATCCCACCACCACCCCGCTCCCAACTTTCCAACCTTGGTGTCCATACATTTGTTCTCTACATGTGTCTCTTATTTCTGCCTTGCAAACCGGTTCATCTGTACCATTTTTCTAGATTCCACATATATGTGTTAATATACGATATTTGTTTTTCTCTTTCTGACTTCACTCTGTATGACAGTCTCTAGGTCCATCCATGTCTCTACAAATGACCCAGTTTCGTTCCTTTATAGGGCTGAGTAATATTCCATTGTATGCATGTACCACATCTTCTTTATCCATTTGTCTGTCACCCGGCATTTAGGTTGCTTCCATGACCTGGCTATTGTAAATAGTGCTGCAGTGAACATTGGGGTGCATGCGTTTTTCGTTTGTTTCTTTGTTTGTTTTTAACATCTTTATTGGAGTATAACTGTTTTACAATGGTGTGTTAGTTTCTGCTTTACAACAGTGAATCAGTAGTCATACATATACATATGTTCCCATATCTCTTCCCTCTTGCATCTCCCTGCCTCCCAACCTCCCAATCCAGCCCCTGTAGGTGGGCACAAAGCACGGAGCTGATCTCCCTGTGCTATGCGGCTGCTTCCCACTCGCTGTCCACCCTACGTTTGGTACTGTATAAATGTCCGTGCCACTCTATCACTTCGTCACAGCTTACCCTTCCCCCTCCCCATATCCTCAAGTCCATTCTCTAGTAGGTCTAGTGTTTTATTCCCATTCTACCCCTAGTCTCTTCATGACGTTTGATTTTTTTTCTTAGATTCCATATATATGTGTTAGCATACAGTATTTGTTTTTCTCCTTCTGACTTACTTCACTCTGTATGACAGACTCCAGGTCTATCCACCTCATTACAAATAACTCAGTTTCATTTCCATTGTATATATGTGCCACATCTTCTTTATCCATTCATCTGTTGATGGACACTTAGGTTGCTTCCATGTCCTGGCTATTGTAAATAGAGCTGCAGTGAATATTTTGGTACATGACTCTTTTTGAATTATGGTTTTCCCAGGGTATATGCCCAGTAGTCGGAATGCTGGGTCATATGGTAGTTCTATTTGTAGTTTTTTAAGGAACCTCCATACTGTTCTTCATAGTGGCTGTATCAATTTACATTCCCACTAGCAGTGCAAGAGTGTTCCCTTTTCTCCACACCCTCTCCAGTATTTATTGTTTCTAGATTTTTTTGATGATGGCCATTCTGACTGGTGTGAGATGATATCTCATTGTAGTTTTGATTTGCATTTCTCTAATGATTAATGATGTTCAGCATTCTTTCATGTGTTTGTTGGCAATCTGTGTATCTTCTTTGGAGAAATGTCTATTTAGTTCTTCTGCCCATTTTTGGATTGGGTTGTTTGTTTTTTTGTTATTGAGCTGCATTAGTTGTTTATAAATTTTGGAGATTAATCCTTTGTCAGTTGCTTCATTTGCAAATATTTTCTCCCATTCTGAGGGTTGTCTTTTGGTCTTGTTTATGGTATCCTTTGCTGTTCAAAAGCTTTTAAGTTTCATTAGATCCCATTTGTTTATTTTTGTTTTTATTTTCATTTCTCTAGGGGGTTGGTCAAAAAGGATCTTGCTGTGATTTATGTCAAGGAGTGTTCTGCCTATGTTTTCCTCTAACAGTTTGATAGTGTTTGGCCTTACATTTAGGTCTTTAACCCATTTTGAGTTTATTTTTGTGTATGGTGTTAGGGAATGTTCTAATTTCATACTTTTACATGTACCTGTCCAGTTTTCCCAGCACCACTTATTGAAGAGGCTGTCTTTTCTCCACTGTATATTCTTGCCTCCTTTATCAAAGAAAAGGTGACCATATGTGTGTGGGTTTATCTCTGGGCTTTCTATCCTGTTCCATTGATGTGTATTTCTGTTCCTGTGCCATTACCATACTGTCTTGATTACTGTGGCTTTGTAGTATAGTCTGAAGTCAGGGAGCCTGATTCCTCCAGCTCCATTTTTCATTCTCAACATTGCTTTGGCTATTCGGGGTCTTTTGTGTTTTCATACAAATTGTGAAATTTTTTGTTCTAGTTCTGTAAAAAATGCCAGTGGTAGTTTGATAGGGATTGCATTGAATCTGTAGATTGCTTTGGGTAGTAGAGTCATTTTCACTATGTTGATTCTTCCAATCCAGGAATATGGTATATCTCTCCATCTATTTGTATCATCTTTAATTTCTTTCAGCAGTGTCTTATAATTTTCTGCATACAGGTCTTTTGTCTCCTTAGGTAGGTTTATAACTAGATATTTTATTCTTTTTGTTGCAGTGGTATATGGCAGTGTTTTCTTAATTTCACTCTCAGATTTTTCATCATTAGTGTATAAGAATGCCAGAGATATCTGTGCATTAATTTTGTATCCTGCAACTTCACCAAATTCATTGATTAGCTCTAGTAGTTTTCTGGTAGCATCCTTAGGAATCTCTATGTATAGTATCATGTCATCTGCAAACAGTGACAGCTTTACTTCTTCTTTTCCGATTTGGATCCCTTTTATTTCTTTTTTTTCTCTGATTGCTGTGGCTAGAACTTCCAAAACTATGTTGAATAAGAGTGGTGAGAGTGGGCAACCTTGTCTTGTTCCTGATCTTAGTGGAAATGGTTTCAGTTTTTCACCATTGAGAACGATGCTGGCAGTGGGTTTGTCATATATGGCTTTTATTATGTTGAGGAAAGTTCCCTCTATGCCTACTTCCTGCAGGGTTTTTGTCATAAATGGGTATTGAATTTTGTCAAAAGCTTTCTCTGCATCTATTGAGATGATCATATGGTTTTTCTCCTTCAGTTTGTTGATAATGGTATATCACGTTGATTGATTTGCATATATTGAAGAATCCTTGCATTCCTGGGATAAACCCCACTTGATCATGGTGTATGATCCTTTTAATGTGCTGTTGGATTCTGTTTGCTAGTATTTTGTTGAGGATTTTTGCATCTATGTTCATCAGTGATATTGGCCTGTAGTTTTCTTTCTTTGTGACATCTTTGTCTGGTTTTGGTATCAGGGTGATGGTGGCCTCATAGAATGAGTTTGGGAGTGTTCCTCCCTCTGCTATCTTTTGGAAGAGTTTGAGAAGGATAGGTGTTAGCTCTTCTCTAAATGTTTGATAGAATTCGCCTGTGAAGCCATCTGGTCCTGAGTTTTTGTTTGTTGGAAGATTTTTAATCACAGTTTCAATTTCGGTGCTTGTGATTGGTCTGCTCGTATTTTCTATTTCTTCCTGGTTCAGTCTCGGCAGCTTGTGCATTTCTAAGAATTTGTCCATTTCTTCCAGGTTGTCCATTTTATTGGCATACAGTTGCTTGTAGTAATCTCTAATAATCTTTTGTATTTCTGCAGTGTCAGTTTGTTACGTCTCCTTTTTCATTTCTAATTCTATTGCTTTGAGTCTTCTCCCTTTTTTTCTTGATGACTCTGGCTAATGGTTTATCAATTTTGTTTATCTTCTCAAAGAACCAAATTTTAATTTTATTGATCTTTCCTATCATTTCCTTCATTTCTTTTTCATTTATTTCTGATCTGATCTTTATGATTTCTTTCCTTCTGCTAAATTTGGGGGTTTTTTGTTCTTTCTCTAATTGCTTTAGGTGCAAAGTTATATTGTTTATTCGAGATGTTTCCTGTTTCTTAAGGTAGGATTGTATTGCTATAAACTTCCCTCTTAGAACTGCTTTTGTTGCATCTCTTATGTTTTAGGTCCTCATGTCTCCATTGTCATTTGTTTCTAGGTATTTTTTGATTTCCTCTTTGATTTCTTCAGTGATCACTTTGTTATTCAGTATTGTATTGTTTAGCCTCCATGTGTTTGTATTTTTTACAGATCTTTTCCTGTAATTGATATCTAGTATCATAGCATTGTGGTCAGAAAAGATACTTGATACGATTTCAATTTTCTTAAATTTACCAAGGCTAGATTTGTGACCCAAGATATGATCTATCCTGGAGAATGTTCCATGGGCACTTGAGAAAAATGTGTATTCTGTTGTTTTTGGATGGAATGTCCTATAACTATCAATTAAGTCCATCTTGTGTAATGTATCATTTAAATCGTGTGTTTCCTTATTTATTTTCATTTTGGATGATCTGTCCATTGGTGAAAGTGGGGTGTTAAAGTCCCCTACTATGATTGTGTTACTGTTGATTTCCCCTTTTATGGCTGTTAGTATTTGCCTTATGTATTGAGGTGCTCCTATGTTGGGTGCATAAATATTTACAATTGTTATATCTTCTTCATGGATCAATCCCTTGATCATTATGTAGTGTCCTTCCTTGTCTCTTGTAATAGTTTTTATTTTAAAGTCTATTTTGTCTGACATGAGGATTGCTACTCCAGCTTTCTTCTGATTTCCATTTGCATGGAATATCTTTTTTCATCCCCTCACTTTCAGTCTGTATGTGTCCCTAGGTCTGAAGTGGATCTCTTGTAGACAGCATATATATGGGTCTTGTTTTTGTATCCATTCAGCCAGTCTGTGTCTTTTGGTGGGAGCATTTAATCCATTTACATTTAAGGTAATTATCAATATGTATGTTCCTATTACCATTTACTTAATTGTTTCGGGTTTGTTCTTGTAGGTCTTTTCCTTCTCTTGTGTTTCTTGCCTAGAGAAGTTCCTTTAGCATTTGTTGTAAAGCTGGTTTGGTGGTGCTGAACTCTCTCAGCTTTTGCTGGTCTGTAAAGGTTTTAATTTCTCCATCAAATCTGAATGAGATCCTTGCTGGGTAGAGTAATCTTGGTTGTAGGTTTTTCTCCTTCATCACTTTAAATATGTCCTGCCACTGCCTTCTGGCTTGCAGAGTTTCTGCTGAAAGATCAGATGTTAACGTTATGGGGATTCCCTTGTGTGTTATTTGTTGTTTTTCCCTTGCTGCTTTTAATATGTTTTCTTTGTATTTAATTTTTGATAGTTTGATTATTATGTGTCTTGGCATGTTTCTCCTTGGATTTACCCTGTATGGGACTCTCTGTGCTTCCTGGACTTGAATGACTATTTCCTTTCCTATATTAGGGAAGTTTTCAACTATAATCTCTTCAAATATTTTCTCAGTCCCTTTCTTTTTCTGTTCTTCTTCTGGGACCCCTATAAGTCAGATGTTGGTGCGTTAAATGTTGTCCCAGAGGTCTCTGAGACTGTCCTCAGTTCTTTTCATTCTTTTTTCTTTATTCTGCTCTGCAGTAGTTATTTCCACTATTTTATCTTCCAGGTCACTTATCCGTTCTTCTGCCTCAGTTATTCTGCTATTGATCCCATCTAGAGTATTTTTCATTTCATTTATTGTGTTGCTCATCATTGCTTGCTTCCTCTTTATTTCTTCTAGATCCTTGTTAACTGTTTCTTGCAATTTGTCTGTTCTATTTCCAAGATTTTGGATCATCTTTACTATCATTATTCTGAATTCTTTTTCAGGTAGACTGCCTATTTCCTCTTCATTTGTTAGGTCTGGTGGGTTTTTACCTTGCTCCTTCATCTGCTGTGTGTTTTTCTGTCTTTTCATTTTGCTTACTGTGTTTGGGGTCTCCTTTTTTCAGGCTGCAGGTTCGTAGTTTCCATTGTTTTTGGTGACTGTCCCCAGTGGCTAAGGTTGGTTCAGTGGGTTGAGTAGGTTTCCTGGTTGGGGGGACTAGTGCCTCTGTTCTGGTGGATGAGGCTGGATCTTGTCTTTCTGGTGGGCAGGTCCACGTCTGGTTGTGTGTTTTGGGATGTCGGTAGGCTTATTATGATTTTAGGCAGCCTCTCTGCTAATGGATGGGGCTGTAGGCCTGTCTTGCTAGTTTTTGGGCATAGGGTGTCCAGCCCTGTAGCTTGCTGGTCATTGAGTGACGCTGGGTGTTGATGTTGAGATGAAGATCTCTGGGAGATTTTTGCCATTTGATATTATGTGGAACTGGGAGGTCTCTTGTGGACCAGTGTCCTGAGGTTGGTTCTCCCACCTCAGAGACACAGCCCTGATGCCTGGCTGGAGCGCCAAAAGCCTTTAATCCACACGGCTCAGAATAAAAGGGAGAAAAAATAGAAAGGAAAGGAACGGAAGGAAGGAAGAAAGGGAGGAAGAAAGGAAGAAGAAGGAAGAAAGGAAGAAGATAAAGTAGGATAAAATAAAGTTATTAAAATAAAATATAATTATTAAGAAGAAAAATTTTATTTAAAAAAAAAGGTTCAGTTAGAACCCTAGGACAAATGGTGAAAGCAAAGCTATACAGACAAAATCTCACACAGCAGCACACACATACACACTCATTAGAAGAGAAAAAGGGGAAAATAATAATATATCTTGCTCCCAAAGTCCACCTCCTCAACTTGGGATGATTCTCTGTCTATTCAGGTATTCCACAGATGCAGGGCACTTCAAGTTGATTGTGGAGCTTTAATCCGCTGCTTCTGAGGCTGCTGGTGGAGACCTCCCCCTCTCCTCTTTGTTTGCACAGCCCCTGGGGTTCAGCTTTGGACTTGGCCCCGCCTCTGTGCGTAGGTCATCCAAGGGCGTCTGCTCTTCGCTCAGACAGGACAGGGTTAAAGGAGCAGCTGATTCGGGGACTCTGGCTCACTCAGGCCGGGAGTGGTAGGGGTACGGATGCGGGGCAAGCCTGCGGTGGCAGAGGCCGGCGTGACGCACCAGCCCGAGGCGCACCGTGCGTTCTCCTGGGGAAGCTGTCCCTGGATCCCGGGACCCTGGCAGTGGCGGGCTGCACAGGCTCCCCGGAAGGGGAGGTGTGGAGAGTGACCTGTGCTTGCACACAGGCCTCTTGGTGGAGGCAGCAGCAGCCCTAGCGTCCCACGCCTGTCTCTGGTGTCTGCGCCGACAGCCGCGGCTCTCGCCCATTTCTGGAGCTCCTTTACGTGGCGCGCTTAATCCCCTCTCCTCTCGCACCAGGAAACACAGAGGCAAGAAAAAGTGTCTTGTCTCTTCGGCAGCTCCGCGCCCATCTCTGGAGCTCCTTTATGCGGCGCGCTTAAACCCCTCTCCTCACGCACCAGGAAGCAGAGAGGGAAGAAAAGGTCTCTTGCCTCTTCGGCAGCTCCAGACTTCTCCCGGACTCCCTCCTGGCTAGCCGTGGTGCACTAACCCCTTCAGGCAGTGTTCACGCCGCCAACCCCAGACCTTTCCCTGGGATCCGTTGGAAGCCCGAGCCTCAGCTCCCAGCCCCCGCCCTTCCCGGCGGGTGAGCAGACAAGCCTCTCGGGCTGGTGAGTGCTGGTCGGCACCGATCCTCTGTGCAGGAATCTCTCCTCTTTGCCCTCTGCACCGTTACTGCGCTCTCTTTCATGGATCTGAGGCTTCCCCCTGTGCCACCCGCAGTCTCCGCCCGTGAAGGGGCTTCTAGTGTGTGGAAACCTTTCCTTCTTCACAGCTCCCTCCCACTGGTGCAGGTCCCGTCCCTATTCTTTTGTCTCTGTTTATTCTTTTTTTCTTTTGCCCTACCCAGGTACGTGGGGTGTTTCTTGCCTTTTGGGAGGTCTGAGGTCTTCTGCCAGCGTTCAGTGGGTGTTCTATAGGAGCAGTTCCATGTGTAGATGTATTTCTGATGTATCTGTGGGGAGGAAGATGATCTCTGTGTCTTACTCTTCCACCATCTAATGCATGTGTTTTTTTGAATTATGGTTTTCTCTGGGTATATGCCCAGTAGTGGGATTGCTAGGTCATATGGTAATTCTATTTTTAGTTTTTTAAGGAATATCCATACTGTTCTCCATAGTGGCTGTATCAATTTACATTCCCACCAACAGTGCAAGAGGGTTCCCTTTGCTCCACACCCTCTCCAGTATTTGTTGTTTGTAGATTTTCTGATGATGCCCATTCTAACTGGTGTGAGGTGATACCTCATTGTAGTATTGATTTCCATTTCTCTATTAATTAGTGATGTTGAGCAGCTTTTCGTGTGCCTCTTGGCCATTTGTATGTCTTCTTTGGAGAGAAGTCTATTTAGGTCTTCTGCCCATTTTTGGATTGGGTTGTTTTTTTTAAAATTGAGGTGCATTAGCTGTTTATATATTTTGGAGATTAATCCTTTGTTGATACATTTGCAAATATTTTCTCCCATTTTGAAGATTGTCTTTTCATCTTGTTTATAGTTTCCTTTGCTGTGCAAAAGCTTTTTTTTTTTTTTTTTTTTTTTTTTTGCGGTACGCGGGCCTCTCACTGCTGTGGCCTCTCCCGCTGCGGAGCACAGGCTCCGGACGCGCAGGCTCAGCGGCCATGGCTCACGGGCCCAGCCGCTCCGCGGCATGCGGGATCCTCCTGAACCGGGGCACGAACCCGCGTCCCCTGCATCGGCAGGCGGACCCTCAACCCCTGCGCCACCAGGGAAGCCCTGTGCAAAAGCTTTTAAGTTTCATTAGGTCCCATTCTTTTATTTTTGTTTTTATTTCCATTACTCTAGAACGTGGGTCAAAAAAGATCTTACTGTGATTTATGTCAAAGAGTGTTCTGCCTATGTTTCCCTCTAAGAGTTTTATAGTGTCTGGCCTTACATTTCGGTCTTTAATCCATTTTGAGTTTATTCCTCTGTATGGTGTTAGGGAGTGTTCTAGTTTCATTCTTTTACATGTAGCTGTCCAGTTTTCCCAGCACCACTTTTCTTTTTAAAATAAATGTATTTATTCATTTATTTAATTTTTGTCTGCCTTATGTCTTTGCTGCTGCACGTGGGCCCTCTCTAGTTGCTGAGAGCGGGGGCCACTCTTCACTGTGGTGCGCAGGTTTCTCATTGCGGTGGCCTCTCCTGTTGCAGAGCATGGGCTCTAGGTGTGCAGACTTCAGCAGATGTGGCACATGGGCTTCAGTAGTTGTGGCTCACAGGCTCTAGAGCACAGGCACAGTAGTTATGGCACACAGGCTCAGTTGCTCCATGGCATGTGGGATCTTCTGAGAGCAGGGCTCGAACCCATGCCCCCTGAATTGGCAGGCAGACTCCCAACCACTGTGCCACCAGGGAAGCCCCCAGCACCACTTATTGAAGAGACTGTCTTTTCTCCATTGTATATCCTTGCCTCCTTTGTCATAGATTAGTTGACCATAGGTGCATGGGTTTATCTCTGGGCTTTCTATCCTATTCCATTGGTCTATATTTCTGTTTTTGTGCCAGTACTATATTGTCTTGATTACTGTAGGTTTGTAGAATAGTCTGAAGTCAGGGGGTCTGATTCCTCCAGCTCCATTTTTTCCCCTCAAGATTGCTTTGGCTGTTCAGGGTCTTTTGTGTCTCCATACAAATTTTAAGGTTTTTTGTTCTAGTTCTGTAAAAAATGCCATTGGTAATTTGACAGGGATTGCATTGAATCTGTAGATTGCTTTGGGTAGTATAGTCATTTTCACAATATTGATTCTTCCAATCCAAGAACATGGAATATCTCTCCATCTGTTTGTGTCATCTTTGATTTCTTTCATCAGTGTCTTACAGTTTTCTGAGTACAGGTCTTTTACCTCCTTAGGTGAGTTTATTCCTAGGTATTTTATTCTTTTTGTTGCAGTGGTGAATGGGATTGTTTCCTTAATTTCTCTTTCTGATCTTTCGTTGTTAGTGTATAGGAATGCAAGAGATTTCTGTGCATTAATTTTGGATCCTGCAACTTTACCAAATTCATTGATTAGCTCTAGTAGCTTTCTGGTGGCATCTTTAGGATTCTCTATGTATAGTATTATGTCATCTGCAAACAGTGACAGTTTTACTTCTTCTTTTCCAATTTGTATTCCTGTTACTTCTTTTTCTTCTCTGATTGCTGTGGCTAGGACTTCCAAAATTATGTTGAATAATAGTGGCGAGAGTGGACTTCCTTTTCTTGTTCCTGATCTGAGAGGAAATGCGTTCAGCTTTTCACCATTGAGAATGATGTTCGCTATGGGTTTATCATATGTGGCCTTTATTATGTCGAGGTAGGTTCCCTCTATGCCCACTTTCTGGGGAGTTTTTATCATAAATGGGTGTTGAATTTTTTCAAAAGCTTTTTCTGCATGTATTGAGATGATCATACGGTTTTTCTTCTTCAATTTGTTGATATGGTGTATCACGTTGATTGATTTGCATATATTGAAGAATCCTTGCATCCCTGGGATAAATTCCACTTGATCATGGTGTATGATCCTTTTCATGTGTTGTTGGATTCTGTTTGCTAGTATTTTATTGAGGATTTTTGCATCTACATTCATCAGTGATATTGGTCTATAATTTTCTTTTCCTGTAGTATCTCTGTCTGGTTTTGGTATCAGGGTGATGGTGTCCTCATAGAATGAGTTTAGGAGTATTCCTTCCTCTGCAATTTTTTGGAAGATTTGAGAAGTATGGGTGTTAGCTCTTGTCTAAATGTTTGATAGAATTCACCTGTGAAGCCATCTGGTCCTGAACTTTTGTTTGTTGGAAGACTTTTAATCACACTTTCAATTTCATTACCTGTGATTGGTCTGTTCATATTTTCTATTTCTTCTTGGTTCAGTCTTAGAAGGTTATATCTTTCCAATAATTTGTCCATTTCTTTCAGGTTGTCCATTTTGTTGGCATAGAGTTGCTTGTAGTAGTCTCTTAGGATGCTTTGTATTTCTGCGGTGTCTGTTGTAACTTCTCCCTTTTCATTTCTAATTTTATTGATTTGAGTCCTCTCCCTCTTTTTCTTGATGAGTCTGGCTAAAGGTTTATCAATTTTGTTTATCTTCTCAAAGAACCAGCTTTTAGTTTTATTCATCTTTGCTATTGTTTTCTTTGTTTGTATTTCATTTATTTCTGCTCTGATCTTTATGATTTCTTTCCTCCTACTAACTTTGGATTTTGTTTGTTCTTCTTTCTCTGGTTCCTTTAGGTGTAAGGTTAGATTGTTTATTTGGGATTTTTCTAGCTTCTTTAGGTAGGATGGTATTGCTATAAACTTCCCTCTTAGAACTACTTTGTTGCATCCCATAGGTTTTGGATCATCGTGTTTTCGTTGTCATTTGTCTCTAGGTATTTTTTCATATACCCTTTGATTTCTTCAGTGATCTCTTGGTTATTTAATAAGGTATTGTTTAGCCTCCATGTGTTTATGTTTTCTTTGATTTTTTCCCTGTAATTGATTTCTAATCTCATAGCGTTGTGGTCGGAAAAGATGCTTGATATGATTTCAGTTTTCTTAAATTTACTGAGGCTTGATTTGTGACCCACGATGTGATCTATCCTGGAGAATATTCCATGTGCACTTGAGAAGAAAGTGTAATCTGCTGTTTTTGGATGGAATGTCCTATAAATATCAATTAAGTCTATCTGGTCTATTGTGTCATTTAAATCTTGTGTTTTCTCTGTAATTTTGTGTTTGGATGATCTGTCCATTGGTGTAAGTGAGGTGTTCAATTCCCCCAGTATTAATTGTGTTACTGTCGATTTCCTCTTTTATGGCTGTTAGCAGTTGGCTTATGTATTGAGGTGCTCCTATGTTGGGTGCATATATATTTATAATTGTTATATCTTCTTCTTGGACTGATCCCTTGATCATTAGGTAGTGTCCTTCCTTGTCTCTTGTAACATTCTTTATTTTAAAGTCTATTTTATCTGATATGAGTACTGCTACTCCAGCTTTCTTTTGATTTCCATTTGCATGGGATATCTTTTTCCATCCCCTCACTTTCAGTCTGTATGTGTCCCTAGGTCTGAAGTGGGTCTCTTGTAGACAGCATATATATGGGTCTTTTTTTTGTATCCATTCAGCGAGCCTGTGTCTTTTGGTTGGAGCATTTAATCCATTCACTTTTAAGGTAATTATCAATATGTATGTTCCTATGACCATTTTCTTAATTGTTTTGGGTTTGTTTTGGAGGTCCTTTTCTTCTCTTGTGTTTCCCACTTACAGAAGTTTCTTTAGCTTTTATTGTAGAGCTGGTTTGGTGGTGCTGAATTCTCTTAGCTTTTGCTTGTCTTTAAAGCTTTTGATTTCTCCATTGAATCTAAATGAGATCCTTGCCAGGCAGAGTAATCTTGGTTGTAGGTTCTTCTCTTTCATACCTTTAAACATATCGTGCCGCTCCCTTCTGGCTTGTAGAGTTTGTGCTGAGAAATCACCTGTTAACTTATGGGAGTTCCCTTGTATGTTATTTTTCGCTTTTCCCTTGTCGCTTTTAATAATTTTTCTTTGTCTTTAATTTTTGTCAATTTGATTACTATGTTTCTCAGCGTTTTTCTCCTTGGGTTTATCCTGCCTGGGACTCTCTGCGCTTCCTGGCCTTGGGTGGCTATTTCCTTTCCCATGTTAGGGAAGTTTTCGACTATAATCTCTTCAAATATTTTCTCGGGTCCTTTCTCTCTCTCGTCTCCTTCTGGGACCTCTATAATGCAAATATTGTTTCACTTAATGTTGTCTCAGAGGTCTCTTAGGCTGTCTTCATTTCTTTTCATTCTTTTTTCTTTATTCTGTTCCACGGCTGTGAATTCCACCATATGTTCTTCCAGGTCACTTATCCATTCTTCTGCCTCAGTTATTCTGCTATTGATTCCTTCTAGTGCATTTTTCATTTCAGTTATTGTATTGTTCATCTCTGTTTGTTCTTTAATTCTTCTAGGTGTTTGTTCTTTAATTCTTCTAGGTCTGTGTTAAACATTTCTTGCATTTTCTCAATCTTTGCTCCCATTCTTTTTCCGAGGTCCTGGATCATCTTCACTATCGTCATTCCGAATTCTTTTTCTGGAAGGTTGCCTATCTCCACTTCATTTAATTGTTTTTCTGGGGTTTTATCTTGTTCCTTCATCTGATAGTCTTCTGCCTTTTTATTTTGTCTTTCTGTAAATGTGGTTTTCATTCCACAGGCTGCAGAACTGTAGTTCTTCTTGCTTCTGCTGTCTGCCCTCTGGTGCATGAGGCTATGCAAGCTTCCTGATGGGAGGGACTGGTGGTGGGTGGAGCTGGGTGTTGCTCTGGTGGGCAGAGCTCAGTAAATCTTTAATCTGCTTGTCTGCTGATGAGTGGGGCTGGGTTCCCTCTCTGTTTGGCTTGAGGTGACCCAGCACTGGAGGCTACCTGGCTCTTTGGTGGGGCTAATGGCAGACTCTGGGAGGGCTCACGCCAAGGAGTACTTCACAGAACTTCTGCTGCCAGTGTCCTTGTCCCTGCAGTGAGCCACAGCCACCCCCCACCTCTGCAGGAGACTCTCCAACACTAGCAGGTAGGTCTGATTCAGTCTCCTATGGGGACACTGCTCCTTCCCCTAGGTCCTGATGTGCACACTACTTTGGGTGTGCCCTCCAAGAGTGGAGTCTCTGTTTCTCCCAGTCCTGTTGAAGTCCTGCAATCAAATCCCTTAGACTTCAAAATGTGATTCTCTAGGAATTCCTCCTCCTGTTGCTGGACCCCCAGGTTGGGAAGCCTGACATGGGGCTCAGAACCTTCATTCCAGTGGGTGAACTTCTGTGGTGTAAGAGTTCCCCAGTTTGTGAGTCACCCACCCAGCAGTTACGGGATTCGATTTTATTGTGATTGCGCCCCTCCTACCGTCTCATTGTGGCTTCTCCTATGTCTTTGTATGTGGGGTATCTTTTTTGTGAGTTCCAGTGTCTTCCTATCAATGACTGTTCAGCAGTTAGTTGTGATTCCAGTGCTCTCACAAGACAGAGTGAGGGGACGTCCTTCTACTCTGCCCAAGATAACTATTGATAATTTTTTCTAGTTTTTTAAAAAAAATTTTTATTGAAGTAGAGTTGATTTACAATGTTGAGTGAATTTCTGCTGTACAACAAAGTGATTCAGTTATACATTTATATATTTTTCATATTCATTTCCATTATGGTTTATCACAGGATACTGAATATAATTCCCTGTGCTATACAATAGAACCTTGTTGTTTATCCATCCTACACATACTAGATTGCATCTGCTAATCCCAAACTCCCAATCCTTCCCTCCCTCACCTCACCTCACCTCCCCCTTGGCAACCACACATCTGTTCTCTATATCTGTGAGTCTGTTTCTGTTTTGTAGATATGTTCATTTGTGTCATATTTAATTTATTTGTTTTAAATTTATTTAATTATTTTTATTTTTGGCTGCGTTAAGTCTTTGTTGCTGCGCACAGGCTTCTTTAGTTGTGGTGAGCGGGGGCTACTCTTCATTGAAGTGTGCAGGATTCTCATTGCAGTGGCTTCTCTTGTTGCGGAGCATGGGCTCTAGGTGCACGGGCTTCAGCAGTTGTGACTCGTGGGCTCTAGAGCGCAGGCTCAGTAGTTGTGGCGCACGGGCTTAGTTGCTCCATGGCATGTGGGATCTTCCCAGACCAGGGCTTGAACCCGTGTCCCCTGCCTTGGCAGGCGGATTCTTAACCACTGTGCCACCAAGGAAGCCCATTTGTGTCATATCTTAGATTCCACATATAAGTGATACCATATGGTATTTGTCTTTCTGACTTACTTCACTTAGTATGATAATCTCTAGGTCCATCCATGTTGCTGCAAATGGCATTAGTTCATTCTTTTTTTATGGCTGAGTAATATTCAATTGTATATAAACACCACATCTTCTTTTCCATTGCTCTGTCAGGGGACATTTAGGTTCTTTCCGTGTCTTGGCCCAGTAGTTTCTATATGTGTGTATAGTTAAGCTGTATCTGCATTTCAAAGTGTTTATTGTGTTATACATTGATACAGTACAGGCCACTCATTTGAGAGGAAATTTGACAGGTTAGGGTGCACATGGACTGGCACCCAACAAGTGGACTGGCCCAAGTTACTACTTACTAGGGGTGTGATAACTAATTACCTAATCTGGAGACCTCCGTTTCCTCATCTGTAAAATGAGGGTAATAATAATTACCTCATGGAGTTGCAGAGAGGATTAAATGTACAGCCGTTAGCCCAGTGCTAGAAAATGGTAAATTTGATATATGGCACTACTACACCTGTAACTGGAAGTATAAGCCTCAGTTTTAGATCATGTGCTTTGCAAAGCAGAACTAGTTGTTTTTTTAATAAAGGAACATACAAGTGACTTATTTTTCCTATAAATTATTATATACATAATAGTTAAAATCTTGGGAAATTAGGTCTCTCTCCTCACTTTTAAATATTACAATATATATATTTTTTCTTCTCTTTGAATAAGTTAGGTAACCTAAAATTTATTTCACCTTCCATGTTAATCTTTTTTTTTTTTTTTTTTTTTTTTTTTTTTTTGTGGTACGCGGGCCTCTCACTGTCATGGCCTCTCCCGTTGCGGAGCACAGGCTGCGGACGCGCAGCCTCAGCGGCCATGGCTCATGGGCCCAGCCGCTCCGCGGCATGTGGGATTCCCGGACCGTGGCACGAACCCGTGACCCCTGCATCGGCAGGCGGATTCTCAACCACTGCGCCACCAGGGAAGCCCCATGTTAATCTTTTTAATAAGTGGATATTGCTTTTTAATATTCTAAGAATTGGAGTTAAGTACCTGGTTATACCTGTGATATGTATTATTTTACACAAGCTGTCTTCCCGTAAGTAAAACTCAGAAAGATGTGCTCCAATTTGAGAATTAGCTGATGCATGCAGAAGAAATTCACTCAATCAATGTATGGGCATGATCTGATGATAGTATAACTGGCTGATTTCAGAAAGGAAAAAGATGACCTAGTCCATTTTAACTGTTGATGTAAAACATCCTTACATTATGTTGTCAGAGACCTGAGGGTAGAAAGTGTGTACTCCTTTTTGGAATTATAACTAAAATGATGTGACTCTGGAGGACCCACAGTATGAGAACATGCTACCAAAAAGATCACTTTGTCTTCTGGGAAGGATACTGAATAGCAGGGCATGGGGTAGACCACAGATGTTTGGCTTAACAGTTCACAGTTGAGGATGGTAAGTAGTCTCAGAAAATTATAAAATGCCTCTGCTGAGCCAGTTACCGCTAAAATTCCACCTACGTGTGCACTACTTAAATACCTTCCTACATACTTGAGCCTTAGTGACCTGTCAGCAGAGGGTGTCTGTGACAGTTACATGAGAATGGCCTTATTTGCTTAGGACTGTGTGTGGGTGTTGAACACAGCACTTTTAGCATAAATTTATGAGGTGCAAGCTTTTAATGCAAAGATGACTCATAAGGTTTCAGAATGTGTAAATATGAGGCACAATCTAATTTATACCGTCACTGGTACTCACCCACAGCAAAACTAGCCTGGGTTGATTACCAAATTGTTTGGACTACTAGGGAATTCACAGAATTTGTCACTCTTAATAGGCTGATGACAAAAATTCTTGGGTTGATTGTAACACTTGTTTGGTGCTACCATCTTAAACCAGTGATACATGTACTTAATCTGCATTTTGCAATATTATGTTTGATGGCAGCATTCAATTAACTCTATTTCCGAGACTGTGAAGAAGTCAATTCTTTTGAGAAGTTACACTGGAAAACTTAGACAGCAACTGTATAATACAGTAAAAAAATTTAGAGGCAACAGAAAAAGGATCATAACTAAACATTTGATATGGATGTTGAAATAAAACTAAGATCAGCATTTTTTGTGATTCGTTTCTGATGAATTACAAAACTCGCATTTCTCTTGCAAGTTTTATGCAATTGCTATAAAAATGTCATAAAATTTTCCTTTAACTGAAGATGAACTGGTAAAGAATAGACCTTTAACCTTATTGGGAGCAATACTTGGAAGTAGATTATTTAGCTGTCAGAATAATAAAACCTTGGAAACTGTGATCAGATACAACCAGGAGACCCAGAATTCAATAGGATATTGTTTTAATACTTCAAAATGTTGTGGCCCTTAGGAGACAGGAAGAATATGAAAGAATAAAAATATAAAGGATTTTAAACAATTTTGTAAATCGAATCAACCATTATTCATAGCTCCCTTAAAATTGCTACTGATACTATGTATAAAATAGATAACTAATGAGAACCTACTGTATAGCACAGGGAACTCTACTCAATGCTCTGTGGTGATCTAAATGGGAAGGAAATCCCAAAAAGAGGGGACAGATGTATACATATAGTTGATTCACTTTGCTGTGCAGTAGAAACTAACACAACATTGTAAAGCAACTATAATAAAAATTTTAAAATAAACTTATGGATAGAAAAAGATTTATTTATAAGTTGAACTTTAAAAGTTAAAGTGTTTTTGGATTCTAACTTTACCAGTTTATTGTGAACTTACAAAATAAATTTCTGATTAGCTCTGCATAAAAAATTTAAAATACCATAGAGGTGTTTTTTTCCTTTTTAAAAAAATTTTGTAGGTCAGTAGAAACAAAGGCCAGAGAAGAGGTTTTAAAGCTTTAACTACTGCATACTCAGAAAGTAAGAAAAACACTGGCATTTAGCTTTTGATCACTTCTATGTAAAATAAGAATCATAGAGTCACTAAAGAAACAGTCAACACAGGAAGGATTTTTGAAATTAAACATATTTACAATAAAAACAAATTTCTGGACATTGGATCATTCTTTTATTAACTTTGGAGGCCCACTTGAGAATCTCATTTATGAGAACACCCACAGATAATAACAAATAAATAAGCCTGTATTCCCTGAAACACCACCCATGCACACAGCTGGACCATAAGTTGGTTTTTAGTTAAATAGTAGCTACCATATTTGGTCTTATGCTTCAAGCTGTTACAAACACAACACGTTTGCTCAATTCTAACTTCAGCTTTTTACTAACTGAATTCATTTCCTATAAGAGATAGGCCTCCTAGTTTCATTAGGTTAATGTCTTGTTGATTTTCTTTTGAAGACTCAGTGCAGTATTAAGTGAAGTAACCAGCAAAATGGGTACTGTGTCAGTAATACTTAAAACATTTGAGTAGCCAAGTGAGCAGACCATATGTTAGGAAATTCCTTGCATGCTTATTTAGGTTTCAAGTCTTTCAATACCATCAACTATAATTGTAAAGGTACACTAGGTGCTCATAATCACCAAATCTTAAAGCTTTTACCCAAGTGGTTTTACTAATTAAGGACAGGAAAAAGCAATTTTTTCCCCCTGCCTTCTGATAGGTTCAATGGGACTGTCAAAAGAATGATTATTCATGGCAAGCATTATTTTCAAGCATTCAGCTTAATAATTTTTTAAAAAGTGACCTCAAGGTGAAATGTACTACCATTATGACTTTATAATGAGCACATCCCGCCTCTTTCTGTTAACTATTCCTGTCCTGGCTGATCTCGAGTCTCACTCACTAAATGTACTTTCTTTCACCTGTAAAGTATCTACTACCATAATGCCCACTGAACACAGAATGCAGTTAAATGTCAGTTCCTTATTCATCCCTCTGTAACACACTGAAATTTGGATTTTATCTGAGTGGTAATAGTTCCCATTCAACTAGGTATTGGGTTCCCAAAGGGCAAAGACCATGTCTTATATTTCTTCTGTGGCCTCCACCCTCACCTGAGTGCATGGCTCAGCACTGAAGCTCTTTATTAATCTACTAAACTCATCAATTACAATTTTGTTGCAAAGCTTCTGCTAATTCTCTACCACAGGTTAGTTGAATTTCATATAATTAGCCCTTAATACTGAGACCAAATCACATTAACACCTTGCAAATATTAGCATACCATGAATGTTAAATCCTAATGTTCCCCCATTTATTTATTAATTTAGTTGGTTAGACATGGTGGGTAGTTTTCAAAATGTCTTTGTAACATTCTCTTAAGTGAGAACAAAATAAACCAAACTCTCTCTGACAGAGCAGAGTACCTGTCTGCCAAATAACTTTATAAAAATGAAGGTAGCTGACAATAATATTTAGTCTTAAGGTATAAGCCCCTGGCCCCTAACACTCAAGCCCAGACCAAATGAGACAGGGGAGACAGGTAGGCTAATACTACTGTGAGGAGTGCTATGCAGAAAGCTCTATAAACAGAGATACGTGGGGCACACAAAGTCTTTATTGCCACAGGAAGCAACTGCACTCATCCCACCTCACCAATAGCTTTAATAGTCACAGAAACGCAGACTTCACGTAATAAAGTACAAAACAGACTTGGGGAGAAATGGTCCCTTGGACTATATTGGTTGTAATACTGAGGTAACCAATTGACCTTGTTCAGTGAAAATACCTCTAACACATCATTTTTCTAATGAAAAAAATCAACTAGTTATAACATCCAATTCATATATACAATTCAAATAAAAATATATATTATTTGCTTCAATGTATAGCAAGTTTAATACATTAGTGTTTACAAAATAAAAACTGTATTCTACTGAAATTTTTCTTGTGCTTCCCCCTTATCACTAAGCATGAAAGACCAGAAAAGTATGATACTTAAGGAAACTTATTTATGGATTTAAAGATGCAGTTTGTGCGGTCATGAAAGACAGATAAATATTAGTTGGAAGATTACCACATCTTTAAAAATTTTTGCTTATTAAAATCTACAAACTTGAACCATAAGACACAATTTTAAAAAAACCCACAGAATTTCTCAAAATAGATTAGAATACAGGAAATGTTTCATGAAACTACTGAGATACTAACCAGTTCTATGGCTAATATTAAAAACTGAACAATCTATGTAAATCGTATTCATACTATTTCTACACACAGTGAACAATACAATCACAATAATCAACCTCAAGCTAGCAACAAAGTTGCAAGGTCCATAAGAAGCTTCTTCAGTGGGCAAAACACTATGGTACAATGAAAACATTTAGGAAGGGAAAAAAGCCTTTTAATAGTATAAAAGTTGTTTACTGGTGTTTCTACTGTAAAGCTATTCTACAAATCAAAATGAAAAAGGAATTATATATGTGACAGTGATCAGAGACTACAGTGCAGACATTTCATCTAACATTTGGCTGATGAATTTTAGTATAATAGATTATAACTTAATAGTTTTTACATAGTTATGACCTAGACCAGAACCAAAAACAACACAAAGAACACATATTCCAAGTCAATGCACTCTTCTCAGCAATATCTGGGTTTAGATGAATCTGGAGGAAGTAGGTAAAGCTGTCAAACATCTTCTCTTAAACCAACAGAAAAAATGTAAATTGGTAGAAGTAGTATTTGTTTTTCACTATGGATTCCAATGTGAAGTTCTAGTAAGTATGCAAGGATGTTATTAACATTTAAGCACACCCTCATATATAGGCATACAACCCATTAATTAAATAGGGAGAATTAAAACAGATTTTCAAGTTAAAATGAGTTTTAAGAAAAAACTGCATTCATAAATCTGAAAAGTATATGAAAATGAAATTGTAAAATAAATAATATGTGTCAACTAAACCTCCACAGAAATATGCCTGCAAATGTGGATGCACTGATTGTCTAAACTTGTGATGGTCTGCATGGGAAGACATTCCCCAGGGAGAGCCATCTAGCTTCTCTGACTCTGGTGCGTAGAGAAGAATTTCTAGATATAAAACAGTACTTACTCTACTATATATTATAGCCTTCATTAACAGTCACCATCCTTATCACATTTCGGGTTAACTTACTATGTCTTAATCTATATAACACATTCTGAAATAATAATTTTAAGTCAAGGCTTTTACACATCTGTCCACTTGTTTCTAGTTCTCTGTCCAACTAATAGCTTCCTATTTTTGTTATACCTTAAGTAGCTATCATAAAATGCAACCTGGGTCAACTAGGTAAGAGAGATTTTTCTACTCTATAGCTCATTTTTTTGACCTTACTCCAGTATTTATTGACTATGTGCCTAATTAAGCCAGTAAGAATGACATTTGACTACTAAGAAATGACACATTTCCTATTAAACAAAATCAGTTTTATCAGATATTAAATCTACATTTTCCCGACTTAAATTGAGTATTTGCTTTCCATTTTTCCAAAGTCACTGCAACTTTGCCAATAACTACATCACTTAAACTTTCTTTTTTATGACTGCAAAGATTCTAAACTCTGACATACAATAATATTTACGCAAAACACACTTAAAGTAGACAATGTAATTTCAAGTAAGATAAACTGTATCCACACCTATTGGCCCAAACAGGTCTCAACATCTAGATTGTACTTCTATAAATTATACAAATACATTGTACATTCTTAAATAATTAATGCTTACAATATTAATTTGTAAGCCTTTCCGCATAAAATGACTTACAGAGGAATGTGGATCAGTATTTCTGTTACAGATTGTAACATTCTCTTAATTTTCTTTTGTGGCTGTAGTTTTGTCTTCCTGGTTTCCACAGATTACTGTATCAGTCCTTAAGCTTTGGCTATGAAATCTGTTTGTGCTGAATGAGGCAACATTGGTTATTAAGGCTTATTTCTATGATGGAGCATTATCCTTAAATCTGATGCCATCTCCAGAGAACAGTGGGAGAATCATAGCTATCTTGAATCTTCAGGCTCTGTTTTGATGACTTTCTTTTCTAAGGTAAAAGCTGAGTGAGGGTAGTCTTTTAAAATCCCCAGGCTCTCTGTATAAAAAGAGAAACACAAAATGTATTGATACTTTAAATCAATGGTCACAAAAAAACAAACTCAAACAAACTTATAAACAAACCCCCAAATTCAAAAGCAAGCAGTATCAACTATTCATGACTCTGCAATTCCATATAAAATTTTTATGTTTACAGAGTTGAGGTTAAGAGTTTGGATTCTGGATTTATATTCCATTTCTGCCAATTACTAGCTGTATACATCTCTGGGCAAGTTATATACTTCTCTAAGCCTTAGTATCTTCATCTATAAAATGAGGATAGTATCTATACAGGGGGATATGAGACTTAAATCATAAAATGTATGTAAAGCACACAGCATATAGAACCTACTGATTTTTATTTAACGCTTGGTCCAAAGTGATACATAAAATATATAAAATAAAACTGGTCACTCGTACACAACAAAGTTACTGTCAAAAATATTTACTATCAATGAAGATATGAGGCAGAAAAACAACTTCCATGTTTAAACATGGAACTATTTTAAAAAGTTTCTCTAGCCATGAAACCTTAAGGTGGGAGAAATAGGGATAAAAGAATGAAGATTCTATTTTCATAAGGACTCATTCCTTGGAGTTACATGTATAATTATTTCAACCTCAAACAAATACTACAGAATGACAATAAAATGTAATATTTACATGAAGTACTAATACTGGGGGATACACACACACACACACACACGCACACACACACACACACACACACACACTTTAAAAAGGATTCTAGAAAAGTAACCAACATTAATAGCGTATCTGAAATTAGGCAGTTCACTTTACGAATTTCCCTCTCTATACAGAAATTCAGCATAAGAAGAGGAATAAAAATAATAGCTACCATTTACTGAGTTCCTACCAGCCAGGCAATTCATATAGGCTATCTTGTTTAATCCTCATAACTATTCTATGAGGCAGAAATTATTTCTGTTTTACAGATGAAACAACTGACTTCAATTAACTCCTAAAGTTACTTTAACCCAAAGACTGGATGATACCAGATTCTTTCAAATGGTGTTGGTGTCTAATACTTTTAAGTCTGTATAACTCACTTTACTTGGATAAAAACATGAAAACACCAAACTATAATAAGGAACAGCTTGTCCTTTTATGGAGTTCAGTTTACTTCTGAAATACAAATATTATCCCCCAAATGCAGCTGCATGAAAAATTTAGATTTTGGTACACAAGGTTTTCTTAGCAGGACAGCAAACATATAGTCCATCAATTTCATATTATGAAACGCTGGAAAGGGGAATTACATACCTGAAACCAGCCATTTATTATCTGGTTCAGAATTGTGTATAAAGTCACCATTCATGTAACAGCTAATCAAACTAATCTCAATCTTCAAGAGCTTTTCCCTGTCAGTCCTTTGGAATATCATGTTCTCAAAAAGACTGGCTATTAATATGGCAATCTATTACTTCCAAGGGGAGGAAACGGACTAGTAACATTATTAGTAATGACCCTTTTTTAAGGAGGGGGACAGTGGAAGTTAGGAGATTAGAATGGAAAGATGTTTTATTCAAATATTACTCCCTCTAATCACATCCCACATTCTCACCTGATGAGTGGGACTTCGCCTCACTGGAGTAATGTCTACTTAGCTCCCCATCCACCACAAAATGATGGAGTTGTCTATTCTGTAAATTAGGCATTTGGAGGTTCAAAGGTCTTTCGCCTAATGAAAAGAAAAAAAAAGCTATATGAGTAATTAAAGACGCATCATGGTTTTTCTTAAAAATAAGTTTTCACAAATCACCTGAATACTTCTTAGGAAATAAGTAAGGAAAGTCAAAAGGCACTGAAGAATTTGAATAGCTGGAGAAATATCTAAAGTAATAGTTTAGGAGGAAAATGGCAACTCATGCTAGTCTCAAGATTTACCATTCTGCCAGGACATTTTGAAGAGCTAATCACAAACTAAACAAAAGACTGAGATTTCCAGTATGCACTCCAACTCTGGCAGATAATGCATCACCTCTGTAGGGCATTTTCTTACTAGTGCAACCATTTTACCAAGGCAGGTCATTAACCACATAACAAATACTACAGAGACAGAGATGGCTTCAAGCCAATTGCCCATTACTAGAACAACAACAACAAAACCTATGGCAAATCCATGAAAAAATACAATTAGAACAGATATGGTAAAAACGGTTTCATATGCCAAATCATACTCTATCATAAACCTAAATCCATCATACTTAGAAAATTGTTACCCTACACTGGATTATCCTGGGGTCACAAATTAGAGTCATCAAATCTTTCATTAATGCCTTTGCATCTTAACTCCAGGCTTTAAAAAAAAATTAACTAATTAATTTATTTTTGGCTGTGTTGGGTCTTCGTTGCTGCGCACGGGCTTTCTCTAGTTGCAGTGAGCGGGGGCTACTCTTCATTGCAGTGTGCAGGCTTTTCATGGTGGCTTCTCTTGTTGCAGAGCACGGGATCCAGGCACAAGGGCCTCAGTAGTTGTGGCTTGCAGGCTCTAGAGCCCAGGCTCAGCAGTTGTGGTGCACGGGCTTAGTTGCTCCACGGCATGTGGGATCTTCCTGGACCAGGGCTCAAACCCGTGTCCCTGCACTGGTAGGCAGATTCTTAACCACTGTGCCACCAGGGAAGTCCCTTAACTCCAGTCTTAACTGTCAAGGATGACTGGAGAAGTTAAACAAGACTTCCACTAACAAGTATCTGTATTTTAAAAAGGAAGAACGTTCTTTGCCAGTACTCTGATCTGCTGATGTGTAATATTTTACTCTATAGTTGAAGAATACTGGTTAAGATGGTATTCTTACTTAGAAAGAAATCTTGTTTTTTTGACTACAGTAACCACTCTCTGAAAAAAGTAAAATAATACATTAAAAAAAGCCCTACAAAATTGTTTTTCTTCAAACACTATCACTATTTGAAACTAGAGGATCTATTTCTATACCTATATGCTATACTTCTACCTCCACTCAAATGCAAGCTCTAAGGGAGCAGGGACTTTATCTTATTCACTGCTGCATTTTCAGTGCCTAGAAGTGTGCCTGGCACATAGGAGATACTAAAAAAATATTTGTTGAATGAGTGAATGACAATGACTTGGGATTTTCTTCACATGAGGATACAAAAGAATGAAATAATTTTTAAAATGGTAAAAATGCTCATGAATCAAAACTTTCTGCACCTGAGTTTAAGAGAACAATTTCCGAAGTATACACCACACAAAATATTTTCATAGGGACTACAGGCCAATGTGAAGCCTGAAAGAAGACAAAATTTCTACAAGTCTCTCCATTCTTATACTGTCTCTTCAAATCTCTGTACTCGGTCATAGTACTTTAGAAGCAGTCACTACATTCTCTTAGGAAACAAATGTTATAAATTTCAGACAAATCTGTTTATGAAGTGTAAAAAAATCCAAAGTTTTACTCTTTTAAAAAACGATAAACATCTCCCATGGAATCCACTTCTTCAGGAAAAATGATCTGTACTGTTTACATCTACCATTCCTATCCACCCTCTACAAAATACATGTCAATCACATGTGCCAGCTATTGTTTAGGGATAATAAGGTTTAAAAAAAACTCTACAAGTTATATTTGCAGGAAGAATTCTTTCCTTTTTAGAAAAAGGGACAATTTAAAAATTAATTTTGATAGAGAACCTATAAAATAATCCCCATAAAATATCAAGTTTAAAAAATCAGCAATTTTTTGTTTCCCACTGAAGTACACAGAGTCACTCTAAAGATGTACCTTGTCCATCAGCATTATCAGAAGTCAAGCCATTAGGGCTGTGCTCTTCTGAGCTTTGCCTGTAAAGTCCTGCACACAGTCTTCTTTCAGCATGCTGCAGTCTGTCATAGCCAGCTTGGGTACAAAGGAACTCCATTTGCTTTGCCATCACCTTTTCAGGCTGCTAGTAAGTAAAGTGAAAATAAAGTAACTAAAACATTCTAGATTTTTTAATGGTTTAAATATGCCAATTTCAGACTGCAGCAAACATATTTAGTAGTCATTAAAATTAGTTCATACTTCATGTGGTATACACGTTCCATAAATACGCACTGATGTCTATATCATGTTAAAACACAGAATGTTAGATTTTGTACAAAAGGAAAAAAGCTTTCTGCTCAATCCTGTAAAGAGAATTCCATTCTAGCTCAAAAGCAAAATAACCTTAGCTTTGTTTTCTAAGATACTGAGTCCTTTTAAATATTTTTTTAAAAAGGAACCTCTCAGAGCAACAGCAACATCTGTTATAAACTGCTTCTAAGACACAGGGCAAAGTCTTGGCATTTTTATTTTAGGATCTAGCACTATACAAACTCTGATATGATGACAGTATATTTGGGGGAGAAAAGGTGTAAAACGGCTGTCTAGAAGAACAAGACGAACACACCTCCCTCTAAAATTAAGCAATGCAAATTATGCAGAAAAACATCAGTGCCAACGAGGATCTTCACCTTCATCATGGAATGAAACTGCAGTATTTTCCAACCCATCATAAAAAGACATGTTTTAAAGTACACAATTAGTTGGCTGACATATAAATTTATCTCTGCATGAGTTCTCTAAGTCACTTCTCTATGCACTGCTCTAAATTACCTATGTGTGATAATACCTATGATAGTCAAAGCAGTGATATTCTGCCAAGGAGGTAATAGTCAAAATACACAGATAGGAATCACTGCCATGCTATATAGAAGAGCAATACAAGGCATCTACTATATAAAATTATATATATGTTACAAACAATCCTGATTCACAGTAGTAAAAATCAATAGGTGAAATATATTAACTCACAGAATAGGATGAAAGCTTATACTATTATTCTGAATCAAATAAACGAATGGATAAAGAAGATGTGGCACATATATACAATGGAATATTACTCAGCCATAAAAAGAAACGAAATTGAGTTATTTGTAGTGCGGTGGATGGACCTAGAGTCTGTCATACAGAGTGAAGTAAGTCAAAAAGAGAAAAACAAATACCGTATGCTAACATATATATATGGAATCTAAAAAAAAAAAAGGTTCTGAAGAACCTAGGGGCAGGACAGGAATAAAGACGCAGATGTAGAGAATGGACTTGAGGACACAGGGAGGGGGAAGGGTAAGCTGGGATGAAGTGAGAGAGTGGCATGGACATATATACACTACCAAATGTAAAACAGATAGCTAGTGGGAAGCAGCCGCATAGCACAGGGAGATCAGCTTGGTGCTTTGTGACCACCTAGAGGGTGGTCACAAAGGGGGGGGTGGGAAAGGGGGGGTGGGATAGGGAGGGTGGGAGGGAGACGCAAGAGGGAGGGGATATGGGGATATATGTATATGTATAGCTGATTCACTTTGTTATAAAGCAGAAACTAACACACCATTGTAAAGCAATTATACTCCAATAAAGATGTTAAAAATAAATAAATAAATAAATGAGATCAAAAGGAACCATAACTTCAATTCATTTAAATTTGTTACTAATTAATTAATAAAATTTCAATAAGATTTCTGAGGGGGAAATGTATTTTTCATCCTCTTAACATGAAAACACAAAATTTGGCACTACTAAATCTGACCAAAAGCAGTCACTAGTGAGAAGATCAACAGGAATAAAACTTACAGTACTTTCTAAAAGGCAAAAATGACTTTTTAAAATGTTAATTTCTGTGAACACGATTAAATAACTTAGCAGCAAAAGTACCTGAAGCTACATATTAATTAATTTTTCATTATACATGAATTGAAATGATTCAACAATAGCTACAATGTTGACTATTAATATATTATTGAGAACTAGAACTATTTTATCTCAGAGTTGTATTACACACATAATCAACATGGCTGTTTTCCCGGTATCAAGTTGCTTCTTTCTTAAGTAGAGAATCTGCACTAATTCCTACAAAACTTCAAAGAATAAATAAGTAGCAGATGTCGGGTTCTGCTCACAAAGCAAACTACACTTAGTTGATACTGCTATCTCACTGATACAGCTGTGGATCAGATGACATTGTAAAAACAACCAGAAATAAATTCAGTCTTTGGATGAAACTGAATTTAAAACTGAAGCTAGTCGAAGCAGCCATTTATTTTTTAACGTACAGATGCTGTTATGAAATAGTAACTGGTGGATGATGTTACCTGTGAACTAAGAGCAGCGAGTTCCTCACTCTTAGCTTTAGCCTGCTGGAAGAGTGTCTGCACAGAGTCCTGGAAATCTGGAAACCCATCCTGTGGGTCAAAGAATATGTCCTTTTTACTTTAAAATAACCATATTATCAAAAACTCAGAAAATGAAGTAAAGAAATCCACCTTAATCCTATTACCTAAATAATCATGATTAAGATTTTAATGTACAATACTTCATTTCAGTCTCTCAAGGTACAATTACCTTATTTCTACAGTTGTAACCTCAATAAAAACATAAATGAAAAAGATTAAAAAGTTTATACATCCACAGTGTTTTACACTGGAACATAGATTTTATGATCATTGATAATAATGATTATATAACATTTCATCTGGTGGTTTGACAATTTAAAGACTAACTTCATATTGGACATTTAGATTATTTGCCTTATTTTTGGTTTTATGAAAAACACTGCAAAAATATTTTCATGGAGACAGCATTTTCCATAGTTTAGATGATCTAATACAATAGGTTCCCAGAAGTAGAATTAGTGCGAAGGGATGAACATTTTTATGTCCTTTACATACGTTACTCAAGGGCCTTTATTGCTTTATTTTATCATAAGCAATATATGACAGTTTTCCTTGCCAGTACTGGGTGTTGTTTTCTTAATTGTTGCCAATTTATACTTTTGTTTTGATAATCAAAAAATTTTTTAATTTTGTATACTATAGTTGTATATACTTATATTTTACTTTGTGATTTCTTCTATTACTATACAATTCAAAAAGACATTCTCCTTTAGAGATTTGAGAAGTACTCAAAGCTACCCTCTAGTTTTCTAAAGCTTTATTTTATTGCTTCTTTTGTTTTTTAAATTTAACTCTCTATCCCATCTGGAATTTATTTTGTTATATGTAATGTGGTAAAAATCCAAAGTAAATTCCCAACCTGAATTTCTGCAGAATTCTCCCATGCTGACTTGTGATTTCTCCTTTACCAGTTCAAAGGACAGGCGATAGGGCTTTGGAATTAGAAAGACCTGCACTTGTGTTCCGATTCCACCACCACTTACTAGTTACATAACACTGGATGAGTAACTTAACCTTTCTGAACGTTAGTTCCTTCATATGAATAATAAGGATAAGAGAACCTATCTATTAGGGTTGTTGTGAGATAAAGTGAATGAGATATTGCCTTTAGCATACAATAAATGCTGAGTATCAGTATGTATTCTTATATATTCTTATTTATATGGATTCTTATATTAAATAGTATATTCTTATATTAAACATAAGTATATTCTTATATTAAGTAGAGTGTACTTGGGGCACTGTACTCCTGCACAACACTTCAACTTAAATTATTTCCATTTTATACCACACACACAATACACATATGCAAATCCGTTTACTAATTTTATCAATTTTTTTTGGCCTGTTTAGTGCTCCACATGAAATTTATAACTATAAACATCATGATAGCATGGTTTTACTAACTTTACTGAAAACTACTCAAGAAACCCTCAAAGACATTGACTTTAACCTCCAAAACATTTCTCTCCTTGTTTGATAAAGCTGTATATTTGTAGCAAAGGGTGAATAATGAAAAACTGAAGTTATATAATAACAGAGCAGGAAAAGTTGTAATAATAACAAAATACCTTATTTGAAATATGAAACACTGGTTCAAAGGTTTTCCCCATTGGGGTCTTTTCAAAAAATTATTTCTCCACTGCAAATCTCATGTTTTCAAATACTTCATCTACCAAAATTCATTTCCTAGGTAATAATTAATTTCCCATTTTTTTAAAATTCAAAGACATGAAATAAAATAATTAGAATCAAGAGCAAATTTAACATCTTGAAATAGTTTTATGTAGCTCCATGGTGGGTTACACAATCAGCCTTTTTAAATTATTAAAAATAGGTACCTTTCTAGGCCCCTACAAGACCAAGGACCCTGGGCTTAGAGGAATGTATAGAATATAATCATTAACTGAGCTAGAATGAATTTTATACAAGTGTATATACTTGAAATCTAAATGAAAAGTACACCTTTCTTAGTCATTCCGTTTTTCTCCTAAGAATTTACTTAGGCCTAAAAATCCAGCTTTATCTTTAACACACTCTCCTTTAAGTTCTAAAGGTCAGTGAGGTAAGCTAGTAGGAGATTTAGAAAACAACATCAATAAGAGCAGCTATCATTTTTCAGGTGCCTACAATGAACCAGTTCCTGACTATGTTCTGTAATTTACTTATATTGTCTCATTTAATCTTCACACAAACAACCCTGGGTTTCCCTCATTTTACAGCTACAGAGATTAGCTTCAAAGCCTATGCTAAAATCACAAATTCTTTTGAGTTGCCACCTTTATGAGACTCACAACAGCAAATAGAGGCATTTCTTTTATTTCCTTTACTTTAGAAGACAGATCCAAAAAAAACATTGCTGTGATTTATGTCAAGGAGTGTTCTGCCTGTGTTTTCTTCTAGGAATTTTATAGTATCTGGTCTTATTACATTTAGGTCTTTAATCCATTTTGAACTTATTGTTGTATATGGTGTTAGAGAATGTTCTGATTTCATTCTTTTACATGTAGTTGTCCAGTTTCCCCAGCACCACTTACTGAAGAGACTGTCTTTTCTCCACTGTATAGTCTTGCCTCCTTTCTCGTAGATTAATTGGCCATAACTGTGTGGGTTTATTTCTGGGCTGTCTGTCCTATTCCATTGATCTGTGTGTCTATTTTTGTGCCAATACCATACTGTTTTGATTAGTGTAGCTTTGTAGTATAGAACTACCATATGACCTAGCACTTCCACTCCTGCTTATATATTCGAAAGAAACAAAAACACGAATTCGAAAAGATACATGCACCCCAATGTTCATAGCAATTTACAATTGCCAAGATATAGAAGCAACCTAAGTGTCTACCAACAGATGAATGGATAAAGAAGATGTGGTATATTATATACAATGGAATATTACTTAGCCATAAAAAAGAATGAAATTTTGCCATTTGCAGCAACATGGATGGATGTGGAGAGCATTATGCTAAGTAAGTCAGACAGAGAAAGACAAATACGTGTATCAATTATATGTGGAATCTAAGAAAATATAACAAACTAGTGAATATAACAAAAAAGAAGCAGATTCATAGATACAGAGAACAAACTAGAGGTTACCAGTTGGTGGGGGCATAATACAGGGGTGAGGAGTAAAGGTACAAACTCTCGGGTATAAAACAGACTCAAGGATGTATTGTAAAACATGGGGATATAGCCAATATTTTACAATAACTCTAAATGGAAAGCAACCTTTAAAATCTGTATAAAAAATAATTTTTTAAATAAATAAAAAAAATTCTTTAAGAAAATTTTAAAAAATGGGGATTACCCAGCTAACTTCAGAACAATTTTAAAGAAGCAAAAAAGTATTGAAAAACACTCAGCACGATGCGTGGCATGCAGAAATTAACCCAATAAATGTTTGTTACTGATACTTATTAAGTTAACCCAAAAAGCCACCAGATTTAATCAGAGTAAAACAATAGTATGCTGTAAGTGATATTACTATTATCTCTGTGATACAGGGGGAATAAGAAATTTTAGAAATATTTACATAGTACAGATATCTTAGAGAATGAGCTAGGAATTTAACACTAAAACCAAGAGAATTTTTTTTTTTTTTTTTTTTTTTTTTTTTTTTTGTGGTATGCGGGCCTCTCACTGTTGTGGCCTCTCCCGTTGCGGAGCACAGGCTCCGGACGCGCAGGCTCAGCGGCCATGGCTCACGGGCCCAGCCGCTCCGCGGCATGTGGGATCTTCCCGGACCGGGGCACGAACCCGTATCCCCTGCATCGGCAGGCGGATTCTCAACCACTGCGCCACCAGGGAAGCCCAAACCAAGAGAATATTGACTATATTAGTGGGGAACTATTTTAGTGAAAACACAAAGGAAATCTAGAAACACTTGTTTATTCACTCAATCTTGTTTGCCTAACAGGTTCTATCCTCTGAACTCCGTGATGGGGATACAATGACTCCTGCCTTCCTGACAAATACAGTGTAGAAAGGGAAATGGACAAAGAGATCCAGAGCACAGGGGAGTCACTGTGTCAGGGAAGGCTTCCCAGAGGGCATGATGTCTTGGCTGAGACTTGAAAGAAAAGAGACGTCTAGGGAAAGCGAGCAGCTTTATATAAAGGCCTAGAGGCAAAAAGAACAAGATACCCTTGAGAAACTGGAAAATACTTAATACAGTAATATAGGTAACACAGGGAATACACTAAGAGGGAGTGTTCTGAGAAGCTGGGCCAAATTCTATGAGGCCTTGTAAGTCATGTTAAGAATTTTAGATTTTATCCTAAATGCAAACAGAAGTCCTTGAAGGTCTAGGGAAAAGACTAATCAGATCTGCATTAGAAAACCCAATCAGAATGAGATGGGGATAATGTACTGGGGGAGGGGGGCCCAGGATGGTGGTTAGAGGGCTGTAGTGAAGACAGAGACTAGTGGCCTAGTCCCACACAATGGCAGATGCAACAGAGAAATACATGAATTCCGGAGATATGGCTTTGGCAACTGGGAGTTTGGTGATAACACTCACTAGAATCAGAAACTCAAGACCAGGAGGTTTGAGGAGAGAGCAGAAAGTTGATGAATTTTGTTGGGGACATATTGAGTCTGATCTGCTGCTGGTGAGACCTCTGGTAGGCAGATGCACTGACTCTGGAACCTGGGGTAAGGTCAGGGCTGGAGAGCCAGATTGGAGAGTTCCAGCCCATCAGGCCCTGAGTGGTGTGAGCCCAGGCCAGAACCGCCAGGAGCTCCAATATCTCAATACTATCTTTGATGGAGCTTGCAGAAGGAGAAAGGAGTGATCTAATCTTCTCATGTTAGGAACTAGAAGTGTAATCTCAGGCAAGAAAGTTAACCTCATTATTTCCAGTGTTCCCAGTTTTTAAATGGAGATTAAAACTAACTGCCCAATGGAGATTTGTGGGGGATTAAATAAAGTAATGCAAATAATAAAGCTTGAAAAAGTATACACTGCTATACAAATATATGGTGGCACCATTATTGGGATTATTAACCATGAGAATATTGAAAAGCCAGAAGGGGGAACTTCAAGCTCTACATGTGAAAGTTTTTAGAAAATGGACACTGCTCCATCATTAATAAAGAGAAATACAAGCATGCAATAAGAAATAAATAACACAGATCAGTGGTCTCTCTGCAACTGGGTACATTACTCATTCCGATTTTCTCTCAATCTTTGACAGTTCATCATGGATGGGAGACTACTGGACTGAGTAGCTGTCACTTCATGACATATAAAGTAGGTTTGTACCCCAGAATATATGACTTAGAAATGAAAGTGAGAACATTCCCAAGAAAATGGTCTCTTTCACATTATGTTTGCTATGTCTCTGAAGCTTTTTTCCCAGGAACCAGCTGTACCATGCTATGAGCAATTTATCTTCTTGTCATATTCTTGGCTGCTGCCATTAATCAGTGTTCCCTTACGAGACTCAGTCTAAGCACTGAGAAAACAAAAGATATAGGGTGGGATGCTGCTCATGACCTAATTACTCTCATCGCATTGGTCTCCACCCCCATTCCTCCTCATCCTTTCCACCAAACACTAGCAAGTTGCTTTAAAACCACTGCTTAGCTATCTTTAAAACAACTTGTTCCAACAGATGTTCTCGGCCTCACACGTGCATTTTCCCTTTCTCTACTCACACTTTCTATATGAATAGCAGATTGTAATGCTTCTGTTTTTCTGATCCAGAGGGGAAGAGTCTACATCAAATTAGAACAGCTTTCTTTTCAACAAGCTTAGTAACAGCGTAGGTGGGTATTCTGACCCTCTTCCCTCCCCCTTCCTCACTCTGCCACCCCCAATCCACTGGAACTGCTAGCAGATGTTTCCTCTGAGTCTTTCTCTTTCAAGCCCCGATTCTCTGACTTTCTGGTCTCTATTAACAAACTTCATTTCTTTCATCCAGTTATCTCTGATTGCTTTGCACTCCCAGCCCACACAGGATGAAGAATGCTGTCACCTCTCATCTCTTTGCCTAGTCTCCAGCAATTTCAGTGAACGAAGAAAACTGACAGATGAGAAATGAACAGTAACCATCCATTTAGTCAGCTACCATCGCCAGGGCTGAGACTGGTTGTTTTACACATCCTTCCTCTCTTCTAATACTTATTATACTGGAGGCACTGACAGGGTTTGTTCATAGGAGATGTTCTTGATGAAAAAAAAAGAAAAGATATCAACTGAATCCACTTATAACTAATTTTTTAAAAACTGAGAGGAAGACAAAAGAGCCAGGGACTTTGGCTCTTGATTTTTCATCTCCTTTAACTAGTAGTCAAGCCATCTTAAATATGTTCTGTCACAGGTAGAGTATAAATAAATCAAACTAATTTTTCTTGATTTACTGTTTATCTTCCCAACACATTTTCTTCATTGTAAAAAATAAGTATGTCAAATGGTGATATCTTATATTTAAATATATTTTGTCACTTATATTGTTAAATTTTCTACTCAAAATGTATAATTGTTAAACTTCCTTGCATTAGAAAATAATGTGATTCTTTCCTCCTTCTTCAAAGACTACCAATCCTGTGCACACTTTGCCCTTCTTACCATACTAGCAGGAGGAAAGGTATAATCCGGATAGTGTTTTTCACACCTAAGATGCTTTGTGAATGCTCATTAGCACCCAGGAGAGTGGTATTCCTTTGAAGTTTAGAAGTCAGACCTAGATTTGAAGCCCTGGCTCTGCCACTGCAATGTGGAAAGTTGGGCAGGTTACCCAGCCCTTTCTGAGTCTCTCCTTGGCTGTAAATGGAAATCACAAAGCTTCCATATAGAGTAGACAAGGTCTGTGATAATTTCAAATGCCTAGCAGGGACAGGCATACAACAGATTCAGTAAAAACAGTTATTTCAAAAAAAAAAAAAAAAAACAAACCAGTTATTTCTACAAGTGACCCAGAGCTGGATTTGAGGCCTCTGATCAAAAAGAAAAGAATAAGCGTAATCCGTTTGCAGTTTAGCTGAAAGCAGATTCACACAGAAAGTTGTATTCCAGGTGGACAAGCTATTCATCTAGCCTCAGTGGGATAGTCTCAAACCTCACATACTGACATATAGGGCTAAAGAGGCTTTCCTTAGAGGCTGCATTCCAAATGACAGGCTACCCTAATAAGGCCTCCCGAAGTTAGCAGGTTTTTTCCTCTGTGACTATCTCATATATTCTAGGAACTATAAAGTGCAAAATCTCTATGTTTTTTAATGTCTTACATGCCCTGTAGGAAGAAGCACTATTCAAGGACAAGAGATTATCCTGAGTACTTCACAACATATATACTGATATTAAACAATGACAACAACAATGACAATCAAATAAATAGTTAACTATCCTTAGGGCAGGAACAACCTACTATATAATAAGAGGAGAAAAATAAGACAAGAATTTAAAAATTTCATTCCACCCAACCCTTCACAAACATCAGGAAAATACGTCATTTAGCAATAAGTAAACAACGACTGAGCTTGAACAAAGCACTAATTTTTTTTAGTGTATACTCATGCACTGAAAACGGCATACAAGAAAACGTTTCTCTTTCCTTTACACATCTATTTTGAGTTATTTCTATTTCATCTACTGGACATTACATTTATTTTTGTTCTCTGATCTTAAAAATGATCTTTTTAAGACTGAAAAAACTTAGCAACTTGGCATGTATGCTCATTGGTTGCTGTCAAGGATTTTGGAAAAATAAAGATGAAAAGGAAGAGAAAAAAGGACTCATTAATTTGAGCCTAGTATTAGGAATCTTATACTGCTTTACAATGGGCTAAGCTTAAGTTTATTTTTATATTACTTTTTCTTAATAGAGTTAATAAGCTAAGAATCACAAAACAAATAATCAAATAAGACAAACAGTATGTTCAAAGAATTCTAAAATCTTTGTAGTTTTACTTATGACTGTCCTTTGTGTCAGCCACATATTCTGGACAAACTGGTCTCATTGTTCTCTAAACACACAGAGTATTTTCTTACCTCTGTGTCTTTGCCCATGCTAGTCTTTCTTTGCAACTCCCCTCTACCCTCCACCCCACATCCCTACCTTCTGAAATCCTACCCTTCTTTTTTTTTTTTTTTTTTTTTTTTTTTTTTACCCTTCTTTTAAAACCCATCTCAGATGCTATCTCCTCAATAAAGCCTCCTCTAATCTCTCCTCATGCCAGAAATTCTCCTCCTCCCCAGTAGACACAGAGAAGGTAGACATAAATATAGCACTAACGCTTGGTGAAAAATCTTCTTAGGGGAGTAGTAATCCTATACGACCAATACTAACTACCTCAGTATCAGCTTCCACAACCAAATGAACAGCTCTAGTATCTCGAATTTGACTTAGAGTATACCACAAGAGAATTTAGACAGCATTTATGCCAATATTGTGTACTTTGCAGAGGATTACACATTACACTATATACATGTGTAGGTAATACACACATGTATAACACACACATTTTGCAGATATTGATGCTCTGCAAAACACAAACTTTTTTAAAAACTAAGCAAAAACAAGACAAAATTAAAACAAACCAACAAAAGTAAACTACTGTCCTAAATTCAAAGCTAAAGTCGCTATTCATTTCTGGGAAACAAAATCAAGAGTTTAGTGTCTATAAGAACATTTACAGACACTTGGCGTTGATTAGTCACTTGTCTATTTAGGAAGAGTTAGAATTGTTATTCACAGAAAAAGGAAACACTGATTATCTTAATTCTAAATCTGCAACTGTTCAAATGGCTTTGTAATGTCTAGTAAAGTAACAAACTAATCACATAGAACTATAATTCAATTATCTCTAGTGGAATATAAAGGACTAGAAGGGTCACATCTAATGCTATAACCTAACATTGTGAGCTCCTAAAAAGAAACTCACAACACCGTAACTGGATACAAGAAACAATTTGTTTACATTTCAGATCAGGGCCATTGAGAGGGTCAGAAACACTTACCAACACAGCCTAACAAGAAAACACTATAGGGCTTCCCTGGTGGCGCAGTGGTTGAGAATCCGCCTGCCGATGCAGGGGACACAGGTTCGTGCCCCGGTCCGGGAAGATCCCACATGCCGCGGAGCGGCTGGGCCCGTGAGCCATGGCCGCTGAGCCTGCGCATCCAGAGCCTGTGCTCCGCGACGGCAGAGGCCACAGCAGTGAGAGGCCCGCGTACCGCAAAAAAAAAAAAAAAAAAAAAAAAAAAAAAAAAAAAAAAAGAAAACACTATAGCTCCAAGAGTCCATGAGACTCATGATTTCAAACTTCAATGTTAACTAGTGACCTCTGAAGCTAGACAAACCAGGGCTTAAATGCGAGAACAGCTTGAGTCATGATGACATGGAGAGCCAATGGTGAGAAAGAGAGGCAGACATAATTTCTAACCTAGTAGCTGTCTACCTTTCCTGGCCATTGGGTAGGTTTTGTACCTTCTTTCCTCTAAATCCTCCAATGGCACATGCCTTTTAGCAGTTTCTTTGTTTATCCAATTTCCCTTTCAGTGGTAAAGTCACTAACAGCTAAATCCACAAGGACACTCTCTTACTCATTATCTTGAGATACAACAGGAGAAAACTATTTCACTAGTTAGCTCTTTCAATGGCGTTAGATCATTTCAGCAAATTTTTTGAGTGGTATCTGAGGCTAACCCATCTTAAACATTATTCCAGAGCTAACAGTGAGACAGATTACAAATATAAGCACAATTTTTAAAAAGGTGCTCGTTTTGGACAACATTTTTCTCTTCTTTGAGAACCACTGCTTGGGGCTAAAGCTTTCAGAAGTCAAAGATGTTTACCCATGGCCATTCATCATTTCATCTAACAGATTTTATTAAGTTCTACTAAGTGCAAGGCACGATTATAACCTAAGTAAAAGTAGTGGATAGACAGATAAGAGCTCTATTGTCACCTAATGGGGCAGACCAATAATAAATTAAAAATAAATATATAATAGTTTCAGAAACTGGTAAGTGCTATGAAAACAAAACAAGCCAGGACAAAGAGCCTTAATGTGATGTTGGGGGTAGCAGTGCCTCTTTAGAAAGGGAAGCAGGGAAGTCAGACAAAACTCTCTGCTATGAGCTGAAGCCATGTGAAGATCTACAGAGGAGGAACAAACAGAGAGGGCTGAGGCACAAATGAGTTTGACGTGTTCCAGGAACAGAAAGTCGGTCAGTGGAGCTGGGACACAGTAAGAATGGGGAAGTGTGGTAACAGATGAGGTTAGAGATGCAAGCCAGAGTCAGATCATGCAGGGTCTTAGATGCCTCAGGAAAAAGCATAGATTTTATTCTAGACACAGTAGAAAGTCACTGGAAAGATTGAAGCAAGGGATTTATGTTTTTAAAAGATTAACTCTGGCTTTGGTATAAATGAAAGATTATTACATACAAACAGATGCTACTAACAAATTACTGTAAGAATAATTTGATGATGGAAATTTAGCGTAGTTAAACATAGCTTGTTTTCTTTAACTTGAAATTAAATAATGAATGGCTAAGAGTACGGACCTCTATCCCCTGCCCAAGGAAAAAAGGAAGGAGTTTCCTGACTTAAAATTTCTGCTCTGCTGCAGACTGGCCTTTAATAAAGTATTCAATCCAAATTAAGGAGCAGTCATTCTGAAACCAGTTCTGAGAGCCCTAAGAAAAACATATTTTTCTTGTTCAACTCACCTTACGACTCACAGGTCTAAAATCAGAAGGACTGCCTCAACCATGATCCCCTAAAAGAGGCTTTTAATTACAGTTAAAAGTTAAAAGTCCCCATAACTTGCAGCTACTAAATTGTCACTTCTCTCAGATATTTAGTATAAAGAAATTAAACCTTAGTTCCTCTCAGTCTATTTGATAAGATGACTAATGATGTAAATAAAATTATAAAAGGAATAGTTTAACCAGTAAAGAGTTTTAAATCTGTAAGAAACATCTATTTACAAATCAACCTTTGATAAACTGACTGGACATCAAGCTCATCATTGTTTCCTTCTAAGAACTTTCTAAGTATCTTAGTTCAAATTACTATAGATGCTTCAAAGCAACCAAATTCTATATAATTTTTAAGATTCTACAATTCACATTTTCTCACTAGTTGATGGGACCATTCTTTTTTTTTAGTTTGAACTAGTAAGCAAACATTGTTAGCATAAGAAAATATAATACATAATCATACCTCCACTTTAATTCTCTTCGGGGATAATTCATCTCTTTCTCCACATTTTGATCTGAGGGGAATGGGGGAGAGAGAAAAACTTGAGAAGGTAACAAATTTTTTCTAAAGACACCTCAATCTATAAGCTTCCACCAAAACATATAACCCTGGAGCCCTGCCACCAGAAATAAGACTTCATAATGAACATTAAAATAGTGAAAAAGAGACTTTTTTTATCATTTCTAAATTAACACTGGCGAAATAGGCAGACACAGTTATATAACACATTTAAAAATTATTGCACACTACCTAAGAATGCCTCACACAGAAAGTACTCAATAAGTATTAATGAGTACCACATAATGAAAAAGGAAAAAAATCAAGGAGGACTGTATTCCATGACATCCTTCATGGATCAGTATAATTTAGGATAAAATGAAAAAAAATGGCCATTTAAGACGAATGCTTAAGGCTACATGAGATTAAAATGCATTTTGTCTATCAGAACTATAAATGCATTTTCCCTTGACCTAGGGATCCCTCTGCTGGGAATCTCTCCCACAGAAGCACCTACATATACATGAAATACAACTGCCAATTGAACAATGGCAAGTCATAAATTTTAAGTTATACCTCAACTTGAAAAATGTTAAAATGTGGAAAAATACACCTCAGAATCAACAAAATATGATCTGTATGTTATTTACTGTGGTATTACTTATAATGGCAAAAGACTAGAAACAACTCAAGTATCCATCAACAGGGGACTAGTTAAATGAATCATGGTATATCCACACAAGGCAGTATCATGCAGCTGTATAAAATAATGAGGAAGATGTATATGTACTAATATAGCAAGATCTCCAAGACATGTTAAACTAAAAGCAAAATACAGAATAATGTAGACACATGCTACTTATTGTTTTTTCAAAAAAAGGTATAAGTGAGAAAACATTTATATTTATTTACATGTACATAAACAAACACTAGAAGGATGAAAAAGAAATTAATAAAAACTACTTACAATGAGAAGAGGAACAAAGTAAAAAGAGACAGAAATGAGAGTGCAACTTTTTTGCATTAGCTTTATACATAGTTTTGGCTTATAAATAATGTAAAAGTCTTGTGTTTTGTTTTGTTTTGTTTTTGTGGTACGCGGGTCTCTCACTGTTGTGGCCTCTCCCATTGCGGAGCACAGGCTCCGGACGCGCAGGCTCAGCGGCCATGGCTCACGGGCCCAGCTGCTTGGCAGCATGTGGGACAAACCCACACGGGCACGAACCCGTGTCCCCTGCATCGGCAGGCGGATTCCCAACCACTGCGCCACCAGGGAAGCCCATCTTGTGTATTTTTAAATGATTTAACTTTAAAAATAAATAAATGTAAATAAATACTACAAAAAATAACTAAAAGTTGTTGAAAGCAGTTGCCTCTGGGTCGTAGTATTCAGAAATAAGAGGGATGGAGCAGGGGAGCTGCTGAGTTTTGTGCTAAGCCTTGTGTACTATGTGACTTCATAAATCATGTACACGTACTACTTTGATTAAAGAAAAGTATTTAAGTAAAGCAGTCAGAAAGAAAATATTGTATAATACAGTGAAGAAAACAAAGTCACAAAAATCAGCGCTTGATCACTCAACTCAAAAAGAATCTTGTAAATAATCCTATAATATTGCTGTATATTTTTATCCGGTTCATTTATTTTGCATAATTTTACTTGTTCCCAGTTTGTAAGTATATGGGCTCTTGAGATAGGACAGACAACAAAGCTGCTATGAGCTGGGGAAAATAATGGTGATGACAGCAAGTGCCTGTATCGGTGATTTTCAAACTTGAATATACACAAGAATCATAGGAGATGCTTGTGAAAGTTTGGACTCTAAGGCTCCATCCCCAGAAAATGTGATTTATTAGAGCTGGAAAGGGTGCTCAGGATGTGTTTTTCTTTTTTAACACACACTCAGTCACACTAATGCATCTCCTCAGAGAAGCAGTGGCAAGCACAACCAATGGTGCACTGGAAATCAGAGTCCATGTGGAACAAGTGAACAAAATCAAAATGGTCTGCTATCTATAGACAATGCTTAGGCTTCAAGTGAGGAGAAGATGAAGAATAATAAGGTATGTTTACATTAAATTTTTAAACTCACCACTACTTTTCAACATGGGGTTTTTAATTTCAAACACGTTACATATTGCCCTTGCTAGTAACCTAGTATTTTCCAATTTTTCTTTAAATACTGGGCAATGGAGTCTTTTTATCTATTCAGCTAATCTCATTAGATCGCAGACACCTTGCAAAAGGAAACACATTGCTTCCGCAGAGAGTTCAACAAATTCATGTAGTTGGTAGGGTATACAAATAGGTCTATAAATGATGACTAACTAAATCCCATCATCACACTCAAACCCAAAGAAAGCATCTGTGTGAGAGAAGAATGTCACCAAACATTCTTTGGTGTGAGAGAGAACCACACCAAACCAATGCTATAGTCCTAGGGAACTATCTTTCAAAAGACAATAAAAAAAGGATTAACCAAATCAATGAAAACCACTTCAGCAATAATGTTTTGAAAAGTCACTTCACTGTTTAATCTTATAGACCTATAATCACACTTCAACTTTTTCAGATATGCTTATATTCTATCAACGGATGGTATTTAAAGCTCTACTTCTAACAAACAATGCAAAACTACTGCCAATTAGTTAAACACTTACTTGGTGGTTCTGTAAGTATATTTATAGGTGACTTCTCGAGAAATCTGCCTCGCCAGGGCAAAAAGTTCATCTCTTCTTGTCAGTAGAGCGTTATCCTTCACACAAAGCTGAGCAGCCGCTTCATTAACAGTGAGCTGCATGTTCAAAATAAAGTTTTAAAAATTATAAACATTTTTATTTCATCAATACAGAAAATGTTTCACTTAGGAATATAAGTCACATCATTATATAAGGAAATCATAATTTATGAAAATCAGGATAGCCTTTACTCCTAATAATGTCCTACTGCCTAATTTCAGAAGAAAATCAAGTTATCTGCATCTCTCAGAACTCGAACTAATCAAAATAGTCATCTTGGTTTTATTTATTTATATGCTTTATTTCTTTTTGTTTAAGTAGGAGAGTTTATAGAATATAAGCAAAATAAAAAGTTTAAAAATGTTCTGCATTTTATTTTGCTTATGAGAAACCAAGGGATATGATTATATGATATGCTGATAATATTTCCTTAACTAAAAGTGAGTATACATGGTCTTACAGATTTTTTTTTTTTTTTTTTTTTTTTTTTTTTTCGGTACGCGGGCCTCTCACTGTTGTGGCCTCTCCTTTTGCGGAGCCCAGGCTCCGGACGCGCAGGCCCAGCGGCCATGGCTCACGGACCCAGCTGCTCCACGGCATGTGGGATCTTCCCGGACCGGGGCACGAACCCGTGTCCCCTGCATCCGCAGGTGGACTCTCAACCACTGCGCCACCAGGGAAGCCCCAGATATTTTTTTTAATGTGAACTGACATGAAAATTTTTAGGAAGAAATAAAAAAATAAAATAAAAGTATTTATAAAATCACTTAGTAAAAGATAGCATTATCACAAATGAGGATTATAATGGAAAATCAAGGTCTTGGAGTCACTATATCTCTAAGATTCACCTAATTCTACTCTTCCATCTAAGTGTTAAATATTGCCAATATAGAGTTGCTAGTTGACCAAACACCTGTACTAAAATTTAAAATATCAAATGTTATCCTAAACTGAAAATCTATAATTTGCTTAGTAGACTACAAAATGTTTTTCACATAATTTTGTCAACTTAAATGGATGTAAGGAACTGCCAATAGGTATATCAGACTTTCTTAAAAAGCAAGAAACATACTCATTCCAGGCATGATTGACAGCAAACTGATGGGATTTGATGGCAGAGAGACCTAGGATGAGTCTTGCTCCATCACTTACCAGCTGTGTGATTTTGCACATGTAAAAACTTCTCAGAGCCTCAATTTTCTCAGAGGCAAAATGGGATAAATCACTACCTCCAAGGACTGTAACAAGAAGTGAGAAGACAGCTGGCACAAAGTTGTTAGTGTTAGTTCTCGTTTTCCTTTGACAAGGAATCAGGCATTTACCTTTCTCCCTACCCAGGTATCCCACTTTATTCACAGTTTTTCCTATTTAAAATTTTTGAAAATACAGAGAAGCAAAAGAAAATGAATGCAGCATGCAGTCCTTCCATCCAGAATGACTATTAATATTTTAATGCATATTATTCCAATATTTCTCTGTGTACATATATACATGTGAATGTAGATGTGTAACTTCCTTTCCTTCACTTACGTATGCTGCATTTTTTACTTTTTCATATATTAAGGCAGAGACTTGGCTTGTTTACATCAGTATCTGGCATGGTTAGTAAGCTTAATAAACACTGACTGATGAATGAATTTAAATATCCTTTACAATGTAATTTTTACTACCTAGACATAAAATATTACATTGTAGAAAATAGCAATACATTATTTAAATCAACCTCACTCTGGACATTACCCTCATTTTTCATGTACTACAAAGAAAGCTGCAAAGAGCATTCTTAAATGTGCATCTTTACACACATATTCAGTTATTTACTTGGAATAAATTAGTACAGAGACTTCTTGGTCACAGAATATACTAAATTTTAAGAGATTTACATATTTCATCAAATTACTCTCCAAAAAAATTGTTTCAAATCTAATGCTGCCAACAATTATATGAAGAGTTCATTTCCCAGAATCTTGACCAACACTGGCTGTTATCTAAAAGCTTTACCAATCTGATGTATTTTCAATGACGTTTGGTTATAATTTGCATTTCTTTGGCTATAACACTGAAATTTTTATGTTTTTGACTTATTTTAAAATCTGCTTGCTCATGGTAGCTGCCTGTTTCTTTTATTGCATTATTTTGTTTCTTAGGGACTTGAGGAATTCATTATGTATTCAGAGCATTAACTCTTCATCACATGTAGTGGTTTTGTTTTTTTATTTTTTCATAGTTTGTCATTAGCCCTATAGTTTTGTCTTGAGTGCTATGCACGGAAGCTCCCTTCTCACCCTAGTACATATAAATGTTCTCCTATAATTTAGTCTAATGGTTTTAATTTTTTCCACATATTTACTCCATCTAGAATATGTTATGATATACAGTATATGGTATGATATAGGTATCTAATATCCTTCTCCCCAGATTTCCAACTGTAGGTTACACTGGCTTATTCTCAAATACAGGCATACCTCATTTTATTGTGCTTCGTTTTATTGCACTTTGCAGATACTAATTTTTTACAAACTGAGGTCTGTGGCAACCCTGTGTTATCAGATGATGGTTAGCATTTTTTAGCAATATTTTTAAATTAAGGTACATACTTTTTTTAGACATAATGCTGCTGCACACAATACACTACAGTATAGTGTAAATATAACTTTTATATGCACTTGGAAACCAAAAAAAATTTGTGTCTCACTTTATTGTTGTGGTTTGGAACCAAACCTGCAATATCACCAATATGCTTGTAATGTGGCTACTGGCAACAAGGTTACAATAAGCCCAGGCTTCTTATTTTAAACCCATAACTGAATATAAAAACATAATAGGAAGAATTTCTTTTCAGCTTTCTTCCCTCCTCCTAAAGAATCCTCAGTAGATCAATTTCTTCCCTAAGTGCTTTTGACAGGCACAATGCTACAGGAGTTAAAAGTAAAATATACTCAAAGAATAATTTCCTAAATAAATTAACTTCAATTTCAGCTTAGCAGTAACTACAATGACCTTGAAAGATCCTTCTCAAGTTGCTTTTTATGTAGCTGTTTCTTTTTTGTACTCATAAATTAGTATGGAGAAATTCTGATTGTCAGTAAGACATTTTAATTGACAGTATTCAGAGGTACCAGCTCATTCACAACTGCAGAAAATAAAACAATGTTCTAGTATTCCTTCCATCATCCTACCAGAAACCAAGGGAAAAAAAACATAACACAATCTTTGTTATTGAATTCAGGCTCCAACAGACCGAAAAACCATACTAAACTCTCCAGGCCCTCAGAGAGCCTTCTGGTAGAAAAACTGAGGCTGGAGAAATAACGATAGCTCACCCCAGGCTGTAACATGTAGTTGATTGATCAAGCTTTCCCCTCAAAAATGTATTTTCTGTATCTTCTGGATTTCATGCTCCCAGTTGCTAATAATTAAATCAATAACTATTATGATATATTTTAAATAGAAAAATGATACAAATACTCCAAAACCAGTAGTCATTCACTGCAGCACCAAGCTAGTTTTTTAAAAGTTCTAAGTTTCTAATTTTGTTAAAAGTATAAAATAAGATATTCTCCCTCATTGGTTTACTTACTTCCTCCACTTCCTCCTTTCATGACTAAAAATACCAAAATTCCATTCATATCTTCATGTGAAAGATTTCTTAAAGTTAGCTTTCTATTATTTTTAACTAGATTTTAAAACTTTCTCTACTGGCAGTTATAATCTTTAACAATCAAATGATTGTGACTTTCAATTAAGTTTCAAGTAAGTGTTAGCATAAAAATACTACATGAATGCTGTGCGATAGGGAGGCTCTAAAGGCAATCAAGACTTTCATTTCTAGCACAGGGAGGGCTAGGTACAGTGACTGGCCCCTCTCACATTTCTCACAGGAAAAACGTTGGCTAAAATAGAAGGAAAAAATATCTTAAATGCATCAATAAGCCAGCAAGACAGTAAGAACAATTCAGGCCAAAATGAATGAAGACAGTATCTCAAAGGAGTAAGTTGAGGACAGTTGCTAAACCAGATGAACTTCAATCTTTACACCCTCATTGGGCTGGTGAGTATGGGAAGAGAATAACAGGAAAAGCCGAGTATCTATCAAAAGTGAGGCTGAGGAGTCTACAAAAAACAATATGAAAGTACTACAGCCTGATGCAAGACAGAATTAGAAATATACCCGTACCCCACAGGAGAATGCAAGGAGGATTACCTGTCTTCAAACTTGTTACTAAGTGGGAGAGAACAGAAGATACTCTCCTGAGATTTCACAACCCCAAATCAGCTCTTCACATGGATTTTCAGCCCTAATTCACACTAAACAGCCTGAGAATTAATTTTCATAGGGTCCAAGAGTTGTTATGTGCAGAGTACAAGTGCCTGGTAGAAGCAAAAATAGCCTCTAGGAGAATCCATTTTCTTCCTAGGCCTCAAAACATTTCCACAGTTCCAAGAAATATGAGTTCATAGAGAGAAATCATAAAACATCCAAGGAAACAAGGAACCAAAAGTAAAAACCAGCAGAAACAACAGACAGCAGAAATAGACCCTCAAAGACTTCATTTAAAGAAATAAAAGGAGTTGAAAATATAACTAAAGAGTAATATAGTAAAAATGACTAAGAAAAATTGAGAAGTCAGAAGGAGAGAAGAAATTGGGGCACAGTAAAACAGAAGATTTCAAAAGCAGACAACAGTCAGATAACCACTGGCTTCTAAACAACAATGAAAGCTGAAGGCCAAGGAAATGATATCTTCAATTACTAACAGAAAACAACTGATAATATAGAATTTGATACCCAGAATAAGTAGCAATCAAGAATGAGGGCAAAATAAAGATATTTTCCAATGGGGTGAGGAAGGACAGAGTTTGCTATCAGTAGGCCTTCATTAAGAAAATTCTACATAATGCACTTCAGGCTAAAGGACACTAATTCCAGATGGTAAATCTGAGATATAAAGAGGAGGAAGGGAAGAAATAAAATAAAGGAAATAAATTCAAAACATCAGTCATTATAATAAGTGTAAATGGACCAAATGTTGCAGTTAAAAGACAAGGAATATAAGAGAGAATTTTTTAAAAATCCAATTATTGGTAGTTAACAAGAGATGTATCTAAAACATGGATTCAGAAACACTAAAAGTAAAAGGATGGAAAAAAGAAGTAACAAGAAATTACTAACAAGAAGAATGCATATGTATTTATATTAATATCAAACAAAAAAGTTTTTTAAAACAAAATGCATTATTAAAGATTAATAAGGTTGCTGCATAATACATAGAGAAATAGACAACTCCACAATCAGCGTAGGTGATTTTAACACAACTCTTAGCTACTGATAGAGCAAGCAGACCAAAAAAAAAAAAAAAAAAAAAGTCTATAGGTTTGAAAAACAGTTAATAAGCTTGTTAAAACAGACATATACAGAACACTCTACCAACAACTGCAGAAGCACATTAAAAACACTGACCACATTCTGGGCCGTAACTCATATCTCAACAAATTTTACAGGGCTGGCATCATACAAACCATGTTCTCTGACCACAATGTAATTCAGTTAGAAATCACTGGGAAGAAGAATAAAGGAAAAACCCCCTCATATTAGGAAATGAAAAAAACTTCTTAACAACTCATGGATCATAAAAGAAATCATAAATAAAAAGAGAAATAATCAGAATTTAAAAATAATAAAATAACCTCATATCAAAACTTTGGGAATAATGCTAATTCAATACATAGTGAGAATTTATGGACTTCACTCCTTACATGAGAAAAGAACAGCTGAACATTAATGAACTCAGGACGAAATATAAGTTAGAACAATAAAATAAACTGTAAGAAAGTAGATGTAAACACAAACACAGCACAACTAAAAATATCAATTAAGCCAAAAGTGCTTCCTCAAAAAGAAGTAGGAAAGCTTTTCTGTAAAAGGTCAGATAGTAAATATTTTAGGCTTTATAGGCCAGTCTGTGTTACAACTACCCAATGCAACATCATAGCTCAAAAGTAGCCACAGATAATACATAAACAAATAGGCATGGCTGTATTCCAATAAAAGTTTATGTGCAAAATCAGGAAGTGGGCTAGATTTTGCTCACAAGCTCTAGTTTGCAGATCCCTGAAAAGATTAATATAGTTGACAAACATCTGGCAAGACTGATCAGGGAAAAAGAGACAAATGTACAAACAATATTAGGTCTTAAAAATGATAAACGACTTTATGCCAATATGTCTGAAAACTTAGATGAAATGGACAAATTCTCAGAAAAATGTGACTTATCAAAAGTGACTCAAGAAGAAAGACTACCCTAATAGTCCCATAATGCACTTTTTTAAATGATCAAAAGGAAATGTCCAACATTTCTTTTCAAGTATTAGATGTTGAAATTGATCCACTCAAGCTGCGTGTTCAGAATTCAGCACCGTAACTCACTAGTAATATGTTCAGATCTAAGAGGTTCCCGGATTTGGCATTCCCCCTCTCTCAGAACTAAGACTGTTGGGCTTCTCTGAAACACTCAGCCTTGCCTTCTCAACACTACAAGGTAACTGACCTAAACTTGGCATCACCATGTATTCTATGGGCCTAGGTCCTTATGTTAGTAACCCGCTTAGCACTCCAGTTCCTGTAGCATTTCCACTAGGTCTACAACTTACCTACTAACTCCACATTCTCCTCTTCTTCCCCTTCCTATCTTTGAGTTCCAGAGCTCTTCGGCTGAAAGTTGCTATCTGCTGACAAATATTCTATTGATATAATGCCAACTTGTCTATGTGCTTTTATTTCTGAATATTACAAGCCCCTACATTCTCCACGGCCTTGCTATTCTCAACTTTCAGTTTCTCTCTCTTTATCCATTCATTGCTTTAAGATTTGATGCATACTGCTTACCTAGTTTACCATATACTCTGCCAACACACCTTTGGACAGATGGAACTCTGCCTGCCTGGACTTCCTTCTAGTACTGCTTCTGGGTTTGTCCCTTAGCACCTGTCCCACCCTAATAACTAGTGTGGTTCTAGGCCTCAGCCCCTCACACCATCTTCATGGTCTGACTCCTATGACCAGGTCATACCTAGCCATGTCCTAAGACCATCACTGATTCTCTAGCTTATAAACAGTGTGTATAACAATGATTCATTCTACAATTCTTTACTGTAAAATGTAAAGAATTATACAATATATTTACAATGTATACTTGGAAACAAGTATAAAAATGCATATAAGAATTTTATATGCTTGTGAGTTGAAAAAATTTTTTCAGGTATAGGTAACTTCCTGATTTTCATCTACTCGTGACCTACTTATATGTCTTAAAAGAGAGTGTTCAGTGTTTATATGAAGAAAACTCTCAGAAATACTACCAAAAGTGAATTAAGAATAAGTCACATATTTCATTATTTAGAAATTGAGGACAAATTAGTAACATTCTTTAATTTTAGGAATTTAGAAAAACTCAAAAATCTTTCTTTCATTGTAAATAGTCAAATGAAAAAATGTGATATTATCACAAGTGTACGTAAAAGGTACACTTGACAGTAACTTCTTTCTTTTAAGTCCCTCAGGATATTGTGATTTCCACCAAACTCTTGAATGGTTACTAGTTTTAAGTATTCTGATTCATAAACTTCTATCCGAAACTATATTATTAGACCAGACTCACATACTTGAGTTACAAATAATAAGTGGTCTAAGTTAAGCTTCACAAGCCACACTTTCCAAAACCCCCAACCACACATCTCAGCCGCTGGCATTCATTTTGACTGTTCCCTTATTTTGGGAAACCCACAATGGTCTCATTACTTAAATACCACCTGTGCCTATTTATCCAAAGAAGCAAAGAGCCCCTTAGCAAAAGCGAAGTGTGAAATAATTCACTTTGGATTTTTTTTAAAGTAGGTTAGGATTTTTTAAGTGAGGTTGATAGGCTTTATTAAAGTCATCTCTTTAACATACTTTTGCCTTAATAAAAAGACAGGCCCTTGACTGTGTTTCATCTGCTCTGTTTTAAAAATTATATGAAAACTGGATTATAGCATGAACCTAAAACTGCCAACATGTTTTGCCCTTTGTTTCCTATTACTGACAACCTTGTAGTAGATTTCTCTATTGGTGCATAGGTAATGAAAGTGTCGAAGTGTATCCGAATTATAATGCTACCTGTATTTTCTAGATCTACTCACAAGTTCTTGTGAGTCCACTATTGTATGGCAACAATATATAACAATTACAAAAGGACATGCCCAAAATAGATCAAATCACAGAATCCCCTGTGACTAATTTTGCTAACCACTTCTCTGATATTAAGCACCAGTATCCATTCATATCTAAAATAATTTATTTTAAAATATCAGATGGTGAAATTGCTGAAGACAAGATTAATATACAAAAATCGGCCAGTGATAGTAATTTTTTTTTTTAAGCTTTACAGTATATTCTGTTGGTGAGGTTAGGAGGAAATTTTTTAAAAATTAATTGCCAATGTTTTTTTTAAATTAATTAATTAATTTATTTATTTTTGGCTGTGTTGGGTCTTTGTTTCTGTGCGAGGGCTTTCTCTAGTTGTGGCAAGCAGGGGCCACTCTTCATCGCTTTGCGCGGGCCTCTCACTATCACAGCCTCTCTTGTTGCGGAGCACAGGCTCCAGACGCGCAGGCTCAGTAGTTGTGGCTCACGGGACTAGTTGCTCCGCGGCATGTGGGATCTTCCCAGATGAGGGCTCGAACCCGTGTCCCCTGCATTAGCAGGCAGATTCTCAACCACTGCGCCACCAAGGAAGCCCAGTGATAGTAATTTTAAAAAGCAGGAAAAAATTTCATTTACAATTATACACCTTTATATCTTACATACTTGTATATATAATCAAAATAAATGTATGTTTATGATACAGACATTTAATAAACATATATAATACACAGTATTTGACCTAACAAGAAATGTACAAAACCTACGAATAAAGAACTAAGAAATTACTGAGGAATATAAGAGATATAAGTAAATACATATACTATATTACTATACGGGAGTTTTCATTATTGTAAATATATCATTTTTTTCCAAATTAATCTATATCTTTAAGGCATTTCTAATCAAAACACCAACAGAAATTTTGGGGAAATTTGACAAATGCATTAAAAATTTCATTTGGAAGGAGAAATGTGTATGATTACCTAAAAAAACAGAGGCTGCAGAACAGTACTATAGAAGGGGCACTTGCCTTTCCATATATTAAAATACATTACTTAGCTACAGTAATTAAAGTAACTCTGTACTGGTGAAGGAATAGAGAATTAGACAAATGAAATCACACAGGACAAGATCAATGAATATTACTATATAAAATTAAACTTCCACACGGCAACCAGTCTGAAAGGTCAAAGGACAAATGATAATCTGGGAAAATATTTACAACATAAGACAAAAGATTAATATCCTTAAAATATAAAAAGTTCTTACCAATATTTTAAAGGTTAGACAAAACAACCAAACAACTCCAACATTAAAACAAAGGATATGAATATAAAATTGGATGTCTGTTAAACATAAGAAAAGATACTCATCCTCACTAAGGAAAGTTAATTTGAACAATTTTTTCATCTCTTAGACTGACAAAGATTAAAAATGATAAATGCGAGAGAGTGGAAAAATGGACACTTGCATACAACGATAGTGAAAATGTAAATTGCTGCAGCTTTTTTAGAAGGCAATTTAGCAGTATCTACTAAAATATTAAATCTACTTATTCTTTGATCCCATAATTTTACATGTTGGGACACTATTCTATAGGAAAACATGCACAAGTCTGTAAAGATATATATGTGTAATGTTCACATCCTACCATATATAAAATTTAAAAAATGGAAACAACTTAAGTGACATCAAAAAGTGAATGGTTAAGATAAATAACAGCACATTCATATTGTGAAATATAACCCATAAATGAATAAGGTAGCTCTATATGTAATCACTTAAAAAATATATCTAATAGTACACTGTACTTTGAGTATATTGTTAAGTTTAAAAAAAAAGAATTTGGAGGAAGAGTGTACAAAATATGATCCCACATTTGTATATGTAAAGAAAAGAAGCTGAATGTTTACAGAATTCAATTACTTTACATCCTTTTGTAATGACTGAATACTTTTTCAATAAATATATAATATTTTTTGTGTTAAAGTATAAGTCTAGGGGGGAAAGATCTAATGTTTCTAACATGAAATACTGCATTCAACTGAACATTTTTTCAAGGAGAGTTTCTCTTTCTTCTAACGGATAAATGGCTATAAATTTTAGTTAGGAAATCATTTTTTAACTTTTGAAATGCATTTATTTTTCAAGCACTTATTGGGAACATTAGATTCTGAGGATATAAAAATGTATGAGACATTATCTCTGCCTTGAAGAATCCCAAAGCATACTGTGAGGAATAGACCAGTATATATATACGTACAATAAAGTGTTGAAGTTACTGTGACAGAAGTATATATTATACAGGGATAAAAATGGAAAGGAAAGGTCACTTGGGGGAAAACATATCAAAAAAGACTTAAGCTTATGCTTGAGTCTTAAAGTCTTAAAGATGCTTGAGTCTTAAATATGATGTGTTGGCCAGATAGACAAGAAAAAAGGAGTAAATGAGAAAGAGACATACGTATATGCATTCTTCTGCTTAAGCAAAGTATTTCTGGATAGAGTGCTACAAAAATGAAATGAGAATTTTTAATGCCAAATGTCAAACCAAAACAATATTCAAAGCTATAATAATTCTTCTAACATTCATCTAAAATAACTGTTTTCTATGCTAGCTGAAAATCACTTTAAGTTGTGGTTACAGTTTACAATTTTTTTTTCTAAAAAAACTCTACAAAAATGATTTTTGTTCTACTTAAAATCTCATTTCTTAATTAAAAGACAAACTGCCATGAAAAGACTTTATGCTTTCACTGCTTAAATTCTGATATTTTTCTAAAAGTCACCCTACACTCTAGTTCCAAAGCTCAACATGTTTGAATTCAACACAGAAATACCCTAATACACACAATAGATATGGTCTATTTTCACTAAAGAGTTACATTTTGCTAAACCTAAATATCTTTAATACTGTTTTCAGGTAATGTATCTCAGCTGCAAACTGTTACCAAATCAATCTCTAAGAGACACAACACACCACATATGCACAAAGAAAAATGTGGGCTTTTTACCTCATGAAGCGTGAGATGTTTCCCATCCTTTCTCTTGGAGTCAAATCTGCCATATATTGCACTATATTTTCGAATTTCCTCCTCTTTGTGTGGATCATCATCACTCATCTCAAAGATGTGACCAATCATTTTGGCCAACTTTTTGTTGGTTTTTAGCAGCTCTTTCACTTCGTTCAAGTCACTTTTCGGCAGCGTGGGGGCCATTCGTTCCACACACTCAGCTACAGAGAGCGTGGCAGCAGCATCCAGCGCCTCACTACTTTCTTTTGGGGAAGCTGGAGAGCCAAGGTCAGCTGGGGAGAGGCTGTGCTCGCTCTCGGTGGCATGGTGGCCTTGCCAGAGTCGGGACTCACTGATACTCTGCAGCGCTAAGCTCCCCACCACGTCTGATTTCCCCTGTCCCAAGCTCTGCACACAGGTGGTGGCAGCACACTTGGGGATTTTTAAATGAGGTTCCCGGGCATTGCTGTTCCTTTCATAACTGCTGCAGGATATTCCCAGCCAGGTTGGTGATCCCTCTGGTAATTTATAGATGGGTATGCTACTGACAGGCAGGGACGTCAGGGGCTGATTGAAAAGGCCAGGGTTTGTAACCCAGTCTCTCAAAGCCTTCTGTAGCCTCCTAACATGAAGGGGCTTGCTAGCCATGCCCACGAGTGCCATGATTTCCAAGAATTCTTCTTCTCCAGCTTCACAGAGTTGCTGGACATCATCACCACCTTGTTGGATAAAGGCATCAAAATAAGAAAGCAGATTGGCTTTTTGTAATATTCTGTACAGCTGCAACTCCCCCAGGGTCCTGGGTAGGGCCGTGGCCATTACTGTGGATGGGCTTAACCTGCAAAAAGAAGAGGAAATACTCACCACACTTGCTCCAAACTTCGTAAGCCTATTTGTTAGACACTATAGGATTTAAGAGATCAGTATGGGAAGAATAAAAAACAAGCAGCATTTGCATAGCAACTGACTGTTAAGGAAGCATTCTCTCTATGCGTAAGTTATCTTATTTTACTCTCCTATCAACCTTAATGGTCAATATTCAGTAATAGTTTCCATTTTAAAGAAAAAAATATAAAGGCTCAAAGAAGATAAGTAATTTGCCTGAGATCTCACAACTAGCTAAGCAGAAGTCTAGGGACTCAAACCAAGGCTCACAGGGTTCTATATCCCATATTTTTGACTATTCACTTTGCTGCTTCCATGGTGTGGACACAGAGGCAAAGTGAAGGATAATCAAATTCAGAAGGGGGTAAGAAGTATACTATGCTACCATGCGCTGAATACTTATTTTGTGTCACACTGTGTGACAAACACTTTATATTATGTCTAATCCTCACAACAGCCCTGTGAGATAGGTATAGTTAATTCCCATTTTATAAAAAAAAAAAAGTAGCAAGATTAGTCTGGCAGGCAGAGGATGAGAGATTTCAGTATGAACTGGAGTTGATAAGATAGAAGGTAGTATATTTAGGAACTGAGAAAAAAAGAGGCAGGAAAAATTCAGACAAGACTTGGTGATCACTTAGGTGTAAGTGATGAAAAGGAGAGGAAATGTCTAGAACTGCAACAGGCATTGGGGATACAGAAAATCAGGGATGATGGAATTCCCTTTCAAACACATGGCACTTGAACATGGCACAAGGTAGAATGCTTAAGTAGAACTGTCCTGTGTGCAAAATAACAGACTGGAGCCTAAGTGTGTCTCAGGATTAGAGACAGAGGATGAAGCTAAGGAGGGTAGGAGATCCCTCCAAAGAAGCAGCAAAGAGCCTGAGACAAAGACAAGGAACTAATACTTTTAGAGCTCAAGCGAGGCAGAGAAGTCTGCCTTTAAAGAGACAGAACAAGACCCAGAAAAGCACTTCTTGACCTTTTAGCAGCCTTTAAAAGTTATTCACAGTTGCCTTTAAAAGTTATTCACAGTTGCCTGGAGACCTTCCACAGACAAAGTGGAGTTGGCCAAGTACCTCCATTTAAGAGAAACAAACTTGTTATCAATGCACCCTTAGGATTAAAAGGACCCTATAGCCCTCTAAGGGCAAAAATTATAGTAGGCCAAAAGAATACATACACCAAAGCAAAGTGAAAGCTCCACTCTCAACTCAGAAAGTAAGGAGCAGTTGTTAACTGGGAGATAAGACAAGCAGAGGAATATCAGAACACCCCTGAAGGCCAGATCACCAAATTTGGGACTTCTGCTTTATGCCATCAACCAGAATTCTACCCAAAATTCCAGTTTCAGTCATCCCATCCAAGGAGAATGCATTACCCTACCACCCTAAGGACTGACTCCTGGGAAGCCCCCATCTCCTGGAACCTCTGTGTCATCCACAATCTGTTCTAATCAATTACTGACCTCCTCAAATTTTATGGTTCTTTATTTTATAAGGGCATTGCCAGGTGACCTGATGACTTCCCAAGATACATAAAAAAAGACTGAATGTGAGCCCAATAAACGTCTGCTGACAGCCAGGAAATCATGTGGGGTGCTTCTGAAAAAATATAATTTCCTAGTCCTTGGGTTGCATCTCAGGAGACTCTCATGATTTGGCAAATTTGGCAAACTACACTAGAAGATCCCTATTTAGTACACTCTCTGGGCACCATGAACTCCTACAGGTTTTGAGACCACCGTCATGTTCATGCCACCTCAGTTCTCTGGAAAAAACATTCCTGCATCTTCTGAATCACCCACAGGAGGATCTGCTTTGTCCTCCCACTCCAGGGGAGACTTTTTGGGGAGAGAATCTATCATCCAGCTGGACACAAACCCACAAAAACAAGCTCTTGGGAGTTACAGACACAAGTTAAAGTCTGTGTTGAACAACATTATACCAAATGGAAGCGTTTCTAGAAAGTGTCTGAGGTAGATAAAAGGAAACCTACTTTCCCTTCATACACCTAATGCAATAGCTCCACAGGCTTTCAACTCAAGAGTATACACACACAAAAATATCTATACACACATAAATATATATGTATGCAAATACACACACAAAATCATTTTTATAAGAGGACTGTAATCTTGCAAGATTTATGATGTCATCAATTATCTCACCATATATACTCCCCCAAATTATGGAATAAAGTAAAAATTACATGAGAAGATCTAGAACAGAGTTCTTGAATCTTTTTATGAGCAATAAAAGAACAAAGAATATATGATGGACAAATGTAAAAAGAGAAAGTTAAGGAGAACTAAAAACCCAAACTTAGGTTTTATTCTTCTGAGATAAGGCAATGATTTTAGAAAATATTAATTTTCAACTTTTATCCTTTCTCATCTTTACCCAGAAAGAAAGGAAACCCCCTAGTTCCTAAGAGAAATCATTTATGTTCCGGTAAGAAAGTAGTTATGATTATAATATCCCCATAAGGACTGATAGGACCCAGTGTACATTTCCAAAGTCAAGACACCAGATGAAAGATAAATAAGTGAACTATTTAGACTCCCAGGAGGCTTTCTAAAGGCCCACATTTACTGCTGGGAAAGGAGTTTTCTCCTTAAGCTTTTTGCTTTAAGAGAATGTTTCAGTTTCCTACAAAGCCTGTTGGGATGATTTAAACAACCACCACTTCATACATTAACTTGATTTGATTTAAAAGAAAATTTTTATGATATTTTCTGCTTTTACAAACTCTGTATCTATTCGTGCTTCGACATGCAGGTCAAATAAATCAAAAGAAAACTGCATCTCTCCAATCTGAAGTAAACATAAAAGTATCCTAACACAATGCTATATAATATAGGAAGCTGCGAGTAGAGTAAATCTACTCAGCTGCAAACTCCAGTTACCTGGCCTGTTCAAGAGATGCTGGAACAACCATGCTGAGTGTGACCTTTTTATAAATTCCAAAATTAAGAGAAATTCCATCCATGTTGTTGCAAATTGCAGATTTCATTCTTTTTTATGGCTGAGTAATATTCCATTGCATGTATAGACCATATCTTCTTTATCCATTCATGTTTTTGTTTTCCTCTTCCTTCCTCCAATCTACATGTCCTTAGGCCACATCACCACCCTTTTTCTTTCTCTGCCTCAAAAGCACCTAATTCTAATTTTCCCCTTGCTTCTTGCCCCAACTTTGAAAACAGCTACCACACCTTCAATACATCCCATACTGCAATGCCAACTTTAACTTCCTGAAGTACAGGTGTGGCTCTTTTTTTTTTTTTTTTTTTTTTGCGGTACGCAGGCCTCTCACTGCTGTGGCCTCTCCCATTGTGGAGCACAGGCTCCTGATGCGCAGGCTCAGCGGCCATGGCTCACGGGCCCAGCCGTTCCGCAGCATGCGGGATCTTCCCGGACCGGGGCATGAACCCGTGTCCCCTGCATCAGCAGGCGGACTCTCAACCACTGCGCCACCAGGGAAGTCCACAGGTGTGGCTCTTTACTCACCTATGCAAATCTCCCCACTTCATGGAGGAAAAAATCCAAACTACTCATATAGGCATCCCAGACCTGTCCAGCCTCCTCTGTGGTCCTTAACCTGCCCCTATGCTCGTGCCAAACACTGGACTTTCCTCAAATGGTTCTTCACAGAGAAACTGTAAAGAATCAGGATACAGACGAGTAAGCACACACTTAACCACTCTGATAAATACTATGCCAAATGTTATCTTCAATACATAAGGAGCCATGGAACACAGAAGCAGATTGACATGGTCCTGTAGAACAGGTTACCTTAGGCTACAAGCTCCTTGATGGTAGGGACTAGTTCCCATTCATCTTTTATCCCCCCTCTACTCCCAGCAAAGTGTTGAAGGTAGAACAACATCTCTATAAAGGATTCTGTTGAATGAAACCCAACGTATGAGTCAGAATCTGATCAGCAGCCTCCTTTTATATTCCAAAAGGAATAACCTCTGTGTAAATTAGGGTCCAATTTAACAAAAGCACATCCTGCTACTTTACCTACAATCTTTTTCATTCTCTCATCCTCAATACTTCCCCTTTTTTATAGCCTGTGTGGTGGATTCCCATAAGATGGCCGGATGCTCTCCCTTTACAGGAACACACGTGGTTGTGGCGACAACAGACATCATGTTAGCCCAGCCCCAAAAGCAGCCTTTTAAGTCACTTTCAGGCACGAGAGATTCCCAGGTCTCTTTCCTCTTGGTTTCGACCAATTAAAATGTTATCCCCTAATAAACATCAATCCTATAAATGATCATTAGACTCAAATGGATTCATGAACACTACACTTGAATCCTCCTCTTTGTGATACAGGAAATATATATGTATACACATGCTTTTATGAAGTCCATGGCATTCCAAAGAAGAGACTCTGCCAGGAGTGGGGAGAAACCAAGGGCAAAATCCTAGTAAAATCTGACTTATTTATGCAGAGGACTATAAATTCCTGCCTCCCAACACAGCCTGAAATTTTTACTTTAAAATTATCTAAGTTAACAGCAACCTCTTAACAGACTTCTAAAAAAATGTGAAAAAACTTGGGAAGTGTTAGCTCATGAGTCACTTACAGATTAAGGTGAATTAGTTCCACCAGATTGTTTTCCTCTAACACCTAGATGAGATCCAGTACACGCTAAGGGAATTAAAGCTAGAGATGACGGCGTTGAAAGCCTCGGAAGTATTGCCAAGGTTGGGAGAATGTAGCCTGAAGGTATAGGAGCCTGGTGAAAGGATACAATGGGTACACTACAGGTTGAGACTGGAAAGGTTTATGACAAGCCAGAAATTGGCTTAGGGAAGGATAAGCCTTAAGCCTAGGAAGTGAATTCTTCTCATTTTTGTCCCAGTCCCAGAACTCAACCTAAAATAATTAAATGTAGTTTAATTACATCATGGGTTATTTAAGATAGCAGGTCGACCCAGGTCCTCACTCTTGTGTATGTGTTTCAAGTACCAAACAATTTAACTAGGCATATTTATTAATAAGCATGCAGGGAAATATCTTAAGTCAAGATATTTTTGGATAGCTTCTAATGAATTAACAGTAATTTAGGAAACTTAAAATGTTCTCTCCTACTGATTTTTTCTGAATTATGAATGAAGCTGGAAAAATTTCTTATAAAGTTTCAATGTATAACCCTAAATTTATCAAAATTAGAAAAAAATCAGATTTATTTTGCAATTAAACAATAACTATGCATTAACTTAGCTGTGATACCAACAGGTAAACACTAGTATTTCATATAATATGGCAGGAAATTCTTCAATCAACTAACAGTCAAGTTATTCAACAAACATTAAGTGCCATTTGAGCATGTAGTATGCACACAGTACATATAAATTTTATCATTTTTTTCCCAGAAATTTATCTTTAAAAATTATTAAATTGACATACTGTACAAGTTAAGGTGCAACTCTCTAAATACAATGTATTGAGAAATGACAAAACTATTTGAAAGCTTAAAGGTTTGTTTTAGCTGTGAGAATTCTGATAAGACGAGGATTGCCACTTTTTCCCCCAAAATCAACTTCTCTAACTTCCCACTTGTTCCACTGTTAACTTTAAGGGAGTATATTCTACTACTGCACTAGTTTTTGAAAATGTCAGATCAAAAAGGAAATTTGCATTTAATATAATAACTGTACTGTTCTTCATTCTACTAAAAAGAATGAACGAAGCAGTTAAAATAAAACTAAATCCAAAGCAAAGGGGCTAGGAACCTTGTATTATGCTTAAGTGGGCATTATTTATTCCTTATTATATTTAATAAAACTCCACATGAAATATGCATACACAAGATGATTATACAAGCAAGATCTTAACCTGTTCAAAACATATTAAAAAATGGTCATTTCCATGAAAGTAACATAAAATATATCATGCTTCTGTGGTATCCAGAATACAGCTTCACACTTAAAGATAAATTGTACAAAGCTTTTATTTCCAATAATGCACATAAATAGCACCAACAAAAACAACTTGACTTACCATAATGGAATATATGAACTCCAAGTCTTAGGACAGAGTCTAGATCAACAGACACAAAAACCTGACATACTTCTGTTTCCATGCAACCATCTTTTACTTTAAATTTTTAAAGTTCATGCAATAAACTCTTCAAAGGCCTCCCCACTCTGTCACATACATTATAATTTCTTCTTTCAAAGCAGCCACGGTACAAACACCCAAAATCTTTAATAATAAATCAATATGCTCTTAATATGTGATTAAAAGAAAATATCTAATACTTTAACTGATTCTCCAAATAGCAACGAGGAGAATGAACATATATTAACTTTTCTACAGGGCAATGGATGTTATTTACTAGTCATCAAAAAAGAAAATGTTTTAATTAATTTAGCTGAGATTATTCAATTTTATTAATAATTCTGAAACAAGCCAAGATGTATTCACCAGATATATCAAATTATTTATTAGCTATATAAGCTCACTAAATTTCCTTGTATCAGCTATAGTATTCCTAAGGATTTCTGTCATGTTCATTACATCCACAATTAGCAGGAAGAATGAAATAAAAATCTACACTGCCTCAATGTTTTTATTATTATTATTGACTTATTCACATATAATAGGAAATCACCAGATCCAAGGAAAATGAAATTTTTCCAACACAAGGATGGCATATTAACTTTTGTGCAAGATGTTAAAAATAGTAAAATTAAAACAAGAAAGCTTCCAGTGGTTCCTTAACATTTTTTTTCAAGACTTGATTTTCCAATAACTAATACTTAAACAGGAATAAAGAAGGCTGACCTTGCCAGACATCTATAAACTCTCAAGAGAACACTTACATGCAAGGTAATACCTATAAGGACAACATAATTTTTAAAACTTAATGAAAATATTAAATGTTTCAAATGCTGGAAAATGGAGGAAAAAAAGGATATCCCCTGAATCTAAGCTACTTTTACTGGCACTTAGATTAGACTAGAGGCAGCTTTTTAGGTCTTCTGGAAAATATCAGTACCCACCCAAAATAGAGAAAGTAAAGCCTCTGCATCCTTTCTCCCAATATTCCTTCTTAAAACCCACACATAAATCAGGACGTGTCATAATCTGGTATGTTTTAGAGGGGAAATTTTTCAAAAAAGTGAAAATCTAAGAAGGTATTTCATTGCGTGCGCACTTCTCTAACAAAACAGCCTAGCATTTCCTACGTGACTAATCTTTTTAAAATTCAGTTCCTATGCAATCTAATATTATCTATTAAAACTGCCAAAATATTTTTAAACAAGATCTGAGTATCTCCCTCTCAGCTCTGATCTTTGCACTCCTTAAGTTTGCAGACACGTCACTGGCAAACCAATTGGTAGTGACAGGTTACTCCAAATCAGCTCTTTCGGAAGGAAATTTTAAATTGACATCTACCCCCAAATTTTCCATGCTTCCCGGATCTCACGTAGTGAGGAATTAAGTATATGCAAGTCAAGGGTTCCTCCTGATCACCTGCTGCAAAACTTGGTCTGCGGAACCTATAAATGCAAGTATATTCCAATTCAATTATCCTTTCCCCCAAGATCTTACAATTAGGCTCACTCGAAGTGTCGTTTCATATCTTGAGCCTTGTGAACCCTGACAATGCAGCCCATAAGCATTTGATTGCACTTGCAACGTTTCTCCATGAATAAGGTCACAGACTACTGCATCCAAAGCCTGCATGTCCATGTGTTTGCAAATTCCACACTCGGCCTTAACGAGCACGAGTCTCTCGCTTCCATTGCACCTCAGTGCCAAGTTTCTGTAAGCCACTTCCAAACAAAACTATCCTTCCGCTTTCAAAAAGAAAACTACATTCCAAAGGAGAGGATACCCAGGACGAAAATTAAGGCTCTAAGTGCAACACTCTTACAAAGTAAACAAACCAACAAAAAGATTCTGCCCCTGCGGAAGGTGGCTGCAAAACTCTGGGGCCGGCGTGCGCACCCACCGCGCACAACACACCACGCAACCCACCACCGCTCCGCGCTCCGCGCTCCGTGCCACGCGCGACAGCCCCAGCCGGGTCAGGAGAATGGACGCTGCGCCCCCGGCTTTCTGGGAGGATAATGCACAGGTCGGCCCCGCTGCCTCGCTTGCCCTCTTCTCGCTGCCCCTGCGCACCGAATTTCTCTGGGAATCGCCCACACGAGCCCGATGCCGCCCTCTCCTTCCGGCGGCGGCCGCGCGGGGCCAGCTGCCCTGGACCCCCGCCTCCCCAAGTGCCGGCACAGCCCAGAGACTCCGCCGCTCCAAGTTCGCCCGCGGTCGCACGAGCTTGAACACATCCCGCAGCTGGCGGACGGCCAGTTGGTACGTACTCGGCCAGCGGCTGCAGCGGTCTTGGCGCGCTCTCCCCCAGGACGCCTCAGCAACTCCGAAGTGACGGCCCCCGGCTCTCTCTCCTCAGTCGGCTGCTGCGGCCGGGACGCCCCCGCTCCCATCGAGAGGGGAAGGAAAGGTGGTGGGCGCTCTCTCCCTGCTCTCCCCCCCCCCCCACCCCAGCTCGGGCCCGCCGCTCCTTCCCGCCCGCCAGCCCCGACGGCGCTCGCTCGGCCGCGGTGGCGGTGGCTCCTCCCGGCGCGGGCGGCGGCGGCACCTCCCCCGCCGCGTCCTCCCCCCTGCTCCCCGCCTCCCCTCCCCTCCCCTCCCCCTCCCCCGCCCGCCTCCGCCGCCGCCGCCTCTACCCCCCCCTGCCCGCTGTCACATTGGGAGATTCCGCTCTTGCTACATTCGCCGCTCTGGCTCCCGCCCACGCGCGGCTGAGTGACGCAGATCCCGGCGTGGGCAGCCGCCGGGCGGGGGCGGGGGCGGCGGCCACCGGGCCCTGGGCTCGGCCTTGGCCTCTTCCCGCCGCCCGCTCCGCGGAATCCGGAGGGCGGCCCATTCACTCGGCAGCTGGGAGGAACCAAGTGGGCGCCCGGGAGGGGGCGGCTCCCGCGAATCCTGCTCCCGGCGGGGGGAGGAGGCGGGAAGGAGGAAAACGGGGGTGGCGGGAGGGAGGGGACGCCGCCTCGGGCCTGCTTTCCAGCTGCCGAGGGAACTGGGAAGGTTTGCAATTAAAAAAAAAAATTTTTTTTTAATGTGTGAGGTTCCCAATATAGTGTTTCAAAGAGCACGCCCCGCCAAATCCAACATCCCCCGGGAGGCTGACTTTAAAAAAAAATGGCACGCTCAGCCCACTAATCTGGGCGCCCGTCTCGCCTCTGCTCCCGCCCGCGCCTGCTCGAGGCTGGTAGACCAGGTGCGCCCCTCCCGGCCGGCCCAGCCATCCTGCGGGAAGTGGGCTGCGACCGCAGGGAGTGGGGGTGGCAGGTGCGCGGCGCTGGGAGGAAAATTGACAGTTCCAGAGCACCTCAGCCCCGCCCATCTTGCCCAGTCCCCACCACTGTCCTGGCGTAGGGAGGAGGGGAGGAGTGGGAACCCACAAACCCGAAGTGCGGCGTTGACAACTGTGTTGCTTGCTGGGTAGCTTAATTCCAACCTTCTCAACCCTCCTGAAAACCTGCTTGTTATTTTACTGGTTACTATTTTCTATTTCCACGGTGTGAAACTCCGACAGCGCTAGAACAGTCCTAGCGTGTGTTCGAATAGAGTTCCCAAGGCACGCTATAGAATATTTGAGTTTGGTTTACGTGAACTTTTTCTAACCAAAGAAAGTATTAAAACACCTCCAAAAATGTACTTAAACTATTGCCAAAAAATTTGGAAATTTGTTTTAGGGTCTATTTTTCCTTTCTTTGCAAAAACGGGAAAAGGGAAGAATTCCTCGAATTTTAGCATTGTGTTCTTGAAGGGTAGAGAGCGTCTAGTAAATCTAAAACTACTGCAAATACAGGTAAAATTCCGTTTAAACGTACATATACAAACTCAGCTTTATAGGAGGCCAGTCCCACATCCTGGCTGGCCTCCCAGAGTGTGCCTACTTTGCTGATGGGGATACAAGGCATTCTTTGAGATGGGAAATTCTTCATACCACATCTTTATGTTGCAGCAATGGATGGGGATGATAACATTGAAAGAAAAAAACCTTATTAAATCTTTCTTTTTCTTTTTGCAAAAACATGTTATAGGAATGAGTAATGCCACAATGGAATATATATAATTAAACCTTTCTCCAGTATTGGTGAAAGGTTCTGTCTGGAATAGTTGTGTTGATTTTCATATGAATAAGCATGCTTACTTCCTTGAATTTTTCTTCAACGGAAGAATCACTAATGGAAGTGTATCTTAGCCTAATTGTCTCGGTTTTGCAGCTGTGGACCCTATTCTGCTAAAGAGAAAGTTAACTTCGATTGTAATAAAATAAAGACAGCTTTTGGGAAAGATATAGGTTAACAGATTTTCAAATGAACAAATGAAATCTGCAAAATTATTTTCTTACCGTTCCTCTCTGGAATCCTGATGTTTTGCAAACATTGTTTGTTCTGAACAGCTAGAGAAAGATAATGTTCTCCCATAAAGATGTACAATCAGTGATTCATAAGTCATGAAATGCGTAGTCTTACCTGGACTGTTGAGCCTCCCAGTAAAATTGTTTCCAGAGTAGGAAGAAATGACATTAAATCCTCTTCCCAAACTTGTATCTGTCTGACCAGCACTGAACATAATGCTGAAAAGGAAATGTGTCAGGGCAGGTAGTTTTTTTTCTGACTTGTAACTGGTTATTTCTACAGTTAAGCACTGAAATCTCTCTTTGTTTGTTTTCTGAGCACATTTAGGTAGTATATTTTTCCCACATTAAGAATGGCATTTTTTGGGCTTCCCTGGTGGCGCAGTGGTTGAGAATCCGCCTGCCGATGCAGGAGACACGGGTTCGTGCCCTGGTCCGGGAAGATCCCACATGCCGTGGAGCGGCTAAGCCCGTGAGCCATGGCCGCTGGGCCTGCGCGTCCGGAGCCTGTGCTCCGCAATGGGAGAGGCCACAACAGTGAGAGGCCCGCATACCGCAAAAAAAAAAAAAAAAAAAGAATGGCATTTTTGGCCCACTTTGCATTGCCTTAAACACCCATGGTGCTGGGGGAAATGGGAGGAAGGAAAATGAAGGAAAGATAAAATTTTAAGCTTTTAGCATCCAATTCTGTATGTCTGTATGACAACAGTGTAGTTAATATGGCTGCTCAAAAAGAGAATGGAGGCATTCACCCGTATCTGAGACAGCTCAGATAAAGAAACATTGATTCTTATTTACCTCCTTACACTTACTTTCATCTTTCATCGCCAGTGCTACCCCTGAACACTACCTCCTCTGCAACACACACACAGTCTTCTGCCATTCCCAGGCCCTGGTGGTTTGTTAAGGAACAGCATTCCATCCTGTAAGGTAACAATTATGGTTTCTGATTATTCTATATTCCATTCTATCCTGTAAGTATGTCTTATACTTCCCTTGAATTCAGTAAATGTATGTTTAATAGGATCTTTTAAAAATAATTATTAAAAATACTTCGGTGATTAGTGCATTTGCAAAAATAAGGGGTTTTTGGACAAAAAAAATTCCACATTGTGAAACTAAAGATAGTTTTTAATTTTAAAAAAATGTAGAAAGTTGATAGTGCTTCTGACATTAGAGTGAAAGTTTCCCTGAAAGAGCATTAGTTTATTACTTTTAGAAAGATTTCTTTAAAATGCTTCAGTGATTCAAAACAAAAGAACAAATGATTTTAAATGTTCTTAGAGGAGAGAAGGAATTACACTATGGCTTGTGACCTACAAGATCTAGGATATAGTATAATTCTATCCTGTTGTTCTTCTGTTGCCTTAGAACAATTCCATACTTAACGAATTTTCCACTCTATGTGGTGGTGGTCCTAGAGTTAACTGAGTCCTGTGTAATATTCATAATATCAGAAATACAATTTACATTTCCCTTATGTTACAATATGAAATTTAAAGTTTTGGATGTGTATGTAGATTAAATAGATTTTTTAGTGTATAGAGATTTGACTGTTTTATATAGGGAGATTATAAACAAGTTTCTTAAAGGTATGCTAATAGGAATATATAACTGATCATTCCAAGAGCTGTGACTTTAAAAACATTTGCTCTTCTAAAAAAATAAACAAATCTTCATATTTTGCATTTTATTACGACACTGTAGAATTTTTTTAAACATTTTTATTGTAGTATAATTGCTGTACAATGGTGTGTTAGTTTCTGCTGTGTAACAAAGTGAATCAGCTATATGTATACATACATCCCCATATCCTCTACCTCTTGCATCTCCCTCCCACCCTCCCTATCCCACCCCTCTAGGTGGACACAAAGCACCAAGCTGATCTCCCTGTGCTATGCCACTGCTTCCCACTAGCTATCTATTTTACATTTGGTAATAATATATAAGTCCATGCCACTCTCTTGACACTATAGAATTTTAAGAGGTAAAGGATTGTGAAGTTCACCTAGTTCAACCTCCTTTGTATATTCAAAGTATTTTCAAATAATTTTCAGAAATTCAGCATACAACTCGTCTAGCTTCTAATAAGTTGGTTATTTGGAACTTGTATTGCAATCCCTGCTGGGAAAAAAAAGGAAATTGTTATATTCCCAAGATGGACTATAAATCCTTATAAAATGCAAGTGAAAATACACAATTACAGACTTAATGGGGAGCGAGGTAGGATCTTAGGAATCATCTAATCCAATTGACTTCTACAGATAAGGACATTTATACTATATCTTCCTGATATAAAGAGCAGAAAAATACTAATATAGTATTAGAAAGTAAATACAGCCAAACGTTTAATTGAATGAAGAGTAATTCTGGTTTCATTAACTGCTCCAATATAAAATAAAAATTTCTTTAAAAACTGGCATTCAGGGACAATAATCCTCTCATTTTGCAAATAAAGATTCTTGGAATTTGAGAGAAAAATAAATAATGTTAAATGGTTAAAAAATAATTAATTAAAAAAAAACGGTTGTCTTCAAGACAGAAGAGAATGTAAATGGAAACTTTTGAAAAGACTATCAAAAGAGAATTTCTGAACATTTTTTAGGGATAATGCCTTGTTTTTCTTCCTCCTCTGTGCTCTCTGGCAGCAGTGGTTACAACTCAGCTACTCTTTCTCTTTTCTTCCCACCTTTTCCCATTTTTCTGGCATTCACTGTGCAGGACCTGTATAGTTAACTGTTCCATGACACTATTTCAGGCCTCAACAACACTGACTACTGTCCGCTCATTCCTGACTGTTACAGACTGAATGTTTGTATCCCCACCAAATTAATATATTGAAATGCAAACCTCCAGTGTGATGCTATTAGGAGTGAGCTGTTGGGAGACAAGTAGGTCATGAGGTCGAAGCCCTCATGAATGGGATTAGTGTTCTTATAAGCGACACCCCAGAGAGCTGTTTTGACCGTTCTGATATGTGAGGACATAGCAAGAAGACAGCTATCTATAAACCAGGAAGTGGCCCCTCACCAGATACAGAATCATCTTCCAGTGCCTTGATCCAAGACTTCCAGATTCCAGACTGTGAGAATAAATGTTTGTTGCTTAAGCCATCAGATGTATGGTACTTTTTTTAAAAAATAAATTTATTTATTTAGTTATTTTTGGCTGCATTGGGTCTTCACTGCTGCGCGCAGGCTTTCTCTAGTTGTGGTGCGCGAGCTCCTCATTGCGGTGGCTTCTCTTGTTGCCACCGCACAGGCTCTAGGCGTGCAGGCTTCAGTAGTTGTGGCTCATGGGCTCTAGAGCACAGGCTCAGTAGTTGTGGCGCATGGGCTTAGTTGCTCCGCAGCATGTGGGATCTTCCCGGACCAGGGATCAAACCTGTGTTCCCTACATTGGCAGGTGGATTCCTAACCACTGTACCACCAGGGAAGTCCCATATGGTACTTTTTGTTATAGCAGCCTGAGTGGACTAAGGCACTGGCCATTAATAATTCTCAGCTAACTACACAAGGCACAGTGGAGAGTAGGTTAAAAAAAAATACTCTGCTCAGCCTCTGGAATCTATCTAAACCGTCTTCCATTTGCACACTTCATTTTTGGCTTTCTTTCTTGTTCCTCACAATCCCATGTTTAGCTTTTGCTCTTCTCCACCCAATTTGCTGGATTGACAGCAAGTCTGTGCTCACTCTCCCACCTTGTCTCTGAACTTGTCTTTTTCTTCATATCTACACTCTGCCAGCAGAGGACCCACCAGCTCAAGTCCCCCTTTTAAGCATTCCACATGAGAGTGGATGGAAGATTTTGTTTGTTTCCTTAACAAAGGTGTATGACTTGTTAACCAAGATGTGGAGCAAAGGAATAAGAAAAGAGCATGTGAAGGAAGAGAACCTTTCTTGAAGTAAATGGGCAAGAGTTGGAAGAAAGTGGGAAGAGATGAAGAGACACAAATAAGATAACTGCATTTGTGAGAAGCTGACTAAAGTGGACATAAGCCTTCTGGAAGAAGTGAAAAACCAAAGAAAAAGTACCCGAGTCCATGGTTGTCCTGAAGGAGAAAAAAGAAGAGACAGAGAAGAGATCATCCCAACATAAATTCTTCTAAGCTTGCCACAAAAATGTGCTCTTGACCTGGGACAGATGGTAATGATGGAATGGAGTATCGGGGATAAATGTGCAGGAAGAAGGGACAGAGAAACAGCAGGCATCCTGCTCTCTTCACTTGAAGAGAGCCTGTATATTATCTTTAAGTTGGATTGGAAGAGGTGGTGAATGTATCAGGTACAAGTGTGTATCAGGAAAAGGAAAGAAAAGCAGAATGGGTTCAAAAAACACCCTCTGCACCAAGTGCTTTCACCACACTATGGTTCACATATGAAGAAATTGAGTGTGTTAATATTAATGATTGGGCTAATTGTCACAACAAATTACTCAACACTGCCTTCTAGGAGCAGACACTTGGAAGGACAATGCATGTATTGTACAATAAGAGACTTAGAACTATTGAGATAAAAGTAAATCAAACATAGTTCTGTTTACATATAATTGCCAAGTTACAGTCTGGATTATATTGTGCTTACCCAGATTTACACATTGTGTCTCATCAGCCTGCCCAGGATTGGCAATAATATATGGTAGTCAAAAATTTTAAGGACCTTGATTTCTTAATAATAGGAACTATTGCTGCATTTTTTTTTCACTTTCTACTGTAACAACAGTCTCTAATAGAGAGTGAGAGTTTTTTCCAACTACAAATATATTCCTCAAATAAAATTTTCCAAATCTGGTGTCGGGGCTCTTATGCGAATTGCTGGTCAAAGGGTAAATAACCTTCAGAAGGGTAATTTGGCAAATTGAGCCAGGAGTTTCAAAAGTGTTCATACAATTTGATCCAACAGGTTCACTTCTAGGTTATTATTCTAAGTTTATAAACATTAAGAGGAAGATATTTATTACAACATTATTTACAAAATTGAAAAAGCAAAACATCTGAGATGATGAATTGGTTAAGTTATAGCACATCGATGTAACGGAATACATTTAATAACATTGGGAAATGCTTATGATACAATAGTAGTGGTCAAAATAGTACAGAGCAGAACACACTATAATCGCTCTACCTAAATATGAAAGGAAATTTACCAAATGTTAGCAGCAGTTATCTCTAGATGATGGTATTATAATTTTTTATGCTTCTTTTAGTTTTCAAAACTTTAACAAAAACATGCATTACTTTAAAAATCAGGGGGGAATTTTAATGTTTTTTTTGCGGTACGCGGGCCTCTCACTGTTGTGGCCCCTCCCGTCGCGGAGCACAGGCTCCGGACACGCAGGCTCAGCGGCCATGGCTCATGGGCCCAGCCGCTCTGCGGCACGTGGGATCCTCCCGGACCGGGGCACGAACCCGTGTCCCCCGCATCGGCAGGCGGACTCTCATCCACTGCGCCACCAGGGAAGCCCTAAATGTTATTTTAAAGAAAGATCCTGCTTCAAAAGCCGTTTACAATGAAATAAAAATGAAAACAAATTTGTATGTTTATCTGTTTGAAGACAGTAACAAAAATCAGGAATTTGGGCTTCCCTGGTAGCGCAGTGGTTAAGAATCTGCCTGCCAATGCAGAGGACACGGGGTCGAGCCCTGGTCTGGGAAGATCCCACATGCCGCAGAGCAACTAAGCCCGTGAGTCACAACTACTGAGCCTGCGCGTGTAGAGCCTGTGCTCCACAACAAGAGAAGCCACAACAACGAGGAGCCCGTGCACCGCGATGAAGAGTAGCCCCCGCTCGCCGCACCTAGAGAAAGCCTGCAGACAGAAACGAAGACCCAACACTGCCAAAAATATATAATTATTTTAAAAATAAATCAGGAACTTATCCAACAAATATGTATGTATGGAGCCCTTCGTACGTTATTAGTCCTGTATAACTCTGTGTATTGTGAGCCTACCATGTGTGAGATGTGAATATATGTGTGTGTGTATATATATATATATATATATATATATATCATTATATATATGTTTATATATGTATCATTATATGTGTGTATATATCTGTATATATATATATATTATAATGTTACAAATATAGTCTTCCTTCTTTTATTTTTCTGATTAATCATTCAGGCAGGTATAAACTTGTATCTTCTTGAAGGTGCCTCTACTCCAGGGACATATGCAGTCCCTGGGCTTTTGTAATTCTTTCTTTGGGCTTCCACAGGCAAACAATGACAGAATTGGCTTCTGGGCAGCCCCTGGTGTCACTGTTTCTCACTGCCCCTGTTTTGCCGCAGTAAACTGGGCCCACCGGATGCAGTGCTGGTCCAGTACTGCTGAGACCCTTCTGCAGCCTGCGTGGTTCTTTAGGAGAGGACAGAGGAGCCCACTCTCTATCTCCAAGACTGCCCTTTGCAGGGCTCTGCTCTTCCTTCATTTCACAAACACAACCATCTCCCAAGAGTGTTGGCTCCACGCTGGCCTTGGTCAGCTCCAGACTCAAAGCCACTCCTGTCCTCATCCCAGGAATCAAACTACCGGCAGTGGCTCTCTTTCAGACTATTTTCTGATAGATTTTAAATTTGTCTTACAGTATCTTTTCTGGATTATATAAATTTTGAGTCATTCTTCTCATTCCTGTTCTTCCAACCTCTCAGCTTGCCTAACAGTCGAGGTTCATTTGCGTAAGGACTATTTACATTGCTGAGAAGGTTCCCATGGCAGGCTGCCCAGATGCTTACGATCCAGATCCTCTGAGCACCAGGGTAGTTGCACAAGGCCCCTCTGTGTGCCTGGTTCTCGCCCTCCACTCCTACTCACACATACTATGGAGGAGTAGGAGTTTTGAAGAACTGAACGCTCCACCTTCCTTGTATGCTAAGGTCAAGAAATAGGCAGGTTACTTATAAGGTGGCATTTTTGAAACAAGAATGGACACCCAGAAACAGATGGACAGTGGGACGGCCATTAGAGGCAGGACAAGATGTTGTCAAGAAGTAAGAATAGTCTAGGCTTCCCACTTGGCACAGCAATCTGACAGCTAGGTGTCCTGTCTGAAAAAGAAAGGGGGACTCAGGTGAGACAGGTCCTCAGTGCTGCCGGGAACAATGTGGTTGCTCCTTTCTCTGCAGGGCCGCACAGAGATCTAGGCAACATCACTTTGGATTTCATCCTGCTTCCTTCACTAGCTTTCACACCCCCTGTCAGGCACCCAGTGTTCTCCTGATGTCTGAGTTTGGGTTGTTTCCTGAGAAGGAAGAATATGATCTGATCCAGGTATACCTGGAGGTGTTAATGTTGCAGTGTGCTACTTTTCCAAAGATGTGCATACCTGGAGATTGTTTGAGCAACAACTAAACACCTACTGAAGGACACACACACACTGTACTATATACTCAAGAGAATTTTAAAAATAAAATAAATAAGCCTCTGCCCTAATTCCTGGTCTAGAAAGGGGAATAGACATATGAAAGAATAGTTACTCCACATTGTAAGATGTTCTTAGTCCCACAGTGGAAAGGGTGATGATTCTGCCTTGGATGGGGCACAGGGGTGAAAGTCATGAGGCTTACAAGAAAGTGACAATTGGACAGGTCTTGAAGGATGAATTTAATAGAAAGACTCAGGAAGTACAGGCACTCCCCAGCAAGTACAGAGGCAGTGAAACAGCATGAAGCAAGAGCAGTGAATTAGGGCAATAATTGTAAAATGAAACCTAACTGGTTCCAAATGACTTCAGAATGAAATGTGAGGAGGGCAGAGGCAGAAGATGAGGTTGCAAAGAACAAATTATGTAGCATCCTCATATGATACTCTAAACAGTTGTGGGTTTTATCCTGTTGGTATAGTCCTCATCTTCAGTGAGTGCAAGAATCAAACTGGTAGTGTTAGACATCAGAATAGTTAAAATTAGGGAAGAAGGAGGTGATTGGAAAGGGAACAATCAGGACTTCTGAAGTGTTGGCAAGGCTCTTTCTTGTTTTAGGCTGTGCTTGTATGGCTGTTCACTTCGTAAGAATTTATTGAACTGAATATTTATGATTTCAGTACTTTTCTTAATGCATGTTACACTTCTCAATTGTGAAAAGGTTTTCTTTTTAATCAAACTGGGTAATTTGTTCAAAACACAGATTCCAGGGCCTCACACTCAGACATTCTGAGTGTAGGCCTGGGCTGGGACTCAGGAATCTGCATTTTTTAAACAATTACCTTGGAGGATCTAAAGCCAAAAGGGACCCCTAGACCACACTTTGAGAACACTGCTAGGGCTGTTGGGGAGTCACCCAAAAGGTTTAAGCAAGAAATTAAGAACAACGATTTGCCTGTCTGAATGTGCTGGATTAGGGAGAGGAATAAGTTGAGGATGGCTTCCATCTTATACCCAAGAGCACTTGCAGGTCCTGTATCCCATTCCCTCTTTGCTTTTGAAAGAGATGTGACAAACAAGGTGCTAATGTATTTTTTGAGATGTGTTTTCTTTTGGGGGGTTCTTAAATATGAAAAGATTTGACCCCAGTACAATAATTTCTAATAGTCAAATTTAAGGCATGGAACAAGCCCGTGGGGTAGATATTCTGGGGCAAGGAGCAACTTTCTAGAATTTTTTAAATGAGTGCATGCTTAGCCTATGAGTAATAGTTGTTCAGCTACTGATCCACCATTGTTATGTCATGTACTTAAGGATAAGTGATTTACATGGATGCAGCTAAATTCTTTTTCTTGTGCCCCTTTATAATCAGAGGGATAGTTTTGTGACATAAAGCAGCCAACATGGTATTCTTCCAAACCATAATCCCTATGGAAAAAAAAAGACAAATTTTGTTTTTCCTTTGGTGTTCACAGAGTTGGAAAAAGAAAGGGCAAACTTTACTTGGCCTTGAACAGAGAATGGGAAAGTCCAAAAATATGACACAAAATATTCGCAGATTTTCTTCCTCATGACTGAAATACTGAGGAAATGCCACAAGGTTTTTTAATTGCCAAAATTATTACTTTGTAACCAGAGTCTGTCAGTCCATTCCTTAGATCAGCAAAAATGTTTAAGTCTGACAATACAAAGTGTTGACTAGGATTAAGAGCATTAGGACTCATATACGTATAAATTGATGTAATCACTTTGGAGAGCAATTTGGCAATATTTAGTCAAGTTAAAGGTGTGCATACTCTTTGACCCAGAAATTGCACTCCCAGGTATATTCTCAGAGAAACTCTCTTACCTATGCCCAAGAATATTCACAGCATCACTGGTTGCAGTACTTAAAACTTGGAAACAACTTGTTGATATATTATATCAATAGGAGAGTTTATGAGTAAATTGTGATATATTCATACAGTGGATATAGCTGCGAAAATAAATGAAATAGATCTACATATCTTCCATGGGAGAATCTCACAAATATGATGTTGGATAAAAGAGCAAGTGGCAGATAAATGTGTACAATCTGATGACATTTATATCAAGGTTAAAAAATGTAAATACTATTGTTTTGTGGGAAATTACCTTGCTGCTACAGAAGCCTGTTAAGTATAACAACAGGCAAACTGTCCAGGAGATCACAGAACAGAAGGGCTTACAGACCAAATTGAGGTACTTATATCTCATGGTTTATTAAATCAATTGAAAACACACAACAAGAAGCAAGGTGAAAGAGCTGGGGTAGTTTAAGATGACACTACCTGAATTCTCAGCCCTGTCCCTGTCTTCCTTGATAAGGGTATGCCAACAAGGACCAGAGTTGAGATTTGATTGAGCAAAGCGACCCAACACATAGAAGGTGCCTAGTGTCAAAATGCACACTTGCTCTGCAGGTTTGGGAGCAAGTGCATCTGGCTGATAGCTGTATTGTAATTAGCCTGATGAGCAGTTATGGATTTTATTTTGCATTAGTTGTGCAGAGGACGTGAGGAGCCAATGGTCAGCTGAACTAAGACCTCGTAAATAGTGAATGCCTCGTGTGCCTCCTGTATCTTCAGTGTGTCATGAGTATTTGATGATTCATGGCCTCATATATGTTTAGTGTATCATGACTATTAGGTATTTCTTGGTCTTTCCATCCATTTCTAATTATGTTCATTATAGTTCATTATTCAAATGCTCTACTTACTTTATGTCTAACATGTCTCAGAAGTTACTGACTTATCTTATGTATTTTACAAAATTTGCCTGTCTCATAAGCTATTTGCTTTAATTCTAGTTTCACTTTTCTCCCTATGTATTCATTTCTCTTATTTTTTAAAGCAGAATTGAATATTCTTTGTTAATTGAAATATAGTTAACATATAATATCATAGTAGTTTCAGGTGTAATACATAGTGATTTGACATTTGCATATATTACAAAATGATCACCTTGTTAAGTCTAGTAACCATCTGTCTTCATATGAAGTTATTACAGTATTATTGACCATATTCCTTATGCTATATATTACATCTCTGTTACTTATTTACTTTATAACCAGAAGCTGTTACTGCTTAATCCCCTTCACCTATGTTGTCCATTCCCACCCCCCTCCCTTCTGGCAACAACCTGTTTGTTCTCTGTATCTATGAATCTGTTTTCATTTTGTTTTGTTTGTTTTGTTTTTTAGATTACACGTAAAAGTGAGATCATATGGTATTTGTCTTTGTCTGACGCATTTCACTTAGCACGATACCCTCTAGATCCATCCATGTTGTCACAAATGATTTCATTTTTATGGCTAAGTAGTATTCCATTATATATATATATACCACATCTTTATCCATTCAACTGTCAATGGATACTTAGGTTGCTTCCATATCTTGGCTGTTTTAAATAATGCTGCTATGAACATTAGTGTGTATATTTCTTATAGAATTAGTATTTTTGTTTTCTTTGGGTAAATACCCAGTGGAGTTGCTGGATTATGTGGTAGTTCTATGTTTAATTTTTTGAGGCACCTCCTTACTGTGTTCCACAGTGGCTGCACCAGTTTACAAGTCCACCAGCAGCACACAAGGGTTCCCTTTTCTCCACATCCTCATCAATACTTGTTATTTGTTGCCTTTTTAATGATAGACATTTTGACAGGTGTAAGATAGTATCTCATTGTGGTTTTTTGCATTTCCCTCATAATTAGTGATATTGAGCATCTTTTCATGTGACTGTTGGTCTTCTTTGGAAAAATGTCAACTCAGATTCTTTGCCCAGTCTGGTGCTTGTTTTTTTGATGTTGAGTTATATGAGCTATTTATTTTAGATAGTATCCCCTTACTGGATATATTGTTTGCAATTATCTTGTCCCATTCAGTAGGCTGCCTTTTTGTTTTGTTGGTGGTTTCCTTTGCTGTGCAAAAGCATTTTAATTTGATATGGTCCTATTTGTTTATTTTTGGTTTTGTTTCCCTTGCCTAAGGAGATCCAAAAAATATTGCTAAGACTGATGTCAAAGAGCATACTGCCTATATTTTCTTCTGGGAGTTTTATGGTTTCAGGTCTTATATTTAAGTCTTTAATCCATTTTGAATTTATTGTTATATATGATGTGAGAAAGTAGTACAGTTTCATCCTTTTGCATCTAGCTGTTCAGTTTTCCCAGCACCATTTATCAAAAAGGCTGTCTTCCCCATTGTATATTCTTGACTACTTTGTCATAGATTAATTGACCATATAAGTGTGGGTTCATTTCTGGGCTCTCTATTCTGTTCCATTGATCTGTGTCTGTTTTTGTGCCAGTACCATACTGTTTTGATTACCATAGCTTTGTAGTATAGTTTTAGGATGCTTGATACCTCCAGTTTTGTTCTTCTTTCCCAAGATTGCTTTGGCTATTCTGGGTCTTTTACGGTTCCAATACAAATTTTAGAATTATTTGTTCTAACTCTGTGAAAAATGTCATGAGTATTTTAGTAGAGATTGCATTGAATCTGTAGATTGCCTTGAGTAGTATGGTCATTTTAACAATATTAATTCTTCTAATTCATAAGCATGGTATATCTTTCCATTTGTTTTTGTCTTCTTCAATTTCTTTCATCAGTGTCTTATAGTTTTCAGAGGACAAGTCTTTCAGAACTGAATACTTATAAATAATTCAGTAAACAGACATTGTAAATATATGTGTAACATGGTTAAAGTATAAATAAATGCTTGGAAAGAGTAATCCCCAAGTTCAGCATTTGGCTCAAGATGGTGGAGAGGGAAAAAAATGTATTCAGATGGAGTTCACAGGGCTTTAATTACATTAGTAATGTTTTATTTTTCAATATGGATGGTAGATGTATGAGTATTTATTATATTATTCTTTAAATTTTTCACATCTGAACTTTTTCAAAATAAATTTAAGAAAATTTTGAAATAGTAAATATATGGTATCTTACATGTAATAGGCATTTAATACATATCATTTTGATTTTAATAAAGTTAAAGAATTGGACTGGGCTAAGTAAATTGATATGTCATCCTTCTATTGCTGGTACCTACATATATTTTTCAACAAATATTTTCTGAGTACCTACTATTTACAAGGAAGGCATTGCACCAGTTGATACGGATGATGAAAAGCTGAGTGAAAGAAAATTCTTACTCTCAAGAGTTAATCTCAAGGTTGCAATTTAATCAGAGAGTTGAGACTACTGAAAAAATAAGAACAATACCAGAGCATAATATAAGTGCCTTTAGAGATATACAGACTGTGGCTAGTCAGTCTAGGTGTGGCTAGTCAGCCTATGATTAGATCAAAATGCCTTTGAGAAGTGGCATTCAATCTGGGCCTTGAAAGAAGTACATGTCAACAGGTGAAAACAGTGAGGAAAGCATTCCAGGAAAAGGAAGTACAATGAACAGAGAAGTAAAGTGTAGGGCATGCTCACTCCGTGTCAAGGGTGGGTATGGGAGAGTGGCACAGAGGGTGTTAAGAAGTTAAGTCAGGACAAGAATCCTTCTATACAACATTAGCAGTGGTTACCTATGGTTGAGATTATGGGTAATTTCAATTTTTTTCTTTGTAATATTCTGTATAGTCAACATATTCTACAGTGACCATATATTACCATGTATTACAGTGACCACAAAATTGATTTTTGTTGAAATAGCTGGACAATTTGTGTATGGAGCTCTGACCATCTGGAAAGGCAGGGACAAATACTCTATTTTGCTCTTTTTGAGATTTATCAGGATTGCCTGGCTAAAGCCCATTAACAGAGAACAGTAATGAGGCCCTGAAATAAAATTTTCTTTAGGAATGGGCAGACTTAGGTATCCTGTCATAAACATAAGAGCCTAGGTATTCTTGGAGGAAGCATAGCACATGGCTAAGCTGGAAGTTCCTTGGGACCCAGCCACACTGGCCCAGTGCTGTGCATTAGGGGAAAATGGTAACTCCTGCTGAGTATGTGAAGGACTTGAAGAGAGCTGTAACTGCAGATCCACAGGTCAGGGCCCTACCATGGCTGGGCAGGGGCCAAAACCAGCAAAGGCATTTTCACAGAATGGACTATGTACTAATGAAAGGGCCTAGATCTTTCCCTTTAGACCTGGCATTGGAAACACAACTCACACTTGTCCTTTGGACTAAACCCTTGAGGTCTTTAGACAGTTTGAGGAGAGTCTATATTAGACTTTCTGCTGATAGGGCAAGTAAAGGTCTAAGAAATTTATTATAAAAATAAAGATATGACTATAGCAATAAAATGGCTTTGTGAGTTAGGCCAGAAAATATTGGTCCATGTTATGCAAATATTCTGCATTAAATATGTGTTAATTTATAATCAGATGGATGTTACTTTTATGAGTCCTATTCTAAACACAAAATTAACTTAAAAATACAACATGAACTTTGATCCATAATCAATATAAAAGTGGAAAAATATTAATATAAAGATTTCTATACTTTAATCTCTTAAAATGACTTGATATTATAACTGGTCTCTGACAGTGTCTAAATAAGTTTTGTTACCTTGACAAAAAGGACTTTGCTGTACTGTCAACATAGATAGCCTGGTTCGAAATTCAACATGATCATATCAAAGTTGGTGGTTCTACACAACCGGAGGAGGGAAGTTAAATCATGTGTAATCTGCTTCATCTGGCTGGACATGTAAGCATCTTGGAAGACACTGTTTCTTCCTCATCTAGAACTCTGCAACACTCATCCAACACATTTGAAAGAATTTTAGTTAGTCAAACCTTACAAATTCTTGAGATTTTTGTAGCTGAGGCTCATGCTTGGCTTCTTGAAATATGCAACAAACTCTGCAAAGTAGTAGTATAATTTCTTAACATGGAGATTTTCATTGAGAGCAGTGTTAAAGGAGAATAAATCCTTTCACCAGTGTACATTAGGGAAATATGGTACACTCTTCTTATCTAACTTCTACTAGATAGAGAGCTCCTAGGAGGCAGGGGCTGTGTCTTAATGGTTTTTAAACTTTCAGTATTTGACCTGGAATAGAGTCTATAGTAGCTGCCCAATATATATATATGGTGAATTACTGGTTTTTTGAGGAAGGATAGTTGGCAGGGTTAGGCGCAGCTGCAAGCGATGCTGTGTATCATTCTGGACCGAAAAACATACCTTTTACTGTTTGGATATATTGTAGGATTACTTGTGTGTTCTAAAGTTCTTGAGAGTTTGGATACTTGAACTTGATAAAAGGACTACGTTTGTGCTTTGTTGCCATATAAATTGTGGAGTCAATGTTTTAGCAAAGACTTTTTAACGTTGCACAGAAGAAGTGAACTTCAGGCCAAGGGTGGAGGCAGCCCTGTCTCCTGAGGGACAGGGAAGCCTGTCCAGGGCCAGGAAGCCTGCAGGAAGCAGGGAAGCATGCTGTCTTTCTCCTCTCTGCTTTTCTCTCTGTAGATTTCTTTCCTCTTTTTCTGCAGGTGTTTTTACTTCCTCGGGGTGCACAGCCCCAAGCACTGCTGATCCACAGCTCCCCATCTCTCATCTTTTCTGTTGGAGAAACCAGGACAGACTGAAATGAGCATTTTTGTCTCCATTTCCAACTCCAGTGAGAAAGACTGGTCTGCCCAGCTCAGGCCAGGAGGATACTCTTCACTCAGTAATTTGTGTGATAACAGAGACTGAAGTTACAGGCATTACAGAACTGATTTTATATTTTCTAAGGAAAAATGTGTATCGTATATATCTCTAGTTAAAATCACATTACACTGTTGGGCTCTAAATTCTCAGAAGCCTGGGAGGTTTCCTTCCTTGAAGGGTGAAAAAGTAGTGAACAGATGGCCCTCCCACCATCAGGCCCATCTCCCTGGGGGCCTAGAACACATCTTTGGACCTCTGCTTTCAGAGGAGACTGACCAACCATGCCCAGGACGTCACAGCTGACAGTCAGCTGGCCCCAGCGCCTCCCCCAGCCCATTCCCGATAGCCAAGTGTGAAGAGTAAACAACCTGCAGAAATTCAGTGGTGTCAAAGGAGCTAGTCCAAAGTCATGCCTTGCTGCTCTGATTTTAATGACGCCCAGGAACAGCCCCAGAGGCGAGTGTGCAGCTGCCAGGGGAGCAGCTGGTGGGCTTCCCGCTGGGTTATGGGAGGCTGGGCCCTGGGGGTGCGGGGAGGGGTGGAGAGGAAGAGCGTGGCAGGGGCGCGCGGAGGCGGCCCTCCGCGCCGCAGTCTGTTTCGCTCGGCTTGTTAGGTTGGCACTCGGATTGAAAAATGTACGTCTAAATCTATTTCTGGCTTTTAAATGTGTGAAGGAAACACATAACTTTATTATTTTATTTTTGTCAAGTTAAAGAGAGAGCCAGATGCCCCTAAAGCGTATGCATTCTGTAAGGAGTTTCTATTCTTTGTTGCAGCATCTTTGGAAGCAAAAAATCAAAGACAAATAGGTCATCTCCTCTAAGTTTTCTGGAGGAATATTGGCAATAAAAAGAATTAGAGTCAGCACTGGTAACTAATGGAGATGAAGGAAATAAAACCAGGGAAGATGTTGAAAATTTTCTAAAAGAACTTGTAAAGGAAAAACAATGAAGTAAGTATTGATGTAATATGAATATGTTATTATTTGTTAAAATGCCCAAAATACTGCAGATATAAATAACCTTTTAAAATTTAGTGAGAAACATATGAACAGTTGCAGAAAGTCCCTCGCCAGAGGAGTTTGGAAATCTTCAAAGCTTAAGATCCTTTTGTGAATGGTCAGGGTGATTAGGAATGAAAGAAATCTGGAAAAATAAAAGCACATTAGCAATATAACAGATATATTCCTGGGAGGGGTTGTTATGATAAATTTAACTTCAACTGTAGTGCTTCACAGTCAAAGAAAATCTTATAAAACAAAATACTGTAGATGTGTGTTTATTTTGTTCAATAACAAATGAACTGTAACATCAGGGGAGCAGCTGGTGGGCTGCTCCCCCAAAATACTGTAGATGTGTTTGTTTATTCAAAAGATATTTTTTGAGCATATGCTATGTTCCAGGCACTGTGCTAAGCATAGGGAATATACTGGTAAATAAGTTGGATGCTGTTCCTACACACATATCCCTACCTAAGCTTTGAGCTGATCAGAGAAAATATCTTAATCACCAAATCAAATAGCTGCATGGGACCTAAGAGATCAGTTAGTCCAAACTTTTATTTTACACAGGAAACTGAGGCCTAAAATATTGTATAAATGAAACTGGCTGTGCTCTTGGCCTCTCTCTTTCTGCTCTCGAAAAGAAGCATTTCTTGTCCTATAGGTCCTTCTCAAATCTCCGAATTGTATGCCATGTAACAAATGTAGACATTAATCTATTTCTATTATAGACTTTCAATATTCCTATGCTTTTCTGGAAATGAAACAGGAAATCAAATTAAAAAAGAAAAACCCTGAAGTCCAATTTTCAATATCTAATCCAGTTTTTCCAGGAAGTGTTAGCCATGTGATTTCTATTGCCATCAAAAACAGTCATGTCGTGTGATACTGACCATCTGTTTAGGAAATGGCAGATAAGCTTGGAAAATCCAGAGTAATAAGAACTCAAAACCATCATTGGTTAGAGAGGTTATCAGTCCGAGAAGATGCCACTTCGGTCAGATGTGGATGAAGCTTTATTAGTTGGACCATCTGGATTTCACGCCTACCTGTGCTCTAGACTTGTTCTGATAACTGTGTGTCCCTTGGTTGTCTGACCTGCAGTTGTACTGCACTGTTAGCACAATGCTTGCCACCCACAAGGATGTTGTGACAATTGTTCAAGTAAATGCTATAAAGCAGTCAGAGCAATTCAAAAGAAGGGTGCTGCATAACCACCCAAAATCATTATACAGGTACAGCTCTTTTTTTATATTTATGTAGTCTTAATACAGTAATATAAAAGATTCCTCAAGATATGTTTGAATGTCTGTGTGTGTTTCATTCCATTTTTTATTCATTCTAACTTTTAAATTTATTATTATTATTAACCTGGCACTAAAGGGAACCTATTTTCTAGAGCCCCACCCCACCCTCTGCCTGTTAATCTATAACATAATGAATTGGGTCATGATTTCCTGGCTGAATATGGATCATTTGGCCAAGGACTCAGATATGTTGGAGACACATGTTTGAGAATCTATTTGGCTGGATGACTTGGACTGAAGCCTCAAATTAAAAAAAAAAAAAAAAAGGAAAAACACAACTAAATACAAGCTAATAAATCCAAATACCTGACAGCATTGAAGCTGTCAGGGATGATGGTGACCTAACCATCACAGATGAGTTTCTATACAGCCCTCTTTGTTTTTCTTCCCCCCTCCCTCCCTCCCTTCCCTCCTTCCATCCTTCCCTTCTCTTTCTTTCTTTTTCTTTCTTTCTTACAATAGGTTTATTGAGATGTAATGCACATACCAAAAAATTTACCCTTTCAAAGTGTGCAATTCCGTGTTTTTAGTATATTCACAGTTGTACAATTATCAGCCAAAATTCCACAGCATTTTCATCAGCCCCCAAAGAAACCCTATACCCATTAACAGTCACTCCCCAGTGCCCCTCCCCCAACAACTACTAATCAACTTTCTGTCTCTATGGATTTGCCTACTTTGGACATTTTATGTAAATGGACTCGTACAATAAGTGGTCTTCAGCGTCTGGCTTCTTTCACCCAGAATAATGCTTTCAAGGTTCATTCATATTCATTCCTTTTTATGGCCAAATAATATTCCATTTATGGATATGCCACATATTGCTTATCCATTCATCAGGACATTTAGGTTATTTCCGCTTTTTAGCTATTATGAATAATGCTATTATAAATATTAGTGTACAAGTTTTTGTGTGAACATATATCGATATTTTTTTTTTTTTTTTTTTTTTTTTTTTTTTTTTTTTTTTTTTTTTTTTTTTTGTGGTACTCGGGCCTCTCACTGCTGTGGCCTCTCCCATTGCGGGGCACAGGCTCCGGACGCGCAGGCTCAGCGGCCATGGCTCACGCGCCCAGCCGCTCCGCGGCATGTGGGATCTTCCCGGACCGGGGCACGAACCCGTATCCCCTGCATCGGCAGGCGGATTCTCAACCACTGCGCCACCAGGGAAGCCCTATATCGATATTTTTAACTAGAATTGCTAGATTATATGGTAACTCTATGTTTAACTTTTTGAGGAAATAAAACTGCCTTCCAAAGTGACTGCATCCATTTTACATTCCCACCAACAAATAATAAGGGTTGAAATTTGTCCACATCCTTGTTGGCACTTGTTATTGTCCAAATTTTTGCTTATAGCCATCTTGGAGGGTGTGAAGTGGTTTCTCATTATGATTTTGATTTGCATTTCCCTAATTACTAATAATGTTGAGCATCTTTTCATGCATTTGTTGGTCATTTGTATATCTTCCTTGAAGAAATATCCAAGTCCTTTGCCTATTTTTAATTGGGCTATTTCTTTTTTATTATTAAATTATAAGAATTCTTTGTATATTCTGGTACAAGTCCCTTAACAGATAAGTGACTTACAAATATTTTGTCCCATTCTGTGTATTGTCTTTTCACTTTCTTGAAGCACAAAATTTTAAATTTTGATGATGTTCAATTTACCTTCTTTTGTTGATGCTTGTGCTTTTGGTGTCATATTTAAGAAACCATTCCTAATCCAAGGTCACAAAGATTTATCCCTATATTTTCTTCTAAGAGTTTTGTAATCTTAATGTTTATATTTAGGTCTGACTCATTTTGAGGTAATTATTTTATATGATGCAAGGTCAGAATCCAACTTCATTCTTTTGTGTGTAGATATCTAGTTGTTCCCTTGAATTGTCTTGGTTAGCCTCCTTGTAGAAGATCAGTTGACCATAAATATGAGGGTTTGTTTTTGGATTCTCAGTTCTGTTCTGTTGATCTGAATGTCTATCCTTATCCCACTACCACCCTGTCTTGATTACCATAACTTTGTAGTAAGTTTTGAAATGGGGAAGTGTGAGAAAATTTCTGCAAAAAAGCCAGCTGAAATTTTGAAATGTATTATATCGAGTCTGTAGACCAATTTAAGGAGTACCACTACTTTAACAATATTAAGTCTTCCAATCCATGAACCTGGGGTATCATTTCCATTTATTTAGATCTTCTTTAATTTCTTCCAGTGATGTTTTAAGAGTTTTCAGTGTGGAAATCTTTTATTTATTTTGCTCAATTTATTCCTATTTTTATTCTTTTTGATGTTACTGTAAGTGAAATTGTTTTCTTAGTTTCGCTTTCACCTTGTTCATTGCTAGTGTATAGAAATATACTGACATTTGTATATTGATCTTGTATCCTGCAACCTTAGACATTGTTTGTTAGTTCTAGCATTTTTTTAGTAAATTTCTTAGGATTTTCTATATACAAGAGCATGTCATCTACAACTAGAGATAATTTATTCTTTCCAATTTAGATGCCTTCTATTTCTTTTTCTTGCCTCGTTTCCCTGTCTATAGAGCCTCTGGTACAGTATTGAACAGAAGTGGCAAGAATGGATATCCTTGTCTGTTTCCTAATCTTGGGGGAAAGCATCTGGCCTTTCACTATCATGTATGATCTAAGTTGTGGACTTTCTGTAGATGACCTTTATCAGGTTCAGGAAGTTCCCTGTGAAGCTCTCTTTAAATGCCATTGATGGGCAGGGCTGAATTGTTCAAACTAATGAGATCTAAAAGTTCATTTGGGACTTTATGTCCTTTTCAATGTTGTAATAAGATATGGAAACAATATGCCCACTAGAGCCGGATTATCTATTTTTTTTTTCTGGAAAAGGCTGCATGTTGCAGAAGGAACTTTTCTGTATTTCTCTTTTCCTATCCCCCAAGCATTCTTCCTTATCTCCCACCACATGAGAGCAAACAACTGATTGTGGCAGGAGCTTCTCTCCATGCTCTCCTTATGCTTGTAGGATGCAGTATATTTGTACACAAATTTCAATAGTACATATTCTATGGATGATATATAAAATAAGCTGCAGGAAGTCAGTAAAGGTGTCAACTCCAGAAAACCATCTCAACAGACTCCTAAGAAAACAAGACATTATCAAATCCAACTTAAATTTTAGTTCTCAGGGGATCTGGCAAATTAGGACTTGCTCCGCATCCTGGAAAAAGAATTGCTGATTTGATGGTGATTGTGACAATGATAAAGATGATGATGATGCAGCCTCATCAGTTTACTGTATAAGAGCTACCAGGTGCTAAGTGGTACCTTTAAGAGTCGGAAGTCAAAGAGCTAATGCAGGACTGGCCACCCAGGTAAAAACAATCCCAGCCAGGGAAGACACAGTATGGCAGAATTAATTGAATGGCTTTGGTTCTATTCTCTAACTTCTATTCTCAATTTTCCAACTTCCTATTGCAATTAGACTGCCATTTTCCCTAGTGGCCAGTATTCATCTCTCACTCTCAACTTTTAGCATTTTGCCTTTTGCTCTGTGTAGTGTCTAGGGACAATACGTACTGCCCTTGGCTGCCCCATGAACCTCTCCCTTAAATGGCAGAATAGAAACACTGCATGTCTCTTGCGTCTGGAACTGACCCTGCATGCACCCCAGGTTTGACTTTGCTTAGCCTTGCATTATTTATGTATGAGAATTATAATTTGAAAAGCAAACCATGACATTAAAAAAAATCTTTAAAGTCCACATCATGTGCTTTCAGAGCCAAGTAACAAATGTCTAATACTCTAAGTCTTAATAGCAAGACCAATTCTGCTCTTTGAATTGAGAGCCAGCTTCACTACCTCTGATAGAAGAGAGATTATTCTTTGCTTATTTCCATTCTTTTTTTAGCATTCTCATGCATTTTATTTATTTATTTATTTATTATTTTATTGGATTATAGTTGATTTACGATGTTGTGTTATGCGTATTTCCATTCTGCCAACTCCCAACATTTTAGGCAAGAATTGTCAGGATAAAAAGAACTTTAAAAGAACAGAGAATCTTCCTTTGCTTTCAGATGAAACTACAACCCAATCACAGAGTAAGTTAGAAGTTAGGTAATTGGGAATTATTTCTTCTGCATAAGGCTGACATCATTTATCCCTATCTAGTAACTTCTGCTTGGTGGAAGGGAAAGAAGGAGTGATGGAAGAAAAAGGGGTTGGGATACATGAAAACTCACAACAGTACTATACCTTTTTCAGGTCTCAGTGAAGGAGTTTGGGTGTTTCTCATGAAGTGCCACTGATCCCTTTGAGAAATATGTTTGTAGTGTTCCATGCCTGCTCAGAGAGTCCAAGAACTGCTAAAAACTGATGGTAAGAACTAAGGAACCACCTAGAACAGCTGGCCAAGGGTGAAGAACTGAACAGACAAGGGGAGATGAGATTTGTAGTTTAGGTCACACTAGGTAAACAGTGAGGCAAAACAGTGGAAAGGCAGGATTATTTTTACTAAAGCCTTGATGAGTTATCACACTAAGTTGTGAGCAAAGTGGAGAACAAGCTCAGGTCTTAGGCTCTGACTTAGCTCTACGATGAGACATCATGTCCTCGGAGGCTTCTCATGTGGCCTCACTAAGAATCCCAGGAGAGGGATTTTCCATTCAGCTACTTGATAATAAAATTTAAGTCCTGATTTTCAGGCAATTAAAAGAAAGGACAAAGCTAATGTCCTCATAAAAGCCTGAAAAATGGAAACAATTAAGGAAATGATCATGAAACTCTAAGAACCATTTCCAAGATTGAATCATAAAAAATATAGACTAAAAACTTACTAGCGATAATCATGGTGATGAGGATAAAGAAGACTGTAGTGCAAGCAGAGAAATCATTCAATTCCCACATGGCTGTCCTAAGAGAAAAGAGACTCTGGCCTAAAGGAAATATCAAAACTTATTTTTTTAAATGTATGATCCTGTTGTTTTTTTCAGAGAATTTGCATTTGGAGGTTTATTCTGAGTAAATTTCCCCAGAGAAACGTTATGCTCTCTTACTCTGAGGATACAGAGAGTACAGATAGTGTCAGAACAAGAAATGGAAATGACACTCAGAAATTAAATAGGGGCCAAATGGAAATACTGTGCAGGTGAAATGTTTTTCAATCATTAGTGTATTTTCCCAATCTCTCTGACAGGGGTAATTTAGTTTTGGGTGAGAGTGGGGATAGGATGGGTGGGGTGGAGCTAGGGGGAATTTGTGGTACCCTTAGAACCACAGGACTAGAAAGGGAAAGGAAGAGTATAAAATCCACCTTTTGTTCCTCCATCTGGATTACCCTAAACAATTTCCAAATAAATCATACCTTCTCAGGAATACATCTCAGGAAAAAAAAAAAAGAAAAGATTACCGAGCCTCCAAATAGAGTCTAACTTCAGATGACATAAAGGCCTTGGAAAGACCCTAGGGTAGTGGACATTAATTAAAACTGAAGTGGAGTGGGTTACCTAAGGACTAGGAATTGAAATGTTCATAAATCCAATTATTCAAACAGTCTAGAAACTATTTTTAGGAAAAAAATCACAAAATGTATTTGCAAGGCACAGGTAAGATGATTAAGGAGAAATTTGTCTGAGAAACAAGTCTCAGAGTTCAGAATTAGGAACTCAGCACATGGGTTCTGCATCTGTGAGAGCCAAGGGGGCTGCAGGAGAGATCCAAAAGTACAATTTCCTTCACCCCAAAAGAGGATGCACCGCAGTGAACATTTCCTCTTATGTTTTGAGGTTGTGAGCAGATCTCCAAGATACGTATCTACATGTTATCTTACAGATTATGAAGTCCCTCATTTGTATGTAAGAGTTTACTGTTCAGATGCGACTTGAGATAGGATTTAATTTTAACACATTTAAGTTTTAACACATTTTACTATACACTGAATTATTGCACTGCATAATAATTAGACATAAATACTAACTTTGTATTTTTCTTCTTCTCATTTTGCCATTTCTTCAACACGCAAAACTAAGGTCAATGTTTATGTCTCTAATGCCAAGTACAATTTAACTATCATACTTTTTGGTCCTAACTTTCTCATCATGTACCTGCTTATTTGATTCAGTATCTGCCCCTCAGTACCTGAGTCCATGCTCCTGGCCTGGTATTCTCTGTGCCAAAGTATTTTATCCCAGCATCCCTCTGCCGCGTCTACCCGTATTCCAGGATTTGGGCAAGTGCTTTCTGCTCCCACTCCTGCTCATTGTGTCTTGGGCAATGAAAGGCTTGAGGGGGCAGGAACTCGGGGCCATGACTTAAACTGCAGGCTTCAACAGAAGGGCAACAGTAATGTTTCTATGCTGTGGGTGAGGAAGAGAAGGACCAGGGATGGCAAAGTAGAGAGTAAAGAAGGGAAGGAATGGGGTGGGCCTAGAGAGAATAGGCTGGGGATTCCTGGATACCTTAGATTCCTCTCTAAATTATAGTAAAGTGCCAATGGCACCCCAGCACCACGAGGCCAAAGCAAGCGAGAGGAGACCTCTTTACGATGTGGTAGTTGATGCGATATGTCACTCAGGTCTCCTTCTAGGAATGAAGGCTTTATTCCTCCAAATGCCAGAAGTGCTGGTAGCCGACAGCCTTCAGCTCTCTGCCTTCTTTAGAACTGCTTGGGCTGAAGAGAGCTGCCTCGCCCTCAGTCACAGCCCCTTCTTGTAGCACCGTTGTGTCCAATGACTGGTCAAAATCAAAGAGCTTTCCCTTCACCCCCAACAAAGAACATCTCTGAAAGTCCATCTCAGCCTCACTGTGGTGAGGAATGGGGAATTAGTGTTTAGTGGACATAGAGTTTCACTTGGAGATAATGAAAAATTCTGGAGATGGATAGTGATGAAGATGGTTGCACAATAATGTGAGTGTACTTAATGCCACTAAACTGTACACCTGAAAATGGTTAAAATGATCAATTTTATGTTATGTGTATTTTACCACAATAAGAAATTCATAAATTAATTAAGAAAATACAGGGGTGGGATCAGGTGTGCTTTCAGTTTCCCTCCAGTTCTAAAGGTCCATAATTACATTAAGTTACCCTTTGCACCCAAATTTGGGTTGGTGTGATTTCAGGGGCCAGATTATACAGCAGTTCTCAATTTTGGCTGCATACTAGAATCACTTTGGGAGCTTTTAAAAAATGATGCTTCAGCACCCCCATACTGATTTATATGTTATTGTCTAGGGACCCAGGTTTTGGTATTTTTAAAATCTCCCAGTGATTCCAATATGCAAAACACAGTTGAGATTTACTGGGCTAGAAGAACGCCAGCCCACACCTTCCCCACCCACTTGCTATTACTGCTGAGGATTTGGCCACTTGCTTATCTTTCTAGACTCATCTTTCCAACTCACCCCCTCCTACACATACCCGAGGTACAGCTGAACCAAATGACTTGTCATGTATCCTCTCCCATCAAACCCTGTCTGACTTCTGTCCCTTTGCTCCTGTTTCCTCTGACAAGATTGCCCTCATCTGACTGATGTCAGCCCCATTGGACCCCTTCTTTGAGCCCTCAGCACCCCTCACTAGGCTGTGCGGGGTACCCTCCTCTAAACTCTGGAAGCGCTTCATGTGTAGACCCTTGTACTGCTGCCCTTATCACAGAGGTGGGAAATCCAACTCCCCAGTGTTGGGATCCAGTCTTTCTTTCTGAGTTCCCAGGTGTGAAGAAAGACACTAAGGAAGTTATCAGTAGATATAGTTGAACAGGTAGGTTTCTTTAATTAGAGATAATTCATCGCACAATTGAATAGCATTTTTTGAAGTAAATGCATTAGGAAGAACTAGTGTATCAGTGTAAATAAGGCAGTTTTCATTTAACATTTATTGAGCCATTATTATGTGTCTGGGATTGTGCTAACACTTAGAATTTCTTACTGCATCTCTGTGGCAACCATAGGAGGCAGGTACTATCATCTCCATGTTGTAAATGAGGAACCAATTTCAGGCAGGTTAAGAGCTTGCCCAGGATCCCAGCTAGTGTGTAGCAGAGCTGGGAGTTGCCGTTGGTATACAAGTGATGACTCTAGATCTTTCCTGATTTGGGGAAAAGGACAGAGCAAAAAATGTATGAGGTCACTGGGAATCTTAAATGGGAAGAGAGGAACTTCCCTGGTGGCGCAGTGGTTAAGAATCCGCCTGCCAATGCAGGGGACACGGATTCGATCCCTGGTCCGGGAAGATCCCACATGCTGCAGAGCAACTAAGCCCATGTGGCACGACTACTGAACCTGCGCTCTAGAGCCTGTGAGCCACAACTACTGAGCCCACTCGCCACAACTACTGAAGCCCACGCACCACAGCTACTGAAGCCCATGCGCCTAGAGCCTGTGCTCCACAACAAGAGAAGCCACTGCAACGAGAAGCCTGCGCACTGCAACGAAGAGTAGCCCCCGCTCGCCGCAACTAGAGAAAGACCATGTGCAGCAACGAAGACCCAACGCAGCCAAAAAAAAAAAAAAAAAAGTTTTTTTTAAAAAATGGGAATAGAGGCTGTTACTGGTAGGAAAAGGGAACTAAAAAAGGTGAGGTCGCAGACAGAAAAGACAAATGTTGAAATCTTGCTTATTTTACTCAGGCCTCAGCTTAATTGTGAGTAGGTATTTAAATCACATTCTTAGTCTGGAAGGTAGGTGCTGTGGGCCCCTCATTCCTCAGATATACTTCAGTTAAGCTCGGCCCAACGATATTTACTGAGGATCTATCACACGCCAGAAACGGTGCGAGATATCTGCATTCCAAGTACAGATGATACTAGATCTCTGCCCAGATAGAGTTCTCCTTCTAGTGGGGGTGAGAGGTACACTGTCAGCAGACACCCCAAGTACAAAGGTATGTGTTCTTATCATCAAGGTATGTATCGGCAGCTGTAGAAGTGCAAGAGGACCAAGTGTCCCAGAGAAGTTAGGGAGGGCTTTACAGCATTTGAACTTGGGTTTGGTGGGTGTATAGGAATGACATTTGAACTTGGGGTTGGTGTGTGAATAGGGGTGGCCACGTGGGAAAAGAAAATGAAAGTTCAGCAGGTATGAAAGCATGGATTTGAAGGACATAGTCGTTTGGGGATGGACCAAGGAGTCAAGGTTGTGATAGGGAATAGGGATGGGAGGAAGACGGGGCCATCTATGCCAGGCTAAGGAATTCTGACCTTATCCTGTGAATTTATAAATGAGAGAGTGGCATAAATAAATGTGTATTTTAGAAAAAAAAATGTATTTTAATGGCAACATGGAGGTTTGAAAGAGAGAACAGTTAGAACTCTTACAAAATGAAAAATGAGAGTCCAGGAGTAGGTCTGCACTGCATGGGTATGTTTGTATGTGTTTGTGGGAGAAAGAATCTGTAGGACTTGGTGACCAGTTTTTCAAAAAGAGAGTGAGAAAAAGGGAAAAGTCAAGGGTCCTAGGTTTCTAGTTTAAGCATCTGAGTTGATTGAATTAAAGACTGGGAACATAGGAGCAGTTTTGAATTCAGTTTTGATCAGGTGGAATGTGAAGTACCCCAGAGACATTCAAGTGAGGGCAGAAATAACACAGGAGGCATGAGGCTGTGATCCAAGATGTCAGGTTAGGGAGGCAGCAGAATAAAAATATCACCAGTTTTTAAAAAATGAATGCCAGACTGCCAGATGACATTAAAACACATCTGGGAGTAGAAATGGGCTTTGGAGCTGCAAGACTCAAGCTTCTAGACTTGGCCACTGAGTGCTGTGATCTTGGGATGTTACCTAGCCTCTGGGACTCTCAAATGTAAAATGGAAACAATATTAATCTATCTCGCAGGGTTGTATTCAGATTAGCAATAAAGTTTGCAAGCTCCTAGCAATGCTGGTCCAACTGAGTTGGCCCATGGTAGTTTCTGTTAAAGTTCATGGATGGAAGGAGTAGGGTTAAATTTGGGAGAGGGGACTGTCCTGTGTTCAAAAGAAAGAAAGAGAGTCCACGGAAGGGACTATTTGCCTAAAGTGGCTAGGGTACAAGGTGGACTTACTCTCTGTAGAGAAATGGATCATCATCATCCATGGCCCTGTTCAGGTCCCGGAAGTAGGTGTTTGAGGTAGAAAAAGACCATAACCACCTTTTCTATTTGATTCCCTCTAGTCACCCTCAAAGAATTAAAATCAGTGTACTGGGGACTTCCCTGGTGGTGCAGTGGTTAAGAATCTGCCTACCAATGCAGGGGACACGGGTTTGAGCCCTGGTCTGGGAAGATCCCACATGCCGCAGAGCAACTAAGCCCGTGCGCCACAACTACTGAGCCTGTGCTCTAGAGCCCGCGAGCCACAGCTACTGAGCCCACGTGCCACAACTACTGAAGCCCGTGCGCCTAGAGCCCGTGCTCTGCAGCAAGGGAAGCCACCGCAATGAGAGGCCCGTGCTCCGCAACGAAGTGTAGCCCCCGCTCGCCACAACTAGAGAGCGGCAACGAAGACCCAACACAGCCCAAAATAAAATAAATAAATAAATTTATTTTTTAAAAAATTAGTGTACTGCTAGGGTTGGTCTTCAGAGTAACCCTGTCTGTGCCCACCCTTTCCCCAAGAAGGAAAGCAGAAAGGAAGGGAGAGAAGGAAGGAGGCACCTGTAGAGGGACAGGAGGACTGTCACCATCTGCTTATTCATACCTGGCTTTCCTTTCAGAGTGTAACACATTCTTTCATTTTATAATAGAGAAAAAATTCAAATGAAATTCATTAATTCCAAATTATAATCAGTTGATCAATTTACAAGTAAAAATGATTAAAATGAGGTCCTTTCCTATTTCGATAGGAGGAAGGAATGAAGGGGGAAGATTTGAACATGGAAAAGAGAAGGATTGTTGGGAGAGTTGTTTAAAAAGAGAATTTTTTTTTAAAAAGGTGAAGAGTGAGGATATAGAAAACATACTTCAGATTTTGCCTACAGTTGGTTTCCAATATTTGACAGACATTAGCAGCATGTAAGATTTTTGTTGTACACAGCTGCCAACAGTTGCAGCTGTGCATCAAGAAATTTGTAGAGCTGTTGTTATAATGTTGTTGACTTTTGTTCTAAAGGAGCTTTGTTCAGTGAGAATCCACAGAACTCTCTACCTTCCTAAGAGCCCAGGCTCCCCAGATACCAATGTTTAGTGCAACTCAACACACACTGTTGCAGTAAACTCCATATGTCAGAGACGACACCGGGAGTGAGATAAATAAAGGTAGTTTTTGTCCTCAAGGAGTGTCCAGTGTGGAGAGGAGTAGGGGTAGCAGCCATGGTGGTGGAAGCAGATGAGGGTGGGGGGAGGCAGATGAATAATGGCCACATAAACAGATACGTTTATTAATTCCCTGATGTGACTGGGACCTTGACCCATTTGCAAACATTATGTAATCACTGAAACAAGTCCAGCTAAATTATTCAAAAATCTCTAAATGCCAATTCCATTTAATTTTAAATAACAAGCATCCCTGAGAGGGATGATTTTCGGAACGATGACTAAGGGAAAATATTTTTCCAGCAGGGTTTCTGCACAGGAAAAAATTCATTGCTTCCATCCCCACATCCCACACCCCGCATTCCACACCCCTTGGTGTAAAAATATTTGTATTTAAATAATTTTAAATGTCATGCATTTATAATTAAAAGCAATTCTGTGCTCAGAGGAACAGAAATTACTGACTTTAAATCAATGAGAAAAACTAAATTTTCCTCAAAGGAAAATTTCATGAGATTCAAAGGTAGTGTAGATCAAGCTAATGTGATATAAGCCTATTCGTTGCATATGGTCTCTGGTGTGACCACTGATATAACGGCCCACCTCCAGTGGCAGGAGCATATAGGACATTCCAGCAAGAACCCTTCGTTTCTCCCAGAGGGTCTCTTCTCCTTCCCATCTTTAAGTACCCAAGGACTGGATTTGCCCAGAATGTTTCCTTTTCCTTCAAAACCACACTCCGCTACCCCCTACCCTTGGTTGGTGAGATCCTTCTAGTTAAACAGCTCCTGATGCCTGCTCAACATCCCTTCTGAAACACAACAGCCTCTCTCCCCATTCTCAACCCTAGTCAGGGCATTGCATTCCCTCAGCCACAGTGATTGGTTCAGCAGGGAATGAACTGGAAGATGAGCCAGCCAAAGCCTTCACCAAGGAAGATGGGGTGGGGTGGGTTCCTGATAACTTTGGGGCACTCCATGGATTCTACTCTGCCTGTGGTGGTTAACTTTATGTGTCAACTTGCCTAAGCTGTGGTGCCCAGTTGTTTAGTCAGACACCAGTCTAGGTGTTTATGGGAATGTATTTTTTAGACGTGATTAACATTTAAATCAACAGACTTTGGGTAAAGCAGATTACCCTCCATAATGTAGGTAGGCCTCATCCAATCAGCTGAAAGCTGTAAGAACAAAGATAGATTTCCCAAGAAGGAATTCTCCTCAAGACTACAACATAGAAACACTGCTTGAGTTTCCAGACTGCCGCCCTGCAGAATTCAGACTGAAGACTACAACATCAACTCTTACCTCATTTTCCAGCCTGCCAGCCTGCCCTGAAAATTACCCTCACAATCACATGAGCAAAGTCCTTAAAGAAATCTCTTCTCTCTGTCTGTCTCTCCTTCCCTTCCTCCACCCTTCCCCTACCTTTTCTCTCTCCTTTCCTCTGTCTTCTGTTGATTCTGTTTCTCTGGAGAACCCTGACTAATATACTGACTAAGTCATATTTTCACTCTCAAAAAAACACAGGGTTTTATTTGTGTGTTTGTTTAAGCCAGCTTGAGTTGTGTTTCCATCACCTGTACTAAGAGTCTTGAACATTCCTGTGTGTAAATGGACAGAATGCCCTATAGGTTAATAGATGAAAGATTCTTCCAGAATTCTAGTTACTATACAGTAAGTTGCTTAAGGACTGGGATTGTCTGATGCTTTATTCAACTGACATTGCTTAGAATTCTTGATACACAGTCATGTTAATAAATGTTGGTTGAGCTGAATTATAGAAGGAGGTGACCTGGAGTGCTCAGCTCCTGGAATTGCCCTGGTAGGTGGAGATACAGATCTGCTGACGTTTAAGAAGCCCAAGAGTGACCACAGGTTTTTATCATTTGGTTATGATAACCATAACAAGTAGCTCCAGCAATTATTATTTTCATGGAGTTTCTTAGAAGTTGTTGCAGTGTGTTTTCATTTATGTCCTTACATGTATATGTCTATTATCAATACACATGCATTTCATTCTAGGTGTTTGGATTGGATGGTGCACATTTCTTAGCCACATCAAAGCCGCACCCTTCCAGGGAGATTCTAGTCAAGAGCAGGACAGCTCCATCATTGCTACATTGTTGTATTAGTTTGCTTGGCCTGTCTTTTAACAAATCACCACAGACTGAGTGGTTTAAACAACAAAAATCTATTGTCTCACGGTTCTGGAAACTGGATGTCTGAGATCAAGGTGTCAGCAGGGCCTTAATTCCTCTGAAGGCACAGGGAAGGATTGTTCCAAGCCTCTCTTCTGGCTTCTGATAGTTCCTTGGCTTATGACAGCATAACTCCAACCTTCATGTGGTATTCTTCTTGTCTGTGTGTGTTCATATACAAACTTCCCCTTTTAATAAGAGCGCCAGTCGTATTGGATTATAGGCCCACCCTAATCCAGTATGAGCTCATCTTAACTAATTACATCTGCAGTGACCCTATTTCTAAATAAGGTCGTATTCTGAGATATTGGGGGTTAGGACGTCAACATATTTCAACCCATAACAATTGCCTATACTTCTTCAGCTCATTTCTGAGCAGCCTTCCTATGAAGGCACTAGAGCTGTGAGTGACAGAAGGACAGGAATGCTGGCTGCCAGAGCTAGGAAGCACATTGCTAAGATTCTGGCCACTTGGTGGCTCCGTGATTGCAGCTACACATTCCTACACCAAACAAATAATTTCTATCTAGAAGCAGCAGCCTTGTTCCAAAACTAATACTGATTATCTTCCTCTTGTACCCTCCTCTAGCAGGTCTCCTTTCCTTCTCCAATATCTTTTAGTTGGTTTTCAACCTACTTCTTCTCCCTTCTTGAAAAGAATAACCAAGAAACAAGAATTAGAAACAACGTAAAAAGAAAAGAATGAGAGGAAGAGCAAGAGAGGTTTTAAAAATAACACTGTTAAAGATGGCAAATGTACTGTTTTCTGTGACGTATAGAGCTGAGGTTGGAAAGCTTTGAAAAGTCATTTTCTGATGTTCTAGGTGCTTTGTACCACTCAGACTAGCTAGAGATGTAGGAGGTGACAGATGCAGAAGCAGCAAGGATGGTGCTTGGCAGTGGAAGTGGAAGAGCGTGAGGCCATTGTGCTGCTGCAAACTCTCCATTTCAATGCAGGAGGGGGTCAAAGACAGTTCTTTCAGGTGACTGGGGAGAGGGAATGTGACTAGGATGGGGGGCAGGAAGCTTGGAGGAGGTTGGTGAGTTTGTGGAGAAAACTTGCCTAAGGGACACTGCAAATAGGCCCAGGTGCTATCTTTGTCCTGCTTGCTATAGGTCACAGTCACCTACTCTTGGAAAGCTTTCAGTGTAGTCCCTGATGCATAAAGAGCTGTGAACACCTGGCCTATATCAGTTGGATAATTTTACATAACTCCTCAGCCAAGTAAATTGACACCAGATTAGGGGCTGGCACCTAACACAGAAGATAGCATCTAAAAGCAAGTAAGAATTAAAGTTAAAATTAAAACTCTTAAATGTATTGGCAATATTTATGCTATTCCTATTTACTTACATTTAACATATTACTAGTAAGTCTGTGGCAAATATGGAAAAATATGATGAATAATTTATAGGCCAGAAAGTATATATTTTTTTCCAGAAATTGTCTGAAACAGATGTTTCAAGAGTTTTACCTGTGATGTTCTTCTGGGCCTGCCATCCATCTAGCTGAAAATAAAAATTTAGCCCAAGAGCATTTTTTTGTTTGTTTACTTGTCTACAAGTAGTAAAACAATAGGAAACAGAATTTTCACCACATAGTGTAATCTTTTAAAGCTAGATGTTTGGCTTTATAAAAACCCAGCCTACCTTTTGTAGAGTCCCTCTCTCCTAGTCCTTGATTTCTGTCCTACATTTACAGCTGGAAAAGCCAGTAGTTTTTAATCTTCATTAATATCAAAATAATGGAGAAAAGACTAATTACAGCACAGTTTTAAAAGAAATATATCTGATTTTTCTGTGAAAATAAAATCTGCTTAAAATTGGTACAAATCCTGGTCCACAGTCAGTGTTCAATAAGTGATAGTTGAAATAAATCGTAGAAGGAAGGGGCCTGGAATGCTACTACCAACAAACACACACATACACACACACACAACCTTACCATTTGTGGTTGTTTTCTATTCTTTAGGAGCAAAATACAAGTCAAGATAAGATGTAAACACCGAATAAGGGTGTATCCTGAAGCTTCAGATTAAGGTATATTAATTCTTAGTCACTCTGAAGATAACGAGGTTTGGTCATAAGGTTATTCAGTAAGGTCAGTGTTGTCTGCAAATTACAATTTTGCTGGTAACAAAATATTTTAAGTCTGTGTGGCAACATGGTAAAATGGATCTAGAATAACTATGTCTCAGTTATGTTACGAATAAAGATAGTTGCTCTCCTAGCTAGTAGACACAGTGGGTTCTTAGAGAATCACAGTAAAAAATAAGTTATTCTGCTAAAATGTGTTTTCAGCAGTGTTTCAAAGTAATTTGCAAAGTTTGGGGGAAGAAAAGAAAGCAACACTTGATGCTCTTCCATGGGGAAGGCCGCAGCGCCACAAGTGATGAAACTGACTGAATCGATAGCATTCTTCAAGGCAAATGCTTGAATCCAGTAAGACATTCTGTCAAAAAGCAGTTATAAGTTACAGTTTAAAATAGTATTTGTAATATTGGCTTGCTTGGAATAAGATCAGTTTCCTCAAAACATTTGTAGGCATCTTTGAATAACTTCCATAAACAGAATGACTTCAAGAATAAATATCTGAATCTTTCCTCACTCTCTTGGAATCTTCTCTTCCCCTTCACTAAAGGTCCTCATCTCAGCCTAAACCAGTGATTTTCAACTAAGGGAGATTTTGTCCCCCAGAAGACTCTTGGCACTGTTTGGAGACGTTATTGGTTGTCACATCTGGTGGGGGGGGGGGCTGCGGGAGGAGGGAGGGGCCCACTGGCATCTGGGGGATGAGGCCAGGGCTGCTGCGGAACATCCTAGAATGCACAGGACAGCCCCACAGCAAAGAATTATCTGGCCCAAAATATCGATAGTTCTGAGACTGAGAAACACTAGCCTGGAGGTATAAATGAGGCAGGTGTGTGTGTGTGTGTGTGTGTGTGTGTGTGTGTGTGTGTGTGTGCAGCATTGTCACACAAACAAGTAAACTATACACATGCTTGAACTCTAAAAGCCCACTGAAACCCACGTAAACTGGTAGCCTTACAGATCAGCAGTTCCAGTAGAGAAATTCTACTTTCAAGCTAGATGTGAGGCAAGCTCAGAAAGGGTTTATTTATTCTTTGCTCCACCCCAACTCCTCAAGTAGAAGTTCTAAAGGAAGCATTGTTGTAAACGATCAGAAGGACCGTTGACTTTATTCTAAGGTTTTAGAATTGTGGCTGGGCCTTAGCCTGAGATTCTCCACTACTGGATGGGGCGCCTTCATGAGTTTGTTCCTTCTATCCTGAAAGTTTTAACTGTGTATTTTAACAGTGACTGCCATGTGAGCATTCTTTATGTCATCCCTTTTGTTTACCTTTTGGTTTTTTCTCCTCACCCTCCAGGCCCTTGTCCAAGACAACAGGAAATTTTCAGGTCACGTGTTTCCTTTCCAGAGTGTTGTTTTGTGGATAGCAATGGAGTCTTTAGCATTCACAAGATTTAGAGGACTTCAGCATAATTTTATTGTCACATACCAACAATCACTTATGGCAAGTACCTTTTCTCTCCTGACAACCATAGAGCACCCTTTTGTTTCCCCATCCAGTCCCGTCTCAACTGGCCACAGCTCTGAAACGGCTGTGTTCTTTACCACAGTCTTCCTGAGACAGGTTGCTGCCTCCTTTTAGGAATACCCATGGTAAACCCACCTGAGGAGGGTTTTGACTCAACTGAAAGTTCAACCGGCATCACAGGCTTTCGAAGTATAACTGATAGGTACTCCAAATGTCACTAATGTTGGTAGATACCACACAAGAAATTTTAAGCAGATAAAGCACCGTTTAGCAAAACTACCACCTACCAACATCTTTTCAACAGACAAAAAAAGGCAAGAGGAAGAAAAAAAACAATAACTTATATAATTAATCTGTACAAAATAACACAATTGATATATTTTTTAACAGTAATAATCACAGAATGCTAAAGCTGGATGGAACATTCTGTACTGCTTAGGTGGGCTGCCTGGTGTAACAAGTGCTGGCTTCTTTCCTTTTCTCTCTCTTGTTTTACTTTGGTGATGAAGACACAAAGGCTCAGGGAGGGGAATTGACTTGGCCCAAGTCACACAGGCAGCTGGGCAAAGTCAGAATTGGAAACACAATGTGCACCTTCCTCCACATATATAAAAGGCTGAAAACACAGAAGACTGTGATATTTATATGCATACTTTTCCAATTTTTTTCCAGTGTTTCCTTTTATCCCTGTTATCTTTTAACCCAAATTTCCCAACTCCTTACACAGACTACTTTGGAAATTAGAAGACATAGTTGTAATGCAAATAATGCCCTTTTAAAAGAAGTTGTAAGCACCCACAACATTTTTATGCTTAGTGACTTGATGCCAACTATATATATTCATAGGTGGATGGGTATATCTGGATCTATAAATGTCATTTGTATATTCATATACATCCATACACCAGATTTCCAAATCTAGTTGTTTCCCCTCACCTCCAAGGAACACACCACTCCTGACATTTCGATAGCATAGCCTAACTATACAGTTCCATCATGGGAGTTTGTATTATATATAAGTTTATGGTAAAGGTAAAAATATGGGTCTTGATAGTTTTCTTCCAGTGATATTCATTATCTTTTGCTAGGAAAGATGAAAATATAAGCAATCAGTGCTTTTCTGTGGAAAGGAAGGAGAATTAGATCTAAATAAGAATAAGCATCTCAGGCTTGACAAACTTTTCCGGAAATTTTTTTTTCCCTGCTCTGCAGAGAGCCCCTAGCATGGGACATGGGTCTGAGATTGCTGAAAGAAGTGTCCATGCAAATCTCATTCTCTATTTTCTGTAATCACCACCTGAAATATGTAAGTAAAGCACACAGTCTAATGTATCTTAATGTTCATCCTCATACTTTAAAATAAGCATTATTTCTCGGTGAGTATACTTGAGAAGTTTTCTATTTAAACTGCATATACATATGATACCAATTTTTAAAAATCCTGTGTGTATTCACATATATAGGAACAAAAATGTATATGTATGTTTACCAAGATGTCGACAATGGTTTTCTTTCAGTGGTATGACTTTTCTTTATACTTATCTCTATTTTTTACAACAATTGTTGATTTTTTAATGTTCAGAAAATTATTAATTTAGCACAAAATATTACGTAAAGCCTTTTCAAATGGCATCCTTTGTCTCTCTGATTCACTGGAGTTTGTAGCTACTTCTATTCATTCAATAAATATTTAATGAATACCTACTATGCTCAAGGTCCTGTGCTAATGGCTGTCAGATAAATAGTTTTACTATTTTACAAAGCTCAAGCCTGTCAGCTGACATATTCACGGAGTGCCTGCTCTGTGTTCATAGCTGCGCAGTAGGAGTTCTGGATACAGTGGTGAACAAGATAATGTTCTGTCTCCAGGAGCTTCTATAAACACGTAAACAATAAATAACAGTGGTCAAGACGCGTGTTATGAAGGACACTTTGAGGTAATGTCGCAGATAGTAACTGGGAGGATGAGGCTGCTTTAGCTGGGAGTTTGTGGAAGCCCTCGCTGGACAGGTCACATTTGGATTGAAGACTGAATATTGGAAGGAGACACTTTGTGAAGATATGACCTCGCACAGAAGGAAGAGCAGGAGGGAAGGACCCAAGATGAGAACAGCTTGGTACATTCAGGGAAAACAACAAAAATTGGCAGAGTACAGAGAAGGAAGAAGAATAAGCAGAAGCCAGTAGGGCAGCCTTCCAGGCCACAGTACAGAATTTAGATTTGATTCTCTGTTGCAAAGGGAGGTCTTTGGTGAGTTCCAAGCAGAGAAGTGATGTTGCCTAGTTTACATTCAAAAAAGATCCTGCTGGCTTCTGTGTCAACAGTGGATTTGGCGGAGGCAAGTGTAGTGGCAGGGTGCTGTTGAGGACAGAGTGAGAAGCTGCCACATAAGGATAATTGTGGAGGAGAGGTACTGAAAACTTTAAAATGAGAGAATACCTCTTGGTTGGGGCAAAAAAAAAAAAAAAAAAATGTGCTCTACCATTGTATAGCTACTCTTCTCTTTTAACTTCTGTCTTTTAGAGTGTAGCTGAGATTAACATCATCTGTCGGTATCCTTTCTCCTCTATTTTCGTAATAGAACTCCCTGAGTTCTAGCTAGACACATGGCCATTAGGTCATCAACTACATTTCCCAGCTTTCCTTGCTACTTGGAGTGATCTTAGGACTAAATTTAGACCACTGGGAAATGAAGTAATGTGTGCTCAGTCTAGATTATCTCCTTAAGGACATAGTCACTTGGTAAACTTTCTTCATTCTTCTCTTGGGCTGAAACTCAGACATGCATCAGCCCAGCTTTGACCCCGGGGCATGAGAACATCACCCTAGGGCATGGTGGAGCAGTGGAAGGACCGGAAGGACCGACTTCCCTGAATCACCTCATGGGACAGCCCTCTGGCTGACCCTCAATGCTCCTGTTCAATCTATATCACGTGAGAAAAAGAAAGTTCTTTCTTTTTTAGAGCTGTGCTGTATTCTAGGGTCTTTTGGTTAGAACTGCTTATCCCATACCTTAAGTAAATGAGGAGCTTTGGGGAAGCCAAAAGAAGCATTTACAGCAGAGAAACCAGGGCATGGCAGATGTCTTTGGGCCTATCATGTCTAGGGCCTATGTCTTTGGGCCCCCTTGTCTGGAATAGGAAGAAAGCATAGCCAAATGAGAGAAAAACTATTTGGATACTAATCTGCTCCAAAGCCCTAGGGCCATACCCAAGCCTTGGGAGAGTCCTGACCACCAGTTAAGATTTAGGGTGAGTAATAAAGGAACATTCCAATCATGAACTCTGTATAACATTAAGTTGTGATAAGCTGATAAAAAAGAAACTGAAAAATAACATAGACTCGTTTTCCTTACCAGTTATTTTAAAGAAACTTTACATTTTGAATTAATTACTCCTAGTGAAGAAGTATGTATATACTACACACAAATGGAAAATACACCAAGTTCTATATCAATGGAGCACATTTACACACGAGGCCTTGTTCCTCCATCTGTACTGGGTGGCTACAGCTAACTCTTCTCATCTGGTTGCAGTGTGCCTTAATTTGGAAGCTTACAAATTTTTTTTAAAAAGCCCATCTCAAGGTTATGAAGGTTTACACACACACAAAACAAAATGAATTAAGTAATACTAACATTATGTTAGGTAAGAAAATAATCTTCAATATGGAAGAAACACAAGCTCCCTTAGAGAGGTTTTTTTTTTTTTTTTTGAGGATTAAAAAAGAGAATGTATGTAAAGCAACCAGCAAAAAATATTGTTGTTGTTAGTTTCTCCCTTTCCTGTACTCACTCAATTATTTTTCTTTCAAATTCCAAAATACTCTGAAATCTGCCATGAGTCCCTGAAAGAATGACTAAATGATCATTCTCAGTAAGCTGGTAATTTGGCTTTTCTACATCACTCAATATATAGGATTGAAGTGAAAGGTGGGAGGGAAGGGACACTAATATTTATGGAGCATCTACCATGTGTTCACTTTAGGTTGGTTATTTCCTCTGATCTTAATAATTCAATGTGGTGATACCATCATTCTTTTTTTTTTAATTATTGCAGTAGTTAATTTACAATATTGTGTTAGTTTCAGGTGTCCAGCAAAGTGATTCATTTATATTTTTTTCACATTATATTCAGTTAAAGGTTATTACAAGGTTATAGTTCCCTGTGCTATACAGTAAATCTTTGTTGCTTATCTATTTTATGTATAGTAGTTTGTATCTGTTAATCCCATACATTTTTAAAATTTTTTAAAAATTTTACTGGAGTATAGTTGATTTACAATGTTGTGTTAGTTTCAGGTGTACAGCAAAGTGAATCAGCTTTACATATACATATATCCACTCTTTTTTTAGATTCTTTTCCCATATAGGCCATTACAGAGTACTGAGTAGAGTTCCCAGTGCTATATAATAGGTCCTTATTAGTTACCTATTTTATATATAGTAGTGTGTTTATGTCAACTCCAATCTCCCAATTTATCTCTCCCCCCCACCCCCACTTACTCCCTGGTGACCATAAGTTTGTTTTCTACATCTGTAACTTTGTTTCTGTTTCATTTATAGTTTCATTTGTACTCTTTTCTTAGATTTCACATATAAGCGATATCATATCCCATACTCTTAATTTGTCCCTCACTCCCTCCCTCTCTCCCTCTCCCCTTTGGTAACCATAAGTTTGTTCTCTATGTCTTTGAGTCTGTTTCTGTTTTGTATATACATTCATTTGTATTATTTTTTTAGATTCCATGTATGTGATGTCATATAGTGTTTACCTTTCTCTGTCTGACTTACTTCACTAAGTATAATATCCTCTAGGTCCATCCATGTTGCTGCAAATGGCAATATTTCATTCTTTTTTATGGCTGAGTAATATTCCAGTGTGTGTGTGTACACACACACACAAACACATACTTGGGTTGTTTCCATGTCTTGGCTATTGTAAATAGTGCAGCTATAAACATTGGTGTGCATTTATCTTTTCAAATTAGAGTTTTTGTTTTTTCCAGATACGTACCCAGGAGTGGGATTGCTGGTCATGCGGCAGCTCTATTTTAGTTTTTTAAGGAGCCTCCATACTGTTCTCCCTAGTGGCTGCACTAATTTACATTCCCACCAACAGTGCAAGAGGGTTCCCTTTTCTCCACACCCTCTCCAGCATTTATTCTTTGTAGATTTTTTGATGATGGTCATTCTGACCGGTGTGAGGTGATACCTCATTGTAGTTTTGATTTGCATTTCTCTAATACTTAGTGATGTCGAGCATCTTTTTGTGTGCCTGTTGTCCATCTGTAAGTCTTTTTTGGAAAAATGTCTATTTAGGTCTTCTGCCCACTTTTTTTTTTTTTTTTTTTTTTTTTTTTTTTTTTTCGTTATGCGGGCCTCTCACTGTTGTGGCCTCTCCCGTTGCGGAGCACAGGCTCCGGACGCACAGGCTCAGCGGCCATGGCTCACGGGCTTAGTTGCTCCGCGGCATGTGGGATCTTCCCGGACCAGGGCACGAACCCGTGTCTCCTGCATCGGCAGGCGGATTCTCAACCACTGCGCCACCAGGGAAGCCCTTCTGCCCACTTTTTGTTTGGGTTGTTTGTATTTTCAATATTGAGCTATATGAGTTGTTTGTATATTTTGGATACTAACTTCTTGTTGGTCGCATCATTTGCAAATATTTTCTCCCCATAGGTTGTCTTTTCATTTTGTTGATAGTTTCCTTTACTGTGCAAAAGCTTTTGAGTTTGATTAGGTCCCATTTGCTTATTTTTGCTTTTATTTCTTTTGCCTTGGGAAACCGATCTAAGAAAATATTGCTATGATTTATGTTGGAGAATGTTAAACATCATTCCTATTTTAACAATAAAGAAACCATATTTGACAGAGGTTAAATTCCTTACTCAGTCACATAACTAATAAGTGGTTGTTAATGGTTGAGCTGCAGTTCAAACTCAGAGCTGTGTGACTCCAAAGCTTCCCTTTCTGGCTGTACCTCTGGAGTGGTCTAAGCCTCATGGTACACAGGATGCAAGGTTGTATGTGACAGTCCCAAACAAAGTAGTGGACCCCAAAACCACTTCCTACTCTCAATTTTCTTTTTTAATCTCAGGCAGAATTAATCATTTCCTCCTATGTATTCCCATTTAACATCTTGTATACACATCCATATGTAGAGTAACTATTGGTTTACAGACCTATTCATGGTTGCCTTCGCTAGACTGACAGCTTTTCATCAAACATTTAGGCATTTTGGCATCTGTGTACTCTTCGTGTCTAGTATAATACCTGCAGGTAGCAGACACCTAATGAATGTTTATTGAATCATCCACAGATTCCCGAACAGCAATAACATATCATCATCCAGTTGCCCATGACCATCGCCAGGACTGTCTCTGAGTTATCTTCAGTCTAGGCCCCCAAGCCTTGTGAGATTTCCATGAGCAGCAGGTATCACATGTGTGTGAAGACATGTGAAGCACTGCCTGTCAGAACTGTCACACATTGACTAATATAAACAAAACCCTTTTGAAGTTGTGCTTTATGGTAACTGCAGAAACCTTTCTTAGTAAATGAGAAAACACCTTTTTCACTCTGCCTTGGTTTGATGCATTAAAATGTTCTGAAGGGCAGCACATGTATACACACACACACACACACACACACACACACACACACACACACACACACACACAGTGAGAGCTAGCATTATCCCTACAGTATCAGGGACCTCCTGAACTGTAATCTCACCACATGGGAGCTGAATCCCAATAGTAAACATTAAGAGGAGCTTTCACAACAAATTCTTTAAACATATTCATAGCTGTCAGCAATGATATTGCGTTTAATTAGGCAACCCTGATTTGTGCCGCATACAGTCTTTATTGTAATTAGATTCTTTGTTGTACACATTTTGTCACCACTGAGGAAAGGTCATTAAGAGGCACACTCTCCTATAGGTAATCGCACCCTGGACCCTATAAGCGTGACAGTAACTGGTAAAGAAAATGCACAGCTTCTTCCCCTGCATGGTAATACAAAGGGAACAAATAGTGCCTGAATCTCACTCATTTCCATTTTTTGTCAAAATGTTCTTTGTATAATCTTGCTGAGTCCATAAGAGCATGTAGCAGAATTATCACTATCATTTTGACAACACTAGGCAGAGAGGTAAAAAGCAAGCATCATTTCTGTAGAGCTCTGTGCTGTGATTGTTGTTTTACAATCCAGACTGTTGTTCAATGTGGAGATAGTGTCAAGAACTATGGAAAAGTCTGATATTGTACTCTACTTGCAAGCTGACAAGTTAGCCTGCCATAGTTTCATGTATTCTGGTAGAAGAAATAAGAAAATAAGAAGAAATCAGAGACAAAGGACAGCTTATTATTCACAGCAATACTAGGTGAACCGACTGTGCTGGCCTGGGGTTGCCATTAGGAGAAAAGTTAAAGCATCTTACCTGGGAATGGTCAGAGAAGAATCCTAAATTTTCTAATTAGGATTATATAACTTCCTACCCCTTTCATCCTAATCATTACCCAGGAAGCAGCTGAGAGAAACTGATCCCCTTCTGGGGAGATCTAATTGTCTGAGTAAGGTATGTGGACCAGGAGGAGGTGAGGGAGGTAGAGTTGGAAACATTGTTGAATCAATTATGGAGGTGGCAATTCCAAAGCTCAACAATATACCAGATGCCCATGATAGCTTGACTATAAGTCCATTGTTGAGTAGCTTGTGATAAAAAGCACACCATTGTCAGACTGTAAATGTCCAGACAGCCAAAACCTTGACCTGGATTAGTTTCAAGGACCACGATAGTGTTGCCAGAGTTGGCAGATCAGACTGGAACAGAAATAGCTTAACCTGAAAAAGTATTAACAGCCCTGAGACCCCCATGGATAGCCCTGGGAAGGGAGTCAAGTGTAGTTCTTCTGCCAGGAGTCAGTAGGGTTGATGGCCCACATGATGTGTCCTTCCTTGCGCAAGACAGATGGGTCAACTTTTGGCAGGTGGTCCAAGTCTGGCATGCAGCAGTAATCTCTGTGCCAGAAACTAGAGGCCTTTACTTTGTGCCCAGCCTACGATGCTTCCATAGTAAGTGTTTCCATGTCTGGCACAGTGATGGATCCAGGCAAGGATGGTAAGAATCTGGACAGTAACAGCTTAATGAGCAGCTTGAGTCAAGTCAGTTTTGTCAGAGAACAGACTCTTAGCATGGGCTTGATCCAGACAGTTCTGTCGGCAGCCACAATTTATTCCCACAGTTTGCAGCCCCAAAGAGGGTGTCTCCAACCTGCCATTCTTTAGTTTCTAAGAGGCAGATCAAATAGCTAGACCACTGGCAACAGCCCAAGAGTCGGTAAAAAGTATAACAAGGTTCTTCAAGGATAGTATTATCTAGAACTATGAGGAAAGCCTTGAGTTCTGCCCACTGAGTGGAGTAACTTCATTCTCATTTGGTTTTTGCATCACAGCACTGAAGTTGAACAGCCATAGCAGCCCAGTGAATACCACCAGGTTTCAGATAAATGGAATAAGTAGACCCAGGCATTTAGGGAAACTGCTGTGAATTGACAGTCCTGTAAGGGCCAGTGAGTTTGCTTCAGTTGACATAATAAGGCATAGAGTTTCCCCCAAAGGAATAGGTACCACTTTTACATGTAAAGCCTAGATGCTGCTGAGGCCAAGCTGGCTGTGTTTTTGAATATGCGATTTTCATTTGACAAGTGAAGCTTGTTGGGACTGTCCCCCTTTGTTAGTCATTGAATCTGAGTTGACTCACCCAAAAATAGAAGAATCATATCAGAGAGTCACACAGTTTCCATGGGTTAGGCATTCAGTTTTGATAAGAGCACAGTAGCAAGCTAATAGCTACTTTTCAAAAAGAATGTTTCTGGTAGTTGCATCAGGGAAGTAATGAATCCAAAACCCCAAGGGAGCATCGCTGGGTGGAGACAGCCTCCTTTCGCTAGAGGCACCAATCAAATCATCAGTCACAGAGGACAGGGAAATATTGACCTCCATCTCTAACTGTTTCTCCATAATGTGGCTGAGGTAAGAAGGGTAGGAGGACATCATTTCCTCATTCTCATTCATCAGCATTGTAAACCCAATCCAGAGTAGTAAGAGCCTGGATCCTAGTCAATGCCACATCTGTGGTCTCCCACAGGAGTTTTTCTGTCTCAGAAAAATCTCTCCATGAAGGCCAATGCTTGCTTATAGAAGCCAGGACCCACTGCAAAAGAAGTTGAGACCATTTACTGTCATCTCCAAATGGATCTAAAGTTAGCATTGTAGATTGCAGGAGGATTTGAACTATGAGAAAGCCCAGCTGTTGTCATTCTTCCTTGATAAGCATTACATACCCCATTCCCTCAGCTCCCAGGCAAATCAGCCAAAGCTCTATTGATTTGTCTCGGTTTTGCCTACCACCATAGCAATTTTCCTTCCTTTCATGCTCAGTGTGGATTTGGGTCTTTGTAACTTGTCTGAACGGAAGTGGAACCTTCTACCCACTCGAGATGAATCTTAGTACCTACTAGCTGTTATAATGGGGCAGATATGAGGTTGACCCCCGGGTCGATGAGGAAGTTCCCCCACCTGGAAGAGAGTTAGCAATAAGCAGGGCACTGGTCAGGCAACTGTCTCTGAAACTCCTTCCTGACAACTCAGCCTGCAACCACCTTCCCAATTACTTCTCTTTAACAGGCAATAAAGTAAAAAACAAACAGACAAACAAAAGCATTTATTTTCCAGTTGGCCATAACATTTGGTCAACTCCCTACTGATTCCCTTGAACTTTCCTCAAATCCTGTTAATTGGCCTGGGAGGCACTCACGCTTTCTCTTCCAGAAAGCCATGTCTTTGTCAGCATACCACCATCATTGTCCGAACTGCCAAGAACTGTGAAGGGTCTGACGTTTACCCTACTTGCAAACTACAAAGTTAGCCTGCCATAGTGTCATGGGTGCTAATAGAAAGCCTGCGATTCCTAGGCCAGAGATGCAGTTTATTACAGCACTAACAACAACCTGAACATCAGCATTTTTATATCCGTTCCTAATTCCCATGGAATGCGAATAGGATCAGGTAACATCCGCCCATGCAGTAGGTTGTGTTACAGAAGGACCCCAAGCTCAAGGAACCGGGATCTTTATATAATGGCCCATAAGTATGCCTGCCCTTTGTTCCAGAGAGAGACACTACCTCTCACTTCCAAGGCTCTTCGCTTTACGAACATCTTTTTAAAGGAACAAAGGGCAAGTCAGTGCTTTGGCTCACAGGTGTGCAGAAATATGAGAAACCCTCAGAGAATTGCCTCCATTAGCAAAAAGCAATAAATAGCTAGCAACAACAGTATGGAAGTGGCACTCAAACACCCGTGACTAGGAATTGAGTCCACAGCTCATGGCATTCTGTGGATTATATACCTGGAGGTATTGGGAGCTTATGATTACACAGATAAATTGTCAACCTTCTGCAAGAGGTTAAAATAAAAATCCTCACAAGAAGAGGAAGAATCTGAGAATTTCAGGTATCTAAGTGGCAGTAGAAGTCAAGGCATTTTTTTTATACTAGATTAAATTCAAGAGCTATTGAAAATTGTTGCAGTATGATGGGTATCTGGGGGTTCTTTTTACTGTTCACTCTATTTCTATGTGTTTAAAATTTTTGGTAATAATTTAAAATTTTTTAAAATTAAACAATGTGAGAATAACAAAATTCTCTGTTGAAGAGAAAGTGCTTAGGATAAAAACTTCTAATGGTTGAAGTTGGTATAAGAATGTTTCTCCGGGCTTCCCTGGTGGCGCAGTGGTTGAGAATCCGCCTGCCGATGCAGGAGACACGGGTTCGTGCCCTGGTCCGGGAAGATCCCACATGCCGCGGAGCAACTAAGCCCGTGAGCCATGGCCGCTAGGCCTGCGCGTCCGGAGCCTGTGCTCCGCAACGGGAGAGGCCACAACAGTGAGAGGCCCGCATACGCAAAAAAAAAAAAAGAATGTTTCTCCCCCAGAAAACCTGTGGTAGGAAGAAGAAAAATATTCAAGTATTTCATCTATAGATATTACTAAAATTAACATTTAGTTTTAGAAATACTTGATATATTTTAAATATGGGGACAAAGACCTGGGATGAAAGAAAGTTGAACAACTGAATTTTACCGGATGATTAACTGCTGAGGATCTAACATATAACCCAAACATCACTAAGATTCCAGTGTTCACTGAGCAGAACAAAAAGGAGTGACTTGAAAATGTTTACAGCAGAGGCTGCTTCTATATAGCAAATGGAATCAAAACAAACGGTAAGGGGAGTCTAGTCATTCATTCTTGCATTGAGTATCAACCAAGTGTCAGCACTGGGCCAGGTGAGTGTATCTAAAGAGAGAATAGGTTTAAAGATTTTTTTTTTTAAGAGAGGGGGAATAAACTCATGATCTTCAGTATTTTTCTAAAAATTGTATTAACCTTATATTGTGATAGTTCTTGTATTATTTAGGATTTGAACATATTTGGGGAAAGGAAATAGAGAATGAAATCTGAAAGGGGACAGGTACAGGTGATACATATCTGAACTGATGAAGAAAGAATGCAAAGATACCTCATCAAGCTTGGAAAATGGATAGAAAAGTATGCAGTAACTCTCTGCACGGGCCACAAGATGACAGTGAGTGAGTCTTGGGCAAATTAACCTAAACGATGATTATAAGATGATCATCTCTGAATTATCTGAGTCATTAGAAACCCTGGCAATAGAATCCGTTATTGTCTTTTTACTCTGGCCCCTGTTTTATAGCTGCCTCAACCCCACATCCCAAGAAAGGCAGAGAAAGGTCAGTAGGCTCTAAATTAAGAATTAATAGGAAGATTAAAATCCCTTGAGAAGATGGTTGCTGAGAAAGGATATTATCAAAATATGTAAAACCTTGGTGAAGCCCAGGAGTGCAGTATAACACTGTACCAGTTGCACCCAGCAGGGGCACCAGGCAAGGGCATGGTGCAGGGGAGGGAGTCGAAAGGGGACCAAGCTGGGAGTAAAACGTAGCCATGGTCTGCTCACGGAACCGTGCACCTGGCACAAGACTGCATCTGCCTGAAAGAGGGAGCACCCTTCCCTCAACTGAGTGGCCAGGGGGGGTGCTTTTTTCTTGTGTGCATAAAGCTCTGTCTGTGCTAGCTACAGCTCTAGTGTGAGAACATCCTCAAATCCTGGAATGTTTCAGGGCATCCACTGAAATTCTATGAAAGTAGTTTAAAGATAAATAAAAGATGGCATTACTTTATACAGTGGGTAGTAAACATATGGAACTCATTATCCTCAAGATGTTGCGTAGTCCACAAATATAAATAGGATAAAGAAAGATTTAGATAAATTCATGCTTGTTAGATTCATATGAGCTGCTAGAGCGTTGTTAGAAACACACAGGGAAAGTCTCCAAATGCTTTCAGGGAAAACACCATGTTTATCTTCAAAATGTCCTGCAGTGCCAGTGCCATGAATTGAGCAGGCAGATCTCTGGCTTTCCAGGTTTCTCAGCATCCATAATACTGAAGTTTTCCAAATAACAGAGGGCTGAGCTTCTGTATCATAAGAATTTTCTTTACATTAACAAATTGTGTACAAATTTTTTCTCAGTGGTGGTATGAAGTTTTATGTGATCTTAAACTGAGTTTGCCAAACTTAACCTTTTCTTGAGAACTTGGAAATGTCATGACAAATGTGCATTTTTGTACTGGGCTGTAAGTGTACCCAGGGCATCAACTCAGATGTGTGGCACTATTTGACTCTCACCTATTCCCACAGAGTTACTGTGGTTTGTTCTTTTCATTTCTTTCAGTATTTGTGCTTACTTTACATAAACATTTTAATCTTCTCTCCTGTTCTTCAAGCTTCTGTTTTCACTCTTGTCAGTGGGCTTGCAGGGAAAACCCTTTCACTCGCTGCTTCCACCTCTTTGACTTCCGAGGAAAGCATCCTACTCTCCTCTGTGTCATGTCACCTCAGCTGTGAAACAGACCTTACCTTAATTCACTACAGCCCTCAGAGACCAGGCTGCACTTTTAACAAGCTTAACTGAAGGTTGGGGAGTAACAGAAGAGAAGTACATTTTAGTACTGCTGCTGGATTTGGCTACCAGATGAGCTTACTCTGAACCCAGCAGGGTTCAGACCCATTCTGAGTCTTCCACAGAGATATGCCTGTTTAGTTCTCATCCCTGTCCAGCTCAATCCAACACCAGGAGCAGGTCAAAGGTATCCACAACTCCAAGCACAAGCCCACTGCCAAGCTCTGGACATGGGAAGGAGATGTTTCCTCCCTCCCGTTCAAGGCCTGTGTCTCCAATCATCATTCATTGGTGCCAGCATCTTATTACTTTCCTAAGATGACAGACCAACAGAATCATGAACTTGTCCCATGGTTCCCAGTAGGATAATGCATCAAAACACAACAGTGCAACATCAGTACATTCTAGATTATTTGACCTTATGTAGCCCACAGACATGAGCCCTACCAAGTGCAATTCTGTCCTTGGTGTAGTCTGTCCACTAGTGTGAGATGCATGTCTTGTCTACTCATCCTTCATGCAATCTCCAGATTTTGCTTCTGAGCAAGGGTGCACACAAATCTCCAAAGGAATAAGTGGTACTTTTCAGGCACAATTTAGTCTAAATTCACTCTTTGAAGATAATAAATATTTATCAAAGGGAAAATACAATGTGCAGAGATGCAATTCTGCATATTACAAAACAGGCATTTGTTGTTAGGTGATAAAACAAAGATGTTTAGCAACTCAGAGTCACCCTGATTGAAAGTCACCAGCTCAGAACAAGGCCTTTGCTTAGGTTTGACACCTAAATGACTCATTCTGATGATTTTCCCAAAATAAGAGAACAGTCTACCCTGGGGGTGAATTCTAGCTGCCGTCTCTAGGGAGGAAAAAACTGTCTATAGCTTTTAAATCACAGAGCTTTTTCCCTCCTTCTGTCCGTCAAGTTTTCAAAGATCTTTAAGCCCGAGTTTCAGTGCAGTTTCCTCCACAGGTAAGCATGCTATTTAATAGATTCTAAAACACCCTTATTTTATTTTATTCATTTAAATTTGTACATTTCAACATCTCTGAAATCAGGACACATAATCTGTGACAATCACATTTTGCCAAGCAGCATTCATGACATAGTTGCCTACATCGTGAGAAATTAGTCCATTAAAAAATGAGCTTGGGGCTTCCCTGGTGGCGCAGTGGTTGAGAGTCCGCCTGCCGATGCAGGGGACACGGGTTCGTGCCCCGGTCCGGGAAGATCCCACGTGCAGCGGAGCGGCTGGGCCCGTGAGCCATGGCCGCTGAGCCTGCGCGTCCGGAGCCTGTTCTCCGCAACGGGAGAGGCCACAGCAGTGAGAGGCCCGCGTACCGCAAAAAAAAAAAAAAAAAAAAAAAAAAAAAAAAAAAAAAAAAAAAAAAGAGCTTGTTGGGCTTCCCTGGTGGCGCAGTGGTTGAGAATCCGCCTGCCGATGCAGGGGACACGGGTTCGTGCCCCGGTCTGGGAAGATCCCACATGCTGCGGAGCGGCTGTGAGCCATGGCCGCTGAGCCTGCGCGTCCGGAGCCTGTGCTCCGCAACAGGAGAGGCCACAGCAGTGAGGCCCACGTACCACAAAAAAAAAAAAAAAAAATGAGCTTGTTGAAAATATAGTGACTTGGTTGTTCCCATCAGGGCCTGACTGGACAACTGCACATCTTCAGACAGCAAATCGTTCGAGGATATCTGAGTTAGGAGTATAAACCTGTTGTCTGAACACCTTCCAGCAACTTCCAGGAGGATTCATAAAGCTCCAGATTTAAAACTTGCATAATGGGGGTTACTAGCTTGGGGAAAAGTCGTTGAGATAATAATGAACACTCTTTTAAGAAATGATGCCTCACCCATGCTCTTGGTGGCACAGTGTCTGTAGAAAACCACAGATACCAGTGATTCTGAATTCAAAAGTGATTCAGAAGCACAATCCTCTAAATGTGCAGAAGTTTTAGAGAGTACTTTTTTTTTACTGAAAGATAATTTATTTACAATGTTGTGTTAATTTCTGCGATACAGCAAAGTGATTTAGTTATGCATATATATACATTCTTTTTCATATTCACTTTATCATGGTTTATCACAGGATATTAAATATAGTTTCTCATGCTATATGGTAGGACCTTACTGTTTATCCATTCCGCATATAAGAGTTTGCATCTGCTAATCCCAAACTCCCAGTCCAGCCCTCCCTCGCCCTCCCCCTTGGCAACCACAAGTCTGTTCTCTATGTCTGTGAGTCTGTTTCTGTTTCGTAGATATATTCATTTGTGTCATATTTTATTGTTTGTTTGTTTTGTTTTGTTTGTTTTGTGGTACACGGGGCTCTCACTGTTGTGGCCTCTCCCGTTGTGGAGCACAGGCTCCGGATGCGCAGGCTCAGCGGCCATGGCTCACAGGCCCAGCCGCTCCGCGGCATGTGGGATCTTCCCGGACCGGGGCACAAACGCATGTCCCCTACATCGGCAGGTGGACTCTCAACCACTGCGCCACCAGGGAAGCCCCCTGTGTCATATTTTAGGTTCCACATATAAATGATATCATATGGTAATTGTCTTTCTCTTTCTGACTTACTTCACTTAGCTTGATAATCTTTAGGTCCATCCATGTTCCTGCCCTATTGCAGTATGGCATTATTGCATTCTTTTTTATGGCTGAGTAGTATTCCATTGTATATATGTACCACATCTTCTTTACCATTCATCTGTCAATGGGCATTTAGGTTGCTTCCATATCTTGGCTATTGTTAATAGTGCTGCTATGAACATTGGGGTGCATGTATCTTTTTGTTTTTGTTTTTGTTCCCATTACGCGGGCCTCTCATTGTTGTGGCCTCTCCCATTGCGGAGCGCAGGCTCTGGACGCACAGGCTCAGCGGCCATGGCTCACGGGCCCAGCCGCTCCGCGGCATGTGGGATGTTCCTGGACCGGGGCACGAACCCGTGTCCCCTGCATCGGCAGGTGGACTCTCAACCACTGCGCCACCAGGGAAGCCCCGCATGTATCTTTTTGAATTAGAGTTTTGTCCAGACATGTGCCCAGGAGTGGGATTGCTGGATCATATGGCAACTCTATTTTTAGTTTTTTGAGGAACCTCCATAGTGTTTTCCACAGTGGCTGCACCAGCTTACATTGCTACCAACAGTGTACAACGGTTCCCTTTTCTCCACACCCTCTCCAGGATTTGTTATCTTTTTAATGAGAGTCATTCTGACTGGTGTGAAGTGATACCTCATTGTAATTTTGATTTGCATTTCTTTTAGAGATGACTTTAACCAATTTATTTTGATTAATTTACCCTCTTCGTTATGCAAAAGAGTGATACATGATTTTTTTAATCTGTTGTCCAAATACCTCATTCTGTGTTATAAGAAAGCCTCAAGTCATAGTTGGACAGTGTGTTTTTTTCCTTAGAGACATGTAAACGAATGGTTTATGTGACTGAACATTGTACTCGCTCAATCTGTCCCCCAGACTTCCTTGTGCTCTTTTAAGTAGGCTGTGCATGTGACTAATTCTGGCCAGAGGATATGGATGGAAAGTGACTTGTGTTATTTCTCAATCCAAGCATGGAAAAACTAGGTCTTGACTTCAGTCACTTTTCTCTCACCATAGTAAACCCTGAAACTTCTTATAGAGATGATGGAGCCTTCATCAGCATGTGTCTCCTGAGTGACTAAGTAGAACAGAAGCTTCAAGTGACCTTCACCTAGCATGAAACGAACTATTGTTGTGTAAGGCCCTGATGTGTGGGCCTTGTGTTTTCACTACACACTGAGTCTAGCATATCCTTACTGTAATATTATAACGCACAACAACAACCAATGATATCTTACATTTGGTGAAATACAGTACAGGCCTACTCATTGATGTGCTAGTAAGTGCCCAACAACCAGCTCTCATGGGGGTGGGAGGAGTCCCTGACTTGTATTATTTGCTTATTTTTGCAGTGTAAATACTCCATCATAGCCGATTTTGAGTCATCAATGTGACATCCACCAGCTTGCTAAGTTCCAGAAAATTTAACAATTGGCTCTTGTGAACCAATATAAGTGAGCTCCAGCATACCACCAGACATATGCTATAAACCTCGCCAGTTTACTTCTCATACAGCATCTCTTGGTTTTTGACACCCAAATTCACAGAACATATATCGCTCTCAATATATCCTTTTGGGGCTGACATTATGGGGAAAACATACATTTACATACTCAAAACTCAGTAGAACATTTTTAAAAAGCAATACGTGGGGAAAATAACTGATAGAAAGTTAGAATTGTGCACGGACTTTAAAAAGTGCACATTGTCAATGAAGGTGAGTTTCTGTGTCAATGGTACCAAGACATCGAAGCATTCAGAGCAGCTGTTAACTTCTGTGTCCATTCTTCCATAATCAGTAAGCTTGCTTAGTCATTTTGACATTTATGACATCATAATAAGTCATCTGTTACTTACATATACACATCTTAACTATGGTTTCATTACCTTTTTAGAAATCTGTCGGTGGTTTGGGGCTGATGTGTGACACATTATAATTTTTCCCGTTTGAAATAATGGGAAACAGGCATCCAGTCAGTTTGTTTCATGTAGAACAGCTGATTTTCAGTAACGGATTACTGACATGAGGTAGGAGATGTCGGTTATATAAATTCTAAGACCTTTAGTTCTTATGAGCTTGAGCATATGAATTTAATGACATTTATTTTGCCTGCTCAGGGAACTTTTTGCATAATTCTTGGTTTGTAGTTGTGTTCCAGACGGACAATACTTCTGGGGAGCTAAGCTGTGGATGGCTGAAGCAAAGAATTCCTCACTTCTAATATAGTTAAAAATATATAGGGCTTCCCTGGTGGCGCAGTGGTTGAGAGTCTGCCTGCCGATGCAGGGGACACGGGTTCGTGCCCCGGTCCGGGAAGATCCCACATGCCGCGGAGCTGCTAGGCCCGTGAGCCATGGCCGCTGGGCCTGCGCGTCCGGAGCCTGTGCTCTGCAATGGGAGAGGCCACAACAGTGAGAGGCCTGCATACCGCAATATATATATATATATATATATGGAACAACATTAGTTATTATCTATTCTGAGGTGAGAAACAAGGTGGAATCTAATTATTTCTGATTCATTGATGCAAAATAAATCAGTAACCATTCCGAGAATGGTTAACAACCTTAGCTAATTCATGTGCTCAAATGTCTTTCCTTTGGACCAAAACTTTCATCCTTTGACCTTCTCAATCCTGATGAGTCAGAATGAGACCGAGACCCCTTCTTAAGACTTTTCCCAGCACTATCACTTTTCCCCACTCCTTTTATCCTGGGCAAGGTCAGTCTGTGGAGGAATGAAAAGGCCATTTAAGCCAGTCCACCTATTAAAATACACTTTTCTGCTTGTCATAGGGTCTGACATTTTCCTGATAGAGCTTTATCCTTTTGTGTCTTGAAAATCTGGAGTCTTAAAATAAAGAGTCCCCTGGGAAAGGTCACACCTTAAATTCTTTACTGTCTGTTTCCTTGGAGGAGATTAAGACAATTAGCTGAGGTCAAAATCCTGAGAAAAAGAGATCAAAGTAGGCTCTTAGGGAAAAGCATGTTCTAAGAAGGGAAAAGACAAGCAGGTAAGAAAGGACTAAAACAAACTTCATTTCCTTGACAGTGTAGTTTGGAATTCCCAAGAAGTCCCTGACATTTACCCTAATAGACCGTATTATCACCACCCTAAGGAGACACCAATCCAGCTCCACACAGATTTCACACTCCCTCACATAATAAATTTTGGCCAATGAAAAGAGCCAAACTATGGTTTTCAGATGGCATCACAAGGCTCCTTTCCTTTTATACTATTAATTTTGTGATTCCATGGATAGAATAGTATTGAATCTTATCCTCCTAATGCAGTATGTGTCCTTGCCTAGGAAAATAGGTGAGTACCTGAAATTCCATCAATGCTTTCATCTACAGCCTTGCTTCTTTTTTTTTTTTTTTTTTAGCATCTTTACTGGAGTATAATTACTTTACAAAAGTGTGTTAGTTTCTGCTTTATAACAAAGTGAATCAGCTATACATATACATATATCCCCATAACTCCTCCCTCTTGTGTCTCCCTCCCACCCTCCCTATCCCACCCCTCTAGGTGGTCACAGAGCACCGAGCTGACCTCCCTGTGCTATGCGGCTGCTTCCCACTAGCTAGCTATTTTACATTTGGTAGTGTACATATGTCCGTACCACTCTCTCACTTCGTCCCGGCTTACCCTTCCCCCTCCCTGTGTCCTCAAGTCCATTCTCTACGTCTGTATCTTTATTCCTGTCCTGCCCCTAGGTTCTTCAGAACCTTTTTTTTCTTTTTAGATTCCATATATATGTGTTAGCATACAGTATTTGTTTTTCTCTTTCTGACTTGCTTCACTCTGTATGACAGACTCTAGGTCCATCCACCTCACTACAAATAACTCAATTTCGTTTCTTTTTATGGCTGAGTAATATTCCATTGTATATATGTGCCACATCTTCTTTATCCATTCATCTGTCGATGGACACTTAGGTTGCTTCCATGTCCCGGCTATTGTAAAGAGAGCTGCAGTGAACATTGTGGTACATGACTCTTTTTGAATTATGATTTTCTCAGAGTATATGCCCAGTAGTGGGATTGCTGGGTCGTATGGTAGTTCTGTTTTTAGTTTTTTAAGGAACCTCCGTAATGTTCTCCATAGTGGCTGTATCAATTTACATTCCCACCAACAGTGCAAGAGGGTTCCGTTTTCTCCACACCCTCTCCAGCATGTATTGTTTGTAGATTTGTTGATGATCAGCCTTGCTTCTTTGAGTGGCCTGTGGACAAGCATAATTAGCATCTCTTAGAAATATAAAATCTTAGGCCCATCCCATACCTACTTAATCAGAATCTGTGTTTTGATAGATCCCCTAGTGATTAAAATGCACGTTAACATTTGAGAAGACTGATCAACAGTACTTGGAAAGCTAAGGAAGCTCTGAGGACTTCTGGACCATCTCTCAAACGAGTACCGCATATGTATCCGAACTTGGTGCTTAGCAAACATCTGAAGGTTTTTATCACTGAGGAGAACACTTCTGGTCTTCTTTCAGTACTACACAAAGTTGGACTGGCTGGTTTATAGAAATAGAGGCTATTCAGAAATGACTGATAAGCGTTCCAGCCTGTTTTTATTAAATAATTCTCCCTAGTACATAGCAGGACCTTCTTCTCTATATTCAGTTTGCTTTAGCATTGCTGTGGAGGACTTGGGCCTCAAGTTCTCTCTGCGTTTATATGTTTTACATACAGCCTGTCCAATAATAGTGCTAATCACACAGAGACATTCTTTTGTTAGCTGATCTTAAGGCACCTTAATATTTGAAATAATTCTGTATTGCTTAAAGCACTGTATAGTCCTAGAATCATAACGTCTTAGGCTTTTTGCATAACTCTTCGGGGTATCTTTAGTACACCTCTCATTTGCTGCTGGACAGCCAACAACTGGTCGTCTTCCCTCTGTTTGGACATTTCTAATGACACGACATACCACTGAAACCACACAACTCAGATTGGGACTTGAACCCACTGTCCTTTAATTTAAATCACTCACCTGGTCTCGGTTCTGAATGAAGCTCAGGTTCTTTATGTCTCAACGCAGAAAGAATTCAGTGAGAGACGAAGTGATAGGTAAGAAGTGGATTCATTTAGAGAGATACACATTCCTTAGACACAATGCAGTCTGTCTCAAAAGGTGAGAGTAGCGGAAATACAGGCTGGTTAGTTTTTTTTTTTTTTTTATTTTTGTGATATGCGGGCCTCTCACTGTTGTGGCCTCTCCTGTTGCGAAGCACAGGCTCCGGACGCGCAGGCTCAGCGGCCATGGCTCACAGGCCCAGCCGCTCCGCGGCATGTGGGATCTTCCCGGACCGGGGCACGAACCCGTGTCCCCTGCATCGGCAGGCGGATTCTCAACCACTGCGCCACCAGGGAAGCCCAGCAGGGAAGCCCCTGGGCTGGTTAGTTTTTATGAGCTAGTTAATTTCATAGGCTAAAGAGTGGAAGGATTATTCCAGCTATTTTGGAGAAGGGGCAGGGATTTCCAGGAATTGGGCCATCACCCACCTTTTGGCCTTTTATGATCGGCCTCAGAACTGTCATGGAAGCCTATGGGTAAGTTATTTAGCATATGCTAGTGTATTACAATGAGCATATAATGAGGCTCAAGATCTACGAGAAATCGAATCTTCTGCCATCTTGGGCCTAGTAGGTTCTAACCAATTTATATCATATCCTCAACAACGATGTCATTCTTTTAAAGGTTGTGCCCTGCCCCCTTCCCTCCTGTTTCACCTCCTCCTAGTTTTGAACAATTCTAATCAGTAGAAGTTCTTTCTCATACTGGATTAAAACTTATTGTCCATTTGTATTTATAATCATTTATCCATTGCAGTTATTAATTCTACATCATATTTTCCTTAGCTGGTTGATATGTTCTTTCTTGTTACTAGGAAAATTGGGAACCAAGACACAGAAATATTATAGCACAGTTCCATCCAAAAGCACATGAAGAAACCGAGACACTAGCCTCTCTTTCTAATTTATAGTTCTGTTCACTAGACTGTCTGCCAAGAAATGCTGCTCTGTGACCAACACTGTGATAATACACAAGCAAAAACATCAGTCCCTGGGAAAGATCATGGATCAGGGTGTGGTAAAAATCCAGAAACTCTGTCCCTCCCTTTTGGGATCAAAAATCTGGCAGACATCCTGGGGTAGGATCTGTGGCCAGAATCCACCGTGGGGAGCTGATTTGTTCCCACAGGGAGATCTGAGTCTCTGGCAGCTGGCAGTTTCCCTTTGTGAAATGGGTGTTCCTGGCACTCCATAAAAGTCCTCCCTCCTTCCGCACTCTTTTTTCTCTCCACCCCCGCACTCCACACCCTACTGCACACACCCTCCTGCACACACCCTCCCACTCCTACATCAATGAAACCCCTCCCTAACATACATTCTGCACACACACATGCCCCCAGAGCTTCCTCTGCAAACACACCCACACCTCTCTCCGACATGCACCAGGCAGCACAAGGCTTTCTGTCTCACGCCCTCATCCTTGCTTCCATTTAGCCTCCTCAGAGCACCTTATACCGTATCTACCACCCCTACTTCCTGTTCTCATCATCTCTTCTATTTTATTTTATTTTGTGATTTTCCTTCACCTCATCCCAGCTCACCCCGCTTTGCTCCCGGGGCCTGGGAATGCTGGCACTGTAATTTTGTTCTGCACATGTGTAATCTGGAGCTGTCACAGGCAGGAAAGTAGTCAGCCTGCATGTGCCTGCCTGTTCTTCTCCCACAGCTAGTCTAAGACGGAGGATGGGAAGGAGCTGGCAGTCAGTCCTATTTCTGGAAACTACAAAAACTCTTGTTTTCCCTCTTGAAATTCCTGGAGGAACCAATGCTGTCTCTACTATAGTCATTGCTCCTTCCCGCTAACTCTGTCACAGGCTTTCCCATCCTTTCTTCAGATGCCCTTCCAATATGAAGCTGGGGGTGGCATCCCTCACATGCTGTCCATTACAACCAGTCACTCGGGGTTAGGAGACCCCACAGAGGATATAAAGGACAATGAAAGAGGGCAATTAGTTTGATCAGGTTTAACTAGAACCTTAAATAATTTAAATATATGCTAGTCTTCTGGACTCTACCTACAGCTATAGCATTGAAAAACATGCTGAATCAATGAAATACAGAACATATCAGTTTACAGAACTTCTGTGCTCATAGTACGTGATAACTTTGCTAGGATTTAAAAGTGGTCTTCTTGGGCAAATGATTTGCCACAGTTGCCTAGGTTTCTTATTTTTCCTTGGTGAGGTAGATGGTAGTTTAGCTAAATAAATGTTAAAGCAAAGGGGGTCCTTTATTCCTTTCATACTAATAATTCTTGAATTTTTAATAACAGCTGTTTACATCAACTAAATATTAAGCATAGCTACCACATTGCATTGGACATTAAACAAGCAAGTAGAATAGATGCTGTTTTTGTTCACTGAAAATTTACCATCTAAAAAAAGATATCAATAGGACAAAAAATATGTGAATAAATAGCCACAAAGAGCTTTGATCACTTTCTTTTCACATTAAAAGGAAAATAAATTAATGAGTCCCTGCTTTCCAAAGAATAAAGTCCTAACATAAATTTGGTATTCAGGAACCTACTGATTTGAGTCCTACACTCCTCTTCAACTCTATCTTTCTTCCATTTTCCCCACCAATGTAGTAGTGGACTCATTGATTTGCAAATATCATCCGTGCTTTCCCACATGATCCAGGGGTCCTGTCATTTCTACATTGTATCCCTCACAGTTCCTAGCCATTGAGTTATGCATAATTTTATAGTTGTTGAATAAACATTTGCTGAAAGTAAGCTTCATGAGAACAGGGCAGTTGCAAATAGAGCAGAAGTAGAATTTGGAAAGCTCATTGAATAAAAGAAAGGTATGTCATGTCCTCTTAGCCTTCATAGTGCTTGCTGTTCCCTTACATTAAGCCATCGCCCTTTAAGCATTCTTTTTTTTTTTTTTTTTTTTTTTTTTTGCCATGGCTCACGGGCCCAGCCGCTCCTCGGCACCTGGGATCTTCCCGGACCGGGGCACAAGCCCATGTCCCCTGCATCGGCAGGCGGGCTCTCAACCACTGCGCCACCAGGGAAGCCCCCTTTAAGCATTCTTAATCATCAACACTGTTTTTCTGTTGCCATAACTGCCCAACAATGTTAATACATTTATAGCTTTAGGATGTGCTTATTCAGCCTCACATGTCCAGGCTTCGCTTATCTTTAGACTGGGATTTACCAGAAACTAACAAGTTGCTATCACCACATGTATCCAAAACACACAGAAAACAAGTCAGCACAGCACAAGTAGAGACTAGAAACAGACCCCCATAAACTAGTTAATTCATCCTCAATTCAGTACATTGTAGAAATACTGTCTTCAGGGGTATATAAGCATTCACATGTTTCATTAATTTCTTCCCTCCTAGAGAACAGTTCTTAATGCTTTGGTGCATTTTGTTGCTTCCTATTTTATTTAATGTCAATACATATGATAAAGTTCAATTTATAAACTAGGCACAGTAAGAGATTAACGATAATTTAATAATAAAATAGAACAATTACAACAAAATATTGTCGGGACTTCCCTGATGGCACAGTAAAGAATCAGCTTGCCAATGCAGGGGGCACGGGTTCGAGCCCTGGTCTGGGAAGATCCCACATGCCGTGGAGCAACTAAGCCCGTGTGCCACAACTGAGGCTTCGCTCCAGAGCCCGCAAGCCACAACTACTGAGCCCACGTGCCACAACTACTGAAGGCCACGCGCCTAGAGCCCGTGCTCCCCAACAAGAGAAGCCACCGCAATGAGAAGCCCGCGCACCGCAACGAAGACCCAATGCAGCCAAAAATAAATAAATTTATTTTAAAACCCAACAATATATTGTAGTAAAAGTTGTGTGAATGTGGTCTTTCTCTCTCAAAATATCTTACTGTACAAATTTTTCCATCTTAACTAAGCACTTACCATGTACAGTGACCGTCACTTTTGCAGTTTGAGATGTGACAGCAAAACTAGAATGAATTTCTTTTCCCTTCTTCACAATTTTGCGGGTAGAAGATTCATTCTTACCATAGGTCTTAGCACCCTTGGCATATGATTTTATTCTTTCCTTTTTAAGTAGAGAACTCTCACCTTTTCACTTACGGCTTTACGGCTTCTCTTTGGCATATTCGAATTGCTGGCATCACTACTTTCGCGCTTTGGGGCCATTAAGTAAATAAAGGCTTACTTGAACACAAGCACTGCAGTACCGCAGCTGTTGACCTGATAACCCAGATGGCTACTAAGTGACTAACGGGAGGGATTCGCTGAACAAAGGGGTGATTCACATCCCGGGCAGGATGGGGCTGGACGATGAGAGACTGTGTCACACTACTCAGAATGGCACACAATTGAAAACTTATGAATTGTTTATTTCTGGAATTTACCATTTAATATTTTTGGACATGGTTGACTGCCGGTAACCACAGAAAGCATAACCGTGGGTAAGGGGGACTACTGTACCCTTTTGAACCATTGATTTCAATTTCTGCCTTCTCGTAACCAACACTTTAAAAATAACAGAGTCATAGGAGAGCAATTTTAATTTAATCTCACCTATTTGACCACTTTATATAATGAGTCAGAGGTACTAACAAGCTGTGAAATGTCTCATAAGAGAACAATGGAAGAGAAGACAAAGTTTGAAACCTCTACAAACTAGATAATCAGGTCATGAACAGATGAGAGCTTTAAAAAAAATCATATATTTTTTAAACCTCTAGTAATATTGATACATCGCAAGGAAATTCTAAGTTTTTAGTAAAGTAAAAAAGAAATTAGTTTCTTACACCAGATACTTTAGAATTTAAGCTTTGAATTAAAAATAATTGAACAAAGCCTTGCAGAGTTGGGCGTGGGGCTGGAGTGGTGGGATGGGGGGAGAACCATTTGTTGAGGATGGAGGGAAACTGAAATTCTGGGAGCCACTGTTAAAAAGAGACAGAGTCCAGAAATTAAATTAGTACTTGTCTAGGCCTGGTGGGGTGAGGTGAGAGGTGGATGGAGAGATTCAAGTGATGGCTAAGGGGTGTGGGATTTCTCTTTGAGGTAATGAAAATACTCTAAAATTGACTCAAGTTGATTGGGATGGTGAATACACAACTCTGTGACAATACTAAAAGCCACTGAATTGTAACTTTAAGTGGTTGAATTGAATGGTATGTGAATTATATCCTAATAAAGTTGTTAAAAGACAGAGAGAGAGAGTCAGTACGTGTTTGCTTTGAGAATTTACTTAATCTGACTCATTCTAATCTGACTCATTCCCCTCCAATTTTGAAACCATTTTTTACTTTTTATAAGCATATAAATCTTAACTGCTCTCAGGTATATTCAAAACGAGAAAAATGTAAAAGGTACCTGAGTTCATGCGGTTTTTTCTGCGGAACAAGCCGGGGCTTGAATAGCAAGCTACTGTACCTTTGAGTCAATTTCTGTTTATCTTCCAGCAAGTTTGAGAAAATAGAGGTTTTACTGCAGGAATAAATATGAAGTTTAGAAAACAAATGTTAAAAAATTCACATAGCGATGTAAATAATGCCATAAACTTCCAAAAACAAAGAAAAAAGATAAAGATGGAAAGAAACACACCAGGTTTGAATCCCAGCTCTGCTGGATAATGTTAGGCAAAATACTAATCATTCCAAGGTTTGCTTTTCTCCTTTATAAATGGAGGGTTTTCTAACATGCAGGGTTGTGCTGAAGATTAGAGACAATATATAAAAATACCTGGCAAGGAGAGGGCATTGAATGAATGGTAGTAATTATTATCATAAAGGATATATATTGAGCCTCTACCATTGGTCCAACATCTCATTCAGATTATTTTATTAATCCTGAGAAAACTTTCAGCAGTCACGATAGACTAGGTTATGCTGCAATAAAAGACAATGTCAAAGTCTCAGTGGCTTAAAAAAAAACTAAAGATTTATTTCTTACTAAATTCGCATATCCATCACAGGTTGGCTTAATGCTTTGCTCTGTGCCATCCTTACTCTAAGACTCATTTAAAGAGCTGGTATGGGGCTTCCCTGGTGGCACAGTGGTTGAGAATCCGCCTGCCGATGCAGGAGACACGGGTTCGTGCCCTGGTCCGGGAAGATCCCACATGCCGCGGAGCAACTAAGCCCGTGAGCCATGGCCGCTAGGCCTGCGCGTCCGGAGCCTGTGCTCCGCAACGGGAGAGGCCACAACAGTGAGAGGCCCGCATACCGAAAAAATAAAAAAAAAAATTAAAAAAAAAAAAAAAATAGCTGGTATGATCTGAAGTATTTCCGATCACACGTCATAGGGAAAAAAGAATGTGGCATATAACACACAGATCCTTAAAATGTATGCCTGGAGATGACACATGTTACTTTTGCTTCCATTTCACCGGCTAAAGCAAGTCACTTGGCCATATCTCTCGTCAATGGAGCATGAAATTGCATTTTCACCTGTGCCTGATGATAAAACAGATAAAGCAAATGATAAAACAATATTTGTCAACAAGCTTAAAGATTACCACACAACCTTATGAGGGAATTTTTATCCTCAATTTAAAAATAAGGAATCTGAGGCACAGGGAGAGTAAGAACTTGCCTACAGCTATATAACTAGGAAGTGGCAGAATAAGACTCAAACCCAAGTCTTGTGTTTCCTGATCATTCCAGCCAGACCCTGAAAATTGAAAATATTCTACCTATGAGGATATGTGAATATGTCTTCCTCCCCACATTCATAGAAAAATATGCAGATTTCCTTTGGGAACAAATTGGTACTGCCTTCTCAGAAACCAATTTGGAACAAAAACATTAAGAATCATAAACTGTTCACACACCCTTTGACCTAGTAATCCTAGTTCTGGGAATTTATCCTAAGGGAATCATCCCAAGATAAAAAAAAAATAATACTTATGGAAAGATCTATTGTGACATTGTAAAGAACTGAAAAGAATCTTCATTTTCAATAATAGGAAGGGTCAAAGAATTTATTGATTATACACACAACTATTATAAAGCCATTGCTTTATAATTATGAAGACCATGTAGTAACATGAAAAAAAAAAAGCTTTCGATATAATGTTCGGTAAAAAGCAAAATAAAATTGCTTTTACTATATTGCAACTATGTGATCAACATTTGTATGGGAAAGACTGCTAACACTCTGCACATTTGTTCTCTCTTTTCTCCTTTTGATAATAGAAACCCCACCTCCAGTTTTAGCTGGTCCCAGCTAGGGAACACATTTCCCAGCCTCCCTTGAAGCTAGGTATTACCATGTGACTAGGTTCTTACCAGTAGAACGTGAGCAGAAGAAATGTGTACAACTTCCCAATTTTGCCCAGAAATGTGATGAGACACATGTTCTCCATCCCTTATTTACCCTTTCTCTAGAAAGGAAATGGTGACAACTGAAGCAGTTGCCTTAGGTCCAAAGATGAAAGCCACATGTTCATGGAAATGTGAATTTTTTTATTTTTTCTGAAACTTCCTTACTGTAAATTTTGTTATTTTTAAAAGGTGTGAAAGTCTTTTAGCCATAGTTGTAATGCCATTAATAATCAAAATTTCACTTAAATGTTGTTTTTCTAAAAGAAAAATAGATTCTCTCATAGCAGAGATGTTTGAGGAAGACCTGGAAAAGAAACAACAGAAAATAATAGAGAAACACATGAAAATGACATTTTTTCCCCAATCTGGGCATCTTATAATTTTGAACCACCAGAAATGATTAGGGAACATGACTGGTAATGACTATGGATAGGCAAGGCATGCTGCAGTGCTGGGGGTAAAAATACCAAGAATCTGTATAGCCTGGGGCAACAGGAGACTGTCAGGCTGTGGCAGGGAGAAGAGAGGCGATGATATCATCAGTACAGTCTATTAAAGGAGGAAGGGGGAGAAAGGGAGAGAAAAAGAGACAAACCAGTTATTGTTCAGTTTTACCAGTGTCTTAACTCCTTTCCTTTCATAATGCTACTGTGGAACAGAACATTTATCAGCTCAAGTAAAGCCCTATGGGTTGACTCCATGGATCAGCATTTTAAAGTTATCTACCAATACAAAACCAGGAAAATATTGCACACCTGGAAATTCTTAATAGAGAATCAGATTGTCACAGCTACCTATGATTTTAAAGGAAAAGATTTTAATTTAAGTAAAAAATATATTAATAGCTAACGTTTATTGAGAACTTATGATATATGCCAGACACTATTTTAAGTACATTACATGTATTAGCTCATTTAATCTTCCAAAACCCTATTAAATAGGTACTATTATTTTTATCTCCACCTTACGAAAAAGGAAACTAAGGCACAGAGCACTGAAGCAGTTTTCTTAAGGTTACACAATAATCAATAATAATAAATGGAAGCCAGCAGTCTGCTTCAGAATCTGAATTTTACCTCCTAGCTACACTCCCTTAATCATGAATTATTAAATCCAACACAAATATGTAATCAAAACTTCAGATAATGAATTTGCTAATTACTTAATGCTTATGTCAGCTTTTCCAGCAGTATATATAAAATAACAAATCGACAGATTATTTTTGTTTGAAATGAATTACACGGCAGTTACTAAAACATGTAAAGATTGCTTTTTGCCTATCGAATATTCATTCTCCTCTGTCAAAGTAATGAAACTCCTGTCCCAAGCTGGACATATTGTTACCTACCTAAAAGACCACAACTTGCTACCAAGCTTGCAGCTATTGGTCATGTGACTAAATTCCTCACAAGGAGACCTAAATGAGAGTAGGATAGTGACTTCTGGAAAAGTCTTCCTGAGAGAAAGGACGCACCCTTCTCCTCCTCCATCCTGCTCTTCGGGGTGTGGATGTACTGCCTTACATTCCCTGAGCCTTAGCAATAAAGCAGCAGGAGTTTTGATGATTATGAAGCCACCATGCTAGCTCTGGGCTACTTTCTCCAGATTTCTTTTTACAGGAGGGAGTAATCTAATTGTTAAACAATCACCTTGGGGTCTCTGTTAAGTTACTTGAAGCTGAATTTAGTAATCCAAAGTAATACATAAACCTAATGTTACATAATTTCCATTCAGATTTGGGAGACATCAACAAATCATCTAAAGGTATGCAAATTTAACTATTCTTATAAATTTAATAAGGAAGCAACTTTTTTCAGACTTTATCTAAATAGCTGTCATTCCTTATAATGGATTTTTATGGCACCTGGGTAAGGCATTGCTTCCCAACCTTTTTCATGACAGGGCACTCAAAGAAAACTCATAATAATCATACAGTCCTGTATAAAACAGTTAGGCTGTTCTTAGCCAGAGGATGCTGATTCAGGGGGTCTGCCTACCCTAAGAAGTGTGGGGATCAATTTCTCAATCCCCCCATTCCTGACCCATTCCCCACAGCCCAGCTTTAATTGGGATTCCACAATGGATAGATTGGTGCTAATTACTATTAGATAAAATTTGAATGTGGAACTTATTCAAAAATAAGTAAGGCTTGAGCAAAGTCAAGTGAGTAAACTATGTATTGCACTTTATTGTTGAAAAAAATAGATTTGTTGCAAAGCTAGCCAGATTACACAAAGGGCATTTCTTATTTCACATAGGATACTTTTTTTAATGCCTTCATTATATATGTGCACACTAAGTATTCTTGTATATACAAAGTGTAATGGGAGGGTCCTTGTGAGTCCAAGCAAAGAGGGGTTTCAAAGAATGAGTTTATACTACTGAAAACTAGTGTCTTGGTTTTTTGATCTGTAAGAGGAAAGAAGGGAACCTATATTGATCATTTTCTTTCTTTTTTTTAATCTTTTTTAAAATTTATTTTATTTATTTATTTTTGGCTGTATTGGGTCTTCGTTGCTGCGCTCGGGCCTTCTCTAGTTGCGGCAAGCGGGAGCTACTCTTTGTTGCGGTGCGCGAGCTTCTCGTTGCGGTGGCTTCTCTTGTTGTGGAGCACAGGCTCTAGAGCGCAGGCTTCAGTAGTTGTGGCGCACGGGCTTAGTTGCTCCGCAGCATGTGGGATCTTCCTGGATCAGGGCTCGAACCAATGTCCCCTGCAAAAGTAGGTGGATTCTTAACCACTGCACCACCAGGGAGGCCCTATATTGATCATTTTCAACCCACCAGGAGCTTCCAGATGTTTTTTCTCATGAACTCCTTACACTTTGTAAGGAAGATGTTAAAGATTTTAAAGATTAGGAAACTGCAAGCAGCAGAGCTAAAATTCAAAGCCCTTCCTAAGTGTCTATGTGACTGAATTAATTCCTGCAAATTAATTGCTTTTATTTTTCATTTAAAAAATGTATTCAATGTAAGGTCGTCACAAGTCTACAAAATCAAATGGTTTAATAGTGCTTACAGTGAAGCTCAACTCCAGTCCTGTTCCACCCCCCCACCCCCAGAAAAAACTTTCAAAATTTTCCCTTTAGCTTTTTAAATTAAGTTATACTTAACATACAATATTATTTGATATTTTATACATTTTGAAATAATCACCACAATAAGTCCAGTTACCATCCATCGCCAAAGTTGTTAAAATATTATTACTATATTCCCTATGTGTTCATTACGTCCCTGTGACTTCCTGTAGCTTTAAAGATGGTTGCCTCCATATCTGAAAAATGATATGCCTATATTATCATTTTTCTTTCTGACATTGTTTACATTTTCATCTAAGTGATAAATGTACAGAGTTTAAAAAGCCAAATCTCTCTTCAGAAGCCAAAAGAAAAAGAGCAGCCCCTTTCCCTGCACAATTTGCAAGTTCTGGTTCTAATTCCATCCCCAAAGCAACCACACTCAACTTTCAGCCGTTTCTTCTGGTATTTATCTCCACATTTCTAATGCTATTTCTTGGTTTTTCAAAGTTCCAGATATTATCTAGGACTCTCTTCTATGGAAGATATGGATTTAGCTTCTTATACCCTCCTCTCATTCTGCCAATATAGTTATATCACAATGCTTTTTTCAGGTCACTATTCGGTTTTATATAATTAAAATAATGTAAATAGTATTTAAGGCTGAGGCATGTAATATACTATGATTATATTACCTTTCTCAGGACAAATTTGTTTTCCCTGGAATTGGTCATCTCATTTTATTTGTATGCTTGCTTTTCTATGTACCTGTCAAAAAAATTCCCTATTCTCTTCCAGAAATGCAGATCGCTCAATACATTCAAATTCATGACACATTCTGTAAATTTCTCAATTTTCTTGGAGACCTGCTTCCTGAAGCCCTGCGTCCTCTTGCATCAGTCTGAACTTACTGCTCTCTAGGCTTCTTGCAGAGCTGCTGTGCTCAAATCACCTTCACAAAGACACAACGATCATGTGGATTCCCAATGTGATGGCTCTCCATTTTTTTTTTTTTTTTTTGCATCCGATGTCTTTCTCTTTCTTGTCTTCCCCCCTTATTTTTCTAGATCATATCCTGCAGTAGCTTCCTACAAAAGTCACATGAGAGGTAAATGTTCTGAATTCTTCTATGTTTGAAATATCTTTATTCTGCCCTCACACTTTATTGATAATTTGGCTGGGTGTTGCATTCTAGGTTAAAAAAATTATCCTTCATAATTCATAAGGCATTGCTCCTTTGCTTTTTTTTTTTTTTTTTTTTGCGGTATACGGGCCTCTCACTGTAGTGGCCTCTCCCGTTGTGGAGCACAGGCTCCGCGGCCATGGCTCACGGGCCCAGCCGCTCCACGGCATGTGGGATCTTCCCGGACCGGGGCACGAACCCGTGTCCCCTGCATCGGCAGGCGGACTCTCAACCACTGCGCCACCAGGGAAGCCCCGCTCCTTTGCTTTTTTGAGTCCATTGCTATTGTAGTTGTGAAACCTGATGCATTCTGATTCCTACTTTTTAGTATAAGACTCATTTGTTTTGTTTTTCTGGACGTTTTTGAGATTCTTTCATTATTCCCACTGGCCTGACACTTATTTCTCAATGATGTGCCCTTTTTTACTTGTGCTGAGTAGTTGGTAGGCATTTTCAATTTTCAGACTTATGCCTTCCTGTTCTGGAAACTTTTCTTGGATAATTTTCCCTCCATGTCTTCTCTTTCTAGAGGTCCTTCTAGTCAGATATTGTACCTACTGGATTGAGTCTCTAAATCTCATATCTTTTCTTTCTTATTGTTCATCTACTGATCTTTTGGTTCTATTTTCAGATTTCCTTGATTTTATCTTCCAATTCTTCTACTGAAGTTTTATTATTATATTTTTAATTTCCAAGAGCCCTCTCTTGGTTTTTCCTTAACATTCTTTTTATCATAGCATTCTGCCTTTATTTTACATATACAAATCTTCTCATAATTTTTTGAGGCTATAAATTAGCATATAAACAGTATTTTTCTGTTCTCTATCGTTTTCTCTTGTATCCTATTTTCTGTTTATCATAATGAGTCCTCTTTTTTAGGTTAGAGTTTGCCTTATATACCTGGTGGTCTTTTTTTGTCTGTTCATATTTAAGAACAGCATGCTAAAAAAACTGATGAGGAACTCTGTGAGTGTGGATGGTGTTTACAAGGTGACGGTTCACTTTTGGATGGCAGAGAAAACATTTTGTTTCTTCGCTGAGTCAGTTTAGCTTTTTTGAAAAACATTCCTCTAATCTCTTGCCTAGGGAAGTGATTTTTAAACATTTTTGACAGAAAGAAATTATTTTTCATCATGTCCAGTCCACACACACACACACACACACACACACACACACACATATGTACACATATGTACATATGCAAAAAAGTTTCATGAAACAATATTTAACTTTTCTAAATATAATGCGCTCAGATATTTTCTATTTAGTCTATTGAATTTTATTTGTTTTAATATTTGTGACAGACCTTGTGATGTACCAGTCATATTCTCTGCAATGAAAGTCTGGTTGCCCCAGTCGCTGAGCACTGCTGGTGGGCAGTCTTCAGATGTCAGCCCCTCCAGGGATTCCCTCAGTTCAGAGAGTTGACATGCCCAAGGTCACACTTCCTGGGATGACCACATCCAATGAAGGAGGATGTATTAATTTCCTAGGGCTGCCACAATAAAATACTGTGGACTGGGTGCCTTAAACAACAGAAATTTATTTTCTCTCTGTTCTGGAGGCTAGAAGTCCAAGATTAAGATGTCAGCAGTTTGTTTTCTCCTGAGGCCTCTCTCCTTGGCTTGCAGATGGCCATCTTCTCACTGTGTCCTCACGTGGCCTCTTCTTTATGCAATGCCCCTGATGTTTCTTTCTCTTCTTATAAGAATGCCAGTCACATTGGATTAGGGCTCTACCCTGAGGCCCTCATTTTAACTTGATCACCTCTTTAAAGACCTCATCACCAAATCAAAGATAAAGGGGATAAAGGCCTGGCTACATTGGCCTGACTTGGGACAATTCTGAAGAGCCATTCTAGCTTCAGTATTCCCCATGGGCTTGGCCAAAGAGGTCATTGGGCCTTGAATCACAGCTCTACTTCATCTTTTGTCCAATTCTGTTTCCTTCTACAGGTTTTGATCCCAAAGTCTCACCCTAATGAATATTCTGAACTCTCAGTTCTGTCTCAGAATCTGCTTCCTAGGGAACCCATCCAATGACAGTGTTCGTTATGACCCATTAAAATGATTTCACAATCCACTAATCATAACTATTTCATAACCCACAGTTTGAAAAATCCTGGCCTAGGGGTTAGTTTCCTGATTAACAGTGCTTTGATTGTGTGGCAGTGGAGAGGGCACAGATGATCCAGCCAATGCAGATCTCGAATTCCTTTTGCTGTTTATATCCCCATGCCTTATCCATGTCTTCCCTTTTCTTTTTTAAAAATTTATTTATTTATTTATTTTTGTGGCTGCATTGGGTCTTCGTTGCTGTGCGTGGGCTTCCTCTAGTTGCAGTGAGTGGGGGCTACTCTTCGTTGCGGTGCGTGGGCTTCTCATTGCGGTGGCTTCTCTTGTTGCAGAGCGCGAGCTCTAGGCGCGTGGGCTTCAGTAGTTGTGGCACGCGGACTTCAGTAGCTGTGGCTCGTGGGCTCTAGAGCACAGGCTCAGTAGTTGTGGCGCATAGGCTTTGTTGCTCCGTGGCATATGTGATCTTCCCAGACCAGAGATCGAACCCGTGTCCCCTGCATTGGTCGGCAGATTCTTAACCACTGCTCCACCAGGGAAGTCCCTCCGTGTCTTCTGTAGACCTGATTTCTCTGATGCCCAGGCCTTTCCTACTGAGTATCTCCAGGAATAAATCTCCCTCCTCACCCTCCAAAAAGGAGTAGGCTGGCTGCTGATTTTCTGTGCCTGGGGGTATAAGAGTAGGTGACTGTTCCATATATAAGCTTTCAACTTTTGCTTTACACCGCACACCTTACCCTCACTTTCTGCCAAATGTGGTGACTCCAAGTCCTGAGCCTCTTTCAGGTTCTTCAAGGTGAAGTATCTTTCTTATCTTCAGCATGCCCCAGTGCACACACTTTAGATTGTGACTTCATCTCCCATTGGACCACTTAACATTCCCCCATTCTGTTTCCACCAAATATTTATTGAAATCTTGCATCTATTCATAACCCCTCTTCTGATCTCTACTAAGAGGAGATATATGCCTCTGTTCATTGCACCATCTTTAGCTAGAAGTTCACAGTTAGAAACTTGGTGGCAGTCATACCACCACTGTAACTGTGGAATGGGCTAGGAGGTATTTGTTTCTTACTTTTTATACTTTGCTTGCATCTTTCTATGTGAGGTCTTTTTTAAAAAAGTATTTATTTATTTATTTATTTTGGCTGCTCCAGGTCTTAGTTGCGGCAGGCAGGATCTTCGTTGCAGCATGTGGGATCTTTTAGTTGCAGCATGCGCGCTCTTAGTTGCAGCATGCGGGCTTCTTAGTCTGTGGTATGCAGACTTCTTAGTTGCAGCATGCATGTGGGATCTAGTTCCCTGACCGAATCTGGGCCCCCTGTATTGGGAGCTCAGAATCTTACCCATTGGACCACCAGGGAAGTCCCGAGGAGGTTTTTTTTAATGTAAGGGTCTTTGCTTAGTGTGAGGACATGAAGTTAAATCATATACTTAAAAGTCCTTATAAGTCATGATGAGCTCTAAGATTAAATTTGATACAAGAGGGCTTCCCTGGTGGCACAGTGGTTGAGAGTCCGCCTGCCGAGGCAGGGGACGCGCGTTCGTGCCCCGGTCCGGGAAGATCCCACATGCTGCAGAGCGGCTGGGCCCGTGAGCCATGGCCGCTGAGCCTGCACGTCTGGAGTCTGCACTCCGAACGGGAGAGACCACAACAGTGAGAAGCCTGCGTACAGCAAAAAAAAAAAAAAAAGATACAAGAGAGAAAGTGATAAATGCATAAGAGAGTAGAGCCAGCATTGTGGAAGTTTAAAGGAGAAAGTAGTTATATTCAAAATAAAGAGTAAAATACCGGTGGATAAAAAGTGGAATAAAATTGGCCCTAAGGTTTAGTGCTGACAAGAGAAATTACCAGCCTTGTTAGGCATGTGACTACACCTCAGAGAGATAAATGAGGAGAAGTGGTCCCAGCCTTCCTTCAAGGAGTGCACATCAATTTAATATAGAGAAAGCCAAACAACAAAACAAAATTAAAAAATACCAACACAAATTCAATTGTGCACTTCTTAAAACCCACCATTATGCTCGTATTTCCTATTAATGAGTGGACTTGTAATACTGCAGAATAGATGCTCTTCACAACATGTGGCGTATTATCTGAGCTCCTTGAAAAGATAAAAATAGTTACCACAAATGGGAAGAAACTCCAGCAATATCTTTCTAATTCTTCATACTTTAAATACTGAGAAGGTTCAGGAATGACTCTCTAATGCTGGAATTTTAGGCAAAGCAACATCAGGTTAAGGGTAATTTGGGGAAGGCCTTTCTGATAGCCTTAAAAATACACACAAGGAGCAAAGACTGGCCTCCCCACCTCCTCGGGGGCCAGCCTCCCCAAGAGGAGGCCTTGGCAGGGCTTTGATGAGTGGGCTGATCCTTGTGTTGGTTCTGGAGTTGCTCTGGCATAATTCACAGCCAATTTAAGAATAAAAGAGCTGTTTATTGACTATTTATGTGTGGATAGAGCTTGTTAATTAAAAAGAACATAATGGGGGCTTCCCTGGTGGCGCAGTGGTTGAGAGTCTGCCTGCCGAGGCAGGGGACACGGGTTCGTGCCCCGGTCCGGGAAGATCCCACATGCGGCGGAGCAGCTGGGCCCGTGAGCCATGGCCGCTGAGCCTGCGCGTCCAGAGGCCACAACAGTGAGAAGCCTGCGTACAGCAAAAAAAAAAAAAAAAAACCATAATGGTCGTTGGAAACATTATTCTCTCCCCACCCTTAAGCCATTATTGTGTTTTGGCCACCTGTGTAAAGGAGAGAAGATGAGTAGGTGGATTTGTGGGAGAACAAAGGAGAGGGTCCATAGTAGGGGCCAGGTCACTGAGTGTGTGTGTGGGCAGAGGCTGGGCCCATGACTTAGCAAGGAGTAGGAAGCCAGGTATGTGTGGGCGAGAGGAGAAAACAGTACAAAGGCATTTTGCAAATGTGAATATCTTAAGAAAATATCCATAGGACAGTACAAAAGAGCATTAGAAAACAATTCATTAGCAATTCTAATTTTTTTAAAATGGTATTTTAGACTTTATATATATATTTATTTCGTTTGTAATGTGGACCATTTATAAAATCTTTATTGAATTTGTTACAATACTGCTGCTGCTTTCTGTTTTGGTGTTTTGGCCCCGAGGCACGTGGGATCTTAGCTCTCTGACCAGGGAATGAACCTGTACCCCCTGCATTGGAAGGCGAAGTCTTAACCATTGGACCGCCAGGGAAGTCCCAGCAATTCTAATTTTAAAAAGTAAAAGCATTGCTGATAATGCCATCTTACAGATAGTCATTTTTAATTTTTAATTATCTCATTCAGAATTATATTTGTGTTATTTAACCTGATAATTGGTGTGAACCTGCCAATGTCACTGAGGAGAATGTTTTCAGCAGTGATCTCAGAGTTGCCTCCATAAACAAGAGTGGCTCAAGACAGAGCAGAGGAGCAAGCTAAAGACCCATAGTTGAGGTAAGCTTAAATTTTCTATCTAAAGTAAGCTTAAAATCCCAGGAAGAAAGGGGTACCTTTTCTCCCTCTGTTAGGCAAAGGCATCTAGATTAAGTTTCTTTTGTAACTATACATGGGATTTTTTTAAAAAATCTGCATTAAAGTCTGAAACTTAAGAATAGACTCATATAACATTAGGGTGAAGAGGAATCAAAGGGATCATCTTGATGAACAACCACATTTATAGAATGAATTACAGACTCAGAGAGCTGAAAAGGACTCGGCAAGGAGTACTATGGGGAGTCTATAAAGTCTCATGAATCAATCAACCAACTGGAAACAAGGGCACTGCCCCGCCCATCCCCGCAGCAGCCTCCTGAAATAGATATAAAATGAGAAACTCAGAAGCAGAAGCTGGGGAGTGTTCACTCCACGGAGAGGTAAGAGGCAGGAGGTGAGGCATGTGGACTGACACAGCAGGATGCAGACTAGGAAGAGCCCGGCTCTGATGCTACAGGGCAAGTCTGTGCATAACTGAGTGGGGGACTGGAGACGCCCAGTCCGTCTGTAACCATATGAGCTTCCTGGCTGGGAAGTGACCTTATCAGACCAGAGCTTAGCTAAGGAGTTCATGTCCCGTTTCCACTGGTCTTCGCCTGTGTCTTTCCTTTGAGCTAATTCAGATCCGCTGGGTTTGCTTCTTGCAGAACTTCCCGAAGAGAGAAAGGGCTGTTTGGGTTTTCTCTTTTCAGTCAGCCCAGTGAATCCCAAACCAAAGATTTCTTCTCTTTCTCTTCTCTTTTACTGAAGTCTTTTAATTACCATTTACCAGCTTTTCGTGCAAATTTTTCTATGTGCTGAGAACATCCAGTCAAGGGCAGGGTGAAGCAGTTGGGCAGCAGTTAAGTACACAGTAAAATAAAAACTAAGACCTCCTTATTAAAAAAAAAAAATTAAGTTAGTAGCCTCTAAGACTCTGCTGGGGGGGGGGGGGGGCGCTAATGGAAACTCTGTCTATCCATAATAGAATTAAGTAACTGAATTCATTATATCATGAAAATAAAGCTGTGATGTTATCTGTAATGCTGGTATTTTGGCATTTATTTTGTATAACATAAAAATGGCTGTATTTGATTTTTTAAAAATAAACATAAATGGTGCTATGGACTGTTGACCTAAAACAAATACACTGCTAGTTATTTCTCCAGCAAAAATGGGTTTATTGGGGATCAACAAAGAATTGCAATTCACAGGTGCAACCATGGTGAGCCAGGTGCAAGTGCTCACAAAACTGGAGAGAACTCCTTTACAGAGTGGAAAAAGAAGTTGGGGGGAGGTATAGTAAACAAAGAGCCCATGGCTTTTCATTGGCTGAGTCATGACTGTCTCTCATAGGCTGGGTGCTTACCCGGAAAGGAGTCTTTCTTCTTCCTGTTGGGCTCATGCTAGGGCATGAGAGCTCCCCCTTCTGGCCTCCTGACTGTATTTAATTGAGATTTCTGTTTATTAGTTTTTTACAGGGCTGAATTTTGTCCTCCCGCCAAAAAAAATTCATACGTTGAAGTCCTAAACCCTAGTACCTCAAAATGTGAGTGTATTTGGAGACAGGGCCTTTAAAGAGGTAATTAAGTGAAAATGAGGTCTTACGGGTGGGCCCTAATTCAATCCGATTGGTCTCCTTATAAGAAGAGATTAAGACACAGACACACAGAAGGAAGATCATGTGAAGACACAGGGAGCAGTTAGCCATCTGCAAGCCAAGGAGAGAGGCCTCAGAAGAAACCAATCCTGTTGACATCTTGATCTTAACTTTGTAGCCTCCAGAACTGTGAGAAAATCAATTTCTGTTATTTAAGCCACCCAGTCTGTGGTACTTTGTTATGCAGCCTTAGGAAACTAATATACAGTCTTCATTATGTGCTACATTTTACCCTCAGTGTTCTCTATCTGAGAGAGAGAGTTAAAGTTCAATACAGAGATTACCCTCTCCCACTTCTTGGGTCTTCTCAAGTAGGATGACTAGAGAAGGTTCTGTTTGAAATCAATTATCCTAGGAGAGAAGGGCGCAGGCTGCAAGAGAATGAATGGTACAGAGGAGAGCAGAGAGAATCTGGCCCCAGGGAAAGGGTGTGCAGGCTGCCAGGAAAATCATGGTAACAGGGCCCTGGGAACGTCCCCTCCTCTTCCTCCCCAATAACATCTCCTAAACCTCCTGGAAGAAGCATTGAAGTGTTTCTTAATGAGTACAGCTTTATTCCATTCAAAATATTAATGAAGTGTATACATTTTCTGGTTACCTGAGGTGCACTCCATCAGGGGTTGTGCAACCAACTTAGTGGATTGCATTCACTTTTCCTAGATGAAATTGGTTAGGGTGGAAAATATATAAATATCAGTCAAGTTTCAACAAAGTTTTATTTTACATATATACATATGTAATCACACATATGCATATGCATATATAGTATATATGGGCATGTAAAATTTTTTTTTTTTTTTTTTTTGGCTGCGTTGGGTCTTCGTTGCTGTGTGTGGGCTTTCTCTAGTTGTGGCAAGCAGGGCTGCTCTTCGTTGCAGCGCATGGACTTCTCATTGTGGTGGCTTCTCTTGTTGCAGAGCACGGGCTCTAGGTGCACGGGCTTCAGTAGTTGTGGCTCGTGGGCTCAGTAGTTGTAGCTCTTGGGCTCTAGAGCACAGGCTCAGTAGTTGTGGTGCACGGGCTTAGTTGCTCCGCGGCATGTGGGATCTTCCCAGAGCAGGGCTCGACCCCGTGTCCCCTGCATCGGCAGGCGGATTCTTAACCACTGCGCCACCAGGGAAGCCCTGTATTTCTTACTATAGATGATGATCAAAGAAATTTAAAGCCATTCTTCTAAAACACGAAACTGATCAGGTCACTTTCTTTTTTGAAATGCTTCATTGGTTCCTCAGTGTCTACAAAACAAAGTCCAAAGATTTAACAAAACCTTCAAACTCCCAAGATGGAGCCCCAGTCTACTATTCGTTCTTTGCCCCAGTCTATTTCTTCTTATGCTTTCAGACTGAGGAACACTTCAGGAGTACATGGTAACGTGCCAGGAGGCACCGAGAGCCACCAGAGGAACAGTCTACATTTCCCTATAATGAAAATTTTACTTGCTGGCATGTATGGAAAATATGCTTTTTGTATTCAATAACACAGATATATTGTGAAGTGGAATTTAAAAGTTGCATGATTTTAAAGTAAGATATTAGAATGCAATGAGAGGCTGCCTGAAGGTTGGGACAGGATTCTCCCCTCCGCTGCTCAGAGTACTCGGGAGTAAACATTGGAGAAGCAGTGCCAACAAGCACCAGAAATGCTGACACTGTCCTTTCACATCACCATGAAGCAAAGCTACTCATGTCCAGCAACAAGCAGGTACAGCAATGCCGCATGGAGCCACTCCGAGTACGGCAGGTCACACAAAGCGCACTGCTGACGCTGACCTTAGCCAGCGGGAAAATCAAACCGCAGGGACTAGAGTCCAAAAAACCGGGTTCAAGTGCTACTCTGTCTCCTCCAGGGTCTAAGGTGCTAGACAAAGCTCTTAACCAGACTGTGAGAGAGATCTCCCTGCAGCACCTGTCACCCCGTGGGTCCTCAAGAAATATTTGACTGTAGAGCTGGCCAGGCAGGTTCCACTTCCACCCACGTGCTGCACAAGGATCTCTTCAAAGCTGAGCCCTGGGCGGAAGAGTAAAACCTTTTCACATAGAGGTGGGAAGAGTCCTTTCTGCTAATGGCTTAGAACAAGTCATTTATGTCCTCTAAGCTCAACTTCTTCTGAAGGGTGGGACTCATACTAACAATACCTCCCTAACACGGTTATTTTGAGGATGAAATGAGATATGTGAAAATCCTGGATAAACACACCTCCTCTTACATAACATGAGAATGATCATTTTTATAATCGTCAGCTTATATTTGCCTTATGTCCAAGGTTTATATAAAGTTGGTTTCCAATAATACATGGAGCACCTAATTTATTTTTAACTGGTTCAGGGACACAGAAATTTTCTCTCTTTAATTGTACCAGAAGTAAAAAATTACACTGCTCCAAAGTTCTCAGAGGATTTTATAACATGGAGAATACATTTCCCAAACCCTTCTGAAGTTATAATAAAATTATCAAAGCTTAGGAAGTTATTAGTAATGTACTATTTCTAACTCTTGTGAAAATGCAGGTTCTACTTAAAGAAGAGAGTAGTTTAAATCTATTTAGTGGGTTCAGGGAAGATGACTACAGCAGCAGTGTAATTTTGAATCCAAACCTTAACATAAAAACATATGGGGCTCCTCTGGTGGCACAGTGCTTAAGAATCTGCCTGCCAATGCAGGGGACATGGGCTCGATCCCTGGTCCGGGAAGATCGCATATGCCGCGGAGCAACTAAGCCCGTGCGCCACAACTACTGAGCCTGTGCTCTAGAGTCCACGAGCCACAACTACTGAAGCCTGTGCACTCTAGGGCCCACGTGCCGCAACTGCTGAGCCCACGTGCTGCAACTACCGAAGCCCATGTGCCTAGAGCCGTGCTCTGCAAGAAGAGAAGCCACCTCAATGAGAAGCCCATGCACCACAATGAAGGGTAGCCCCCGCTCGCCGCAACTAGAGAAAGCCCACGCACAGCAACGAAGACCCAACACAGACAAAAGTAAATAAATAAAACATTAAAAAAGAAAACATATAGAACAACAACTTAGCAAAATCAAAATCCCATGGACATCATTTACACGGACGCTAGGCTGCAAGGCATTCACACAAACTTCAAAATACATGCGAATGAGAACAAACCACCCACAGCCATAAGATCTGGATCCTATCAGCATGTGAGCAGGAAAAGGAGAGAGGAGCAGTGAAACTTGACAGACTTTGACAGACTTGAAAAGAGAAGGCCTTAAATAGCAAGGACTATTTACTGGAAAGCATGTGGTCAGGTTTTGCCCAATCGGGTAGGTGGTGAGTGCAAGGGGTCTGCTACAAAGACTGAAGGTGCTTAAGCAGCCCTAGAGGCTGACTTGCCAGAGCTTCCTTTCAGGACAGAGTGTCACACTGAAGGGAAATGCTGAGAGTGGAATCCAAATTAAGCTGGACAGAGACAGATAGAACAACAGATAGAGGAGGCCTAGACAAAAGTGGGGGGAAGGGAACAGAACCAGGAAATCTCATAAAGCAAGCTGACCCTTCTTAACACTACCTGAAAACAACAGAAGAGGGAGTTTATGAAGTTAGAAAAGCTATTCAAAGCTGTGTCTCCTACTAAAAGTTCTGGAAAGCCATTTTAACATAAAAATGAGAAACAGAAAAGTATTAAGGCCAAATGCCTTGCAAAGTTATTTCTAAGAAAACAATGAGCACACTACATATCCCTACACCAGAAAGACATGCTCACAGAACAAATCAAAACTATTATCTTCTGTCTCAAAAGAAGCTAAAATACATTAAGAAAACGATAAAGACATAAAATGAAAACATTATTAAAATACTCTGCCACTGAGGTGGTAAAATCCAGGAGACAATTAGAAATTTTAAAAAAAATTATTTCTGAAGTGACACTAAAATGAAGGAACACAGAGCAAACATAGTAAAACAGATTAAGACTTAAAAGAAATAAAATATTAAAAGGAGGAAATTTTAAATTTTTTTCCCAACAAACTTTTTAAAAAATATTTATTTTTTTAAATTTATTATTTTGTTTGCACCAGGTCTTAGGTGCAGCATGTGGGATCTTTTTTAGTTGCCTCATGCAGGCTCATAGTTGTGGCATGTGGGCTTCTTAGTTGCAGCATGTGGACTTCTTAGTTGCAGCATGCAAACTCTTAGTTGCAGCATGCATGTGGGATCTAGTTCCCTGACCAGGGATCGAACCCCAGCCCCCTTCAGTGGAAGGGGACCACCAGGGAAGTCCCAAAGGAGGAAATTTTTTAAATAAAAAGTAAAGAAAAAGATAAGAAACATTTGACAGAAAATGACAAATATTGGGACTCTAGTAGAGCCTGCGTGCCACAATTACTGCAGCCCGCGTGCCTAGAGCCCGTGCTCCGCAACAAGAGAAGCCACTGTAATGAGAAGCCCGCGAACTGCAACAAAGAGTGGCCCCCACTCATTGCAACTAGAGAAAGCCTGCACGCAGCAACGAAGAACCAGCGCAGCCAAAAAAAAAAAAAAAAAAAAAAAGAAAGGAAACGACAAATATTAAAGATGGACAAAGAAGATTCAACCTCATATAACTGGAATCTTTGAAGACGTGTAAAAGCAAGGGGATAAAACATATACTAAAAAATATAATTAAAGAGAAATTTTCTTTATAAAAAACAATATGAAACTACATATTGAAAAAATATACTGTGTGGCTGAGACTGTTGACCCAGAATTATCAATACCAAGACAAATTTCTAACAAAATGGATGAACTTTAAAGAAAATAAAATTCCACTGAGTATCCAATCAAAACCAAAAGTGACTTAAAAGGTAAAAAAGTAGATTATCATCAGGGTTTTTTGACAGCTATACTTTATGCCAGAAGAAAACAGAATAACATATTTAACAGATGCAAGGAATAAATGTAAACCAAGGATTTTATATTCTGCAAAACTGACTTTCAACTATATAGAAGGCACAAAACAACAGTTATCAATATGCAAGGACTCAGAGAATATTGTTCTCAAGAATCTAGAGAAGGACGAGTATTAGACAATCAAAATGATTAGAGTGACATCAGTAAAGAGACGTCATCAGTAAAGAGACATCATGAGTAAAGAGACATCAGGTGGTAGATGGTAAAACATAGTTATCTGAAGAACTAATAATAAATGAGAGTTAAATGAGAGTATAACATATAAAGGCTATATTCTCACATAATGTAGATATAGTATAACTATTAAAAATGGGAAGAGGGTAAAGAGAACATATACAAAAAATTCAGCTGTTCTTTGTAATTATATTGGTGGTGGTAATATGTGTATTGTTATTCTAAGCCTGTCGTGTGTACAATGTAGAATCATGTAAATGAGTAATTATGAGATACAATTCTATCCTCTACTGTACACTTGGGAACCAGAAATCTTGTTATGGAGGAAGAGAGATATAGATGCAGTAAAAGTATAAAAAAGTCTAGGTTAAAATCCCATAGTACTGACTTTTAATTGGAAATATCAGCATAATCATTAGGTATTTTATCTGTAAAATTATATATAAATGTATATTTATCAATAGATAGATTTCCTAGCTCTGCCACTGAAAAGGCCAAGTAACCAACCCAGAAGCAATAAGTATTAGCACTTAGATTGTGGTCTTGAAATCATAGAAGAAATCAAGGCTTTTGGAAACATGACTGATTTCCTATCCGGGGCAGGATGCATACAAGATGAATGTGGACATATGTTATTAAAAATCAGGGAAGTTATCAAAAATTACTAGGGTGTGTCAGAAGGGCTTAGACCAACCTGAAGAGAATCCTGCTGGCCAAAGATAGGACAATTTGAGCTTCAAAAAAAAAGTTATAATTGCTATTGATTGAAATTTTATCAAATATGTTGAAATCATGAGTTCATGACAATGTTTTCTGGGTTTTTTTTGCGGTACGCGGGCCTCTCACTGTTGTGGCCTCTCCCATTGTGGAGCACAGGCTCAGCGGCCATGGCTCACGGGCCCAGCCGCTCCGCAGCATGTGGGATCTTCCTGGACCGGGGCATGAACCCGTGTCCCATGCATCAGCAGGCAGACTCTCAACCACTGTGCCACCAGGGAAGCCCCATGACAATGTTTTTAAAAACAAAGAATTGGTGACCTTCAGAGAAGGATAAGGAACCAATTTATTCTCTTGAAAACTGGTAAATAGAGGAAAAGAACGAAGCACCTATCCTACCTTTTCCACATGAAATGTATCACTGGGTAACCAAATAGTAGATGAGAGATATGTCTCCTTGTCAAAGCATTTCAGCTAATATAATAAGTGAAAAAGAAATAATGGAATCTGAATATCACCCTTTTGCAACCCCCAGTGAATTAATGGATCTAGACATCAGTAGTTAGTAATACCACAAAAAGAGAATCAACCAGACATTGTATGACTCCTGATGAAAGAACACAACACAACCTATAGTCTTACCCAAAGGAATAAAACTTAAGTCCAGTGAAGCCTCAGAATCCAGGTACCAGTTTTCAGGAAATACCAAGGACAGAGGAACATGCCACACTGCACAATGAGTCTGAAAACAGCAAACTTCAGACTATGGGAAAATTGACAAGTCAAAAAGCTTGGGTTCTTCAATAGATAAATCGTAAGGAAAAGAAACAATGGAAGAGTGAAACTGTACAATAAGAGAGATTTAAAAGACATATCCAAAAAAAAAATTTTAATGGTCAAAACTGTCTATGGATGTGCATTTGGGTGTCATAAACTATAAGGAAACCAGTGGAAATGATTACTATGAAGATCAGGATGGTGGGTACTTTGAGGGACGGGAGGTGATATGAAATTGCAATGAAGCACATGGAGGACTTCTGGAATATCTGGAAAATTCTATTTCTTGACTTGGGTCTTGGCTACAAGAGTGTTTGCCTTATAACAACTCATTGGGGTATACGTTTATTTTGCATTGCCTTCTAAATCTTTTATTTTACAGTAGATATAAGGATTAAAAGTAATAAAAACCTATTTAACATAAAGGACACCTATTACACGAAAGGGAGAATTTCAACAAAATCCTCTCGTGTATGTTATTCAAGATTGATAAAGCATCAAAGAGAACCTATTATATTTCCAGTGATTATTATATCTGGCAAAGAGTGGAAAGAGGAAGAACGAGGAAAAGTCAATAAAGAACCAGGTGAGGTGGTGAAATGAAAGGCAGGGACAGTAACCTCTTAATCCTAAAACAAATCCAAGCAATATTGGTAGGTTTAGGTGAGCTGTTTTCTCTGAAGTGGGTTTAGATTGTACATAGAGGAATAAATCTTTATAAAGCCTCAATCATTTGGAAAGTCTGGCCCTTTGAAACTCAGAGCCTAAATATTTCCTTGTTTTAATTATTGCTGAGACAAGTTAAGAGCCTTAAGTATTTAGATGGATTATTTTAAACATCATTGTTAGGCAAATTATCTTTAAATGAAAAAAAACAGGAGTGCCATCAAAACACTACTGTCAAGCCACATGAACATGAAATGAACATGAACATGAGTTTCCAGGGACACACCCGCAGTGTGGTTAGGACCAACAAATTCTAACCTGCAAAAATGCATGCCTGAAGAGTCGGCTTCCTCCTCCTTTTCTTCTATTTGCTCCAATGTCTTAGTGGCTTATCCTGCCCATCATTTCAAGGGGCAAGTGACCTAGTTAACTGAACTTTGTCACATTAGATCATCCAGATTAGTCATTGCTCATTCTACTCTATCCCTCCTTTTTTTTCCCTGCCTTTTTTGTTTTCTGTCATTCCTAGTATGTTCTCCTCATTTTCCCCATTATAACCCACACTCCTTCATCCAATTTTTCCTCTCTTTCATTATTCTAATAGAAAATACTTGCTACTTTGGAAATTGAATGCTTTAGAATGAGAATGATATGTAAATCCACTAAACAAGACCGATAGAAGGAAAAACATATGATTTGTGTAGAAGTAACTCCCATTTTGAGTCAATGTGTACATTTCAAACAACATTTATCAAAGTTGAGAATAATGCATAAAACTCATTTTCTAAGTCAGCATAAAGTTTCAGACTACCATTTTCAGACACTTATGAGGGCTTTCGGAAGCTGTCAAAAATATCACCATAGGGCTTCCCTGGTGGCGCAGTGGTTGAGAATCCGCCTGCCGATGCAGGAGACACGGGTTCGTGCCCTGGTCCGGGAAGATCCCACATGCCGCGGAGCAACTGAGCCCGTGAGCCATGGCCGCTGGGCCTGCGCGTCCGGAGCCTGTGCTCCGCAACGGGAGAGGCCACAACAGTGAGAGGCCCGCATACCGCAAAAAAAAAAAAAAAAAAAAAAAAAATCACCATAATAAATTTTTCCCTATCTGTTGTTCTTCCAGTTTTTGTCGTCTGTGATACCACTTCCCACAGAGGCTGGAAATGCCCAACATTCACTCCACACAGTTTAACAAGGGCATGGGCCAGTCACTTGCTAATGGGACTAGCAAGAGAGTTAGCCGAGAGGGTAAAGGTGACAGCTTCTAAGAAAGGCTTTATTTCTCTCTTCAAGCGATGGAAGGGGAAATAGTGCTCCTGCTTTTGGTTACAGTTGTGTGAGGGAGGACCCAATATCAGTGGCAATGGCAGCTTTTTTCAATTACGAGGAGAAAAGCTTGAAAACAAGTCCCAGCAAGCTGAGAGTGGTGGAGTAGAGAACTGCAAACAGCCTGAGACCTTGATAGGATGGTTCAGCTGCTGAATCAACCTGCTGGGACTTCCATGTGACATAATAAATGTCTTCATTGTTTTCAGACACTTTTACTTGGAAATTCTGTTACTTGTAGTTGGAAACATCCGAATACATACTCTGATAATATAGGTAGACTTTTTGACCCAGTCAATAAGGACAGGGTATAAATCAAAGTAAGCAAATGTAATTGAGTTGGGCAGAATGTTACTGAAATGTCCTAAATAAGTATTATTTTTTTCATCCAGCTTTACAGACTTTGCTTAATGCAAAAATATATCTAATTTCTGTCAGATAGACTCTATCGGCAAAATATGATTAATAATATTAGCAAAACAGAAGTACATTAGTTGAATTATTTATACTTGCCACAATCTCTATTGAAACATGACTAATCTAGAAATTATAATTTGGTTATAGAAACTGCTCAGAGCAGATAGACTTTCTTGTGTCAATTTTCTTCAAAAAATAAAGTATTATTTTATTATAAATAAAACATAAATTTCTTCCTAACAGTTAGTAGCTTACACTGTCTTTCCACACCCATGGTCACAATAACATCCTGGAAAAATAAGGGAGTCAAAAATCTGTGTAACACATGCCGCGGAGCGGCTGGGCCTGTGAGCCGTGGCCGCTGGGCCTGCGCGTCCGGAGCCTGTGCTCCGCAACGGGAGAGGCCACAGCAGTGAGAGGCCCGCGTACCGCAAAAAAAAAAAAAAAAAAAAAAAAAAAAAAAAAAATCTGTGTAACAGCTCCATAATACACTTGGGTCAAGCCAGATATAGAATACAAAGAGACAGCCATATTGGAAATAGAGGCTGTTGAGATCTGACTTAGAGAAGCAAGGGGGAGAGAAACAGCAGAAGAACAAAACCTGAGACATATTTATCTCCATCTCCGGGCCTCCACATACCCTTTTTTTTTTTTTTTTTTTGCGGCACGCGGGCATCTCACTGCTGTGGCCTCTCCCGTTGCGGAGCACAGGCTCCGGATGCTCAGGGCCAGTGGCCATGGCTCACGGGCCCAGCCGCTCCGAGGCATGTGGCATCCTCCCGGACCGGGGCACGAACCCATGTCCCCTGCATCGGCGGACAGACTCTCAACCACTGCGCCACCAGGGAAGCCCCACATACCCTTTTTAAAAAAGATTTCTTTCTAAAAACACTTGAAAGAATATAGGTTAAAGAATTTTTCTGAGTAGACTGTGGTCACTGGGGACATTCTGAAGTAGCTGTTGGGAAACTGAAAGCAAGAAGAGAAAATCTCTGTTTTAACTGAATTGGAGGGCTCCTTAAATTACACACAGATCTTTTACATGGTCAATAAATGACTAATAAAGGCTGTTAAAGAACTTAACTAAAAGGATATCGGCAGTTTATAGCTTCCCCTGAAAGAAGAAAAGATTTTCAAATATAATTATCTCACTATAAATTATTTTTTGGAGAGATTACTCCAGTGGGGTTGGGGGCAGGGTGGGAGGACCAAGATTGTAGAGAATGGCCGATTAAGAAAAATGCTCTCTAAGGGTGAGTTGGCAGAAAAGAAGACTTTGGCAGAGCTTCTTTAGGAATCAAGTCAAGTGGAGTGGTGGGATTGGATGGTGTCCAGGTAAGAAATAAACTAGAATCCCAGTGCTGGGAAAATGTATGCATTTTACATGCAATCCTGAGCTTACTCACTGCAATTTAAACCTATTTCTTTTTTGCTCTTAAGAAAACATAACAAATAACTGGTGACTATTTTTCTGTATCCTAGTTCCTTAAATTAACTCTTAGAAAGCTGCAACTCTTCAACCTTCTTTTTCTCAGATTAACCAAGAACATCAATCTTTTCCCATAGATACAGTACTATTTTCCAGCCATCATCAACTAATCATCAATCACTTTTGAATATTTTTCCCCACCAGTTTTATAGCATGGTCAAAAGACTATTTGCCTCAGAATCGTAAATGTGGATTCCCAGGCCATACACTGTACCTACTGAATAAGAATCTTTGGAGATGGGACTCTTATCCATACCAAAATTTGAGAACCACTACTTTAAAGAATTCCACAGCTCTCAATTTGAATGGAAAGATCTGAATTGAATTTGACCAATTATCTTTTATCAAGGACTTTAGCAATTTAGTTTAGAGAACATTTGATGTATTTCTTAATTAATTATATTCTAATCCTTCCCAACATCATTTATTCATACTGAAAAGCCACCTATCTTTTACTTCTGACATGAATTATTAAAATTACTGAACTAGTATATGGCAAGTCAATTTCAAAGTATTTCCTAAATGAAATATGCTAAGAAAATCATGATCCAACAAGTCAACGTCTATTTTTATTCTTTTCTTTTATGGAGAAGTCTTGAACAGCCTGCTTTTTTCTCTTGATATATAAAAGTCTAAAAATGGGAATTTTTAAAAGGAAGAAACGATGACATATAAATTCTATAATCTTTGCGGCATTGGTGGATATCACTACAGTCTTTCTAAATCTTTCTTTATGAAAGAACCCAAAGTAGTAGAACTTTGCCTACTTCTTCTGATACATTTAATTAAATGTTCTACCTACCTAGAAACCAAGTGAAAGCTCCTAAATAATTTCTGACATGAGCTAAATTTTACTTCTGATTCATAATGACTGATTATAACCCTATGACAGTTACAGAAAATTAATTAGTTATGAAGAGCAAGAACTCTAGAAATAAAAATGCAGAGGCAGAAATTTGAATTGTAATCTTTTTCACACCATGTGGAAATAGTCAAATGAAATTAAAGAACTTGGGTCACTAAAATAATATTAAGGAAGCTCTTTATTATACATTGGTTTTTAAAAATAGGAATATGTCATATTTTAACAATATGAATTACATAAAATGCACACACAATATTTTAGCTGTGATTATAAACTTGCGCAAAATTCTACTTACTGTCAAGCGTGAAACTTGTAAAACTCAAAATTTAGTCCTCATACTCTTGACTCACTTGGGTTACATGTTAGGGGCTCTACGCCAGATGGACCGAATCAGTCTCTGGAGGGTATGTCCTGGGAATCTGCATTTACAATGCTAACCATTTACATATTACCCACACAACTAGCATTCTGGCAAGAGTTCCAACTTCTTCCCTATCTATGAGATCCAGATCTCCCAAGTGGCAGTGCTTCATTTTGTCTTAGAGACGGACATGGGGTGTTTACCAGAAATCCATAGCTGAGGGACTTCCCTGGTGGCACAGTGGTTAAGAATCTGCCTGCCAGTGCAGGGGGCACGGGTTTGATCCCTGGACTGGGAGGATCCCACACGCCATGGAGCAACGAAGCCTGTGTGCCACAACTACTAAGCCTATGCTCTAGAGCCTGCGAGCCACAACTGCTGAGTCCGCTTGCCACAACTATTGAAGCCCGTGCACCTAGAGCCCGTGCTCTGCAACAAGAGAAGCCACAGCAATGAGAAGCCCGTGCACCGCAACGAAGAGCAACTCGCCGCAGCTAGAGAAAGCCTGCGCGCAGCAACGGAGACCCAATGCAGCCAAAAATAAATAAATAAACAAATTTGAAAAATTGTTTCCCAAGCAAAAGCAACAGTGACAATACTCGAAGTATTGCCAATGTTGTTATTAAAAAAAAATCCATAGCTGAAATCTGTAGGCAATACAATTGGGCAACTTCTTCAAAGAGACAATGAATTTTTTCCTTTTTCAAGCATCTCTTTCGGTGTAGAAACGTATGGGCTGGTATTAAAATCCAGTTACAATTAATCGTCTTACATCACCTGGGCAAATTTAATGGTGACCCCCAACTACAACTTTCTCACCTCACTGACCCACTGATGGGCAAATATATTCTCTATTTTCTAACAGAAAGATAGAAAGCAAACCTGCATAATAATCCCAGGAGGCTTTGAACAGAAGATTCTGCAGGTGTCCTGTTTATATGGGATTCAGTTTTGGTTTGGTTTGTTTAATCAGTATAGTTCATCTCCTAGAAAGAGGCACACAAATGCTGGTGTAATTTAAGAACAATAGACTGCACTGATCACAGATTGTTAATCCTGTCTGCTCCTCATGAGAAGGAAGCAGTGTTCCATGATGTGTCAAAGGACCTATGAGCCTTCCTAAATCTGACCACTCTCCTTATTCTGTCTTCTTGTATTTCTTTCTCCACGGTTCTTTGGTGTCTTTTTTCTCTTCCTCTCATCGCATTGTCACCACAAAGCTTATCTATTTTTATATGAGAGGTTTTCATATGAGAGGTTTGGGGAGGTTAGGTCAGATTTCATCATGGTGCCCCAATGACAAAATTATCACCTCCTAAGAGTCTGTTATCTCTGGAAAAAAAAATTATTGCTATCCTATAAAGAGAAATGTGGTATTTTGAGTTAGCTTCTTTACTAAGAAGCTAAAGATATTTATTAAGCATATGCTACAGGAATAGCACTTTAAATATTAATTTAATACACTACTTTCTGTCCTTTTATTCCTCTACCTGATACAGCTGTAGGAAAACACTTGTCGTTCAAGAATATACCTGTTAAAAAAAAGAATATGCCTGTTTCTTTTAGCCACGTTTCGTAGTGCCATTCAAAATTAAACTAAATCAAAATGAATATGGTTAGGGAAAAAAAAGTTGGGCAAGAGGCAAGTGGGGTCAGGGTCTCTGCTATTTCTCTGGAGATAGTCTGCAGGGTCAGACAAGGTAGGAGTTCAAGTAATAATAGTTTATCTGTGAAAATCATCCTCCCCAGGAGTCCTTTACAAGGAGATTTCTGAACTTTCGAAAAGCCATATATGGGTGTGCACATGGCACCAGGGATTTGAAGGCAGTTGGTTAAACCTAACTTTGAAGCCAGGGAAAGTCTAGTGAGTTTTACTCAGACCTTTGGGGAATATGAGGCTAAGCTATTTTTAGAGGATGATTTCTATTACAACTGGCTACTCTGAAGTACCTTAGCAGAAGCCCAAAATTAGAAAAGAGGAAATGACCTTTTTTCTACCGAGTGTTTAGTAGGAAATATTGAATCACATTAACGGGTTTCCAAGGCCTGAGGAGGGTCTGGGCCTTAAAAAAAAAAAAAAAAAAAAAAGTACAGTATAATAGTGTAAGACTACAAGCTCTATACTCATTATCAATAGTAAAACCACTCAAGATATTTTTCCAGGTTTATTGAGATATGATTGACATATAACACTGTATTTGTTTTAGGGATACAACCCAATGATTTGATATATGTATATATCGAACATATAATTTATTTAACATCCATTTCCTCACAGTTACACATTTTTTTAATGACGAGAACTTTTAAGATCAACTCTTAGCAATTTTCAAATATTCGTTACAGTGTTAACTTTAGTCACCATTACATCCCCAGAACTTATTTATCGTATAATTAGCAGAAGTTTGCACCTTTTGACCACCTTCACCCAGTTCCCACCTCCCCCCACCCTGGCAACCACCAGCCTGTTCTCTACATCTTTTTAAACACACACACACACACACACACACACACACACACACACACACACACACGTTAATTTGAAGGGATATATTGGTGAGGGAACGTTTTACATGCTCTTTATACCGAAATGTGAAAAGTCAATGCTATATAAGCAACCAAATTGCCAATCTGTTATTGTTACAAACAAAAAGGAAAAATAAACTGATTTTTATTTCTAAATAAGAGGGTTGCTGAAGGGCCTTCGCCTTCCTGGGGTATGACTCTCAGAAGCTCTGACAACTGAGCCCTAGAGCCCCACAGCGACGGGTCAGGGCAGTTTTAGGCACAATTCTCAGAAGAAAGGTCTCCTCCTCCCCACACCCTCCAGGGTGAGACGGGGCGGAGCCCGGAGGGCCTAGGAGGCGGGAGGGGCGGGACAGGGCGCGAGCCGGGGGGCGGCGGCGGCCCGATTCTTCCTGCGCGGGGGGCGGGACCTCCGCTTTCCAGCGCGCGGGCCGCACCGGCCCTTGGTCTCCTTCTGAGGTCCGCGCCATTTCCGCTACTCTCGGCCAAGCGGGCCCCCCAGGGCTAGTCCCGCCGCTGGGCCGCGCGTAGCTGACCGCCTGGCGGGATGCGGTCGCCCCTGGGGACGTGCTGGCTGCTTCTCTGGCTGCCGCCGCTGGCAGTGCTGCCGGCGGGCGCGGTGCGCGGCCAGGAGAACGAGGCGGCGTTGTCAGGTAACCACGGGCACGGGCGGCGGGCGGGCGCGCGCACGCTCATCGGCTCCCCCGCTCCCTAACCCCCCCTCCTCGCCCCCTCTCCCCGTCTCGCCCGGCTCCGCGGTGATGGACCAAGCTCTCCCTTCCCCGGGCGACGGGGCGCGGGGAGCTGTTTCTCTGCCTGGTTTCAGGCTCCCTCCGCGGACGCGGCCTCCCTTACCGCCTGCTTGGGCTTCCCTGGTCTCTGCTGGCACTGGGACACTATAATTTTAGGATTAGAAGCAACTGCAGAGTTCATTCTGGCCCAGTTCCCTCGTTTTACAGAAGCAACCGAAGCCCAGAGAAGTTTTGATTAGTCCAAGGACACACAGATAGTCATTGTACAGATGATCTTAGTCTCCCGACTTTCAACACACGGCATTTGTATACATCAACTTAGGTTGAAAATATTATTTATCTAGCTAAAACTTTGGACTCAAGACTAGAGAAGGTAAAAGATTTGGCTTTATAATTGGACTGAAATTCCCCTGCCCTTACTAGCTCTGTGACCTTGAGTGAGTCACGGATCATAATATTTCACAGGATTACTGTGATGTTTAACGTGTGCCTGGTACAAAGGAAACAAGAAATGGTAGCTGTTCATAGTGTTGTTATGGGCTGTCTGGAGTGGGGCAAGGCAGGAGTTCTAACTCCACAACTGCTACTAATTTGCTATGAGCTTAACTTTTCTTTTTCACTGTTTTCACTATTTTTAAAAGATTTCCTGGAATCACTGTCCACTAACTTCATCTTATTGCCCCCCTTTGGTTGCAAGGGAGGCAATCAAGTGTGGGCTTTTAGCTGGGCATAAATGCTCGCCTCCAATAAAATCAGGATTGTTTGTCTGAGGATAAAGGCAGTTATCAGATTGAGCTGGAGCTACCAACTCCTCTGTATCTTGCAGTGAGGTACGCCTTGGGGGACTCTTCTATACCAGTTTTCATTGAATGGACATTTGTTGAGTATTTACTATGTGCTAGGCAGTGTTAAAAGTGCTTTAACTGCATTATTTAATACTCATAGTAGCCCTATGGGGTAGGTACCATTTATATACCCATTTTACAAAAGAGGGAACAAAGGCTTGGTAGTAGGAGAGGTAACCAGTATATACTGATGAAAAAATAAATCACAGATCTGTCTAAGAAGGAGGGTTTCCTAGCATGGCAGCAGCCAGAAAATTGTAAGTAGCCTTGGACCAGCATCCAGAACCTTGATTTCTTTAGTTCGGTCATTACATTCAGCCACCCACTTGCAGAATTACATTGGTCCAGGCACGTAATCTTTATGGGCTATAGTTTTCTCATCAGTAAAGATGAAGATGTTCTGTTACTGAATGTTCTCCAATAATTTCCTTACCTTTTATTTGCCTCAATGAACCCATTGTTGTTCAGGTTTTTATGTTACCAGATTTAGTGTTAACAATGTCAACTTCTTTATTTTGTTAATCAAATCATATTTAAATGCTTCTGTTCTGCCTGAGACATGCAGGATGCCCACTGAGTTGATAAAATTCTACTCCAGAGCTAAGAGAAATGGCAACTTCTGTAGCCTTATAGCAACACTTGCCCTTCCAGGTGGGCTTCACAACTGAGACTTTGAAGCATCCTGGATACTGTGGTGTGCCAGTGACACCTCTGGACTAGACTGGGTCTGAGACCCATTGCTGCTCTAAAAGTCTGCAGTTTTATGGGGAACCCTGAAATCAAACAGCTGGTACTTCCTTTTCAAAAACTAGGGCCCAACTATAATGTGAGATGCTTGGATTAAATGATATTTCCTGTTCTAAATTTCTGTCTTCAACACACACACACACCCTTCCATGGAATGGAGAACATCCAGACTGAAGCCAGCTTTCTGGCTCCCTATTTGGAGGAGGGTCAGAGGCAGTTGATACAGGAGAGGTGGACAGTTGTTGGGCTGAGAGGAAAGGAAACTTGAAGCCAAGAGTCACCCATAGTTTGTGAGGTCCCTAGAAACCATGTGATGTCCTGAGATGAAGTTCATGCCCAGGAATGAACCATAGCAATAGGCCATTTGAAACCACAGCTTTCGAATTCATCTATGGAGAAGAAAATCAATACTTGAAGTTAAAATCAGGCCTGAATGTGCATTAGCATGTGATAGTTACAGTTTCATTCTCTATGCACATTCTTGGAGAAATGAAAATCAAGATTCATATTCAAGCCAGGTTAGAAGAACAACAACTGGGGTTAATAGAGAAGTTCCTTTGTAACTTTGATACTACATGCTAATTACTTTGAATTTGAATTTTACAAAATAATACCAAGAAAAGTCCTTCCTCCCTTTGAACTCTCAGGAGTTAAGGTTTGTTGCTTTTTGTTTTAACTATTCTCCCTCCCTTTCCTTATCCCAAGAGAAAAGCAGTTACATAGGCCAGATGGAGAAAGTGTCAGTCTAATAAGTGATTTTATTATTCAGTTATAATTTCATCTGAAGATATTTTTTCCCATAAGGGCCCTGTAAGGTTAAATTTTCAGAAGGAACATTGCTGAAATATTTTTATGTTGGAGATTGTTTAAGATCTGTTAGATTAGAGGAGTGTATGTGCTTTTTATTTTTAGCATATTCCATAAGTAGGTTTAAGTACTGCTTGCCCTTTTCTGAAGTTTTGACTGAATATTTTTACCTTAAAATAAAAGGTAATTTAGTTTATGACTAAACTCTTTAACTTAATTATATATATATATATACATATATATATATACACACATTTAGGAAAACATAAATGAGAAAAGTAGTACAAAAGAGTAATTTTAAAGTTAATTTATCAGTTAAAGCAACTGATGTGTGGTTGTTTCTTTTTTTATATATAATATGTAGTCCTAACATTGGATTAATTGAATATTTTCAAATTGAGTGGTATTTTAAATGAACCAAGGGATTTCACTGGTAAAGGTAACCCTGACTCAAATCCTTTGGTAATGTAAAGAATTGCATTTTGTCATAGCAGTTTGGGCACAACTGTCCAGAAATACACTGTTCTCCAGGAGTCAGGTTTACTGAAAGGTTCAAAAGAGCCTGCCAAGGACTACAGGTAGTTAAGGAGGGCCGTGCTCGGTCCGTGGCCTTGCTGGGGTAGCCGTAATAAGCATGGCATTCGGGGTTGGTCCTGCTTATACTCCTAAGTACTGGGGAAATGAGGCAGAGTTGGGATAGCCCACACTTGCAGACCCCTCTCCTGACCTGAATCAGGCTTGAGGAAGTGAATGCCTAGGTTATGAGAGCACCCTCTGGGGAGGAGACATATTTCAGCTCCAGGGGGAAGCAGTGTCTCCCTAGGCAGGTGTTCTCGTCTCACCAAATGAATGATTATTATTACATTTTTATGAAGCCCTAGAAATTCCCTTTTGTTTTCTGGATTGCCTTGTGAGGGGATGTTGTTGATATTGTGGTATATTTGGATTTGCCTGGATCTGATACCAGGAGGTTCCAATCCTAGCTGAATGAACCGGCAAAGACTAAGACTGCATGAATAAATGACACCTGCAGACCTGCCAGCAGCATCACAGCCCTCGGTGTCAGGGCTGGAACAGGTGGTAGAGTTCAGCCAAGCAGTCAAGCTGGCTATAATTTCTGTTTCCTGCCTGCAGACAGAGATAGAGGCAGTAGAAACTGAATAATGAAATGTCTCTAGAAGATTACTGAAGGGAGGAGGGGCCCAGGAAAGACAACGTTTATAAACAATCTGAGATTGAAAGATCTGGTTCCCTCTAGGAAGGCAGTAGGCCAGCTGTGATAAGAATCTTGATTGTCAAAGTCACTGTCTTATGCTGGTTGCCCATGGCTTAAGATTCACATGAACTCGCTTCGAGCTAGGGTTGTGGTTTCTTGTGGCTGTGAGTTTCTACTTGCTTAGATAATTAGGAATTCTTGTGTGGGTTGATTGAGATGCATTCACCTCAGGAGACAGGTGATAACAATGAGGGCAGCCAGAGGGCACCATGAAGTGCTGACACCTTGTCTATAATGTCTCATGTATTGTGTGAATTCAACATCAGTTTCACCTCAAAAGCCAGAGGCCGCTCTGGAGAATTCCAGGGGAGACGCCGTTTGCAACATGCTTTTAGTAGTGTTTCTATAAGTGTGAAGAATCAGGGCAACATACCCCTATCTGTACTTTCCTTAATCTGGTTGAAGACCAAGGTGAAATCAGAGCAAGTTCTTTTCTCCTAACTGGGAGGTCTTTACACAGAGTACGCTGATGTACCATACAGAGTACAACAAAAACACACTGATTGCAACCTCTTGCTTCTCTCTGACCTCTTCTCCCTGGTGAGGAGAAAGAAGAGGGTTCTCAGCCCAAGGGATATTAAGGGTTATAGCTCTCCACCCTCTAGTTACAAGTACATTGATGATGGGGTAGGGTAAGGAGGAGGTGTAGCCTGCAGGTTCTGTGGGTGGGATGGCAATGGACAGGTGTCCAGCATTAGGTTGCTTCAAGGGGAAGAGCCGAGTGCACCCCCTTTCACAGTGCTGGCACCGGCCAGCCTCTTATAAAGATTGGCCAGGCTTTCACTGGGTCGGCTGTGCATGCCCAAATAACCTACCAGTCCTCTCGAATTACCACACACAAATGAAAGACAAATATTTAAACGCTACGGGGCTTCCCTGGTGGCGCAGTGGTTGAGAGTCCGCCTGCCGATGCAGGGGACGCGGGTTCGTGCCCCGGTCCGGGAAGATCCCACATGCCGCGGAGCGGCTGGGCCCGGGAGCCATGGCCGCTGAGCCTGCGCGTCCGGAGCCTGTGCTCCGCAGTGGGAGAGGCCACAACAGTGAGAGGCCCGCGTACCGAAACAGGTAAATGCTACGGATACAGTAATGAACATGCCATGTCCCTAACTTCATGGAAAGAGAGTATAAACTAAAAAATACATATATAATATGAGGAGAATAAAGCAGAGTAAGAAGAAAGTGGGTGAAAGGGGTTGGAGTGTGCCATTTTAGACAGTGGGATCAGAGAAGGCCTTCCTGAGAAGGTGAATTTTGAGCGACTCCATACGTTATCTATGAGAAGGAGCAAGCTCTGCCGAGATCTGGGGAAAGCCGGTTGCAGGTGGAGGAAACAGCATGTAGGAAAGGTTGAGGCAGGGGCGGCTTGGCATCCTGAGGACAGGACGCTTGGTGTGGCTGGAGAGGCTAAGCAGGAGGAAAGGTCAGAGGGTACCCAGGTCCTAGGAAAGGAGGGTGGGTTTTCTTACGGGTGTGATGAGAAGTCATTGGAGGGTTTTGAGCAGGTAAATGCTGTGTTCTGGTTATGTTTCTAAAAGGTCCTTGTACTGATTCGAGAATAGGTTGTAGGGGAGCATCGTAGGGGCGATTCTGGAAGCAGACCAGCTAGAAGTCCGTAGTAGTAACCCAAGTGCAAGAAAACTGCGGCCTGGACAGCAGAGAAGCATTTACTCCTAAATTCAAGCTATTGCACTCTACCCAAATTGCGTCATCTTGCTCTTACCTGAAGAGTTACAGATATCAAATGATTTAGGAGACAGTCTTAGGACCAAAATGGAAAAAAAAAAAAAAAAAAAAAAACTCACTGGAAGGCAGCGTTTGTTTGCAAAGCTCAGGCTCCAAAGGGTTTTTCCTCAGACCACTAACAAGAGGGTAGTTCGTGTACTTAGGGGAATTGACTCAGCCCTTGAAGTGGTGGAACTCTCTCCAGGAGAGGGGATGCACGGAGGGACCCTGGAAAGACCACAAGAAAAGCCCCTAGTGAGCACACGTATGGTGTGAGGAGTAACCCTGAAGAAAGAACAGGCTGCAGTTAACGCTCTCATGATGGTCTGGGCTGCTGGGGTCTGCAGACCATAGACCTCACGCTCTTCACCTGACCCCAGCCCCAGAGTGTGCTCCCTTTCCGACGATAGGTAAGAATCCCCTCTTCCACTGGGGACTCCCAGCATAAGGTTCTCAACTCCAGCCGCCCGATTTCACCCTGTTCCTGCTTAGAGAGCCCACGGGGGACCGTGGAAGGCAGAACATGGGATACCAGAAGGCGAGTCCGGAGCCGCCCCTGCGGCTCACTAGCTGAGGGCTTTTAACATGCGTGGTGTGTTATCATCGCAGTCGCTCAGGGTCTTCCAGGATCCTCACTGCCTCCTTGGACACGCATCTTTCATATGGCCAGCTGCAGCCCCTTGGGGTCCTGGGAGGGCCCTGTCCCCTGGGCAACCCGTGGCCAGGAGTCATTTGTGTCTCAGATATACCCAAGAAGACTCCTCAGCATCTGTCGCTTTGTGTGTGTTGTGAACACTGTTCTGCATTCTCCTTTTTGCCCTTGTGTATAAACAGACCATGAAAGAATGCATTTTTAATTTTTGTATCCTATATTTAAAAGAGAGCCTCTAGAGCTTCCTTCTCATGCCTTTTTGAGATCTGCCTCTTAACCTGGATTCTTATATTTGCATTTCAGACTCTCAAACTCTGCAAATTTCTTGGTATATTTAAAAACATATGCATCACAATGTTAAGAGTAAAGATTAAATGGTTTCACAGCATCACAGTGGAGGGTACTGGATCCTCGTGTAACTTCCCTGCTTTGTGCAGCCACCTGAGAACCTTGACTTTTATGCAGTTGTATTTTCAGAGGTGATAGGCATTCACAGTGTCTGTTTCTTCAGTTGTCTCCAGCTTAATGCTAAGGTGTTTCTAGGCAGGACCAGGACCTATCTGGACTTACTTAGTGTTATTCCCTAAATGGATGTAATTGTCGACTTGTTATTACTGGTTGGTTACCCGATCCTTCCCCAACTTTGGTGTAGCAGGTTGTTATAGCTTCATTTCAGGCTTTTCTGGAGAAACAGCTGATCACACTCTCCTTAGAGGAGTGGGGGTTTGGGCATAAGGCCCGTTTCTCGATGTGCACGTAAACATTCCCTGTTGCTGTTTCTTATTTGACAGACGTAGTGGTGATACCCTATCCTGGGTCCAGAAGCATCTGTGACTTTCATCTCACTTCATTTTAAATTCAAATATAGCAGCAGCCTCAGAAAAAAATGAACCCCATTACTTCATAATTTTCTTGTGGCATTTACTACATTTACCATCTGTAATGCAGCACCTGTCTTCTCTCTCTCTCTGTTACACTGTGTTATATTGTATTATATATTACATACTATATATAAAATATTTTTTGTGTATTACACAGAACACACACACATATGTATGTACTACATCTGTCTCCAGCCAAACTTCTGTGCTATAGACCTATCCATCTTCACCTAGCCCCACCAACCAAGACTCAGTACTTCTAAAATTGAACTCCTCCCCTTTTTTTACTTCTTCTCTAGTATTCCTTATCCCACTCACCAGAACCATCAGGTCATTTCTGAATCTCTGAGTCTGTTGATTCTACTTCTTAGGTGCTCTTACATCTGTTGTTTCTCCTGCCTACTTAGTTTGTTTCTTGTTTAGACTGCTTCGGGAGCCTCCACAGTTCTTCTGCTTTCAGTCTTCTTCCCTTTGCGTGGCTTACAGGATGCTCTTTCTAAGACACGACTGTGTTCTCCGTTTGCACAGATCCATTCTGTGCCTTGCTCTCCCCTGCTCGGTTCCTGGCAGCTGGCCTCTGTGGGCTTCTTTGCCCTCTGGCTTCCAATTGGGTTTGGCAGATGAGAAGCACCGACAGGAGGGCAGGAGAGAGCTCCCCCTGAAGTTCTGGCAGGGTTTGCATTCCCTTAGACTACTGTCCTCTTGGCTCCAGTAACAACGGGTCCTCCCTTTGCCATTTCAGGCCTAGGGATGTTGAAGGCTTTCTGCTCTTGTTGGTGCCTGGAAACTTCACGGTTCCTTGTTGGTAATGCCTTAACCCTGCCTACATCTTCACTGAACTCTTCTCAGTTAAACCCTTTGGAATGTCAACCGTGTCTTGCTGAGACTCTGGCACTTACCTAAAATCCTTCAATGCTCTGCTTTCTGCGGGAAGTCCACACTCCTCAGTGTAATAGAAACCACCTAGCTCTCTAGCTGCAGGTGTTGAAATGTCCTGTGTATTCCCTACACTCCGTCCTCGTGAATGGCCGAAGCAATTCCATGATTTCCCTCATCTCCATGGTTCTGTACACGTTTGTCACCCCACCCCCTGACTTCTGTCTCGTTGCCTCTGACTGTGCTTCAGTACTGCACGCACGTTTCCTCCTTTCTGGGAAGCCTCCCTCAATCCTTGCCCTCTACTTCAGGATTGAAGAAGTGCCTGTTCTCCGTGCTCTTACAGTCCCCCCGTCTGTCATAAGAGTATTGGTACTGGACAGTAATTTTTTTGTCTGCCTCCTGCTAGATTGGAAAGACTGAAGAACTATAATTACCACGTTGAAGAATTTACTGGCCATAGACTACAAAAACAGCTGTCATTAACTCTGTGAATAAAAAAGAAAGAAGATAAGATTCTGGGCAATTACATATTTAGGAAATATATTCTCTTTTCCGTTTCTCAGTTCCAAGATGTAAAGCTTTGAAGGAAATGGATTTAGTTAAAACGTCTCAGTCAGACTGTTACTGCTACAATCAAAAGTCCCAAGTGAAATGGAAGTATATATGGTCAACTGTGCAGGTAAGAGCCTACTTTCAAATTATGTCTTAGGAACAGGGAGTTAAAACATACTATTTCAAGAGTAGAAGTAGCTTTTGTATGACATAGAGCTGTGTATCAGTATGAAAGCTGCCTGGGGGGTTACACACAGTAGTTCAGGGGGGGCTATGGGAGGGGAATTAACCTCCATACGCTTCATCAGCCCCTCTCCAACCACTCCAAGTAGATATACTATCTGAGTGCAGTGTGTTGCTGTTCGGACATGGCTCAAGACAATACCCTCTTGCCTACTTTCCAAAATAATTGCTATCTCAGACCCTTCTCTATAGAAATCCTGAAGTTACCTCTGATCCCAGCTGTAGTCAAGATAGTAGTTACTCTTTTTTTTTTTTGTGGTACGCGGGCCTCTCACCGTTGTGGCCTCTCCCGTTGTGGAGCACAGGCTCCAGACGCGCAGGGTCAGTGGCCATGGCTCACGGGCCCAGCCGCTCCGCGGCATGTGGGATCTTCCCGGACCGTGGCACAAACCTGTGTCCCCTGCATTGGCAGGCGGACTCTCAACCACTGGGCCACCAGGGAAGCCCGATAGTTAGTAGTTACTCTTAATAGCCTAGCACTTTCCTTCCTTCAGCATTTAATGAATATTTATTAAGCACCTACTAAGTGCCAGGAATTCTTCTAGGCTCTTAGGATCCATCAGTGAACAAAATAGATCCCCGCTCCTGTGATGTTTACACTCTTGGGAATGGGGGTAGGGGGTAGGGTGGGGTTAGCCATAAATGCAAAAGAGAAGAAAATTATAAAACTAGTAAATGCTATAAAAAAAGAAAATGTAGAGTAAGATAAGTGGAATGAGGGGGGTGGAGGCAAGTTGCAGTATTAAAAAGAGTGGTCAGGGTCGTTCTCATTGAAAAGGTGACACATGAGTAAGATCTCAGTGATGTGAGTTACCCAACAGGGTATCTGAGGGAAGAGTGTTCCGGCTGAGGGAAGTGCTAGGACATCATCATATCAATAGGCACTTGATGTCGCTTTGTACTGTTACTGATGATATACACCACTTTGGTCTCTTGGTTAAGGTGGTATCTGTCAGTTTACAGTTTTACCACTGTAAAATAACTATTTTCACCTCTGTAATGAATGACTGTTTTGAGGGGATAATTTGAGACTATGTATATATTTTATTCCTCATCAAACTTTTACCCCCTAGTTTTATTATCTGTTGATGATGCTTACCTAAATCAATTATCATCACGATGTTTATCAAACGGTGATTTTCTAATTCCATTATTCCTTCTACATTCATTGGCATTCTTCTATAAGAAAGAGCTTTACCTCCCCAGTTTATTTATATCCATATAGTTTCATGGATTGCCATTTGCTGGACTACAATTCCTTACTTTTATTATTTGTTTTGTTATTCAAATTGTCCTAGATTTGGCCAGTAGGAGCCCCTTCAAACTAGCTCTTATGTTCTTTAACTTGTACCTATCATTATTTGAGTACTTCTTTACCTTCTGGCAAACAAGATGTTCCCAAGCTTATCCTATAATGTCTTAGACGCAGCTTTGGAGGCATACATTTTCCAAGGAGCATTCAGTGTCAGGTGTGTTCATTACTACCAGATATCATTATCATATGTGTATATACACACCTATACTCATGACTGTTTCTTCCTTCCTTTCTTTCTTCTTTCTTCCTGTCTATCTGTCTTCAAAAACCATGAATTCTGATCTCTCCAACACCACTGGGTTCACTCTAGTCTTTCTCCTTTCCATATCTATAACTCACTTCTCTGATTGTGAGAAACCTGGTTCCCATTTTCATCAATGTATTGATTTGTATGCCTAATCCTAGAGTGATTTCAGAGTTGCTAAGCCATACCGTTGTGAAAAAAAAAAACAACCTAGTAACCAGAGCTCAGTATTCGTTTACAGTGTGTTTTATCTTTAGTTTGAGGGGTCACAGTCTAAATACTGTGCTGAAAAGTTACTTGGGTTAATTCATTCCCACCCATCCCCCTTCAATATGGTTGTACTATTCATTTGAAATACACTTGTTTTTATTTGTTTCCATTTCAGAGTTTTTCCTTATCCTGGTTGATTTTATTATCATTATTTTTTAGTATGTACAATATTAATATGGCTCAAAAAGTCAAAGCTACACAAAGGTGTTCTCAGAGAAGTGTCACTCCCCCTCATCCCTTCCCACCCAACCCATGTAGGTACTCAGTCTTGTTAGTTTCTGGTATATCTTTCCTGTGTTTCTTTTTACAAAAGTAAGTGGTGATGCATATTTATAGATGGTGCTTAAAGCCATGGGACTAAGGAGTGAGTTTAGACAGAGAAGAGGAGAGGACCAGCGACTGAGCCTGGGTCAGTCAGATATTAAGAGGTCTGAGAGGAGGAAGGGGCCAGCAGAGGAGAGAGAGAAAGGGCAACAAGTGAAAGAGGTGCCCAGGGAGCCCCAGGAAGTACGACAGGGAGGAGGGAGTGATCAGCAGCGCCAGACTCTGTAGATGGATCAGACAGAATGACTGAGAGTGAGTTGACCATTCGGTTTAGCAACATGGAGGCCACTGATGACCTTGTCAGGGGCAGCCTATTGGAAATGAAAGCCTGACTGAAGTGGCTAAAGAGAGAAACAGGGGAGAGGAACCGGAGGCTTGCAAGTATTGGCAACTTTTAAAAAGAATTTTATTGCAGTGGGAAGCGAGGAAAGGGGGTGGTAGCTGAAGGGGAAAATGGAGTCAATAAAAGGGTTTTTTGTGTTTTTCTTTAAGTGGGAAGAATGCCAGCATGTTTGTAAGCTGATAGGAATGGTCTAGTAGAGCAGGAAGAAGTACTGGTGGGATGTCCTTGAGTAGCAAAGGTGGATCGGATCCAGTGCACAGGTTGGGGGCTTGCCTTTAGAATGGAGCGTGTAAATCTCCTCTGTGGCAGAAATTTCCTCCAGAAATGCACAGGCCAGAAGCAGAGCATGTACCTGCAGATGCTGACAGGTGGGGGGATATGGGGATAAGAGCCCTCCCGGTTCTCTTCCGATTCCTTCTGTTCTCAGTGAAGTAGGAAGGATCACCAGCCAGAAGTGAGGCAGGGAGGAGTCATTGGGGTATTGAGGAAGGAGAAGCAGTGAGGTCATCGTTGAAGAGAGTGGAAGAGTGAGTGACTGGATAGGAATGTGTGGTATGATTGCCAGCAGCCTTCCGGTCCTACTTCAGGTTCACAGTCAAGGGTTTGAAGTGAGAGCACTGCGGGTTTCTCCAGCATGATCGGTGGTGCAGATGCAAAAGTGGAATAGGTGGAGGGTTGGATTTTGCAAGTGAGCGTGACAAGGCACGAGGGGTACAAACAAGTTAAGGGTACATATAAGGGAATGCTTGTGAATGATTGATCATGGAACTTAGCTGGAAAAGAAGGGGCTGAGGACATCAAGGGTGAGGAGCAGGGGAAAGGTGCTTGCTCCCTGCTGGGGTTAGTGCTTGCCGGGGTCGGGGTGTTAAGGGGGGCACGCTGGAAAGATAGGAGGTGGTGGTCAGCTAGTGGGGTGCATTTCATGCAGCCTGTATTGGGAGCTGCAGTTTGGGACTGACAAGATCAGGGTGTGGCTGCAGGCATGATTAGCTGAGGTAAGTGGGTGGCACATAAGAGGGGAGGAGTTCAAGGAACCAAGAGGACAGGATATTGGAAGTTTTGTGTGTATCTTGTGTATATTTAATCCCAGAGACATGACAGGAAGTAGTATTGGAGAGAGAGCAGCAGAGAGCCGGGAGCTAAAATCCAAGAGAATCGGGGAGTAGGTAGACAGATAATGGGTGATTTCACCTGAGGCCTGAGATTCAGAGCTGGTGCTCTCGCTCCCCTTTTCAGGCTCGCCGTATCCTTGGACGAAGAAGAGAAATAGAGAGGGACAAAGGCAGCAGCAGAGCTGTCCTTTAATGATCCCTGGGCTGTCATCATCTGCTCAGTATTGTGGTTGATTCTTTGCTTTGAGACTTGAGTAGGACCTGGGGTTAGGTTCTGATCCTTCTTCAGTGGGCATGGTGAGAGAAGCCTGAATCACATATGCTCAGCTGATCTGTAAGATAGAAATGCTTTTTCTCAATCACAGTGGAAGTGGTGGATATATAAACCCTATTCTTATTAGGTTTATAACCAAATAGTTTGCTACCTATTATCTTCTATCTCATCCATTTCCACATGTCCCTCGGCCACAATAACCTGCTGGAAGAGGGAATTCCATCATCTGCAACTCAGGGGAAGAAACATACACTTTAAAAAGTGCCTGTGGGGGCTTCCCTGGTGGCGCAGTGGTTGAGAATCCGCCTGCCGATGCAGGGGATACGGGTTCGTGCCCCGGTCCGGGAAGATCCCACATGCCGCGGAGCAGCTGGGCCCCTGAGCCATGGCCGCTGGGCCTGTGCATCCGGAGCCTGTGCCCCGCAACGGGAGAGGCCACAACAGTGAGAGGCCCGCATACCACAAAAAAAATAAAAAATATAAAAATAAAAAATAAAAAGTGCCTGTGCTCCAGTGTGTGTTGACTAAACACAGATCTCTGGGTCTGTCCCTGGGATCAGAACATTGCCAAGTATCTCTGAGCATTCTTTACTCAACCAGTCTTGGGCTCTCTTTACTCCTTTTCTCATGATTTTAAGCAGTTTATAAGAAGTTTTAACTTCTGTGTTTGTGAATTTGTTTGTTCTTGTTTTGTAGGTGAAAATTACCAGTTCAGGCCTGCTCAGTATTGTATATATCACAGAAAGATATAATTGCCAGTATCCAGAAACCCTTCTATCTATTATCAAATGTGTGATTCATAACTTTTGGACACCAAAGGAATCTAATGATATAACCATAACCATCAATCCATACGGGGCGACTGTGTGCTTCTCTGTGAAGCCTGCCAGGAAGATATTTATCTATACAGTAAGCGTGAATCGAAACAGTAAGTCTGTTTTTATTATACTTGATTTCTGGAATCAGTTTTTCTGGTGTGACATTTCAGTAAACTGACTTTTTTTCACCAACACTACATTGACACAAAATCTTTGTTTGTTGTGTGTCTGTGTCTTTTTTGCTCCAGTTGTGGATTTCAAACTCTTCCTTGTGTTTGTGGCGGGCATTTTCCTCTTCTTTTATGCAGAGACCTTGAGTCGGTAAGTATTCATTTTTACTTTCTTAAATTTATGAATCAGAAAGAGTAGGACATTTTTGACCCTGTGCTGAATATTTCCACACTAGTTTGTAGGTCTTGCTTTAGATTTTGCAAACAGTTGGTCTGAAGACAGTGTTTGAAAGGTTTTAAAACCAGTAACATTTGTTTGTATAGTATGATATGTACTGGTTACAGAGTACTTTCACATGCATTACTTTGTATTACGTATCAATATACATTTTAAAAAATAGATTTATTTTATTTTAATTAATTAATTAATTTTTTGGCTGTGTTGGATCTTTTGTTGCTGTGCGCAGGCCTTCTCTAGTTGCAGCGAGCGGGGGCTACTCTTCGTTGCAGTGCTAGGGCTTCTTATTGCAGTGGCTTCTCTTGTTGCAGAGCACAGGCTCCAGGCGGGCAGGCTTCAGTAGTTGAGGCACACGGGCTTCGGTAGTTGTGGCTCACGGGCTCTAGAGTGCAGGCTCAGCAGTTATGGCGCACAGGCTTAGTTGCTCCGTGGCATGTGGGATCTTCCCAGACCAGGGCTCGAACCCGTGTGCCCTGCATTGGCAGGCGGATTCTTAACCACTGTACCACCAGGGAAGCCCCTATACATTATTTTAATTGATTTGATTCTCTTAACAACTCTGTAAGCTCTGGACTATTGTTCTTATTTTATAAATGAGAAAACCGACATCCGTCATTACATGAGTAGTCTTTCCAGGGCTGAAATTTATACTCAGGTTTTCTGATGCTGGTTGCCTTCCTCTCTCTTACATTTGCACCACCTCCTAGATTTGTGGCTCTGATACAAAAGGTTGAATTTAACATATTATCCTGATACTTTTTTTCTTATTACTTCTCTCATGATAAAGGAGTTTCTTTCCAATAATATTTTACTTCTTAACTTGCTATTCTGGACATTATTTTCAAGTTTTTCCTTATGGCTTAAGAGAGTATGTTTCATGTCCTCCATGGTCTTAATAAATTGGATGTTGCTTACATAGCCTGAAGAGTAAAGCTTGGACTCACAGGAGCTGGGCTGCAGGCCTGAATCTTCCAACTGGCAGATACTGACTTGGGAAAGACTTTAATTTCTTGGCACCTTAGTTTCCTCCCATGTAAAATTTAGACATGGATAGCTGTTTCACAGGACTGTTGTGAGAGCATGTTAAGTTCTCAGACAAGTGCCTGCTATGTGATAGGTGCTCCAGTAATTATTATTGGACCAGATTCTAAACATAGAAGATAACTCAGACATTCTGTTGCGAGTTAGTGGCAAGCTATTTATCATAAATTTCAAGTAGAGATTTCATTTTTTAAGAGTATAGGATGTAATTAAAGCTGCCATCTGAGTTTTTCTTCTTAGTAATCTTTATGACTACTGTCAGGTTAAACATGTTTCTAATACTGAAAGAGCGACTTGGCATTTAAATGGCTTTTATCTTCTTGTCTTGACAGGAGCCCTATTTTCTTTTACTCTTCGGGGACTATGCTAGGTATTCTAATGACATTAGTCTTTGTCCTGTTGCTGGTGAAAAAGTTCATTCCTAAGGTAGGTATACCATGTACAAATGAATAAAAAATGGAAATCATGATCTCATAAACATGAAAAATTGATTTAAATTAATTCATGTTTATTCTGAAAGTTCTTAATTCAAACTGTATTTCTACATTGTATAAAATGGCTTAAATTGTATCTTTTCTAAGAGATTCCATTTTTATTTTTTACTATGTGTAGGCTTAAGTATTATTATTATTTTTTTTTGTGTGTGTGTGTGTGGTACGCGGGCCTCTCACTGTTGTGGCCTCTCCCGTTGCGGAGCACAGCCTCCGGACACACAGGCTCAGTGGCCATGGCTCATGGGCCCAGCCGCTCGTGGGATCTTCCCGGACCGGGGCACAAACCCGTGTCCCATGCATCGGCAGGCGGATTCTCAACCACTGCGCCACCAGGGAAGCCCAAGTATTAAGTTTTGGCGATACTTTTTTTGAGACCCTTTTATTTTCTAGATAATACGTTTTTCTTATGAGTGATGGGGGCTTATTCTATGCTGAGTGCAAATTTCTCTTGGCTCAGCTGAGGAATGTCATGATGCCTGAACCATTGGGGCCTTGAATAACAGCATTGCTACATCTGGGGATTTCTTCATCATTATTAGTTCCCCCAAAACACCTTCAATAAAAGAATGCCCTGCACTTAGTTGAGGATACATATATATTAGTTCATGATGCTCATGTTGTAGTTACTATGATGAAAGCTTGCAACACCAGCATTATTTTGAGATAAATTTATTCTTTAGAACAGTGCTTCTCCAACTGTAATGTACATGCAAGTCACCCAGGGGTCCTGTTGAAATGCAGACTCTGATTCAGGAGTCTAAGCGGGCCTGAGAGTCTGCATCCCAGCAAGCTCCCAGGTGACATCGAAGCTGCTGGTGCGTGGATCAGACCTTTAACAAGACACAAGAAGAGTATCTTGAGTTGACTTCAGTGCAGTTTGATATAGAAGTTTTGAATACAAAGGGTTTATTTGTTTATTTCTATTTTTATGAGAGTGAATGAACCCAAAACTGTGTCATTTATTTTCTTCCACACACAGTATAGCACCTTTTGGGCTTTAATGATTGGTTGTTGGTTTGCTTCAGTTTATGTTGTGTGGCAACTGATGGAAGATCTGAAGTGGCTGTGGTGTGAAAACAGAATATATATATTAGGTAGGTAAAGCTTTAAAAAATATGGTCTATTATTGGTAAAGCTGAGAAGTACAGCCAGGGGCCTTCTTTTGGCATATGTTTCTCTCCAGCATCCAAATTTTCATTTTGAGCTAAGGAGAACTGTTAAAAATAATATTTTATTCCAATGCTTGGTGATTTCAGTTCACTAGTTCTCATTTTAGACTATTTCTATATGACATCCTTCTTAGTTTTCTATACTAACGATCAAAAGAGCAAAAAAGCGTTTGCCATTTTTGACTGCATGTGCTTTTGAGTTATGGTTAAGCTCTAACCACATCTAAACTGTAATGAAAACACTTCTGTAAAATGTGGCTCTTTATTTCTTTTTCTTAATTTATTCAGTATGAAAGGTAAGAAATCCTAAATATCAGTGACTAATGAAAACTTGACTTTTCAGAAACAGAGACACTTGTTCTTCTTGTTTGATGTTATTTTAAAAAACAAACAAAAAAGAAAACCCCAACTTTTTAAAGTGTTTTATTTGGGAAATTATAGAGAATGGGAGAATCAATTTTCTCCTAACCTCTTAGTGCCAGATTTCTCCCATAAGTCCACCCACCCAGAGCAAAAGCAATCAATTCTTTGTTTCACTTGAAGGTTTTATGTTTTTAGCCCATTTTTCTTTTTACGCTAAAGTATTTTCAAAGTTAATTATTGCTATTACGGTGTGTTTCATTAAATACTTCACTAAGCATCTCTACAAGGCAAGAGCATTTTCCTCTATATTTAAATAAATTGAATCTAAAAAAATGAATAGTTACATAAAATCATCTATTATCCAGGCCATGTTCAAATTTCCTAAACATCCTTGATGCTTGTTTTGTATAAGGTAGGATATAGTCCAGAATCACATTTTGCATCTATTGTGTCCTGTAAGTCTCTTTTTATCCATAACAGGTTTGGGTGTTTTTTTTTTTTTTCTCATCACAATGATATGCTGAAGAGACCAAGTTGTCCTATAGAATGTTCCACTTTCTGGATTTCTCTGATTATTCCTTTGTAGTATAATTTAATTTGTTTCTCTCTCCCCTGTATTTTTTTATAAGCTGGAAATTAGATCTTGAGGCTTGCTTACATACAAATGAAACACTTGGCGAAATACATAAGAGGCAATGTGCATGTGACATTGGATCACAACAGGAGACACCGCAGAATATCTCACTGTGTCCCTCTTTTGGTAATTCAGAAACTGAGCACTGGATTATGAGGGTGACAGCCCGATCCCTCCACTGTAAAATTATATTTTCATTTAGTGACTAGAAAATAAAAATTAGGAATAGCTTTTGTAGCAGACTGTGACATACACTGAGGCTTATTCCTGACCAAAGCAACTGTGATAACATTTGCCCTCTAGGACTCTGGACCAGAAAATAGGGATACTTACATATTAATGTTATAATAATTTATTATTATACATCCTTAATTATTACAAAAGTCAGCCTAATATCTCACATGGAAGGAATAACTAGCCCTAAATGCATTTTTCAACTTCACTGGAAAAAGAAGACAGAAAGGAAGGTTTTCTGATATGTTCTTAGCTCTCGGTCATGGCTCTGCCGGTTTTTTTCCCATAACTTTTCAGTTCAGTGTTATATTGTTTTACATTCTTCTGCTTTTACAGGCTACGTCTTGATAGTTGGGTGTCTCAGCTTTACTGTTTGTTACAAGCATGGGCCCCTCATGGAGGAGAGGAGCATGACCCTCTTGGCGTGGACGCTGCAGCTCCTCTCCCTGCTCCTGGTCTACGCTGGTGTGGCCATTCCTCAGTTCGCCTATGCAGCAATGCTCCTCATCCTGTCATCCAAGATCCTGCACTACCCATTGAGAGTACTCGCTTATGTGAGACGGTGCGTATCTTTTTTTTTTTTTTTTTCCATCATAAATTTGACATTTTGAGCTCTGGTTTTATTTGTTTTGGGGGGGAATTTTTTGGACACATCATAGTTATTTAATCTCACAATTAACTCCACTTCATCTGGCTATTTCCCTCTGAGAGGGGGACAGTTAGAGAACGTAATAAGCATCTGCTCCCATCTCCATTGCTAGTCGTCGTTCATCTTTCAGAGGTGCACCACCAATTACTAGGTAATGACAGCTCACCCAGAATTCACTAAAATCAGTGGCAAAATTACTTGGGCCTCGGGGTCACCTATAATTTCTACTTTCATTCTACGTTTCCTTCTTTTAGGGCCCAGGACTGCTTTAGAGGTAATTGTGCATATGAGATAAGAGTTAGGGAACAGAAGTGAATCACAAATGATTGAAAGTTATGATTTATATAATTCGGACTTCCTTTTTTCTTAGGTTTTAAGATAAGGCTTAAGCCTTTGGAAAGTACAGAAAGAAAGATGAGACAACTTCTGTTGTCACGGCTTTGTGATGTCCTCAGTCATGGAGTCTGATCACCTGTTTTTGTGTCAGGTGCACAGGTGAAGGAGATGGTCCCTACCCTTGAGGTGCACTTGTTGACATGTAGGCATATGTTTCTATAGCTCTGAAGTGTTAAAGTAGGCCTGCACAGGAACTGTGGTGTGTAGAAGAAGTTCAGGAAAGTTCCTGGAGGAGGTCACTGGGCTGAATTTTAATGAATCAAAACAGCCAGATGAATAAATGTAGGAAGGGCCTTCCTGACGGGGAGAAAGCCCAGTTTGGGACCTTCACAGGGCCAGCGAGCGAGGTGGGTGTCGGCCAGGTCATGGAGGCACCACGGGCCCTGCTGGAGAATCTGATCTGATCCTATAACGCGGCGGAGGCAGCTGACTGTTACACATCTTCGTCAGTGCTCTATGACTACTGCCTCGACAGGGTTAGAAATCAAATGCCTGGGGCCCAGAAGGTGCTGAAGGAATGAGTCCGAGCAGAGAGAAGGCAGTGGTGAGGACTGTGTGAAATTCTACAACGTTGCCTCCTTGAAAGGGGGTCAGTTGCCATTCAGCCTGAGCTGACTGTTGCCATGTGGGAATATGGGCCTTGCCTTGCCGGCTCTTCTGGTTTTCTAGAAAAGCTGGGAATGTGGATTAGAATGTAAATTCTGACAATGTTTAACTGTTGGCAACTAATCTGAAAATAAAAATACGTTCAACAAGCAAACATCAAAGCAGAGACCATGAACATGCCTCAGGCAGTAGGAGGGGCCCATCTGTCTTTTGGCACAGAGGGTGGAGGTTAAGGGGACATTCCGGGGCAGGAGACCAGTCATCAGACATCACAGCAAACCACTCAAGAGGCGATGAGGGCCTGGAGTAGGGCAGTGAGATCAAGGCAGGAAGAGGATGTTAATAAATGTTTACAAGGTAAACTTGGCTGTGAGGAAGGAGACTCTGTGGTAACTGGTAGTTTCTGGATCTGATGACTGCATGTGTGGTGACGTCACAGGGTTAAAATGCACCAGTGACAGGGCAGGGCCCCTCTGCAGAGGATGCTAGGGAGACCGAAAGGCAGCAGGGTCAGGGGACTGATGCTGAACACTTATTATAGACCACTCACTGTGCTAAGCACTTGACACAAAATAATGTATTGCATCTGCACAGTGACCTCCTTCTTGCTTTCATTTTTTTCCATGTGAGCAAGGTGAAGCTCAGAACTGTGAAGGAATTGCCCCAGTTCACACAGTGGGTAAACCTCAAAGCCAGGACTGTGTCCCAGGCTTCTCCTCAGAGCCCAGGAGTTTTCCTCTAGGGAGACAGTCTAGGTATTCAGAAAAGGAGAAGGAAATCATGTCAGTGGTTCCCTAATTCAGCTCATGAACCATCAGACAATAAAAGTTTAAAGATTTTTCAGGTCCCAAACCTCAAGAAAATGTACATTTAAAACACCTCCTGGTGATTCTGATGCTCATTTATATTTGGGAGTCTCTGGTTAAATTAAATTTTAAACCACCTAAAAACATTTTTTTAAACTCATTGGTAAGTATAACATATATGTTAAAACCTTTTCATCATTACCATTTTTATGAGATTCTTCCCTTTAGGACTTTTTTGTTTGGAAGAAAATTCCAATCATGAGCCCCTCAGCATGTAGCAGAGGAAGAATTATTATAAATGACTGTATATACACGACCCTTGTACAGTGTTTACTTCCTCTGAGATTAGTCAGAATCCCCACCACTAGGTGGAGGCGATATTCCACAAATCTTCCTGGCTTCTGTGTTCAGACTAAGCGGCAAGCGATTCTGCTAGGTCTCCATAAAAGGACATCTCAGAGGCTTGCTGCTAAGGAAATCAGCAGGGCAAGCATAAAGAAGCCAGACTTTTAATTGTCTGATTTGAAATTACTGAGGAGGAAAAATGCAATCAACATCTCTATCAGAAATTGATCCTCAAGTGCCGTAGGACATTATTTCAGATGGTCCAGGAAGAGGGGAAATGTACTGATAGGCCCAAACTACACGTTCTGTAAACCTCCATCATGATAACAATAATAAAGTATGGTATGATACAGAGGAAGTTAAGAATTATTACCGTTACTGTCAAAGAAATGTATTTTTATAAATCTTAAGGGTTGAATTGAGCAACCAAATATGGCCAGGAATATAGCAACCAAATGCCGCCTGTTTTAGGAAAATGAAGAAATGGTTTACATCAGAAAAGCCGGTGGTTAAGTTTCTTACTGAAGATGAGTACAGGGAACAAGCCGATGCTGCGACGACCCGTGCCCTGGAGGACCTGCGCCAGGCCTGCTGCAGCCCCGGCTTCCCATCCTGGCTGGCTGTCTCCAGGCTCCGGGCGCCTAAAACGTAAGCCCCGCTCCACTGCCGCAGCATAGCTTGGGTTGGAGTTACCGTGAAAATAACATGATGGTTTGGATCAGATACTTAAGGCTAGAAACAGACAACTTCCCTGGATAGCAAATGACATGGAAGCTGTCAGAGTCGCTTTTGCTTCAGTGCTCTGCCTCGCCCCGTGGAACTGCCAGTGTCAGAATAAATGTTGATCAGATGTGTTTCATAGGGAAGGCCATAAAGATAACTCATAGGAGAAGGGAGACGGAATAGGATGTGTCACCTGCTTCTCTTCCTACGAGGGAGGAAAAGTCATTTGTAAAGATCACCAAGAAAGACATCTCTGCCCCAGCATCTTTTCCCTACTGCTTTCCCTTCTTCCTAGCTTTATTCAAATGACAGTGCCCTCAAATTAAAGATTGAAGGGGGAAAGTCTTGACACTAAAATAATGAATAAATAATACGTTTAATAAGAAAGAGAGAAAGAAGGAATTAGAAAGCAGGATTGGGTATATTTGGCAGCATTCAGTGCTCCTAAGTCTGCGTACTTCTCGATCGTTTCCCTGAACGTCTAGAGAAGGATCACATAAGCCATTCCTGTTTTTACACCCACTGTGCAAATGCCATCCTCTATTGATGCAAAGTCAAATTTAATTAAAGGGGATAAGTAGCCAGGGAACATGTTATCTTCCAAATAAAGCTCTCTGTGATAACATTAACTTTATTTAAAACAAATACTAGGTTTGCAGACTTTGTTCTTGGAGGAAGCCACTTGTCGCCTGAAGAAATTAGGCTGCATGAAGAACAGTATGGCCTTGCGGGTGCCTTCTTGGAAGAGCAGCTCTTTAACCTGAGGACTCCTGACAGCCTACCTGCACACTGACTTTGTTCTGGACAAGGAATTGGGGAACGGCAAGGATCCTATTAAAGGTGGGCAGAACTGTACCGGGGAACAATGGCAAAAGCATTCACTATGGAGAAAAATCAAGTCACACTGGAAAGGAAAACTAAACTGTATTGAAGATAACTGATCCTTCTTGGACAGTTCTGTGTATTGTACTGTAGGTGGCCACCAAGATTCTGTGACAGTCATTACCACTGTCCTTGAATGAAAACTTGCATTAGGAACAAAGGGATCATGTTGATCTTCAAGGGGCCAATTAAAGTGAATAGGTGCCTTGTCAACTGCAGGGCATTAAATCCTCTCTTAATCCCCAGAACCTGTGTCAGAAGACTCTGCATTGCTCTTCCTGTGTGTTATCAATATAAGTGCTGGAAGAGACCTGAGATACACTGGACCAGTATTTTCCAAAGTGTAGTCCACAGGATGCCAGTAAGTGTTAGTAGGTAAAGGAATCCTGAGGTCAACTAAGATGGATGCATGATTAAACAAACATACTGCAGGACTTTTCAGAGCCTTTAATAATGCTAATGCACACTGTGAACCTCCTAAAGAGGAGAAATTGTGTGCAGCATTCTCCAACTTAATTTGACAACAGAACCCTTATTCATGAGATTAATATTCCTTGGAACACATGTTTGGAAAATGCTGATGGTGGAGGAATGGAGGTTTCGGAAGGTTAAATAACTTGTCCAAGACCACAGGACTCTTTAGAGGCAGCCCTGGGACTACAACTCCAGCCCTACTGTTTCCAATGACTCAGGTAGAAGAGACCTTTAGAAATGAGGCGCCATCTCGCCACAGCCTTGGGTTTCACAATATTCATGACTTATTTTTTGTTTTTTACTAATAGCCAACTAACTGTTTGATAACTGTTATAAAGAGAAACATTTCCTATGGTTATATTTTAAATTTTTGATAAGGCTTTTATAGACATATATAAAGATTAGAATTTAGAATGACTTTTTACATTTTTTTGTATGTTGAAATTGAAGGCATTTAACCTCAAGTCGACTGGCCTATTTTATTTTATTTTTACTCCCTAAATTCAGGTCTCAATAGTGTTCACACCTGAATTTCTACAATTCTTTTTTTTGGGCTGCATTGGGTCTTTCTTCGCTACACGCAGGCTTTCTCTAGTTGCGGCGAGTGGGGTCTACTCTTCGTTGCAGTGCATGGGCTTCTCATTGCAGTGGCTTCTCTTGTTGCAGAACATGGGCTCTAGGCTCACGGACTTCAGTAGTTGTGGCTCGTGGGCTCTAGAGCACAGGCTTAGTTGCTCAGTGGCATGTGGGATCTTCCTGGATCAGGGCTCGAACTCGTGTCCCCTACATTGACAGGCGGATTCTTAACCACTGCACCACCAGCAAAGCCCCTCGACTGGTCTATTTTAAAAAATTGTTTAGTTATACCTGTTTATAACAATTTCCTACAAAACAGATTTGTGATCTTTCTCATAGAGAACAAATCATTTTTCTTCTTGTGCTTCATGATTTTAGACTCCAGAGTGAAATGAGGGACTAACCATGAGCTTTGACCCTGAGAAAAGGAGGCCAAAACATAGGTCTGGGAAAAGATCTGAACATGGCAAAACAATCCAAGGGTTAAGATGTTGCTAACTTCTCTTTAAGAATCAAACGCAGGCTCTTTTGCTGTGGTGGGGCCATAAAGAGTAGCAGCATAAAGAATGAGGAATCTCCCTTTTCTAGAAGGGTTATGGAGGAGGGACACAGAGATCATTTGGGCATCTGCTTTCCGGAACCAAATTTAGTATAGCGTTTTTCTAAATTGTTGAATAAGAGTGTGGCTGCCTGTTTGGAATTCTTTAGATTGATTTCCAAATGATATTTCCTCTTTGAAGCAGTGTGTCAGTGTTTTACGGGTCTCTGTTTTTGCCAGACAACTTTTAATGTCAGAAGCTTTGCTATTTTTGTGAAATACACTAAATTTAATCTGTGCTTTCACATAGACTTTGATATAAAAAAATCAAAGTACCTTCCTTTCAGATTTATGAAGATGATGATTTTTATAAGTAAGCAGTTTTAATAGCGTTTTTGTTAGTTTAATCTGATTTTTTTTTTTTGTAATTCTATTTATTGGTGCTATATTATAAACGTATCAGATGTGTTTTTGGTTGTGCTCACCAAGAGGCAGTGTGTGTGTGTACTACAAAATGTGTGTGTGCATAACGTGTGCAGTCTGCTGGAGTTCCCAGGGGACATCCCAGCCAAGACAGCCACTGGGCCTCACCTGCACCAGGGTGAACAGGTGCCGACAGTAGAAGAAAGCAGCTCCTGGTGGGCCGACAAGCTAGGTGTAGCTATTTTTATTGTGATTTTTATTGCAATAAAAATAGCTAAAGGAAGAGAAAGAGCAACAAGAGGCTTTGGGGATATTGTTTTTCATTTTTACTTTTAGAGGAAACCATGGATTTGTCAGTTTCTGTTATGTGAGTACTGTGAGAAGCTAAATAATTAAAAGCATTGCTTGTGATATAATGGGTGTATTTCTTTTGTGTTTATTTGAATTGGGGTTTGTTGTAGTGCTGATCATAGGTCCAGTCCCCATCAAGCAGTATGTATGACAACTCTTCTAAGAGGTCTTTTTTCTCTCCTTCCCTTCTTCCCTTCCCCTGTCTATCCATCTCTCTCTCTCTCCCCACCACCCCACTCCCTCTCTCCTCTTTTTCTTCATTTATTTAAAGGCCTTTAAACAATTTAAATGACCATTCAGTAAAATGGTTATACCCTTCATAGGTTGTTGACAGTTGGTTCTGTGCCTCATGCCACCCTAGGTGTGCAGTTGTGGAGCACAACAGAACCTTTGTTGTGTTAGTGCGCCCACGAGGTGCCTCACAGAAGCTCACTGTTGTTAGCAGGTTGGACTGTTTGACCCCAAAACATATGAGTGAGATGTAGTGTAGGTCGCCATGCTTAAACAGTCGTATTCAATGTTATTTTTTAAAGGTTTTAAAAAAATATTTATTATTTTTGGCCACGTTGGGTCTTAGTTGTGGCACGTGGGCTCTTTCATTGCAGCGCGCCAACTTCTCTCTAGTTGTGGCGCACATGCTCAGTAGTTGTGGCGCGCAGGCTTAGTTGCCCCGCATCATGTGGGATCTTAGTTCTGCGACCAGGGATCGAACCCACATCCCCTGCGTTGGAAGGCAGATTCTTAACCAGTGGACCACCAGGGAAGTCCCTGTTTTTTAAAGGTTTTAAAACACATTTTACATATCACAAAAAATGCTTTGTCAATGAGTTGTATAGTTTGCCAATAATACTTAGAGCTGAATTACAGGGGAGTGTCCATCTGACATTTAGGACAATACTTGAATTTATGACTTTTAAAATCTAGAAATTTATGGGATTTTAGATATTAAGAGGTTTGGAACAGCTGACATCAAAACATGTGGAAGGGGGCTTCCCTGGTGGCGCAGTGGTTGAGAATCCGCCTGCCGATGCAGGAGACACGGGTTCGTGCCCTGGTCCGGGAAGATCCCACATGCCGCGGAGCAACTAAGCCCGTGAGCCATGGCCGCTGGGCCTGCGCGTCCGGAGCCTGTGCTCCGCAACGGGAGAGGCCACAACAGTGAGAGGCCCGCATACCGCAAAAAAAAAAACATGTGGAAGAATTAAGACCTCCAGAATGATGTCAAGAAAAGAAAAAGGATCTTATATTATTCTGTATGTGATTATTCCCCAGAGTTAGAGAAGTACAATATTTAAATCATCTTTTTCTTTTGTCCAACTGAAAGAAGGATCCTGTGCATAGATAACATAATAGATGTGGAATTTTGAAGATCCCCCACAGTAAGATAGGTATTTTTATCTGATCTGGGAGCCAGCTGTTTACTGTATATTTTGGATATTAACCTCTTTTGGTCACATCATTTGCAAATATTTTCTCCCATTCCATTTTTGTTTCCCCATAGGTTGTCTTTTCATTTTGTTGATGGTTTCTTTGCTGTGCAGAAACTTTTAAGTTTGATCAGGTCCCGTTAGTTTACTTTTGCTTTTATGTTTTTTGCCATGGGAGACTGATCCAAGAAAATATTACTATGATTTATGACAAAGAGTGTTTCACCTGTGTTCTTTTCTAGGAGTTTTATGGTTTCATGTCTTACATTTAGGTCTTTTAACCATTTTGAGTTTATTTTTGTATATGGTGTGAGGCAGTGTTCTAATCTCATTGTTTTACATGTGGCTGTCCAGCTTTCCCAGCACTATTTGTTGGAGAGACTCTCTTTTCTCCACTGTATATTCTTGCCTCCTTTGTCACAGATTAATTGACCATAGGTGTGTGGGTTTATTTCTGGGTTCTTTACTCTGTTCTGTTGATCTGTGTGTTGTTTTTGTGCCAATACCATGCTGTTTTGATTACTGTAGCTTTGTAGTATAGTCTGAAGTCTGGGAGGGTTACACCTCCAGCATTGTTCTTTGTTCTCAGGATTGCTTTGGAAATTTGGGGTCTTTTGTGGTTCCATATAAATTTTTGGATTATTTGTTCTAGTTCTGTGGAAAATGTCCTGGTGTTTTGATAGGGATTGCATTAAGTCAGTAGATTGCTTTGGGTAGTATGGCCATTTTAATAATAATGATTCTTCCAATCTAAAAGTATGGGATATCTTTCCATTTCTTTGAATCTTCATTTTCCTTCATCAGTATTTTATAGTTTTCAACATATAGGTCTTTCACCTCCTTGGTTAAGTTTATTCCTAGATATTTTATTCTTTTTGATGTGATTTTAAATGGGATTGTTTTTTCACTTTTTCTGATATTTCATTATTAGTGTATAGAAATATTTTGCATTTTATGTATAATAATCTTGTATCCTGCAACCTTGCTGAATTCATTTATTAGTTTTAATAGTTTTGGGGTGGAGACTCTAGATACCTTTTATTTTTCTTGTCTGATTGCTGTGTCTGGGACTTCCAATACTATGAGAGTAGACATCCTTGTCTTGCTCCTGAATTTAGTAGGAAGCTTTCAGCTTTTCACCATTGGGTATTGTGTTGGCTGTGGGTTTGTAGTAAATGGCCTTTACTATGTTGAGATATGTTCCCTTCTCTATCCACTTTGATGAGAGTTTTTGTTTTTTGTTTTTTGTTTTCCCCTCAGCAAACAAAAGATCCTTTACTGAATCCTGAGTGTGAAAATCTACCATTTAGTTCATTCTCCTTTCTCCCCATGAGATTCAATAATCCCTTGATTTGCATGGAACGTTGGTGTGTTTGCTTGTTCTTGCTGTTCTGTCCATTTTGTTGTTCTGATGAGAGTTTTATCATGAATGGATGTTGAATTTTGTCAAATGCTTTTTGTGCATCTATTGAGATGATCATGTGGTTTTTGTCTTTCCTTTTGTTAATGTGGTGTATCACGTTGATTGATTTGTGTGTGTTGAACCATCCTTGTGACCCAGGAATAAATTCATCTTGATCATGCTATATGATCCTTTTGGATTCAGATTGCTAATATTCTTTTTTTTAACATCTTTATTGGAGTATAATTGCATTACAATGGTATGTTAGTTTCTGCTTTATAACAAAGTGAATCAGTTATACATATACATATTTCCCCATATCTCTTCCCTCTTGCATCTCCCTCCCTCACACCCTCCCTATCCCACCCCTCTACGTGGTCATAAAGCACTGAGCTGATCTCCCTGTGCTATGTGGCTGCTTCCCACTAGCTATCTATTTTATGTTTGGTAGTGTATATATGTCCATGCCACTCTTTCACTTTGTCGCAGCTTACCCTTCCCGCTCCCCATATCCTCAAGTCCATTCTCTAGTAGGTCTGCATCTTTATTCCCGTCTTGCCCCTACGTTCTTCATGACCATTTTTTTTCTTTTTTTTTAGATTCCATATATATGTGTTAGCATACGGTATTTGTTTTTCTCTTTCTGACTTACTTCACTCTGTATGACAGTCTCTAGGTCCATCTACCTCACTACAAATAACTCAGTTTCGTGCCTTTTTATGGCTGAGTAATATTCCACTGTAATATGTGCCACATCTTCTTTATCCATTCATCTGTTGATGGACACTTGGGTTACTTCCATGTCCTGGCTATTGTAAATAGAGCTGCAGTGAATATTTTGGTACATGACTCTTTTTGAATTATGGTTTTCTTAGGGTATATGCCCAGTAGTGGGATTGCTGGGTCGTATGATAGTTCTATGTTTAGTTTTTTAAGGAACCTCCATACTGTTCTCCATAGTGGCTGTATCAATTTACATTCCCACAAACAGTGCAAGAGGGTTCCCTTTTCTCCACACCCTCTCCAGCATTTATTGTTTGTAGATTTTTTGATGATGGCCATTCTGACCGGTGTGAGAAGGTACCTCATTATAGTTTTGAGTTGCATTTCTCTAATGATTAATGATGTTGAGCATTCTTTCATGTGTTTGTTGGCAATCTGTGTATCTTCTTTGGAGAAATGGCTGTTTAGGTCCTCTGCCCATTTTTGGACTGGGTTGTTTCCTTTTTTGATATTGAGCTGCATGAGCTGCTTGTAAATTTTGGAGATTAATCCTTTGTCAGTTGCTTCGTTTGCAAATATTTTGTTTACAGTTTCCTTTGCTGTGCAAAAGCTTTGAAGTTTCATTAGGTCCCATTTGTTTATTTTTGTTTTTATTTCCATTTCCCTAGGAGGTGGGTCAAAAAGGATCTTGCTGTGATTTATGTCATGGAGTGTTCTGCCTGTGTTTTTTCTTCTGAGTTTGATAGTGTCTGCCCTTACATGTAGGTCTTTAATCCATTTTGAGTTTATTTTTGTGTATGGTGTTAGGAAGTGTTCTAATTTCATTCTTTTACATGTAGCTGTCCAGTTTTCCCAGCACCACTTATTGAAGAGGCTGTCTTTTCTCCACTGTATATTCTTGCCTCCTTTATCAAAGATAAGGTGACCATATGTGCGTGGGTTTATCTCTGGGCTTTCTATCCTGTTCCACTGAAGTTTGCTAATATTCTGCTGAGGATTTTTGCATCTGTATTCATCAAAGATATTGGCTTCTGATTTTCTTTTTTTTGTAGTGTCTTTGTCTGGTTTTGGTGTCAGGGTAATGGTGGCCTCGTAGAATGAATTTGGGAGTGTTCCTTTCTCTTCAATTTTTTGGAATAGTTTGAGAAGGATAGGTATAAGTTCTTCTTTATATGCTTGGTAGAATTCCCCAGTGAAGCCGTCTGGTCCTGGACTTTTTTTTTTTTTTTTTTTTTTTTTTTTTTTTTTTGCGGTATGCGGGCCTCTCACTGTTGTGGCCTCTCCCATCGTGGAGCACAGGCTCCGGACGCGCAGGCTCAGCGGCCATGGCTCACGGGCCCAGCTGCTCCGCGGCACGTGGGATCTTCCCGGACCAGGGCACGAACCCGTGTCCCCTGCATCGGCAGGCGGACTCTCAACCACTGCGCCACCAGGGAAGCCCTGGTCCTGGACTTTTATTTGCAGGGAGTTTTTATCATTACAGATTCTATTTCACTTCTAGTGATTGGTCTGTTCAAATTGTTTGTTTCTTCTTGACTTAGTCTTGGCAGGCTGAGTATTTCTAGAAATTTGTCCATTTCTTCTGGGTTGTCCAATTTGTTGCCATATAACATTACTTGTCATTTTCCCCATTCTCTTCAACTTATGTTTTGATCCTTAACTAGTTCATATCTCCAACCACTTAATGTTTACAATGCATGTTGGAACTTAATGTCTTACTAGACAGCTTATTAGGTATAGGTAAACGTTTAACATAGCACTGTAATTTGGGAGCATGCAATATGGTTATAGATTAATGTTAACAAAGTACTGGGCTTCCCTGGTGGCGCAGTGGTTGAGAATCCGCCTGCCGATGCAGGAGACACGGGTTCGTGCCCTGGTCCGGGAAAATCCCACATGCCGCGGAGCAACTAAGCCCGTGAGCCATGGCCGCTGGGCCTGCGCATCGGGAGCCTATGCTCCGCAACGGGAGAGGCCACAACAGTGAGAGGCCCGCATACCGCAAAAAAAAAAAAAAAAAAAAAAAAAACAAAGTACTAAGAGCTAGGGCCTGGATGGGGAAATAAGATAGCACTCCCCTTGCCATGGGTTATTTGTCACACAAAAATAATGGCAACATTTATGGAATGTTTACTGTGTGTTGGGTATGTCATTTAACCATCAAAAGAAACTGTAAGGTAGATACTGTAATCATCTTAATTTTACAGAGGAGGGCAGTGAGACCCAGAGAGGTTACTTAACGTGAGTTCTCACTGGCAGAACTAAGACTCACATCCAGACAATGGGGCTCTAGAGCCGGCAATCCTAACCCCAGCACTGTAAGGTCCTTGGGTTGCCATCTAAAAACTGGGACCTCCCTGGAGCCACAGTGGGGCAAGTGGTCCTGTATTAGCCGCCCGAAGCAGATGGGAGTTGAGTGAGAGTAAGATGCCCACCTGGACTGGCTCATTTCTTCCCCATTCTAGACATCACCAAGTTTCCAGTTACTCTCTTATCTTAAACCACAGTTTGTCCTCTCATAAGGTAAATTACTTAGTGATTTGAGAACCCACTCCCCCTCTCACCCCTTTATTCTGTTCCCATCCAGGCACTGACCTCTCTCCCATCTGCCTGATGGTTTGGAATTTTTGAGCCAGGAATTCTTAGAGCTTTGATGAGATGACACAAGAGTGGTTTGGGCCTTCAGAAGTAGCTTTGTCTTGTCCCACTGCACCCAAAGAGAGAAAAATTTCTGAAGGGAAAATCATCTTTTATTTGCCTACAGTCAGATCTGTCACAGTATGCCCTCATCTTCACAGAATAACGTTAATTTTAGGGTCCAGCCTTTCACAATGAAGATGAGAAAATCCAAGACCCAGAGATCTCCCAAAGGTAATTTCTTCCTCTGTTCCTGCACTGTCTAGTATGGTAGCCACGAGCCACAAATGGCTGTTTAAATTTAAATAACATGAGAGGGACCTCCCTGTTGGTGCAGTGGTTAAGAATCCACCTGCAATGCAGGGGACACGGGTTCGAGCCCTTGTCTGGGAAGATCCCACATGCTGCAGAGCAACTAAGCCCACGCACCAGAACTACTGAGTCTGTGCTCTAGAGCCCGCGGGCCACAACTACTGAGCCCACGTGCCTAAAGCCCATGCTCTGCAACAAGAGAAGCCACCACAACAAGAAGCCCGTGCACCGCAACGAAAAGTAGTCCCCACTCACAACTAGAGAAAGCTGGTGCACAGCAAGGAAGACCCAACGCAGCCAAAAATTAATTAGTTAAAAAAATACATAACATGAGAAGTTAATTCCTCAGATGCACTAGCCACATTGTAAGCTCTTAATCGCCACCTGTGGCTAATGGCTACCACACCTGACAGTGCTGCTCTATGAAGCTGTTGCCTCAGGATACTGAGCGGTGGGTGTGTCTGCTGGCCCTTTCCAGCTCCCGTGGCACTGGTCTTCAGAGTCCCTGCAACCTCCGAGTTTTCTCTGCAGGGTTGCCAGACCTTCCGAGTTATCTCCAGAGTGGCACTCACGACTAACAGAGCAGCAGGAGTTCGAAGGCACTGGATTTCTATGTATCTGGGAATAGCTAGCGATCCTAAATGGAACTGCAGCCACGGAACTGCAGCCACACAGGGTGAGTATCAGGCACACAAGGTAAGGGTTCAGAATGGCTGGGTCTGCTTTCAGGCTTGTTCTACCACAACAGAAGCAGAGGGTGGCTTCCCTGCCTCCTGGGGTTGGAGAAGGTCCTGGGTGGACCTGCACTTGGGCATCAGGCGGGTCTGAGTTTGAATCTTGGCACTGTGACCTTGTTCCCATAATGTAAGCCAAGTTCAGCTCCAAAATCCTCATATTTAAAGAGGGGATAGTGGATATGTATTACAGTGCATTGTTAGGACAGAACGATAATGTCATCAGCACACACCAAGCACCCAGTAACAGTGGGTGTGGCTCCCTGTTTCCTGGAATCATTGCTTAACTTCAGATTGGCTGCAGGGAATACCACTTAAATAATGGTCTCAGCACCATCAGTAGCCTCCACGCCCGGCAGTCTTGGAGGAACAGCAAATCAGGGGGGAGCACTTGGCCAACTGTCTGCTTCGTGTGGCCCGTGACAAGATTAATAAGCCAGTAAGGCAGCAATATTCTTCCTATGACTTCCTTAGGCTTTTCGTGAGGTTTATTGGCTGGTGGAGGTATATGTGTTATTGTCATCTATTATTCTACTTAAGGCCTTGAGTAATAGTTTAATAGTTAGTAACTAACCTCTTTGGATCCACATGAGCTCAGCACTTTGCGTAATTCACTTTTTCTACAGTTAATGGGGAAAAGCATATGCAACAAGTCATTGAGGTCGTGATTACCAACCTGGGCTTTGTGACCTCCCTGGGTATTTCCAGGGGATCTCAAAAGGGATTAGAACATTCTCAAATCAAAATTTAATTTGAATTCACTTTAATTTTTTTTTTTTAATGGCACTTTGAGGACAGGAGGAAGTCACAAACCCATGAAGGTGTCTGCTCTAAAAGGCTGGAAATTACTGCACTGTTTAATCACCTCTCACAGTAAATGTCTCATAACAAAGACCTGTAGAGTTTGATCTCATTCATTACAGAGCGAAGGACTTTTATTTGTGTGGTCACATCATTATCATTTAAGAAATACTTAAAAATGGTATTTATTTTTATTTCAACATGTCAACTGTGCATTTCCAAAACAGCAGGCTTTTCAGAGGAATAAATCAGAACTGTAAACACAAGACACAGTAGAAGTTTTTTGACTTCCTACAGTCAGTTTCACAAATCCACATACTGTACATTCATAGGTGAGGTTCAGCCTGTCACCCATTTCTTTATTTCTATAATTACATAAGCATAATAAATACATCTGATTTTTAAAGGTCACTTAAAATGAGTCATGATAATTTACAGTACAGTACATTTCAGTTCAAGTGCAAAAATAACTATTTGCTTAATTCTATTTCTTCCTGTTATTTTGTTTTTAAGCTGTGTTCTGTGGTGAAGCTAGATATCCAAGTGTACACTTTCTTCTTCCAGATGCAGTTGTGGGCAGAAGTATGGTATCGTGGAGAAGCCCTCACTTGATAATTGGTCCTGCCTAATCAGGGTCAGAGAGTAAGGTGAGTTGCTCATTTTTAACTCTTCTTTTCTTTCCTCTCTCCTGTACTCATCCACAGTATTGTACACACTATATAATTGACCCTCCTTCAGCTAAAGCAATGTTCCCTTGTCCACAGCCCTCCCCCAAGTCTTCCTATAACCTCAGCTTTCATTTTTAGCAGCAAGCTTTATGCATGAGTCACCCGGCCATTGTCCTGACTGTAGCTGTAATATTTACAGTAGCATGCCCGTAACTGAACTGTCCAGTGTCTGACTGTGTCTTCATGGGAAAGAATGTACTGAGATTTGTTTCTTTAGTCATTGGAAAGTGTACTTACTTATTTCTGTCTTTTCCATTCCTGGTTTCCTATTCCCCACCTTTTCCCCTCACCAAAAACAAAACAAAAAAACTGAACCAGTATGTAATTTTTTTAAATTGTATCCCTTCCCCAGGCACTTAAATCTTATACGGTTATTTGTAAGTAGTACTGCTTAATTAAAGAAACCCTTAGGAATTCAGTGATTTTGTGTGTTTTAGTCCATCAGCTAATTAGAGCCCAAATCACTATAAAGTTGTATATAGTGATAGAGGCTATTTACAGTATCAATATATTTAGTAAACCCTTGTCTATCAAGCCACAGGATACTAAGTTGGTTGGTTTATTTCAAATATTCCCTCCTCTTGTCTTAAAGCCCATTTAAAACAAAAGGCATTTTAAAGCTCAGCTTAGCTTGCAGTAGTCAGTAACAGCTTTTGCCACTCAAAGAATTGACTATTTTCATTATACACCATACCCATATAAAAATATATTTGCTAGAGATATGCCAAGTTTCTAATGAAACTTTTCCCTTTTTTTTTTTTAAACAAAAGCATAGATGCCACTAACTTTTATCTGGTTACTTTTAAAATGCGTCTTAAAATTTTTTTAATTGTTCTCCTTAAGAGAAACAAAATTATAGATGTATTCTGTTTCTTCCCAGTTTGCATTAAGAACCAAATAATTAGGATAAATAAATAATCAGAAGAGGGAAATTATATCAGCATTCACCTTGAAACACTTTCTTTCCCTCCACTCATTTAGTGTAACTGCTGGTTTCGACTCTTACTGTCCTGGCAGAGAAGTCCTGTAGTCCTTAACCTACCAATCCAAGAACTGAAAGTCCTCACTGAAATCCATTTTCCTTCTGTGACTCCAGTGGGACTACGGAAGTTGACCTATTTCTGCCAGTATGTACTGTAGCTTCTATATGTGTGAGTGTGTGTGTGTATGTGTGTGTGTATTTCTGCGTTGATGAGTTCAGGTATTCAGCAGCGTATGTGGTGCTGTGCTCCTCAAGGTGCTCCCTCTGTGCTGGCGGAGGAGCCCAGTTCCATGCAGGGTGTGAGACGAGCAGAACCCCTCAGTGTCCCCCAGAGGCAGGCTGAGCCTGCTGGCCCTCAGTCTCCTCCCTGCGCGGGTCTACACTGGGGTGAGTGGGGCTGCTCTGCGTCTGAGATGCTGCTGCTTGAGGGGACGGCTGGCTTCTCGATGGGTCAGAGGGAGCCTCACATGGTCCAGGCCGGGCTCCACCAGTTGGAGAAGTTTCCCGATCCTCACTGGTCCCCTGTAAGGAAAAAATAGGAGGTGCCCCATGGTCAATGCTAGCAAACTTTATATGCTTTCAAGTAAGATATAGGAAACATGGGGAGATCATCCTGAAGTAACCACTTCAGGAAACAAGTAACAGAGGAATAAGGATGGAATGTCTTACCTTTCATCTCCTTTCCTACGTGCAACTGTCCGAGCCGCATGAAAAACACAGACACTATAAGCAGACGTATCTTGTGGATAAAGGAACGTTACTACCAACATGCCTGTTACTCCTAGGAGAACAATTTACATCAGCACATATATACTGGGCCCCCACCAGCCACTGTGGCAAGTCACTGGGCAAGCGGCATGGAACGGGAACTTAGGCCACTTGCTAAGAGAATTCAGGGCTGGAAAGCACCTTGTCCAACAGGAAGTGAGGAAGACATCTTCAGCCTCGGAGACAGGGCCAGGAAAAGAAGGTCCTGAAATTGAGTCCTGATGTATAGTTGGGATTTTAAAGTATACACTGAAAGTTGATTTGTAAAAATCAGGAAACATTTCTTTTTTAATGGATTTTCCTCTGAATTAGTACCCATCACTTCAAAGAGCTGAGCACCAAAAACGAAAAACAAAAAAGTTCTATTTCTGTAATTAATTCTAAACTCTAAAATAAAAAATATTAGTATAATGACTTCTTCATAAGAGTAGCTAAGCCATACCAGCCAGTTTTTATTAATCTTAATATTTCAGAAAAAATGTTAATGATACTTAAGCCTAATAGGCTTCTGTGAAAACAAGGGTGAGTATCCAAAGTAATGAAAACACTGCCATTCAGGCAGAAGTCATCTTTCCTCCTGCATCACCTCCTTGCTTCACATCCTTTATATGCTCCTCCCACCCTGATATCTTCCTTGACTTGTGAGCAGAGGATTTGTGTGAGTTTATTATCTTGATAAACCAATAGGATCATACATGGACTAGTATGCATTATGGTTATCAGCAAAGAATCAGATTTGGTTTAAATTAGAGAAATATTACATGTCAGTTTACAAATTGTGATAAATTTAGTTAAGGTAGTTCAAATTAAGGAAATTACTCAAACTTAAAGTCTTTCCCCTTTATTTTTCTTCCTCCTGTGTCCTCTGAAGCTACTCTAGATATAGAGCTGACATGATTCATCAAGTGAGAGGGAGTGATTAATAAAAACACAGGGAAGTAGACTCATTACTTAGGCCAAAAACTGTTCATAGAAGTCACACTTAAACATTTTCCAAAAGTATATAGCTTCAGTTACAATTACCTACAGTGTTTTTATCCATGCGATTCGACACTACTCAGGAGAGACCACACCTCTAGGGACAAGAAAAAACCACACTTTTTATCTTTCAGGTGAGCCCGCTAGCAAAACCACATTTCCACTGAGTTAGGTGTCCTGTCAGACCCATTTAGTGGCTCAGAGTATTAACTGATCAGATATTTATTGAGGTCCTATTATGTAGAATGTCCCCATTAGAATTTTTAAATTACAGAGGTTAATATATATAATTCACCAAGGCAAGAACCATATATCCATACTGTAACTAATGTCCACTGAAACAGACATTTCAAAGAAATACATAAAATCAGAATGGATTTATTTTCTTTCTTTCAAGAGGTACTGTCTTCTCTGTGAGGCCTTCCTGAACCCCGTAAGGCAGAATTTTCCCTCTATGGAACCTTGTATACACCTCTATAATACACTTGTCACAAAGCACTGAAATTATTTGTCTGCATGTCTATTTTCCCCACCAGACCTCCCATAAATCTTGTTGAGTGAATAACTGAATAACTGAAACAACTGAGCCTGCTTAAGGCAGGGCAGCAGGGGAACTTTTTACCTGTAAAGGCTGTATCTCAGAAGCACGGTTGTCTCTTGTTAGCTGCATCATCTCTTTAATTTGGTAGAGTGCGTAAACAAAGGTCACCCAGGGAGAGGAGCTGACCCCCCAGGCTGGCTTGTTCACATCCTCCTGTTCTTCCTGGTGCTTGGTTTTCTTGGGTGGAAGTCTGGGCTCAACGCGTGGCAGAACATCTTCTGTCTGTTGCTGGACCAAGTCGATGGTTGCTATGGGAACAGGACTAGAAGGAACAGGAATCCTTTCTGCCAGCATCGTCTTGTCTGGAGAGAAAGCCATGTTTAAATCATTTCTCAGAGTTTTTACATATTTAAACAGATGTATGTATGTATGTATAAATAAATAATAAAAACGGAACAAATGGACAACCTCGATAAGCCCATTCTGGTATGCTTGGGAATGTTGATAAGTTGCCGTGTACCAAGGGCGGCTTCTCTACTTGGAGCAAGTACTGAGCAAATGAATGTGATGTTTACCTTCCAGGGTCTCCTTACAGGACTTAATAGACATTAACTTATATTTATTTATGAAATGTATTGGTTCAGTTAACGTATATAACATCTGTGGGGCACAGGTTATAGTGAATGTTGCCTTAGGCCCACTTACGGGATTGAGATTTTAAAGATAAGCATCAAAATAGGAAAAATCACACAGTAGCCGCTTTTATTGGCCTTTTACTGAAGGCATGGACTAAGCTGCATAAGAGATATGATCTAGTTAGGATTATAAAAGAACAAGAATAAGAAAAGTCAGTACTGGTCTTTCTTTCTGAGTAACTTGTTGGAATTAAAATCTGTCTCTGAGGTTTCTGTAACAAGTTAGTTTTTCTCTTAACGGAAGCACTTCGGGTACTTGAGGCAAATGCTCCTCAAAGGACAGGACACCATAGAAGATGAGCCCTGTTCCAGGACCCAAGAGCTGAGAAAGAATATTTGTTTTAATGGTTGGCCTTCTTCATTGAAAAAGAAAAAGTTGATTCCCCCAAAAAGTTGAAAGCTTGTTCTCATCAACACATTATATTGGATATAACCTTCTTTCTGGATAATACTTTTAAGTAGGCCATGCCTAACTAAAGGAAAACTTCAAATTTAAGGTTTAGACATTTTTATCAAATGAAGATAAAAGCACAGAGATTAATACCACTTCCTATCCCTAATAGTAAAATTACTGTATAATCCTATATGTATTTGATTTAAATTTTAAATCTCTTTAGAATACCAGAGAAATTTAAAACCAATACTTTCCCCAGTACCTTGTACCATAAAACAAAACAAAAGCAAGCTGCTTAAAACAACCAGTATTCTTTTCAACATAGCAAGTGGCTTCTCTCCAGCAATGGTGCACGTGAGTTCACTGATACACCCCTGAGAAAATCTAGCCATGCAGGTCTGTGGTACACTCTGTTCCCACCTCTGGATTTCTGAGGGGTATGTGTAGAATTCCCCATGGCTTCAGCCTTTAGAACCGTTCAGGAACAACGAACATGCTAACCTTCTTCCTCATCTGGCACCGCCAGCCTCTGGATCAGGGCAAAGAGCAGGAGGGTCAGCAGGCAGGCCATGCCAATCCCTCGGAAGGTTGCAGCAGCCCCTGTGGAAACAAAACAGCGCTCTGTAGAGTAATTCCCGGGAGGACAGGTAGCCCTCATCCAAAACTGTCAGTGTTCTACAGTTCAGGGCAAAGGGAGCAGAGCAAAAGAATGGCAAATGGCCATTAGCTTCACACAGTAGGAAAAGCACAGGTCTGGGTAGGGGTCAAGAGATCCAAGTGCTGGTGTTGGATATCTGTCATTGATCAAATTTTAAAACTGCATTTATAAAATAAAGGACTGTCTCCGAGTGCCTTTTTTAAAATTCAGTGGTGCTCTCTTCATAAAGACCATTTACCTAACTATATATTAAACAACCTTATTAATCTGTAATTAGAACAGCCGAGCTCAAGTAGTGCTATAAATTCAGACATCTCTGAGCCCACCTTCTAGGGACCTGAATAGTCAAGATTCCTGGAGCAGAATAATGTCATCTCCACCTCAGCCCCGCCCTTGTATCTCCAATAAGGGAGATCTGACAGGGCAGACTGTTATCACAGATGCAGTGACATTACCAAAGCCAGCATATAGTTAGATTGTTTTGGTTCAAAATCTCCTGATGGAACAACAATGATGAACTCTCTTTCCTCTAGCGTTACTGTCAGCAGGTTTAGGGTACTGTACTTCAAACCAAGAGCACACGTGACTATTCATTTGTTTGGCTCCTTTGAGGTATCTGTGCGGCATCGCATTAAGCTGTCAGAGAAGCGTGCACGGTTACAAGCTGGCTCTAATCATCTTAACTACTGAAGCATACTGCTCTGCAATTTTGACTGCCATGAAAGCTAGAAAGAGAATATATGAACAGTGGGGTTTAGCTTCTGGCAATCTTCAGTAATAATTTGAGTGTCTATTGAGGGGTTGCTAAAAAAAAATGTGTAAGTTTTCATCAAAGAAGACAGGGAAAAAGAGAAAAACATTCTTACCAAAATAATTGACTAACACGCCTCCGATCATGGCTCCACAACCTCTCCCCAAACCCAGATGAAGGCCCTGCAGGATGCCTTGAGCAGACGTCCTCAGCTCTGGGGGAACCGCGGCGCTGAGATAAGAAATGCAGGCTGCCCAGATGGCCGCGTGTGTCACTCCTGGAGAGGAAGAGAAGCGGGCAGGGTGACTGATTAGCACTCCTTAACATTACTCTTTTTTGGAACATGAGTTATTTACGTAACTATATATATATATATATATACACACACATACACATACCTAATAAAGATATTTTGTGATAAAATATATGTAACAAAATTTATCGTTTAAACATTTTTAAGTGTATGGTTCAGTGGCTTTAAGTACATTCAGTGTTGTACAACCATCACTACCATCCATCTCCAGAATTTTTTTATCATCCCAAACTGAAATTCAGCACCCGTTAAACAAAATACTATCTCCAGGCCCTGAGAAACACCATTTACCTTCTGTCTCTATGAATATGACTGCTCTGGGTACCTCATATAAGTGGAATCATACAGTGTTTGTCCTTTGGTGTCTGGCTTAGTTCACTTAGCACAGTGTCTTCAGAGTTCATCCATGTTGTAGCATGTGCCAGAATTTCCTTTTTAAGGCTAAAGGATATACGTAGCCTTGTAACTTTGTTTATCCATTCATCTGTTAATGGACATTTGGGCTGTTTCCACCTTTTAGCTATTATGAATGCTGCTGCTGTGAACACTGATGTGCAAGTATCTGAGTCCCTGCTGTCAGTTCTTTTGAGTATATACCTAAAAGTGGAATTACTAGGTCATATGGTAATAATATATTTAATACTTTGAGGGACTGTTTTCCACAGTAGCTGCACCATTTTACATTACTACTAGAAATGCACAAGAGTTCCAATTTTTCCACATCTCACCAGAGGTTATTTTCTATGTTTTTTTTATAATAGTAATCTTCATGGGTATGAAGTGGTATCTCATTGTGCTTTTGATTTGCATTCCCTAATGCCTAGTGATATTGATCATCTTTTAATGTGTTTTTTTGGCCATTTGTAAATCTTTAGAAAAGTCTTTTGTCCATTTTCAAATGGGGTTGTTTGGGTTTTTTGCTGTTGAGTTGTCAGAGTTCCTTATATATTTTGGACATTGACCTCTTACTGGGTACCTATTTTGACATTAAGAACAGATACATAGGGCTTCCCTGGTGGCGCAGTGGTTGAGAATCCGCCTGCCGATGCAGGAGACACGGGTTCGTGCCCTGGTCCGGGAAGATCCCACATGCCGCGGAGCAACTAAGCCCGTGAGCCATGGCCGCTGAGCCTGTGCGTCCGGAGCCTGTGCTCCGCAACGGGAGAGGCCACAACAGTGAGAGGCCCGCATACCGCAAAAAAAAAAAAAAAAAAAAAAAGAACAGATACATAGATCAATGGAACAGAACAGATCCCAGAAATAAACCCATGCATGTACAGTCAATTAATCTACAACAAAGGAGGCAAGAATGTACAGTGGAGAGAAGACAGTCTCTTCAACAAGTGGTGTTGGGAAAGCTGGACAGCTATGTGTAAATCAATGAAACTAGAACACTCCCTCATGCCATATACAAAAAATAAACTCAAAATGGTTTAAAGACCTAAATGTTAAGACATGACACCATAAAGTTCCTATAAGAGAATATAGGCAAAACATTCTCAGACATAAATCGTAGCAATATTTTCTTAGGTCAGTCTCCCAAGGCAAAAGAAATAAAAAGCAAAAATAAACAAATGGGGCTTGATCAAACTTAAAAGGTTTTGCACAGCAAAGGAAACCATCAACAAAATGAAAAGACAATCTAAGAAATGGGAGAAAATATTTGTAAATGATGCAGCCAACAAGGAGTCAATATCCAAAATATATAAACAGCTCATACAACTCAATATCATAAAAACAAGCCAATCAAAATACGGGCAGAAGACCTAAATAGAAATTTCTCCAGAGAAGACATACACATGGCCAACATGCACATGAAAAGATGCTCATCACTGCTAATTATCAGAGAAATGCAAATCAAAACCACAATGAAGTATCACCTCACACGGGTCAGAAGGGCCATCGTTACAAAGTCTGGAGAGGGTGTGGAGTAAAGGGAACCCTCCTGCACTGTTGGTGGGAATGTAAATTGGTGCAAATGCTATGGAAAACAGTATGGCGTTTCCTTTAAAAGATAAAAATAGAGCTACCAATCCCACTCCTGGGTATATATCCAGAAAAAATTTTAATTTGAAAAGGTACGTGCATCCCAGTGTTCATAGCAGCACTATTTACAATAGCCAAGACACAAAAGCAACCCAAGTGCCCATCAACAGATGATTGGCTTAAGAAGATGTGATATATATATATATACACATACATACATACACACACACATATACAGACAGTGGAATACTACTCAGCCATTAAAAAAGAATGAAATATTACCATTTACAGCAACGTGTATGGACCTAGAAATATTATACTTAGTGAAGTAAATCAGAGAAAAGACAAATACTATACGGTATCACTTATATGTGGAATCTAAAAAATAATACAAATGAATCTATATACAAACCAGAAACAGACTCACATAGAAAACAAACATGGTTACCAAAAGCGAGAGGGAGGGCAGGAGGGGTGACAAATTAGGAGTATGGGATTAACAGATACTAACTACTATACATAAGTAGATAAGCAACAAGGATTTACTTATAGCATAGGAAATTATATTCAGCATCTTATAACAATTTATAATGGAATATAATCTGAAAAAAAATAACTGAATTACTTTGCTGTAATCTGAAACTAACACAATATTGTAAATTACCTACTTCACTTTTAAAAGATTATTTCCAATTTTTTTCCATCATAATTAGCACTATGATTAACATTTTTGGAGATACAGCTTTTTACATATCTTATTTACATTGGCTATAATTCTACAAGTGGGGTTAATGATGCAAAGAATATAATATTTTTTTTGCCTTTTAATATACAGCTCCAATTTGTTTTCCAAGAGGGTAGAGACTATTTACAATGCCTCATTACCAGTTTCATTATATCTTCACCATTTGTTGGCAGGGAGGGGAGGGTAAAGATAAAAGGTGGAGGAGAATTTGATCATTATTTTAATGTACAGCAACTGTGCATTGTATGAATTTAAATCTTTATTAGAACACTGCTTTAAGTGTAATAGGAAGAGGGACTTCCTTGGTGGTCCAGTGGTAAAGAATCCACCTTCCAATGCAGGGGACGTGGGTTCGATCCCTGGTCGGGGAACTAAAATCCCACATGCCGTGGGGCAACTAAGCCCACGCGCCACAACTATTGAACTCGCACGCCCTAATGAGAGAGCCCACGTGCCACAAACTACAGAGCCCACATGCCCTGGAGACCGCATGCCACAACTAGAGAGAGAAAACCTGCACACCACAACTAGAGAGAAACCCGAGCAGAATGCATGCCATAACGAAAAAGATCCCACATGCCTCAACAAAGATCCCATATGCCGCAACTCAGACCCAATGCAGCCAAAAAACTGAGGAAAATAAATGTAATAGGAAGATATTGTCACAACAGGTTTTATAGATAGCTTGGAAGGATTAAGAGATCATCTGGTTCTACCTAGATTAAGTCTTGGACTTGCTTCCTGAAAAATAATCTCACTTGGAGATAATATCATCAGAAACTCTTAACCTATGTTTTGGAAAATTAAACAAAGATTAATATTCATTTAAGATTTAATCTGGGGCTTCCCTGGTGGCGCAGTGGTTGAGAATCCGCCTGCCGATGCAGGGGACACGGGTTCGTGCCCCGGTCTGGGAGGATCCCACATGCCGTGGAGCGCCTGGGCCCGTGAGCCGTGCCCGCTGCGCCTGCGCGTCCGGAGCCTGTGCTCCGCCACGGGAGAGGCCACAACAGTGAGGCCCGCATACCAAAAAAAAAAAAAAAAAAAAAAGATTTAATCTGACATTAGTCTGCTTCTGGCCAAAATGGAATAACAGGGACTGGATTTACTTCCTTCCTAAAACAACAAACAACTGGACAAAATATATGAAACAATAGTTCCCAAAACACTGGACATCACCAACAAGGACAGAGATCTCAGAGAGATGGGAAACAATGAGGAGCTCCAGCTTACTGCCTGGTTAGAGTTTGAAAGCTGCAGGGCACAGAGGGGGAACCAGTGAGTTGAGGAGATGGAGCTGACAGTCTGGGGAGACCAAGGCAGCTGGAGCTCCCGGTCAGAGTACCGGAGAGGAGAGAGTTTCACAGCAACTCCAGAGATCTGCAGATGGTTTCCCTCAAGTATTCAGCAGAGTACTGATTAGCAAGAGCGTGTATAGAAACTATCCAAAGCCAGAGAAAGAACCGCCCAAAAGCATTACAAAAAGCATTCCTCAGAACCCAGACGGGGCTGGGAATAATACCTGTTTCCACCAGCCAAACTGGAAAAACTCATGATTCCTGGGATTGGTAGAGTACTCAAAAGGGTCTTCTTGTGTTAGTATTATGAAAGAGTTAGCCCTAGTTTAAACACTGCTCTGGTACCATCTAAGTAATGTTTAAAAGCAAGACTCAAGGGGCTTCCCTGGTGGTGCAGTGGTTGAGAGTCCGCCTGTCGATGCAGGGGACGCGGGTTCGTGCCCCGGTCCAGGAAGATCCCACATGCCGCGGAGCGGCTAGGCCCGTGAGCCATGGCCGCTGAGCCTGAGCGTCCGGACCCCGCAATGGGAGAGGCCACAGCAGTGAGAGGCCCGCGTACCGCAAAAAAAGAAAAAAAAGCAAGACTCAAAAGGATTACACTAGTTCCAAGTAATCTAGTTGTGTCCCAGAACAAAGCTCAAGAATATTTGTAGGAATACAAAAATATCCAGCACCTAACAAGGTAAAATTCACAATGTCGGACATATAATCAAATTACCAGGATGAGTTTACTTAAGTAGACCCATAATAGAATAAACACTATTTTCACTGGGTACATTTGATTATATGCCCTATAGTAAACTGAGAAGTATCAAAATTTTTCTTATATGTTTCAGTAATAATTTCAAGTAGGCTGTTTTTTAACTAGAAAGATGGAAGAGGCAGTATGCACACTTAATTAATTTCCACAGAATTCAAATGAAGTATTTGCTTTATCTGACTAAACAACTGCAGTACCTTAGATAATGCCAGTCTTCGCAGAATTGAATAATGCCTGGCTAGAGTCTTAACTAAACGTTGACACAGTAATACACAATTAAAATATTATATATTTTAAAGAATAGATTATTAAAGATGCTGCTGACTCCATTTCTTTTCAGATATGCATAGTTTTTCATTAACACTAAGGAAAAAACTCAAAAATATTATGAGAAATAAAATGAAATTTATTCAACATTAATTAGATTCAATAGTAACATCCAGCATAGATTTTGGAAATTATTTCTTTTTTCTTTTTTTCAGTACGCGGGCCTCTCACTGCTGTGGCCTCTCCCGTTGCGGAGCACAGGATCCGGACGCGCAGGCCCAGCGGCCATGGCTCACGGGCCCAGCCGCTCCGCGGCATGTGGGATCTTCCCGGACCGGGACGCGAACCCGTGTCCCCTGCATCGGCAGGCGGACTCTCAACCACTGTGCCACCAGGGAAGCCCTGGAAATTATTTCTTAAAGATGAATCATCAAAGACCTGAAACCACATCAAATGGTTGTCAATTAACTTTAATGGTGATGCCAAGTCTATTGTTATGTTTATGTTTGAGCAATCAATTACAGGATTTACAAGTAGACAAAGATGGGTCTATGTATTTATGTGATGAAAACAGTAACATATATTTGTGCTATAATTCTAGATCAAATATAATTCTAGCAGTTATTCTCTTAAATGTGAAGGCTTGGACACACAAAATCTTCCAATAATAGGGTTTCTTTTTTTTTTTTAATTGTAAGGGTTTTCTAAACCTTTGAGTCTTCTAAGATAATTAAAGCATTTTCCAGCAGGATGACTTAAATTATGATATTTTGGGGGCTTCCCTGGTGGCGCAGTGGTTGAGAATCCGCCTGCTAATGCAGGGAATACGGGTTCGTGTCCCGGTCCGGGAAGATCCCATATGCCGTGGAGCGGCTGGGCCCGTGAGCCATGGCCGCTGAGCCTGCGCGTCCGGAGCCTGTGCTCCGCAATGGGAGAGGCCACAACAGTGAGAGGCCCGCGTACCGCAAAAAAAATAAAAAATAAATAAATAAATTATGATATTTTTAAACTATTGTTAAAATTTGTTGGCTGGTATTAAGTGGCAGTTATAAAAGATTCTCTGTAGTTAGAATTCCAGAGTTTCCTCGTTGCTTTTTTGGGACTGATTAGATCATTGGAAACTACATTCTTTAAAGCAACTCAGGGCATTAACTAAAGGGAAAAATAGTAAAGCATTCAGTAAAAAATTTTTTCTCTGGTACTAAAAGCAGAAGAATGAAAGCCATTTGGCTTGTATGTTCCAACATTTTCCAGGGTAGATGTAGAATTAAAATTGCTTTCTCTGAAATACCTTTATTTCAAAATATCATGTAAATAGAAGAATCCATATTACTTCCTAGAAAAGAACGAGCAAATGTAAATGCACAAGAGGGAATTGGGTTGATGACAATACCTCGTATACAAATGACAATTGTGGAGTTTTGGTTCTTATTCTTAAACTTTAATATGCAACCTAGTAATCATATTAATAATCTGAAACTCTTGCCAGTATTTTTACTACACATGTGTTCTGGTCCTCTATAATAAAGCAATCTAGAAATCTAAAAAAAAAAATTCCACCATTTTCCATATTTGTAAAATTGTATTTTAGGTATAAAACAACTTTCCTTTAAAATTTAGAGGGTAAAAGATATCATAAGCAAAAAAAAAGAAAATGTTTCTACTTCTTTCCCTTTTATTAGAGAACTGTGAAAAAGGAGTAGATGATTATTCTCTACATGATGAAATAAATAAGCAAATGTATTGTGTCACTGGTAAATGTGTTTACCCTAGAGCTATACCTTTTTAAACCTTTTAGCATGAGGTAACTAAGTTGGTGGATCAAACAGTAAGAATAAAAGGATGTTACCTCCGTGACTTACAGTAGTAACAAAAGGCACATGAATTGACTCTCCTTGCAATGTTTTATTAACTCTTCCTTGGCTACTTGTTACCAAACTACTGATAATTTTGAGTGGCAATTCAACACCAACTCACATAACAGGTGCTTAACAAATATGTTGGAGTGGCAATTCAACACCATATGTTAACTGACAATAAATAACGCTCGAAGACCACATAGGTCTTGGAAACTTAGCTTCTCAGTCCTTTCTTACCTTTACCGGGGTCCCTCGGGATTACCTTCAAGGCTAACAGAAACTCAGAGGTATTTTCACACCACCTACTGCCAAGACCTTAACTGTTTGTGAATACACTACATTTGAATAACCTAGAACCATTAGAAATAATTACGATTAACATTTAATTTCTCTCATTAATAACGCTATTATAGCAGCTTACTCTACCAGGAGCTGTGCTACGTATTTTACAAAGATTATCTCCTTTATTCTTCCTAGTAATAGGTACCATTTTTTTCTTCATTTTCCAAAAAGGCACAGAGAGATTAAAGTGCCTTGTTCAGAGTGACACAGACAACAGGGTAGTTGAACAGGACTTGAACCCAAGGTGTCTAAGCTCAGAACTTCAGTGCTTAAGTACTATGCTATACATCCTCATAACCACTGTTAAAAGTATTCTATAATAAATGTAATCATCTAATTTGAGAAGTTTTCTTGATAATATCAGACATGCCCAATAATCTATCAATTTTTTAAAAATGCACATTCTTACTCCCTTCTTCCCCTCCCTCCTAAGAGTTCACATCACACATAATATCAAGTTTTTTATATGTCCCAAATAACTCTTTACCTTATAATATTCAACATTCTTACCTGATCCTACAACACGAATTTCAAGATTGTTCAGTCTTGGCCCACAAGAATACTCTATTACAATACATGGCATGTATTGATATGAACAAGGAAAAATCCTTTCTTTCCAAGAAGACAGCTGCTTTTTGTACAGTGCTGCTTGGCTTGGGGAAATCACATCATAATGGCTGGGAGGGGTGAGCACTGATGCGGTATCGGGGAACTAGTATTGTTTTGTTTTGTTTTTCTTGCTCTGCCACTGACTTGTGCTTACTGAACAAAACATACATATCCCTTTAGCAGTGGCATATTAAATCAGTTGTGACAAACCTTTTCCATTGATGGACCAAAGCATACATTTCAATTAGCTCAGTGTACCTCTCAAATGCTGAGATTTTAAAAAGTTTCTGAAAGATCAACCTGGTAAAAACCAGTAAGAGACTACTCTTCAACAAACAATGCAAGAAAACAAAAACCAAACCAAAGCAGAAACAAACCCTCCACTGGGCAGGCAATAAAAGGAGTCAGTATTGGTTAAGATAATGCTCCTGTTGTAAGAGAGAAACCTCAGAATCTTAGTGGTTTCACCCATTAGATGTTTTCTTTTCTTGCCCATATGAAGTCCAATGGTCAAGGGACAGGAAGAGTAGCAGCTCTGCTTTACATCGTCATTCAGGGACCCAGCCTGCAGAGATTCTGTCTTCTTCCTCACATGGTTACCCTGGGCACCAATATCCATCAGAGGATGGAGGAGACGATGGCACATGGAAAATTTTATGGGCTGGGTTTAGAAGTGACACATCACTCCTGCTTACATTCCACTGGGCAGAATCAGTCATATGCTCACACCTAACTGCAAGGAAGGCTAGGAAGTGGAGTCCAGTGTGTGTCCATGAAGAAAAGGAAATAGCAGGTGAACAACAAGCCAGTATCTCTGCCAAAGTCAGGGCCACCAACAGCAATGGACCTTCCAAAGAGAGTAGAGGACCCCACAAAGAGCAGTGGACCTAGCAGAAGCTTCATGAACCTTCTTGTGTCGCATGAAAGAGACTTTATATATGACACGCAACAATCAGCACTTCCACGCCCACCCATGTGCAGCACTGCAAGAATCTCCTGCATTCATTCACTCAACAGTCCTTACTGAGCGCCCAGACCACGTGCCGGAGCCCTTGCTCTGCACTGAGACTGTGACAATATACGGCACGTGTGTTTAACCACCGCAGAGCTTACAGTCTGGTGGGTGGAAGGGGGCAGGATTTCCCTGAAGGAGGAGCAGACTGAGCTCCTTGAGGAGAACAAACATACCAGGACCTGGCACAGGGCTTGACACGTACCAGCAGCTGCGCAGAAGGGAGCTGAAATGAAACGGAGCAGGCGGTGGCCTGCGGGCTGGGATATGAGGAAGACAGCACTTGTGGATAAAAGGTACCCTGGGTGGGCTTCCCTGGTGGCGCAGTGGTTGAGAATCCGCCTGCCGATGCAGGAGACACGGGTTCGTGCCCTGGTCCGGGAAGATCCCACATGCCGCGGAGCGGGTGGGCCCGTGAGCCATGGCCGCTGAGCCTGCGCGTCCGGAGCCTGTGCTTCGCAACGGGAGAGGCCACAACAGTGAGAGGCCCGCATATATATCACAAAAAAAAAAAAAAAAGGTACCCTGGGTAACAATGGAGAAAACTTCCAACTCCCATGTATGAGTAAAAATGGAAAGAAGAAATGAAGTTTCTGTAAGCTTCACTTTGCAAGTTAAAAAAGAAAGACATGTAAGTTGCTTAAAAAAAAAGTCTATAACGAATACAACAATGTTTTGGGGGCCTTTGTGAATTGTACATGCTGGTATTATATCCTTGGCATACCTTAAAACAGGTCTTAGGAGACTGCCACCCCACACTGCCTGTGTTTAAGGTCAAGACTTAACAACACTATATACTATATGCCCAGTGTCTCCTCATAGCAAGCCACACATGAGAACTGCTTTTATAGCAAAGCCAGTAAAAATTTCACTTCCCCAAAGATAGCTTTAGAAACACTGTACACTGACTAGTCATTTATGGCCAGGCTTTCATGCATAATTGCAATGTAACCTCGTAGGGTAGAATCTTCTAAGTTACATTTCCCCTGGTCCTGATTTTTATTATAACTTTTAATTTTACTTTTATTGCATGTTATTTAACATTTATTGAAGGCTAACTGTGTGCCAGGTAATATATACTCTGCATAGAGTAGTTTATTGAATACTCATATTAGCCTATTCCATAGCACAAAAGTCTAAGAGGCTTAAAGTGATTAAGCAGCTTGCCTAAAGGACACAGAGCTTATAGGTAGGGGAGCTGGAATACAAGATAGTCTAATTCAAGCCTGAGCACCTTACGGTTTCCAGCTTACTGCATATTTTGGTAAGCTGTCTCAAATAATTTATAGAATGAGGTGGGGACATAAGTAAATGATTAAAACACACTGCTGTTTTTACAAATGTGCAATGGATGGCAGGATGGTATCCTAGGGAAAAAGCTAACATATTAAAGATTATACTTTTAAATTTAGTCTTCAGCTTTCCTTCACATATTTATAAGCTTCTGAGATAGAACGTCCTCTGTTATTCAAAAGCTTTAATAATTAGAAAATATCAACTATAGTACATTTTGCAGGGGACTGTGAAATCAAACAACAAGCATTTACAGTGTATCTTCCTGTGTGCATGCTTCTTTGGAGAATTCAAAAACTGTAAGGTGTGGTCTTTGCACTTAAGGGTTAAAACTAAGTCAGGAAGTAAAACTAGTATTTGTTAAATAAAATAATTGGCTAACAATTAAGTGCTAAACTGTGTAACATAGTCCATAACTCTGAGAACAATTCAGAAAAGGAAGAGCTAAGTGTCAGATGCAGTTTGCCAGAAAAGGATTCTTGCAGCAGAAGATATTTAAAATGAATTCTGAAGGAACAAAATAATGTCTATTTTTAAGAGATTGTATAAGAACTGTTAGTAACTGTAAAGCATGGGAATGATATAGAATAAAACTGCTCTATTACAATTTATGACTATTCTGATTAAAAATCAACTTTAGTAGTAACATCAATGACATCCGTATGCCAATTTATTCTCTGAAATACTAAACTTAGAGCATTTTGTATATCTTATATATTCATGTGACAAGCTACTTGTGTTTTAAGGGTTAAGTCAGACAGAAAATTTCCAATATGGATGATAACAGCCTGGAATCATGGCTAGAATTTCCACTGTCAAATAAGGGCTACAGTGTAATGCTTTCATAGTTTCTCCATGTTCTTCCAGAACATGAGAGGAAGGAAAACATGATTCTCACTCGGCTGAGTAGGCATACTAAATAAGAGAGTAAAGCTTCATAAATGTCGGTTCAAGCTTTCCTACTGGTGACATTAAAACACTATCTTTCATCATAATCTTAACCCAGATCCTACTGATCAAGCAACCTGCAGAGAAGGATGCGACACAGACCTCATTTTCACCCTTCAGTGCCTGAGCCATTAATGTGAGTACCACAAAAGGACCTCTTTTAGTTACAGCAGCCCTAGTCTGGCCTTACTCTCCTTAAATACATTTTAATAGCAAGAATAATTTGAATCACATTCATCTCAAAGTCTTGCAAGGATTCACAACAAACACTGGCATAAAAATGAGCATAACAAATTTGACTTTGATTTTTATCAGAAATGTATACTCCGGATCACAATCAAGAATATGTTTAAATGCTTCTCGTACAGAAGTAAAGGAGAAAAACATGTGGGTTCTTAAGATGAGATCTTATAAATAAATATAAACTATCCTAATCCCTCCACTGCACCCAGCAATGCTTTCAGGCACTTAGACCCACTGTCTCTTTTTAAAATAAATTACAGGCTCCTTATGAGTAGGCAATACATCTTCTGCTTCTTTACATGGTGGCACCCATTGCCTACTGAATAACATGTTTGCTGCAAAAGACAAGTGAACGGCTAAAAGGCTGCAAGAGATACTGGCTACTATATGTGAGAAAGATCATAGGAAAGAAACATCCTCATAATCCCCAAGAGTCTTACCTTGCCCCCAAATAGATACCCACATAGCCTCCCCTTCCTAGGGGTCTAGAGAGGAGGACATTTGCTTTATCTCCATCCCATCTGCTAATTATTACCAACACAGCCTGAGGAGACACATGCTGAGATGATGATCAAGAGCTTCAGGAAATGAAGGATAACAAGGAATCTTCCTCCATCAGTTACAGGTAACCCCAAAGAGGAAGCGATGAGTAGCCAGAGATATGGAATAAGGCACATCCCATGTCTCCTCCCCTTACGTTGCTCCAGTAGGTGGTACTAGTTCTCACGGTGTTTTGGGGATGAGGCAACGGGGTGAAAGGTTGAAGAGCTAGACCTCACCTTTATTTTTTAAGAAGACCCTCTGTGTGGCGCTGGGGCCGGAATAAAAGAGTGGAAGTGCTGACTGTTCAGTGTCACGACCATCAGTGATGAGAGCCAATGTCCTGCTTCCCCCCCCTCCCCCTCCTAAGGCTGGGTCTTTGGAAATCATCAGGTAGCAGTTCCAGTCAAGGGATTAAGGGGCATCTGTCATGATAGTGGGCTTGTCCTGTAATTAAATCATTCCGTGTTTTGTCATCATTTCTTGTTCTACAGCATCCTAAGTAGAGCTGCCTTAAGCACAGGGACTTTAAAGCATTTGGATGAGCCTTGTAAATTTGGAAGAATTCAGACTGGAAAAACAAAGCTGTTCAGTCAGAAGTGTGTTCCTATGAAAACAGGATTTATTCCACATAGATAGTCCACTGTTTTCCCTAGGGTGGGCATGGGTCAAACAAAGGCAAGGGATGTTTTGTTGTACAGCCAAAACACTCAGCACTCACTTCTGCCAGGGAATGAAACCATCTCCTCCAGTTTTAGACGCAAAGAGCTCTGTGGAACTGGTCACAGAGCCCTGTGTTAGATGCGGAGACTCCCGGTATTTACAGATTCCCCCTTTTTACTTGCTTCAGATCAGTAACTAGGGTTTCTACTGGCACGGGGCAAATAAAATGAAACACAGAGGTATACACTATAGCCTGCCACGGGAAGCAGGGATAACTGCCCTAAGGTGCACATAAGTACATATTATAAAAATATGTACGGGGTCAGCAGCTTAGGATGACAAACCCATCGAGCCCTAGCCAAAACCTCCCACTCAGGTTTCCTGAGATGCCATTCCGCTCTCCACGCTGGGCTTTGGCACGTGGCTCTGCTCTGTGCCAAAATGTCTGCTTCTCTTTAGGCCACCGGGTGGGGTCCTGGTCACCCTTCAAAATCCAGCTTATCTGTGATTTCCTTGGGGAATCTTTTAATAATATCATCCTCCCACTCTCTGCTTCACAAAGCTAATCATTCCCTCCGTGGAGCTCCTTCTCTGTTACCTGGCACATTTTTCTGATTCCATCTAACACACTGGGTAGCAGTTATGTATTTATACATCTGGCTTCCAGAACAGACAGTGAGACCTTGATGCCCAAGTTAATATATTGTTTTTTAACTATATTCCCAGCACTCAGCATGCTGCATGACTCTTGGTGGCTATTTAACATATCTTTACTAAATTAACAGGGGAAAAAAGACGTTTTCGATTCGCAACAGCGTTTGTTTTTTCCCTCTTATAAAATTCTTGTTATAAATGTCTTCTTTAACCACTGTTTTAAAAAAGCTTCTCTCTGGAGTATGTCATACAGAGTGAAGTAAGTCAGAAGGAGAAAAACAAATACCGTATGCTAACACATATATATGAAATCTAAGAAAAAAAATGTCATGAAGAGACTAGGGGTAGGACGGGAATAAAACACAGACCTACTAGAGCATGGACCTGAGGATATGGGGAAGGGGAAGGGTAAGCTGTGACGAAGTGAGAGAGTGGCATGGACATATATACACTACCAAATGTAAAACAGATAGCTAGTGGGAAGCAGCTGCATAGCACAGGGAGTTCACCTCTGTGCTTTGTGACCACCTAGAGGGGTGGGATAGGGAGGGTGGGAGGGAGGGAGACGCAAGAGGGAAGAGTTATGGGAACATATGTATATGTATAACTGATTCACTTTGTTGTAAAGCAGAAACTAACACACCATTATAAAGCAGTTATACTCCAATAAAGATGTTAAAAAAAAATAAAAGCTTCTCTCTTTTGCTCTCTTTTCTTTTTTAAAAAAATATATTTATTTATTTATTTATTTGGCTGCACCGGGTCTTAGTTGCGGCACACAGGATCTTCAGTTGCAGCATGTGGGATCTAGTTTCCTGACCAGGGACCGAACCCAGGCCCCTTGCACTGGGAAGCGCAGAGTCTTAGCCACTGGACCACCAGAGAAGTCCCTGCTCTATTTTCTTAAGTCACTAATGCAAACCATACTTTTTAATCTAATTCATATTAAATTAAAAGGAGAGAAAAAGGTATATGCATGTATTATTCATGCATTATTATAACAGGTATACCAGCTTTTTTGGTTTTTGTTGTTTTTTTAAGAGTCTGCACGTGGTGTCATACCAATAAATAAAGCAGTTAAGTCAGGCGAGCACCCTGCCTCATAGAATAGAGTCAGAATTAGAGGTGGGAACCCCTAAGGCTGTGTTGCTTATACCTTGTTATTGCACATTTCTTTCCTGCAGTTCATATTTTGTGCTTTGTTTTTCTTACATGACACGATACTGAGATGTATGCCCCACATCAAGACTATTCAAGAGTTCTAATTATTACAAACAATAATTTCTTATTATAAGACCAAATTTCCATTTTCTATATATTTATAAACAAAATCTCTTTTCATCATTTATACCACTGCATCAGACCTGAGAAAAGCACCTTTAAAGTGTGTACATATTTGAATTTTATAATTTTAATGTGACTATAAATTATGTCTCCTTTCAATTAGGATAGGTTTTTTTTTTCCTTGCCACCATGGGATTTAGTGAGTGAGCTTTTGCATTTTATACATTTTGTTTAGATATATAATTGTGAGTCTTTCATCTTAGATATTATGATAAAGAATTATGTTGATTGTACAGCATTTGCATCCTCAGGGTTAGGGAAAATGATAATGGCAACCTATAAAGCTAATAAAATTGTATATAGTCATAGACTGTTTGGTACAATTAATGATTTAGGAGCCTGGGCAGCCCCGGAAGACCTCAACTCCAATGATGTTATCCTGAACCTTTATTTTAATCGTAATGCCAATCACCAAATGGTTTAGCCAAGCTGCTAAAAGAACTTCTCAGGATACAGTCTAGATTATATGAGCTAATGAATAGAAATCAATGTTTTCACTGCTCTTAAGCCACATGGCAAGAAATCTTTTTCAAAATTACATGTTGAAGGGTTCAGTGAAGCAAAGAGAAGAACTCAGGTCAGGATATGTGAGCAAAGATTTTAAAGGTGCATGGGAAAACAACAGCCTGACTATAAAGCTTTAGTTACAAATCACTAGATGTGATCAAAGTAACTGAGGAAATAAAATAATTATGACAACCTTTTTTTTTTGTAGTAAGTATAGTTTACCTACAAAAATACCAAAATCTTAAAAATATAAATCCTTTTATATTTAAAACCACCTTTGGATGTGTACACCTAACAACTGTACTTGAGAGTTTATTGTAGAGTTCCTCTTTCTTTGTTTAATCACAAGGGTGTGGGAAATAATCCACTTTGTTTGGCTCAACAAACACAGAACACCCAGAGGAACTGAAGAACCAGCCCCCTGACGTAACCTGTTCCTTCACAACCACTTCAAACTCATATAAAACAGTGCCTCTGCTCTTCCTGTGTAGAGTCAGATGCTGAGGGCCACTGAACTTTCATGGAGTCATAACTCAGGTAGAAAAACAATTCTAATTCCAACTGTTAACTTGCCTTGAAGAACTTCCATGGGGAGAACAGTCCAGGCATTTTCCAGGTAGGAAATATAAATATAGCGAGCTGTATTGCAGGCCAGGCCAATGTACAGAACCCTAAAAAAAGCAAAGGAAAATAAGTTGAGGCTCTGGTAGAGATACAAAACATACAAATATCACCTAGTTTTTCCCCTGCCCGAAACATCCACCATCCAGCAGACAGTGTTCCAAACTCAGAAGTGGGGAAGCTAAAGGACAATTAAATTTAACCATGAACTCTTAGGAATAAGAAAACTGCTTCTAAGTATCTGCTCTCAGCCTTTTCAAAATGCTTGTTAATATAAAAGCAAACATCACCCTTCCTGAAACTTACTTAGTAGCAGAGATGATGCTTTTTTAAGATAGTCTGGGCATACTGCCATCTGTAATGACATTGCTGGCTTCCTTCCAGGTGGCTGTAGGGTAAATATGCCTGAGATTGTAGCCACTTCACTATGATGGGGGAAGGACAGGCTAAAAATGAGAACATGTGAATATGTGGCCTCGCTTGCAATACCCAAGACACCAAGCAGTTTCACAGAGACTCTCAAGGTCATTGAAAACTGTCATCCAGTGATGAATAATAACTATTTGGAAATCAAACACTTTTTCCTATCAGTTCAATTGATACAAGTTCATTATTTTTTTTAAAAATCCATGATATCACATGCTTAAAAAACTGATAAATATATCTCAGCCTCTAGCTTTCACCCTCACAATCACCACCACCAAAATTATGAGTAAAAACAAAATAAACAAAGGCCTAACGTGGTGAATCCAAGCATAAGGTTACAATCTCTCTCATTCTGAACTAGACAGGCTGGTTTGGAAGCAAACGGTGGCTACTTCTCTTCACAAAAACACAACCCAGGGGATTTCTTTTTCTTGGTTGTTTTCCATTTTCTGTTAATTTTCCCAACCTTAATGCTTTTCTTGTGTTCTAAATCCAAGTGGATGAAAACTAGAAGGTAAAAGAAATAAACCAGGGCTTCCCTGGTGGCGCAGTGGTTGAGAGCCTCCCTGCCGATGCAGGGGACACGGGTTCGTGCCCCAGTCCGGGAAGATCCCACATGCCGCGGAGAGGCTGGGCCCGTGAGCCATGGCCGCTGAGCCTGCGCGTCAGGAGCCTGTGCTCCGCAACGGGAGAGGCCACGGCAGTGAGAGGCCCACGTACCTCCAAAAAAAAAAGAAATAAACCAATTTGACAATCAGTGGTATTTTCCTAAGTTTGCTCAACTGTATTTTTATATTAAAATCATTCTTATAAACAGTGTCCTCTTTTTCCAACACTGGATCAAGGAAACAAAATGCTCTGAGGCATCCAGCTGGTATTAGCTGCAAATATGGAGCAGAAATAAATATGGGGAAAGATAACAAAAGGGTTGAGGGGGTGGGGATGGGATAGGAAATGGATATTAGAATGGATTTAGGAGCTCTTCAATAATGAAAAGGTCTGGGTTGTCATATTCTTTGGACTTTATGCTCTTTTTACTTGTATGTTTTGAAGAAAAAAGTATGTTTCAAACCTGTTTGATAAAAAGTTTGCTGAACAAACTTGCTATAAATCCATCAGCCAGGGTCCCTCTGCTAGGAAACAGCAACGAAAAGCCCACAGGAGATTAAAATGCAAAATACACTATACAAACACACAAGTTACACAAATATGTTTCCTTCCAGGTTCTAAAGCAGCCCGGCTGATGACATCAACTTAGCCTAACTCATGGTCAGCAAACATTTTCTATAAAGGGCCATATAGTAAATAGGTCTTGTAGGTCTTTTGCAAATTCTCAACTCTGCTGCTGTAGCATGAAAGCAACCATAGACGATATGTAAATGAATAAGCATGGATGGCTGCATTCCAATAAAATTTGAATTATGAACACTGAAATTTAAATTTCATGTAATTTTCATGTATCACAAAACAGTATTCTTCTTGTGATTTTTTTTTCAACCACTTGAAAGTATAGAAACCTTTCTTAGTTCCTGGGTCCTACAAAACAGGCAGCAGGCCAGATTTGGCCCCTGGCCATAGCTTGCCAACCTCTGACCTAGCTCATTAGTTCTTATTAACTCTGACTGTACATCAGATTTACTCGGGCAACTGTTAAAAACTACAGTGTCGGGCTTCCCTGGTGGCGCAGTGGTTGAGAGTCCGCCTGCCGATGCAGGAGACGCGGGTTCGTGCCCTGGTCCGGGAGGATCCCACATGCCGCAGAGCGGCTGGGCCCGTGAGCCATGGCCGCTGGGCCTGCGCGTCCAGAGCCTGTGCTCCACAACGGGAGAGGCCACAACAGTGAGAGGCCCGCGTACCGGAAAAAAAAGAAAATAAACTACAGTGTCGAGGCCCATGCCACCCTCAGTTAAGGCTCTTTAGGATTGGAACTCAGGCTCTGTACTTTTGAAAGCTCCCCAGGTTATTCAGATACTGAGCCAAAAAGGTGGAGAACCACTGATCTAGCTCATTCTAAGAAGCTCCAAGTAATTCTTGCCCATAATCCCATCATAAAAAGATTTGGTACTACATCTCCCTTGCGTTCATATTGCCTATCCTATACCTTTCTTTCCAGCCCGCTTCTAAATCAGCGTTACCGTGACAACCGCTATTCAATCCAGGCCACAGTCCACAGGGCCTGGCCCTAAGTAACCCATAAGAGGTAGGCTGTGCTATGCCTTCAAACCTCTCTCTACCCACGTGGAATCCAGCCACCGGAGTCTGTAATTTCTCGGACCCTTAGGTCTCAGATTGCCACCAACCAGCCCAGTGACTCCGAGCTTGATATACCTTTAAATTCTTTTCCATGTTTCTAATCTCACAACTGATAGTTCTTTGGGACCAAACAGGGGCCGTAAAGGTGAAGACACAAAATAAGAAGTATCCAGCGCAAATTACTTCATCTCTCAGAGCCTCAATTTCCTCATATATCAAGTAGACAACAACATCAACTCTGCAGGCTTGTGATAATTACAACACAGTGAGTTGCCCATAATAAGCACTCAGTAAAAGGTATTATTATTACTATTCTTATTATTTTAAAGAAAAGTGTTCAAGTATCCTTCTTTTTTCTGATAAAACTTTTATCCCAGAATTCCAAAAGGGAGGACACTAGCATTCCTCCCTCACCAACCATTCTGGCAAAGCCGGTGGCTTAAAAAAATCATCAAGTGTAAAATGTGCAGAAAGGAAGGCAGCATTTTGATCTATGAAAAGGGAAAGAAGTAGACAGCATATTTATTGAATAATCACTGAAAAGTATTTCAGCAACCTAAGAATCTCTTTAATATCTGAATGGGATATTTAAACTGCCGTAGTATTCACTGTTATGGGCTGAACTGTGTCGCCTCCAAAATTCATATGTTGACAGTCTAAGTCCTAAGCCCGAGCACCTCGGAGTGTGGCTAGATATGGCGATAGGGCCTTTAAAGAGGTGATTAAGGGGAAATGATGTAATATGGGTGAGCCCTAATCCAACATGACTAGTGTCCTGATAAGAAGAGTTTAGGACAGAGACAGACACAGAGGGAAGGCCAGGTGAAGACACTGGAAGACAAGCCAAGGAGAGAAGTCCTCAGAAGACATACATCCTGCCAACACCTTGATCTTGGACTTTTAGCTTCCAGAACTGTAAGGAAATACAATTTCTGTTTTTTAAAGCCAGTCTGTGGTGCTTTGTTATGGCAGCCCTAGGAAATGAATACATTCGCACTCATGAAATTAAGGATTTGCTAATAAAAAGGAATTTATAATATGTTTTACTAGATCATCTTCTGGACAGATTCTTTATGCTGAATACAGAGCATATGTTTGAAGTCCTAGAATTTGCCTGAGCATTAAGAGGTCTGGAAATACAGAAAAATAGTCTGAAAAATGCCTCTCAGTGACATACAGAGACCCACTGAACACCTATAGTGAAACAGCTCAGAAACAACGTCATTGCTTTCCTATTTCACAACAAGAAGTCAGTAAGTATAAAAGAAGACAAGAAATGAAGAGCGTTTTAGACCGGGTGTTACAGATAACTGATCTATAAAGAACACAATTGGTAAGAGGCAGATGATTCAGCAGAAAACACTACACCATGGAAAACCCAAATCACTGGTCAAACTCCTTGATTCTCTATTTGAGCAAAATATAACAGTAGGAGAAAAGTACATATGAGTTTCTAATTTCTTACAAAACCACAACCCACAGTGTTGACAGGATAAGTTGATTGGTGATTATCTTATAATGAAACTGGTACTTGTTTTTTTTGTTTTGTTTTGTTTTTCAGAAAGACAGTATTCAAGATACAGAAGCAATTAATTGTGAGTCATCCTGCAATTCCTAACAGAGTGTGGCTTAATTATGATGCCCTACTTTTCTAATTTAAACCATCTACAACATGGCTGAATAACCCCTGAGAACATTTCTAAATTACAAAGAACATGAATTTTGCTCAATAAACATTAACTGAGATACTATGTAACATACACTGTGCTGGATGAAAGGGAATAAAAATGAAGAGAAATCCTTGCCTGCAAGGAACTTAGTCAAGTGGGGAGACAGGCACAGAAGCAAATAAGTTAAATACAATACCCTAAGAGGTCTGCACAGAGTGCTATGGCTACACAAAGGAGAGGTTCTTAGCTACTCCTGAGGGTCCTAGGACACTTGGGTTAGAAGCAAACGGACAAAGGAGGAGGGACGAGCATCACAGGCAGAGGAAACAATAGAAAGGTAAACCGTAAAATCTCAAGCATCTGCAGGCAGAGAGAGTATCTGAACGATATAGGAAGGATCAAAGTCTAAGGATTTATGAAGAGATGAGTGAACTTTTCCAGCCCAGATCCAATCTGGAAATTATTCTCTATTCCAGAGACAATACAGGTTATGAGCAGCAGAGAAAGATTTAAGCAGGATTATCCCACGATGCTCTCAGATGTATGAGATGAGAGAGCAACACCACGCAAAGAGAGCCCAATGTCAGCCGAATGAGTAATTGGCAGCAAGCATGTTGCAAAGCCTCTAATGGAGAAACAGAAAAGTTCCTCAAAAAAGAAAAAACACTGGATGAAAACAAAATGCCCTGGGTAAGGATGGTTCTTATCAACCAGACATGGAGTATTTGCAGATGGGAGTCTGAACGTGCGCTCAACCTGTGGTACAAGCCCTCGCACAAAGACACAGTGTTCCAACGCACAGAAGTGTTGCTCCAGGGCTGGGTGGAGATGAAGACAGACTAGCAACGAACCAGGATTCAGAAAGTAATATTTTGACAGGTTACAGGCCATTGGGACAATGTCCTCAGCTAGAGGACAATGTCACCTAGCTAGAGTTTCATTAGCAACACCAGTTCCTAATGGGAAAGAAGTGGTCATTAGTACTAGATACTTGGAGCACAGTGCACTCTTTGCCTCGTGTATGAATCAGCTTAGGTTTTCTGTATGGTAAACAGTATATGGACTCACCCTTAGGCTGGGTTCCATCATTCCCACATCATGCTTTTATGGTCTATATGAACTTGTCAGTAAAAAAAAAAAAGGTCTTTCAGATATTGCTACAGATGTCCTTCTAGAGCAGGCAGACATCAGCTGCTAATTAAGGTCAGGATTCTGGTGCTTAATGCAAGCATTCAGTGTAAGCAGTGCCCTCCTCCCCAAGAATGAAGCTTATTTCCAGCATAATCACCCAATACTGACAACCTTATAGTAAGATGATGTTCCCGATTGTCAGCTTTAAAAGGTAGGAAAATATAAATCCAAACTCTTTAGAAGATAACTAAAATAGAAGGTTTAAGCCTTGAAGAGTTAAATTTTAGTCTAGAAAATTACTGTTTTTTCATATTCATCCCCCACCTCCCAACCAACCTGCATGATGTAATGTCACTGTGGGTGTCCTCCCAGGACTTCTCTGCCTCTACGTAGCAGAATAGGGTTTTACTGTCACTGTCTGGAATCTCCTGTCCTGCCTCCCCTTTCTTGTCCTCTCTACCCTGTGTCCCATACCCAGGGCTGGATGGCTTGAACAGATCCTGGCTGGCATTCCTTGGAAGTCCCACCCTAAGCAGAGGGCCTGAGCTACCATCACGGGACACTTCTCATGCCACAGTGGTAGCAAAAGCAACCAGACAGAGTGAAGACGTGGCCAAGAGTCAATGACCCGGGGCTTCCCTGGTGGCGCAGTGGTTGGGAGTCCGCCTGCCGATGCAGGAGACACGGGTTCGTGCCCTGGTCCGGGAGGATCCCACATGCCGCCGAGCAACTAAGCCCGTGAGCCATGGCCGCTGGGCCTGTGCGTCCGGGGCCTGTGCTCCGCAGCGGGAGAGGCCCCAACAGTGAGAGGCCCGCATACCGCAAAAAAAAAAAAAAAAAAAAAAAAGAGTCAATGACCCGAGCAACATGTGGCAGGAGCTGTCACACCTCATGCCCAGTGCTTACCTAGAAGTGGCAGAGCTGATGACACACCTGTTCCTTCTTCCAAGACACGACTTTGGGCACTAGTATCTCTGATTGTGAGAGTCCTACCCTTGAAAGTGCTCTTCTCTTCTAAGAAACCATCTCAAATGTCCCCAGGTATAACTGATCCTATCTCACCATCTCAAATGTCCCCAGGTATAACTCTTCCTCTGTTATACTCTTTGTTTCCATTAGAGTACTTGTCACGATCTCCAAGTGCTATACACAGAAGACTGTGAGTTCCTGGGAGGCAAGGACTGTGTCTTTTTCATCTTGTACTCAGAAGGAGCCTGCCTTCCTCAAGTGCTCAGTGAATTATAGTAAAGTAATTTAATATAATCTTATGTAAATGGATAAAACATGAGGACAAAAAGAAGCACTATTCTCATGAAAACAGTGTTTCTCGATGGGCCACTATCATTTTGGATGCTATAATTCTTTATCATATGGGACCCACCCATTCACCGGGGGATGTTTAGGATCCTGGCCTTTGGGCGCTAAGTGACAGTCTCTGAAAAAACTAAGATGCCCCCTCACACATTTCTAAACACCTCCTATTGGGAAGCACTAGATAGAAGTGTTGCTCCTATCAATGCTGGAGCATTAAAGCCTTAAAACAGAGGCTTCCTGGTCACTGTATCATAAAATGCCCTGTGTGTGTGTGTCTCCATATTCAAGTTCTATTAGTACCTAAACAAATCTAGAAGGAGACAAACACCAAACCATGATCAATGCTTACCTGGGAGATTTGTGATTACAGACCATTCATTGTCTAAGGAGTGTATTTCGGTAGATTTTGAGTTTGCATAGTGAGTTATGTACTTTTTGAAAATCATGTAAAAATAAACACTTAAAAGATGGGGAAAGAACGATCAAATTAGGCATGGGATGGCAACCATTAAAAACTTAGGTTAAAATAATGAAAAAGCTAATAGAATTCTGTACCCAAATTGTTTTTAAAGTATCTTTATGTCTGTGTTCCACACAAAAGAAACCAAAACTGATGGAAGTCATAACCCCAATAACAGAATCATTTTCAAAGAAAAGGTTTGGCCCTACAACCAAAGATTAGCAAATGTTTTTATATTTTTGTGTTTCTTTTTTTTTTTTTTTTTTGCGGTACACAGGCCTCTCACTGCTGTGGCCTCTCCCGTTGCAGAGCACAGGCTCCGGACGCGCAGGCTCGGCGGCCATGGCTCACGGGCCCAGATGCTCTGCGGCACGTGGGATCCTCCCGGATCGGGGCACGAACCCGTGTCCCCCGCATCGGCAGGCAGACTCTCAACCACTGCGCCACCAGGGAAGCCCTATTTTTGTGTTTCAAAATGTTTAAGTGGTGAATATGTTACATCTTATCATTAATCCACCAACCACTAACTATTTGATACTGTCACCTAAAGCGAGCTAAAAGTCACTGCAGAACAGTAAGTACAGCACTGTAATCCTCACGTCAGGAAAGGAGAGTTACATACATATGTATGCACTTACATGTGAAGAGACTATCTCTGGAAGAAGACACCAGAAGCTCATATCACTGATGGGCTCTGGGTGGGGGTTGGAGCTGGGGGACTGTCCCAAAGGTGGGAGAGAGACTTTACTGAATATCTTTTAGAACTCTTGAATTTCTTCCCATGTGTATATCTACTTTCTCAAAGAATAGAGATTAGTCACTCACTGTGCTTCATGTAGCTATAAATAGGCACAGTAAATGATGTATGATGCTTGACCCATGGTTTTCCAACCTGAAGGGATCATTATCTGGGTTTCTGTTTTGGTTTAAAAATAATACAACATTCTAGGCTTAATTAATATTCAATATTATTTCTATCTTTTGAATCTGTTATGAGATTGGGTGTGAGTCAAAGATTTATACAAATAGTTAAGAAAGGCACATGAAATATTCAGCATTGCCATGATTGTGTTCTTTCTGGACAAAGAAAATTGGCAGTCTATAGAGATAAACTTAAGAAAAGTATTCATTTGGTTCAAGAGCCACTTGGATCATCAGAAAGTATTATATGTAATACAATGGGAACCTTTGAATCAAAACCGCTAAGAACAACCAAAAAAAAGATTCTATTATAAAACATCTTTTTTGGTAGACTCTCTGGCACAGTGCACTGCCTGGCTTCTGTCCTCTAGCCACATGAATTCCCAGTGGACCCACTGGGCCACTGTCTCCACCCATCCCTACCTGTGACCTGATTCCTACTTCTCCTTCAGATCTCACTCAGCTCCTTATACATGATCACAGCATCATGTGCCTCTCCTCATAACCCTTATCTCAGTTGTAACTGTACATTGACAACTTGACTGTATGCTCCATGCAGAGTGATGTCTATTTCATATTATGTTGGCTCAGATTTATCTCATGTGCTTGACACATAGCAGGCACTCAATAAATACTCATGGACTAGAGGGAAGATATAAATACTTTAAACAGAACATCACACAACAAATATTTATTGAATGAACATACTCTGTGTTAAGTGCCAGGCATATGATAGTGAACATGATATAAATGTAAATTATGCATATACTATACTTGTAATTATATGTGTATGTAGGCACCTATTATATTGGTAATTATATATGCATACTTGTAATTATATATATATGTATAAGATACTTGATCATGGTACAGGAATAAGTGATGGGTATGTGAAAGAATGAATTGACTTATAAAAGAGGCCTAGAAATAGAATGATTTAAAAAATGGATGTCCACATTTGGCAATATTTTTGATTAATGTTAACAGGCTATGCTCGAAGATAAATATTTATGTGGACAAGGAATAGTTCAATGAATAGCTGACTATAGTTTGCTTTTGCGGGGCATCTTGAAGCACCATGCAATGGATCCTCAACACATGTGCACAAGCAGATAACAAGGATCTTGGGTACCCACAAGCCTATCTCACCAGAATAAGAGTTAGCATGTAAGCCACAAAGTTCAAAGAGTCAGTGGCACTGCCATACCAACCACAGCATAGCCAAAGGGATCACCAACAGAGACCCTGGAAGCCACCAAGCTTCTATCGCCAAACAGGTGTATGCAGCTGGCCATTGACCCATCTTTGTAGAACAGAGAATAAGAACCACACTATACCAGAAGAGTAAATGGGGGGAAAAGAATATTCATCTAGCTATGTATGTTTTCTGCAGCTACTGATACTTCCTTCTATTTTTTTCTGCTAGAAAAAGAAAAGATAAAAGTGAAGTCTCAGTCTCTGCTGGTCTTAAGTCATTCTTTATTTTGCTGCCTTCAAATCTTTCCTCTCCAAATGACAGATAAGCTAAGAGTATAATACTGGTAACCATCAGCTGGGTCACAGTGCTGGTTCCTGGCCATATTTACATCTTTGCGTTGCTCTTTTAGTTTATCTGCCCACCTTTTCTTAGCTTGTGTATATCTCTAGGGAGAAAAATGAGGATGTTTAAAACAAAATAGAACCTTGATTAATGGAACCCAACCACTTAAAAGATACAATATGCTGTTTCGTTGTTATACCTTCCATTACGGTAAAAGTCAAATGACCAAACACACACACATAGACAACACACACCCACATACACCATGATTTTGTTTAAAAATTTTCCATGGGATGGCCTGAGGTATGTATGCATAAAATACAAATTCTATAATTTCCAAACAAGAATCATTGACATTTGTCATAGCAATTAATTTGAAAAAGGCCTCAAGAGTTTTAGTTGACCCTAAGCTAAATTTGAGGGAACTAATAAACAAGTTCATCAAAATTCAGGCTGAAGGAATATCATGACCAAACCGAAAGGACATAATAATCCTACTGTTCTTGACTTTGGCCAGACCACAGCAGGAAGTGGGTACAATCAGGAGATCGCTGACAAAAAAAAAAAAAAAAAGAAAGGAGTCTGAATGAGGGGAAGATTAAAAAGGGGAGAGTCGGGGATAAGATGTTCTGGGGAAAATCCCTGAGGGAGTTGGAGAAGCAAAGCGGCAGGAGGGACATTCAAATATGTGAAGGGCTTTACTGCTGAACAGGGTGTGGGCTGTGTTAGCCCATACCTGAGAGCAGTCAGTACAATATTGTTGTTTTAGCTGCTAAGCAGAAACTAAGGGAATGCGGCATTCTCTCTTTTCAACTGGACTTGATCCTGGGAAGATGTGGACCTGCCTGGGACCTCCGGTGTAAGCCTAGAAATGAAGCCTACTCAACAGGAGACAGAGCTAGTAGATGGAGAGACCAGGCTCTGATCACACATCTGAGACCTGATTAAAGCCACACCTAAGGCCATTTGCTAGACTTTTAAGTTAGACAATACACTCCTTGTTTTGCTTAAGCCACTTTGGGTAAGGTTTTCTGCCACCTCAAGTGAAAGAGTCCTAAAGTGACACAAGATCTCAGCTACCTTGTGAGATAGCAAGTTCCATATCACTAGAAGGGGCCAAACAAAGGCTTAGTAACAATCTGCCAAGGTTTAGGGGGAAGTGAACCAAACTGGGATGAAGCTAGGCCTACCTGACTGTATTATTTTGCTAGGGCTACTGTAACAAATACCCCAGACTGGGTGGCTTAAACAACAGAATTTATTTTCTTATAATTCTGGAGGCTGTAAGTCTGAGATCACGGCGTTGGCAGGATTAGTTTCTTCTGAGGCCTCTGTCTTTGGCTTGTAGATGGCTAACTTCTCCCTGTGTCCTCACATGGTCTTCCCTCTGCATGTGTCTGTGTCCCAATCTCTTCTTCTCATAAGGACATCAGTCATATTGGATTGGGATCTACCCTAACAGCCTCATTTTAATTTATCCCTTTAAAGACCCTATCTCCAATGCAGTCAACATGCTGAGGTACCGGGAATAGGACTTTAACATATACGCATTTTCAGGGAACACAATTCAGCTCACAAAAATGACCTCCAGGGCTTCCCTGGTGGCGCAGTGGTTGAGAATCCGCCTGCCGATGCAGGAGACACGGGTTCGTGCCCTGGTCCGGGAAGATCCCACATGCCGCGGAGCAACTAAGCCCGTGAGCCATGGCCGCTGAGCCTGCGCGTCCGGAGCCTGTGCCCCGCAACGGGAGAGGCCACAACAGTGAGAGGCCCGCATACCGCAAAAAAAAAAAAAAAAAAAAAAAAAAAAAAAAAAAAAAAAAATGACCTCCAAGGCTACTTACAACTGCAACATGAAACAAAATTTAGTACAGAGTGCCAGTTTTTTGTTGTTGTTGTTGTTGTTGTTGTTGTTGTTTTACTTAAGAGCCATTAACTCTGTGGACCAGAAATAGAGCCTGTGATACCAGTGGCAGCTTCTCTGGCCTCTAAAGTCAGAGAGTGAGTCTGCACCCTTAGCAGAGAGAGGATTGTTAGCGTTTTGTACAACCCAATCTGACTATGCTTATTCATTTACGTTATCTAGGGGATTGCTATTTACTTTTCCAGAGGTTGGTGTAAAATGAAAGGCTTTGACAAACAGTGCTAATAAATGTGTTTTCACAAGGGGCAGCACAGTGGGACGTATGCTGCACCTGGGCTGCAGTGGTGGAATCCAGGGCACAGGCATCCTGGAAGTGGACTTTTCTCAGCAATGGTCCTAACTGCCCGGGCTATAGTGCAGGGGTTTTGAAAAGATCAAATAAAGCACGTCAAGAAAAACTGCAAACATCTTGCAAATGTGTAAACTACCATTAAATACAATGCACATATCTCACGAAGAGCAGCCAAGTCTTTCACAAATTCTGTCTGAGCCAGCACATGAAGAAATGTCTAAGGTTTAGGATTCTAACTTCCATTCAAGTCAGCTGGTGTTGGAGAAACAAAATTCTCTACACAGATCCCAAGGGCTGCTATCATAAATCACATCCCCTATCACTGGCTAGACAGTCTGTTGTCATGGCATGGCCTGGATGAGTTGGCATGAGTGGCTGTGTGTACATTTCTGACTTATCAGCAAAAACCATTCAAAGCCTGAGTCCTTGGCAGGGTGGGCAGGGAGGGGTGAGATCTGATGTGTGGTTTTTCACATACTGAAACCAAGCAAAATAAAAAGTTAGATCATTAGAGGTAGAACTAAACAAAGACACAACATCAAGTCCAATCCTCTTATTTTAGAGAGACAAGGAAATAGAGGTCCAGAGAGGTAGAATGGGGCCACCGTTAGTGGGCCAGTGGAAGGTCAAGGTCCCTGCCCCCTTGCCCTAGGGCTCTTTCGGCAGGTAATAACAATGTGCTGTGTTCCTACACCAAGGCCCCTTCGTGAAGTCAAACCTAGACACGGACTTGAAGAAACGCCTCTGGATTGGACCAGTGGAGACAGGGACGGGTTGTGTTGGCCTAGTTATGCTTCTGGTAGCAGCTGTGCACTTGGATTAAGGAAGTTGGGTGTATGTTTGAGTTGACTTTAGAAGATGGTTAATATTTTAAACTTTGATGAATGATTAGTAGGAATGAGGTAAGAGAAAAAAAAGTAGAAAAACAAATGCCACTCAAAGGCTGCCCAATATCCTGGATCACAAAAGAAAAATTTACCCAGCAAAATTTCGTGTTCTGAGATGAAATGGACCAAAAGACCATTTCTACTGATGTAGCCCCAGAGGCCACAGGTATCAGTGCTGAGGCAGGACACAGGATGAGCCAGGATTTCTGCCTCCACCTGTGGGCTGGACAAAGGCTGCCTCGAGCAAGCAGACTTTGAAATCAAAGAATCAGAAGTTGACTGTAGGGTTTGGGTTGCATAAGGAGAAGAAACTATGCAGGGGCACACCCCCACTCCTCACCCCCGACCCCACACAGAGAACAGGATTGTGAGAGGAGAACAAAGACAGGGGCTGTTCAGGAGGCTGCATCTTGGGTAGATCCGACCACAGGCACAGGCTCTGCTCACCACGCCTGCAGGTCTCTAGATGAGCCTGGGAAGTCTCCAAGATGGGCTCACCCCCCAGGGGCGCTGAACAGCGCCCCGATCTTCTCCATTCCTCGACCCCTAAGGTGGCTCCACAGAAACCACTGGGAGGAGTCTCAACTGCTCCAGCAACACTGGGTTTGGGGCCATCTCCCTCTCTTTCTTGAACTTTCACTTCCAGACTTAATTCAATGTGATCCCAACTCATAATGCTAAACATCTTCCCTGAAGTGACAATTAACTTCTGGATCTTTCAAGTATGGAAAAAATAATGCAAATACAAGTACAATAAACTCCTGGCCCAAACTTGTCAACGAATACGTTTTTATGACTAGGAATTTTGTGCTATTCTTTTTTAAAACAGGGAACTTAACTGAATAGTAGATTTTGTTCAAGCCACTTCTGTCCCCTCTTTTTGTGACATTCAGGAAGAAAGAGCATCAACATCAGTGGTCTTGAGACTTCTGTTTGCTGCAGGCCCCTCCCCATGCCAACCCCCCCATCCTGACATTTTTGTAATATTCTCCAATTCTTTCACATTCTCCCCACTTAGTATCTCATTTATTCCTGCCAATAATCTTCTGAAATAGGGAAGTCAAGAGTTATCATTCATTCTATTTTACAGCTGAAGAAATCAAGGCCCTGAAAGGTTAATAACCAAGCTGCAAGGTCTAAATAAATTGCAGAACCAAGACCCAACTCTAGGTCTTCTGCTGTCAAATTCCAGGCCCTTTCCATGGTCAGCAGAGCCCCTCCATCAGGAGTGTAAGACTTTGATGGGAACTCAGGGAAATTTAAAAGGTGCTCTTTTTCACACACAAAAATATTAATGGCCACCCTACCTTAAACATCTTGTTTCACAGAGATTTGCTGTAATATTCTCTCTGTACCTGAAACAAATTGTTAGGTTTCTAACAAAATCTCATGAACAGAACTAAGAAAAACTCAATTATTAGTAATAACTTAATTAATAGTAATGAAAGAGTAATAGTCATTAATAGTAACTTGATTAATGAAATAGTAATGATACTGGTCTTCATCTACTTTGATGAATACCAACATTGCTCTTGACAAACTGAAAAGAGCATGGGAATTATAAGCCAGAGACCCTGGGCTGAGTCCCTACTTCGTCACTCAGAATGGTGGACCTTAGGCAAATCATAGCAAATCTGTTCCTTCCAAGGCTTTCATGGTAGCTCTGACCAACCAACCAGTATACATGCTACCAGGAATGTGTACACAAGCAGAAAAATAAGTTTGCCACTGCCAGACTCACTCTGTCGTCCCTATGTTGGGCCACAGGTCTCTCCTACTCTAGTGTCCTCTGACTCTTAGAATCTTTGGAAATCCCAGCCATCTATATGCTCCTCAGGCTCTCCTTGCTGTATCTGTTTAGGCACATGTCTTAGTCTGCTCAGGGTGCCACAGCCTGCTCTGGGTGGCTTAAACAACAGATATTTATTTTCTCACAGTTCTGGGGGCTGGAAGTCTGAGACCAGGGTGCCAGCACTATCAGTTTCTGGTGAGGACCCTCTTCCTAGCTTGCAGATGGCTACCTTCTCACTCTGTCCTCCAGTGGCTCAGAGAAAGAGCTAGAGCAAGCTCTCCAGTGTGATTTCTTATAAGGGCACTAATCCCATCAATAAGGACCCCATGCTCATGACCTCATCTAACCTTAATTATCTCCCAAAGGTCCCAACTCCAAATACCATCACATTGGGGGTTGGGGCTTCAACATATGAATTTGGGGGGACACAATTCAGTCCATAGCAACACAGTTCTCTACCCTAATACCCACACTCTCTAACACAATTAGCAACAGACCCTGGGGCTCCATGAACCCTGACTGCAGGTTCTCAGGGGCTCCACCCCAGGGCCCCTGGGAGTCAACATGGTCTTTCCACCAATGGAGGATATATCAGGCTCTCATCAAACCACTGTAAAATGAATATAAGAAAACTTAACAGTTTTGCAAGGTGGTTGTAACAATTAAAATATTTATGAAAACTGTGTACATTGTAAAGCCTACAATAATATTATCTCCATTTATTTTTATTGGTGATCTAGAAATTGGAAATGGAAACAATGAGCTTCTGATTTAGCATAATTAGGAAACTGAGCATAAAATTGTTCCCTATTAAAGATACAAGAATCTTCTTTGTGGAATAAAGTATATTCCACCTATTAGTAGCATTCCTGAGGTAAGGCAATAAAAACAATCCTACACTTGGGCATTTGTGTTAAATACAATAACAATGATTTCTTTGCTGTTATAGTCTTGGCTTGATTTCTTTCTCAGTTTACACTGTACTTAACAGATAAGCACCAGGCACAGAAAATCACACCTAAGCCATTAGGCTATTTTTGGCATCATATTCCCTCTGGTACTGTGGTTCTCCAGGCCCACAGAAATGCAGGGGCCACAGTTCTAAGGGTGAATGGAGGCTCACTGTAGGATGAAGGTCTTGAGTTATGAGTGAATAACATCAACAGAACATTAAAGATACAGCCATCAAGACTTCACGTTCTGACTTTAGAATACAATGTTCATCCCCATCTTAGAAGCACTGAACTTGTCACTTCCCAATGGTCCTGTTCTATGGCACTGCTTCCAGAAGTAACACTGATAGCAACATGTTTCTTGTTTGAGGTAGATGATTTCCCAAAGTAGATTTACTAGCTGAAGGGAAGGGAAGGGAAGGGAAGGGAGAGGAATAGAGGAGGAAGATGATTACAGAAACCTCAAATCACTGGGATGGAGCTAGCTGTTCTACCTACATGCCAATGTTTTGCACAGATGTCTCTAGCCTCATCCTCTCTCCCAGGATCCAGACTTATAAATGCAACTTCGCAATGGGCATCATCTCATAGGATTGCCACAAGTCCCATACTCCAGAACTGATACGCCTTCCCTGGGTTCCCTTGCTTGGTGAGTGGTACCACCACCCATCTGATATCCAATTCATAAGATAATTCTTTCTCATTCCACCTACACTAGGCCCTGCCCAAAAGAACTCTCAAGTTCATTTGCTTTACTCTATTCCAGCTCCCAATGTCTTAGGTGCCTAAGTTAATACTTCTGTTGCACCCAGCATTTTCTTTTTGTTTTATGGTCATCTGCCCCCTACCAGAAAGTGAACTCCATGAAAGAGAGACCTCGTCTGTCTTGTTCAACACTGTATCCCTAGAACAGAACCTGGTCATTTAATAAAGGTTTCTTTAAAGAAATATTGAATTGAACACAATACTTAATTGTGAACCCTTTCTATATGATACCTAGTCATCATTAAAAAACAGTTTTTGCCACTTATATTTGGTGTCAGTTGGTGTAATCACATTACTCTCTTCCTAACACTGCTTGAGGGTGGCTAATCTGGAGGAATGAGAGTTTCACTGGGGGCAAAAGGGATAATTTGAGAGAATGGGGTATTTTAGAGGAATGGAGATCTTACCAGGAGGGTGTTTGTGACAGATGAAAAAGCTGTACCAGGCACTGATCACTCAGAGCAGAAAAGAGTAAGATGAAGAGTTGAGACTGGGTTGCATAAAGGGACAAAATACTGGCCAATCTAAGTCTATGTGCCTATGAATCTATAAGGTAGCTGAGAACATAGGCTTTGGAGTCTTGAGTGGCTTGGTTTGAATCCTACCTCTGCTATTTACTAGCTGTGTCACCGTGGGCAACCTATTTCACCATTCTGAACTTCCCCTCTCTAAAACAGACATGGCAATGCCTAACTCACAAGGCTGTTACAAGGATGAAATGAGGGCTTGAAGGTAAAGCGTTTAGCACAGTGCCTTGGTAAGCACTTGTATGTATAAGTGCTGTAACAGTAGTGTAATACTATTTTAATTTTAATTAATAATAATATTATTAATATTATACTGTAATTATATTTTTTGTTAAGGTTGGAGGCTTTTTAATTTAAAATTTTTATTTTTTGTTTATCTTCTAGAGTCTATGGCTATTCTGAAATTTTGAAGTTGCTTAAAAAAAAAACCTTCATCTGGGATCAAAGGCACTAAATCAACAAAGGTTGTGCATGAGTCACCAGCTTATGACTCATAGAACAACTCATAATTTTTCTGAAACTCAGAGGATGAAGTAAAATGGGACTTTTCTAAAGTAGGGCGGGATAAACAATAATACATGCTCCACCCATGTAAGTGTTTTAAAGAAACATCAGAGTAGAAATCTGTTCATGTCACCTCTTGCTTAAACTCACCAATGGCCTCCCACTTCTCTTAGAAAAACATTCTCGGGGCTTCCCTGGTGGCGCAGTGGTTGAGAATCCGCCTGCCGATGCAGGAGACACGGGTTCGTGCCCTGGTCCGGGAAGATCCCACATGCCGCGGAGCACCTAAGCCCGTGAGCCATGGCCGCTAGGCCTGCGCGTCCGGAGCCTGTGCTCCGCAACGGGAGAGGCCACAACAGTGAGAGGCCCGCATACCACAAAAAAAAAAAAAAAAAAAAAAGAAAAACATTCTCTCTTTCAGTGTGACCTGGAGGACTTGCACAAGCCCTGCCCACCTCCACCTCGCTGACTTCTATTATTCTTCACTCTCTCCCCAGGCCATTCACACCTGTGGCTTCCTCATCTTCACTGGGTGGCTTCTATTCAAATGTTACTCTGCTCAGGTGTCTCTTCCCCAGAGAAAGCCACCGCCCAGCTGACTCAAGCCCAAACAGTTGCCTCTCCTCAGTCGTTCTGGGAACCCTCACCCTGCATTAATTTTGCCATGTATCACTCATCGTTATCAGCAATGAAATAATCTGTTTACTGTTTACTGTCTACCCCAATAGGTTAATTCCTCGAGGACCAGCCTTTGTCTACCTTATTACACACTCCATATATCCCCAGGGCCTAGAAAAGTGTCTGTCGCCTAGTGTGTGCTTAATAAATATTCGCTGAAGGAGTGAATTAATAATAACAATAATATTGATAATACTACCTGCTGTTTACAGTTGAGCACTTACTATGCGCTATGCATTACCTCATTCATCTTAACAATGCTATGAAGTTAGGTACGATTATTACCACCACTTCACAAATGAGGAATCTAAGGCCTATAAAGCTAAATTGCTGACTTACCCAAGGTCAAACATACAGTAAGTGTGGGATGTGAATCTAGGTCAAATGCACACATACACAAACAGACATGCACACACAAACACGTGTGCACTCTTTACAGGTGAACTGTCAAGAAGAAGAATATAAGGAAACAGGATAGCTACTAGACTACCCAACACCCCTACCAGGGCTTGGGAAGATGACTGGAGTCAAAACTGGACCAATTTGCTCCCTGCTCTTGTTCATTCTCCTAAAAGGAGTGAAATGCTTGGCCAACATCCACAGTTGTAACCCAGGACCATGCCAGCCCTCCATCGCTGAGGGGTCCTCACTGCACTCAGCAGTCCACAACACACAGTAACATGGTCCAAAGATACAGTCCCCAGACAAACGAAACCTAACATTGATACTTTCCAAAAATGTCTGAGCGTCCATCTACATGTTATCTTTCTAAAGGAAAGAAAAAGTTAACAAGTTACTGTTTGTCAGCCTACAGATTACTATTCAAAGATGTTGTTGTCAGCAGAGAAAAGGCAGAGAAAAGATGATTAATACTTGAGAAATAAGAATGGGGTGGTATTCTTCCTTCCCGTTGGAAAGGCTTTGGAGGGGTATGCTATTAAGTAAGGTCTAAGAATACTTCTTTTCTTACCTACTCTTCAAAGTATCCTAATGAAATTATATAATTACAGTCTACCAAATATTCCAAGAATAAGTAGAAATATAGTTAGCCAGATTGCTTAGGTTTTTGACTTGCACAAAAAAGGCAGTAAATTGACACAGTATGACTCGAGATAATTAAACAGCTGGTGCGAACCCTCATACCTGGACTCACTGTCAGCAATAAGCTTCATGATCTTTGGGATATCACTTGGCTTTTTGGTACCCTGATTTCTTTTTATATATAAAGAAATATCAATGTTATGATTATGACCCAAATCAGGGTTGTTGGATACATTTTGACACTAATTCCTAATAAGATAGTATAAATTTGCACCTGATTTCGTTTTAAAGAGAGAGAAATAAGACCTGAGGCCATGATAATTATGTAAAGTAGGCTTTTAATCACTTAAGTTTATGCTACTTAGGGAAAAATATATGGGCAATATACATATTAGTGGCACAAAATCTCAATGTTTACCTGATATATGTGGATACAGTATGTCTCTTTAAAACATATACAGCTACACACACACACACACACACACACAGTTGGTCTTTTTATGGGAGGATAATTATATTGATCCACTGTAAGCAGACCTAAGCTTCAAGCTATTTTCCAATATAAAATACCAAAAAAGGTAGGGAATACATATATATATGCAGATAAAGTGGGGGCTTTCCTTGTCCTCTTTGTTCCCCATCCCAGTCCCTTCTTTTTATGTCCTGTCCAGAAAGCTAAGGCTAATATGAATTCAGAATGCATTTTCCCTCTATAAATGTAAATGTTTTTCTATACAATTAGGTATATCCATAAAAATATGTATAACTTTTGAAATGCATTGTTAAAATCTGCATAAGTGTACCAAACTGTGCATCATTCTGAAACTTGTTTTTTTTCCCATTCAACATATTTTTGAGAGCTTTCCATGTGGACATATTGATCTAGTCCATTCCTTTTAACTTCTCCATAATATTCCATCTTATGACTATGCCATACAGAATGTATCCACTCCCCAATTGATGGATATTTAGACTAATTCTCTTTCTCACTGTTAGAAAGCTGCAGTAAGCAAGTAAGCATCCTTGTACATGTCTTTCTATGTGTGTATAAAGGTTTCTCTAGGCAAGTATATATCTTAATATGCAATTTTCAAGCCATAGGAAATGTCCAACTTGCACATTACCACGGACTACTGAATTTGTCTCCGCAGTGGTTATCTAGGTCATGAAAATTTGTAGGAGCTGTCTTTACTCTTGTCTGGTGTACACTTCAAGGACTACCCACCTTGCCCCATGAGATGGTGAGGGGGGCCACCTGCAACCACAAAAGCTACAGCTCATTCGGAGTTAGTCCTGCTCTCTTTAACTCAGTGAGTAACTCATTCAATGCAGCGGAAGAGAAAACAAACCAAATATGACACCAATAACTAAAAGCCCTGGATTCACTTACACTACCTTGCAACAATGGCCTTTTATTCTGAACTATGAATAGCTCAATTATCAGTAATGCTGTTAGTAACAAGTCAGCCTGGTAGCTATGATATAATATAGTAATATATTTCTTAGCAAAGATGTTCTTTTCAGGGGGCTATAAAAAACCAAATTACGCCCTTTCGGCTCTTGATCATAAATTCTTCTACTTTTGAGACCCTACATCTTACAGATTAATAATGAGAATCTATACTTGAAATAGCTCTAAAAGACTTTTCCTATAAAAATGAATACCAACATCTTTGAAGGTAAGGTAGGAAAGAATAGAAAAAATAGAAACCTACCCACATATAAATAATAATGGCTACAATTACAATCATTCTGTATGCCAGCTATTACAGTTAGTCACCAAGCCCTAAAAAATAGCACAGAGAATATAAACAACCTACAGTCATCATAAATTGGGGGGAGGGGCTTCCCTGATGGCGCAGTGGTTGAGAATCCGCCTGCAGATGCAGGGGACACGGGTTGGTGCCCCGGTCCGGGAAGATCCCACATGCCGCGGAGCGGCTGGGCCCGTGAGCCATGGCCGCTGAGCCTGTGTGTCCGGAGCCTGTGCTCCGCAACGGGAGAGGCCACAACAGTGAGAGCCCCATGTACCACAATAAATAAATAAATAAATAAATAGGGGGGAGAAGATCTCAATTTGACCAAAATGTTTTTGAGGAGGAATTACTTATTTTGAAAGCCACAAACAACTTTGCAGCCTTAATGATCTATACACAACCGATAATATACTGAGTCACTGTATTTTTATCAGATCCAATGGGTCTTGTACTTATAAGCAACATAATGTATCAGAAGATTGGCAAAATAATAATAAAAAAATCAACTGAACTCCGAATATATGCAAGTCACTGTTCTAAGCAATTGCTGTGTTTTTATCTCATTTAGTCTTCATAAAAAAAATAAGAGGTTAATACTAATGATATTCCTATTTACAGGTAACAAAACAGAGATACCAAAAGTAATATAACTTGTTCAAAACCACATGGTTCCAAGTGTCGGAGCCAAGCTCTGAACCAGGCAATGTGACTCCCAGCCTATGCTTGTAACCACTATGTACCACTGCCTTTCATGCATAAGGACGGGAAGAAACCTTCCCCTGGAGACAGCAGCTATTCCTCTCGCTATTTTCTTACCTTCCATCTCTGTTCCTTATATTCCCTCTCCCTTTACTTTTCCCTCTCCCTTGCTTATGTCTCAGGTCCATTTATAAAACACTCCTAGAGGGCTCCTGGATCAGGTAATGGCGTTGGAGGGGTGCTCAGAAAATCATTTGCTCCTGAAGCAAGATGTGGAAACAGGTACAGCAAGTATCATCCAACACAATTCCTCATAAGCATTAGGATACTTACTTTAAGCGATAAAACATAAACTAACATTTCAATAAGATCAGAAACTCAGACTAAAATCTTGGAGACAATCATAATTGATTTTCCTTAGCTCACGTCTCTTCTTTCACCACAAGATTTCCTTGTTGATCTTATCCGTATTTCTGGTTTTAACTGTCCCAAATCTGTATCCCCAATCCTAACCTCTTTGTTGACCATCAAGTTTTATAATAGTCGACTGTCATCTATACATTCCCATCTAGATGTTCCAATTTTAAGCTAAACACACCCAACACTGGATTCTAATTGCCTTACCACCCTCTCCCCAATTCTGCATCTCCTTCTTGAATTTCCTATGGGATTTAGTGGAACCACTGCACCCAAGCTGAAACATGGGGGTCTCTATATCATTTCCCACATCAAACCATTCCGCTGATTTTACCTCCCTCAATTTCTGTTGCTACTGCTGCATACCAGGACTGTAACACCTCTCACTTGGACTATTTTTTGTTTGTTTGTTTTGGTTTTTTTTCTTTTTAAAAAAAAAAAAAAACGAAAAATAGAACTACCATATGACCCAGCAATCCCACTACTGGGATAATACCCTGAGAAACCATAATTCAAAAAGGGTCATGTACCACAAAGTTCATTGCAGCACTATTTACAATAGCAAGGACATTGAAGCAACATAAGTGTCCATCAACAGATGAATGGATAAAGAAGATGTGGCACATATATACAATGGAGTAGTACTCAGCCATAAAAAGAAACGAAGTTGAGTTATTTGTAGTGAGGTGGATGGACCTAGAGTCTGTCATACAGAGTGAAGCAAGTCAGAAAAAGAAAAACAAATACCGTATGCTAACACATATATATGGAATCTAAAAAAAATATCATTCTGAAGACCCTAGGGGCAGCACAGGAATAAAGACGCAGAGGTAGCGAATGGACTTGAGGACACGGGGAGTGGGAAGTGTAAGCCTGGACGAAGTGAGAGAGTGGCATGGACATATATACACTACCAAATGTAAAATAGATAGCTAGTGGAAAGCAGCCGCGTAGCACAGGGAGATCCGCTCGGTGCTCTGTGACCACCTAGAGGGGTGGAATAGGGAGGGTGGGAGGGAGAAAGAACCACTTGGACTATTTTGAGAACCTTCTCAGTGGGCTCCCTGCTTCCAAGTTACCCACTGCATTGAAAATAAATGAAAATCTGTGGCCCTCCCCTGCTCTGAACCTTGCTATAATTCCCTACTGCACCCAGAATAAAGCTCCGTTTCCTAACCCCAGCACTCATCTGGCTTCAATCTCCCTGTCTTTTCCAACTCACATCCTTTTAGTGCTCATCCTTGCATCCTATTAATCTGGGGCTCCCCAGGCCTAAATAAACTGTTTGTTCAACTAAACTTAACAAATATTCAGGGTTTTGATTTTTAAACAACACAGAGTAACACTCACTCCTTTAGATTATGTGTAAATTATAATTTCAAATTTACTATGAGTTCAAATTTACTATGAGCAATAAGCCTTAACATTTTTTTTCTATTGTGGGGAAAGTCAATTTTTAGATAAGAAGTAACACTCCATTAGGACATGAGAAGGGAAAAAAGTTGTTTAAGGTCCACCATCTTGTTTTTTTTTTAAATCAAGAATTGAGTTATTCTATTTCCATTCTATTCTTTCACTGTGGTGATTGTCATCAGAAGTTCTAAGCAGTTAAGGATTGTGTATAAATTAGGATATAATCAGGGAAACAGGCACCAATCTTAATTCGGGGCCTTGGTTAGATAGGTGGTGCAAGAGCCAAGAAGCCAGAGTACCGTAAGAAAGGCACAGACAGTCTCCCAAGGTCCAGGTCCAAAGGATGAAGGGTGAGGGCCACGTTACCAGAGCTCAAGGTCCCCCACAGTGGGCAGATACATAGGTGAGATGCAGCAGTTATCAGAGATGCCATCTGACAGGGTACAGAGGACTCCTGAGTTGAGGAGGGAGGGCTGAGTCTGGGAGCAGTGCTGAGTACCATGGTGGAGGAAATTACATAAAGAGAGGGCTGCAGAGATCTCCAGAGGGTTCCCCTGTAGTCTCCAGCTGAGTACTGATCAACACCTGCCTGTGAAGAAACCACCCGAGGCCAGGGCAAGAACCACATGAAAGGATTAGAGGGAACAATCTCTGAAGCTCACACAAAACCCTACGGAGAGCTAGGGTTTTCTCCCTTCCTCCCTCCCTCTCACCCTCCATCTGTGCCTCTCACCAGTCTGGTGGTTACCAGCTTTGGCTGGAATGACTGGGAACACCCTGAGAGAGTCTAATGTAATTGGTCGAAGTGCAGGATGAGCATTAGGAGCTTTAAAAGCTCTCCCAGTAAGTCTAATGGTTGAGTACCACTGCAGGAGGTGAACCCAGCAGACCAGGTCCTAGAAAAAGCAGCCTGTGGAAATCTGCACCATGCCATGCAAGGTAAGGAGAGGACCTGAGAGCCAGGGGATCCAGGATCAACAAATATGGCATAAAGAGGTGGGCAGAAACAAGGAAGAGGATAGGAAGCAAAAAAAAAAAAACATAAACACAATCCTTAATCCTTCACTGGCTGGCTCAAATTCAGCTTCCCTCATCACCCCAGCTGCAGTTTCCTCCCTCTTATACCGCTGATTGCTATTCTTCCAATGACAAAATGTGAACATGTACTACCTCCCAAGTATTCTCAGCTGGTAGCCAGCGTCTTGCTGCCTGCTCTGGGTCTTCCTGCAGTGCCCACCAGGAAAGTCTGTATGTTCCTCCTCTTGCTAATTGCATCATGCATTTCCTTCTTTCCCTAACTGACTGGCTAGCTCATTTGGATACTTAGCTACTATTTAGTAGTAATTAATGGCTAATAATGGTTAATATATTACCCTTTCCAGATAGCATTTGCATGACAAAATTGACTTTAAGAATTTCAGGGCAGTCAGAGTTGCTTGAGTAGATTTTTGTGTGTCCCTTAAAATGTAAATAAATTTGAATCACATAACATAGGTGATGGCCTAATATTGAATAGTAATGATTTACAAATTTACAAATGATTAATTGCAATGTATTTTGATCACAACCCCACTCATGGCTGCTGAAACATTCAGCAAGGTTGAATATAGCCTTAAAATACATTTATATCTCTAGTTAAAGAAATCTAGGGCTTCCCTGGTGGCGCAGTGGTTGAGAGTCTGCCTGCCTATCCAGGGGATACGGGTTCGTGCCCCGGTCTGGGAAGACCCCACGTGCCGCGGAGCTGCTGGGCCCGTGAGCCACGGCCGCTGAGCCTGCGCGTCCAGAGCCTGTGCTCCGCAATGGGAGAGGCCACAACAGTGATAGGCCCGTGTACCGCAAAAAAAAAAAAGAAAAAAAAAAAAAGAAATCTAGTCATCGTCATTACATAAATTAGCCTAGAAATATGCTTGTTATAAATTCCAAAGTCTTGAGGTTTCAAATCAAAAGACATTTTTTTTTTTTAGTGGAAATAGTAAACATTATCTTATTTGCCTGAGAAAGCCACTTTCCAAAGAGGACAAAACCCAAGGTCAAAATCAGAAATCATTTACTCTGTGTGTGTGTGTGTGTGTGTGTGTGTGTGTGTGTGTGTGTGTGTGTGTGTGTATGTTTAGACTGATAGACAGGTTTTTCCCTAAAAAACTGAGCCCAAACTGCAGAAATGTTACCATAGTAAATGGTTCAAAATTGGACATGCTGTTTCAAAAATTGTTTCTTCATTATGAATCTATATAAAAATTTGTGACAATCCACTTCTGACTCTATTAGAATAGTTACAATCTTTGTGGTAGTGCTGACTCATAGAAACAAACTCCCATAAGACAGTCACAGAATACTGAAAAACATACGTGCATACATAAGGGCCAGACAGATATCTCCTTATGACCCTACAAGAAAAACATAAAGACTGAATTTGTACAAAGATGATTTCTCTTCATCAACTAATGCATAATATTCTTCCAGCGAAAAGTTCAAACTTCCATCTCTACACTTTTAAACCCCCAAATCTCAACCACCACTAATTGGGCTCCAAAAACTCTCACCAAAAGAAACATATCCATCCTACCTGAATACGTGGGCATAATCTCACTACAACTATCAGAATCTTCTAAACGTAGTTAATACATTTTAATGGATAGAATAAAAATCCAAAAGAGGTAAATGACCACAAACTGATGGAATCCCAATAGGCTTTTGGGAGCAACAATGCGACAAGAGCTTTCTTCTTCCATCACATCATTAAAGAGAAAAAAAAAAAAAAAAGATGCTTTTGTACGTAAAACTAGAAAATTAAGGTTAAGTGAGCCATTGGTTTTTACATAATGAGTAACTTGTAATACTTAGGAAAGAAAATACAAGTGTAAGTTCATGTAATTACCAAAATTAATAGTAAACCCACTAGGATTTTATCATGAAGGTATATACCTCAGACAAAAAGCAAAGACAGAAAAGAAACTACTTTTCTTAGCATGTAAGAAGAACCTAACAATTTCTTTGAAAATAAAACCTATATACGTACTCCATACTGAGTCAACATTCAATTAACACTATTTAGTGATTAAATCATGATGTCTAGGAACTCCACTCACGGCTAAGACCTGACCGGGTACCTTTCTAGGAATAAAGGGCTGTGGGGTTTTTTTGTTTTTTTTTTTTTTTGCGGTACGGGGGCCTCTCACTGTTGTGGCCTCTCCCGTTGCGGAGCGCAGGCTCCGGACGCGCAGGCTCAGCGGCCGTGGCTCATGGGCCCAGCCGCTCCGCGGCACGTGGGATCTTCCCGGACCGGGACGCGAACCCGTGTCCCCTGCATCGGCAGGCGGACTCTCAAGCACTGCGCCACCAGGGAAGCCAGGGCTGTGGTTTTTAAACACACTATTAGCTAAGGTGAGATCCTGCTCATACCAACAACCAAGCTGAAGAAATTCATCACTGTGAGTCGGATTCATCACGGTCAATCCACACGGCTCAGAGAATGTAAACATGACCTGGACAAGGTTAAAGGACATCCCCAGCCCTGAATGTTAAGGCTCTTTTCTGATTGGTCCCAATGAGTGTGCCTCGGGGACTCTGTGTCTCTGGGAACTGCCCATACAGTGCCTGACTTTGTTTGTGACAACAAAGGGGTCAAAGATTTGAAAAACAGAAGGAAGAGCACACAGCCTCCCAAAGCAAAACCAAACCAAACAAGGAAAAACACTCACAACTGCATGGGGAAAAGAATGATTCTAGGTTGAAACTTCACATTAGAAAATACTTTCTTCAGTTAGTCAAAGGGAAATTAAAGGAAAAAAGATCCATGTTTCTCAAAGTTTGACTCTATTTCTCCTTTGTAATTTCTGATGGAAACAGCAGATTTAAAGATTACCACATAAACACAAACACACACAGTTGCTTTGTTTTAGTTGTGGCAACTTCAAATTTTAGGGACAGACATGCCACACTTTTCTATGAGGTAAGAATGCTTAAGTGTACCTGGCTCTACATTTTAGAGCCAACAGCAAAGCAGAAAGACTCATAAAGAGCAAGGTACTATTCAAACAACTTCAGACAAATATTAATGGTGAGAAACATTACACAAAAAATGCTGGGCCATTTATAGACTTTTTTGCTTAAAAGGATTACACGGGAAATTTTAGGTAGAAGCAAGATTTTTAAATATCCCATGTCGGGCTTCCCTGGTGGCGCAGTGGTTGAGAGTCTGCCTGCCGATGCAGGGGACACGGGTTCGTGCCCCGGTCCGGGAAGATCCCACGTGCCGCGGAGCGGCTGCGCCCGTGGGCCATGGCCGCTGAGCCTGCGCGTCCGGAGCCTGTGCTCCGCAACGGGAGAGGCCACAGCAGTGAGAGGCCCGCATACCGCAAAAAAATAAATAAATAAATAAATAAATAAATAAATATCCCATGTCTTCGTGGCAGATAAAAACCCAGAGACTTATGTAATAATCAGAAAAAATTACGTAAGATTCTCTTCCACATAATATCATGGATCAGGGATGATGGTGGGTCACATCACAGCTTTATTAAATATAATGGACACCTTCATACACCATATATTCAAGGTCTTCCTGTGTCAGCAAGTGGCTGAGAATAACCGAAGGCTGAAAAAACATAATCCTCTTTATCCACTTAAGGCCCTCTTCATAAATGCCTGAGACAGGTGGTCAGACCCGTCAAGGTCCATGGAAAACTACTGTTGACTAAATTGGTGTTCCTATACCTGAAAACATTTCCTGTAAGATTCTCTTAGCATACAGAGCAGAAACGGCATATTTTGTTTATCTGAGATAATCCAACTAGGTTCATCACTTCCTTTCTTCTGTTTCTATCTTAAAGAGAAAAAGAAACAGAAACCCCCATTCCCACCCCAACCCTGCCCCCAACACAAATGATAATATCCTTAAATGTGCTCAAAGGAGCTGTAAACTATGAAGAGTTAAAGCTCAATTGCTGGGGGGCAGCAACAGTACACGTGTTCTTACCTGATGTGGCCAATCAATTCTATAAGCTTGTGACTAAAGAAATAAGCCGTCAGCTCAGACACATGGCTCAGGACAGAACAGACTCCGAAGAGGGTTGTCGTTCCGTTCAGGTCCTCCAAATGCCAGTAGAGAAAGGTGAACACGAAGCCGTATCCGAAACCCATAAACCAAGCCACGAACAACACGGAGCCGTACTGCACACTGCAAAGCAGCCTGATTAAGTCCCAGAAGTTGAAGGGCTGCGAGTGGCTGGTGGTGGTTGGTGTCTCCTCAGAGGAATCTGTGGAGCTGTTCCTCTCTACCTGAGGGATCTCCACCTCTTTCCCTTTATTTTCACTGTTTTTGAAGTGGTTGTAGCGGAACCGGAACTGAGTAGCGACGATCAAGGCCATGGTCATGAGAACCCCAAAGACGATGAAGACAATCTGGTAGTTCCGGTATTCAGGGGGCTTACACCCCTTCCCACTGATGGGAACGTCCATGTGGGTGTAGTCAATGCCAATGCCCACGGACAGCATCGCCAGGCCCCAGCCCAGGGAGCCCCACATGCGTTGCAGTCCGTAGCGGTCCCTGTGCTTTCCCAGATACTGGAGTGTTACCGTGTCCACAATCGTGACAGAGGAGGCGCTGAAAAATTCTCCTATTATGACAACTACCAAGATCACCAAGAATATAGCTTCTACTTCTTGTTGATCATAAACAAGAGTGACTTGGTCAGAAGGTAAAGATTTGGTGGTAGTGACAATAGAAGTGGTTGTCTCCCAGGTTGCATTTCCTGGGGAGGCAGAGGTTACAGTGCTTGGGTTCATGGTCAAGTTCATAACATGGTCAGTAATTTCATCAGTCTGAGGCTGCAGAGTGGGCACACTGGTCTTGTTTGGAGCTGTCGAGAAGACGACAGTTTCCGTGACACTGTGCCCCGCTTCTAACGTCTCTGACCCATTGTAAGGAGGCAGGTTCCTTTTCTCACGAATTCCTGGTGATGTGGTAATGGAAGAGACAATGGAGGAATTCGCGGGCAGGAGAGTGAACAGGTGACTTGAACTAGTGGGATGAGCTGTTGGAGGAATCTTTGGTACACACCGCAAGGTAGCAGGTTTGACAAATCCGATGCCCAGGTTGAATAAAACCCAACACAGAAGAGAAAAGAGGAGGACAATTTTGCCTTTTTTAAAGCGATCTGCAACTACACCCCAAAAGGGGGCACTGCAGAATTCAATGAAGTATCGAATACCTACCAGCAGTCCACTCTGGCTTGGTGACATTCCCAGCTGCTTATAATACACAGGCAAAAGGGGGTAAAGAGAGCCATATGCAGAGTAAAAGAAAAAATAAAAGACCTTGGAAATTAGAAGATCGTTGTTTATTTTAACGCAATGTTTCTCTATCCAGTCTATTTCCTCCTCAGGAATAGCAGCTGTTTCAGAGGGGGAGGGTGTTTCATTTGAAGGTGGTTCTGGTTCCCTGGAAATACCATTAAAAGGATCGGCAAGCACATACTTTCTCTTCTGTTCCTCTTCATCATCGGTTAAGATGGCAACTTTATCATCTGTCGCCATGGCTTATCACCACCATCAGAAGTCGATGACCTTCAAAATATTGGTTGTTGATCTGTAAAGTAAAATTTAAAAGAAGGCTTAGTATGAAAATGATAACATTTAGACATAGAGCTTCATCTTGCCGGAAACTGAGGAGTTCCAAACTACAACTAAAAATAGTAATTGTGAGAGAGAACCATCACCACTTATCACTTGCAGCCGTACAGTACTGATAAAGAAAAATAGCTTTCAAAAAATCAAGTACTCGCTTTGTAGCCACTGACTGACTAATTACATCTTCTAATGACAGGTGTATGGCTCACGTTCATTCTCAATCTTTTCATTGATTCCTAGGGAAAATGTACAAATGATAGGGATCATGTCTAAACCAAATAGAGGGAATTGAAAGTAAACAGTATTTATAGTTTCTTGGTTTTACTTTTCAAATAAATCCACTGCACTATGAAGTCCAGAATTCTTAGAAAATAAAGGTAGCTAAAACTGTTCAGTTTTTAGAGAAAAACAGAAATAAGCTCTTAACCACAACTGCAAATGTGATGAGAAAGAGGGAGCCAATTGCACGTTTGCATCTGTAGTTGGTCACTACAGCCATGCCAATGATATCCTGGTAAGGAAGTAGTCTTTATGCTGCTTATATCACATACATTTTCCAGATGTGCTTTTATAGATTACAGTTTAAGAAAATGTCAGGAAAAAAAATAGCAGATAGCATTTATTGAGCACGTACTCTGTGCCAGGCAACACTGAAAGATCTTTAAATGTATTAATTCATATTCATTAAAATTACCCTATTATCTTCTCCATTTTACAGATGAGAAAAAAGAGGCATGTGAGTTTAAATAACTCACATGTGGCAGAGCAAGGATTTGAACCCTAATATTATGGCTTTAGGACACATGCTCTAATACACCACACTGAACTGCCAAATACCACACTTTGGATAATAAAGTGCTATTAAGCCTTTTTATGAGACAGGGTGCTTCATATGAAAGATAAGCAATATATCAAAGGCAGAAATTTATAGGAACTGTGCCACATTCCACCAGAATTTCCCTTCCTTCTATTATACAAGTGATTAAAGAGTCAAAAGGTCTTGCTTGCATCAAGATTTGTCAAGTTGCAATGAATATCATTGGATGTAGGAGGTATACATATTAAATACTTATTAATTCATTTCATCTTCTTTACTAGAGAGAAGTAACTCCACTTGCCACGCCTTGGAATACATCTTGCTCTCCCTTTTCCCCAAATGAAGAATAAATTTCTGAAGATCTTCCAGAATCATGCTTGTAAACATTTATAAATCTCTACATAGCTCCTAGGCAGACAATAGAAACATAACTTACTGAGGCCTGTGTAATAAGTCAGTTTATCTTTTATCCCCAAAGCCAGATGTCAACATAGCTATAAGCTTTGAAAATGTTCATGTATTTTTTTCTTAGATTAAAATTTTTTTATTTGAGGTAAAATTCATATAACATAAAATTAACCATTTTAAAGTAAATGATTTAGTAGAATTAGTACATTCACAGGGCTGTGCAACCATCACCTCTCTCTAGTTCCCAAATCATATTAAAAGATTTTCTTCAATGTTCTCTACTTATTTTTCTTTCATCATTATTGTCTCTACCTACCCAAGTCAGCAGCTCCAATTCTCTTTCATTACCTGAAAAGAATGGCAATTCTCCTTTGGACTTATTTTCTAAATTAATTTCATTTTGAGCTCAAACTTGAAAGAAATATTTGTTTTTAAAATGTGTAAAATTATATGACACTTCTAGGTAAAAATGGCAGATTGAGTGCATCTGGTTTTACTCCATCCCTAAATCCAACTAAAATAACAACAACACACACACACACACACACACACACACACACACACACACACACACACTTTTAAAGTCATAATCCAAGCTGGGAAAATTAAAGGGTACATAATAGCAATAAAATAAAATTCTGGAAGCCAGAACATAGACAATTGGTAAATCACAGTAAATCTGAGAAGGCTGAAACCCTGGTTGACAATGGGAAAAGCAAGAACTAATACAATTTGTTCCTCAGAATCCCTCAAAAGCTAATGGGTTGGCCATATTAGGTTTATCTGCAAGTAAGAGTGTGTGTGTTTGAGGGGGGTTTCCTTCTAACTACAGAGTTAATCTAAAGTCTAGACCCCCAACTCCAAATGCCGAATTCCCTTCTCCACTCCACATAGCTGGTCAAACAACTAGAGGTTTTTCCCTCTGGAGAGGATGAAACAGAAGTTCTTGAGCCATAGAGCAAAAGGAACAGTTGAGAGTAGGGGTGCCATATTGAAAACAGGGGGCATTAAGTGAACATACACATCCTAGATTCAAGCCCTGGCCCCGACTCCAGCCCCCATCCCACTTACCTCACTAGGTTCCCAGAGGCTGGCAAGGCTTTTATCCTCCAAGGCTTTCATCCTCCCAGAGGCTGGCAAGAACTGGAAGGTTCTTCCGGGGAGAATCTGACTAGCCCAAGAGAAATGACCTCTCGATCCTGATACTGAAGCCTCCCCAACTAAGGAACCCAACCAAATCACTCCACACAGGAGTTCAGAGTCTTATCTAGCCCTGCCACTAAATACGAGCAGTCACTGAGAATTACAAGATATTTGAGGAAAGTCTCTTACAGGAAAGGTAGAACCAAAACAAACAGGAAAAAAAAAATCAATATGAAGAAAATAGAAGCTCTGTGAGGATGAAAATATTTTTTTAAATATATTATTAATATCTTGAGAAATAGGAAAAGAAATGCAACTATGAAACAAAAATAAGAATACATATTTTTTAAGAAGGAGGAGGAGGAGAAAGGAATAAAAGGAATGCTTGAATGAAAAAAAAAGCTATAAAAATGTGTTATAGAAAAAAGAGCACAGCGATTTCCCTGGTGGCGCAGTGGTTAAGAATCTGCCTGCCAAAGCAGGAGACACTGGTTCGAGCCGTGGTCGGGGAAGATCCCACATGCCACAGAGCAACTAAGCCCGTGCGCCACAACTACTGAGCCTGCACTCTAGAGCCCGTGAGCCACAACTACTGAAGCTCACGTGCCTAGAGCCCATGCTACAAAACGAGAGAAGCCACCGCAGTGAGAAGCCCATGCATGCACTGCAATGAAGAGCAGCCCCCGCCTGCTGCAACTAGAGAAAGCCCGCATGCAGCAATGAAGGCCCAACACAGCCAAATTTATAAATTTATTTTTTAAAAAATTAAAAGAAAAAAGAGCACACATGAAAATTTAACAGATGATGTGAAAGGAAAATTTGAGGTGTCTTAGAAAAAAACAACAACAATAAACAGATACCTCGACCTCACATCATATAAAAATCAATTCCAAATGAATTGTATATCTAAAAGTAAAAGACAAAATAACATAATTTTTAGAAGAAAACACAGAAAAACATCTTGAAGATCTTAGGATAGAAAAAAGATTTATTAAATAGGACATAAAAAGTGCTAAGCATTAAGGAAGAAAAAAATAAATTGGAGTACGTTAAAATCAAGAGCTTCTGTTCATAAAAAGGCAACATTAAATCTGAAATGGCAAGGCAAAGAGTAGGAGAAGGTATTCTGGTGAGGGTGAATGTTCTACTTGACACAAGAATGTATCTGATATATAAAGAATCCTTCTTAAAATTTATAGGAAAATATCAAGTATCCCAATAAGAAAAATGAGCGAAAGACTTGAACAGGCACTTCACAAAAGAGCTTATGCAAATGGTGAATAAATATATAAAAAGATGCTCAACTTGACTAAAGTGAGCAGTGAAAGCAAATTAAAACCAGAATGCAATAATGTAACATACCTCCAAAATGGGAAAAATAAATAAGACAAATAATACCAAGTGTTGGTGAGGATGTGGAGCAACTGTAACTCTCATATATTGCTGGTGGGAGTGTAAAGTGATACACTAATAACTGTTTGGGAATAGCTATTGAACCTGAATGTATAGCCTATGACAAGTCTAAGGTATGTATATTAAATAGTAATATATTCACCAAATGATATCTATAGAAATATTCAGGACAATTTTAACAGTCCCAAACTGGCAGCAACCTGTCCACAGCAGAATATATAAATTGTGTTATATCCATACAATGAAATACCATATAGCAATAAAAATGAAGAAACTACAAATACGTGCAATGACAAAGATAAATCTCACAAACATAATATAGAATGAGAGAAAGAAAAACCAAAAGAACATATACTACATGATTCCACTGATAAAAAGTTCAAAAGTTGGCAAAACTAATTTATTCTATTATAAGCCAGGTAGACTTCTGCTTCTGAGAAGATGAAGTAGACATACTTTTCCTTACTGCTCCTGCTAAGTACAACTAAAAACCTTGGACATCATATATAAAACAAACATAGAAGACTCTAAAACGTAGGCAGAAAAAGGCAGACCTGCTAGGGGCCTTAATACTCAAAGAACAACACAACGATGAGTGGGGCTAAAGAACTCAGAAACATTAATGAGGATGGACCAAAAAAAAAAAAAAAAAAAAAAAAGAACTGGGCCTCTCCAGCCAAAGAGCCAGGAAAGGGCAGCCTAGAAAAACAGAAAGCTATAGATAATTGCTCTATTCCAGTTAAATACCACAGAGAAAGAAAAGCATATCCCACTCCCACCTCTACTAGCAAAGGCCAAATGGGGAACCTAGACTTCCACCTTCACCAGCTATAACAGAGCACCTCAACCCCTCAGCCGAGTTGGTGTCAGAGAAGGTCAAGTATGGAGTTGAGACTTTCATCACTGCTAGGTGGTAATGAGGCCACATCCCCACAGCAGTGTCAGTGGAGGCCACATGGGGAATCTGGACTTTCACCCCCACCTGTCAGATTAACAAGACACCCTTTCCCCACTGAGGTGGTGTCAGAGGAGGTCCGGTGGAGAGTCAGAACTTTCACCACCACCCAGCAGTAACAAGATTACTACCCCCACCTCCACTATGGTATCCATGGGAGGCCACATGGGGAGCAGTAAAAAGGCACTCCTATCCCTCCCTGCCAGGGAGGTATCAGTGGACACCTAATCATGAGCCAGAACACCCATCTCTACTGCAGGCGTCAGCACAGGCTGAGTGGGGAACCTGGACTTCTACCTCCATCTGGAAGTAATGAGGCAGCATCTTCCATTCCCTTGGCAGGGCAGTGTCAGAAAATATCCAGCTAAAACAGAAGGCTTAAGTAAGATCCAGAGTCTCACAACATAAAACCCAAAGTGTCCAGGTTTCATTTAAAAAAACCATCATACCAAGAATCAGGAAGACCTCAAACTGAGTGAAGAAAGACAGTAGATGCCAACACCAAAATGAGAGGAATGTTAGAATAAGGTAACAAGGATTTTAAAACGGCTATCAAAAACACTTCAACAGGGCTTCCCTGGTGGTGCAGTGGTTGAGAATCTGCCTGCTAATGCAGGGTACACGGGTTTGAGCTCTGGTCTGGGAAGATCCCACATGCCACAGAGCAATTAGGCCCATGAGCCACAACTACTGAGACTGCGCGTCTGGAGCCTGTGCTCCGCAACAACAGAGGCAGCGATAGTGAGAGGCCCATGCACCGTGATGAAGAGTGGCCCCTGCTTGCCACAACTAGAGAAAGCCCTCACACAGAAACGAAGGCCCAACACAGCCAAAAATAAATCAATAAATAGACTTGTGTTTAAAAAATGCTTCAACAAGCAATTACAAACATGCTTGAAATAAATGAAAAAAATAGAAAGTTGAAGCACAGAAATAGAAAGTCTCACCAAAGAAATATAATATATAAAGAAAAACAAAATGGAAGTTTTAGAACTGTAAACTACAATAACCAAAATATGAAAAACTCAATGCATGCACTCAACAGCACAATGGAGGAGAGAGAGGGAAGAATCAGTGAGCTGAAAGAATAATAGAAATCATACAATATGAACAGCAGAAAGAAAAGAGACTGAAAAAAATGAACAGAGCCTCAAGAACCTGTGGGACTATAGCAAAAGATTGAACATTAATGTCATCAGAGTCCTTGAAGGAGAAGAGGAAAAGGGCAGTACTGAATTACTCAAAGGAATAAAGGCTGAAAACTTCTTAAATTGGCAGAAGACATAAACCTACAGATTCAAGAAGCTGAATGAATTCTAAACAAGAGAAACCCACATCAAGACACATCACAGTCAAACTATAAAAACCAAAGACAAAGAAAAAATCTTGATGGCAGAGACAGGAATCACAACTTACCAACAGGGAAAAAACTATTCAAATGATAGCAGATTTTTTATCAGAAACCATGGACACCAGAAGGAATACAGTATTTTTTAAATGCCAAAAGAAAAGAATTATCAAGTGAGACTCCTGTATCCAGAAAAAAAGTCCCAAACCCAGAAAACTATGGACCAATATCCCTATAAACACAGACACAAAAATCCTTAACTAAATGTTAGAAAAGAAAATTTAGCAATATGTAGAAAGAACTGTGCATATGACCATGTGGGATTTATTCCAAGGATGCAAGTCTCGTGCAATATTTGAAAATCAATCAATGTAATCCACCATATAAACAAGGTAAAGAAAAAAAGTATCATGATCCTATTAATTGATGCAGAAAAAAGCATTTGACAAAATTAAACACTCATTCAGGAAAAGTCTCAGAAAAATAGGAATAAAGGGGATCCTCCTTAACTTGATAAAGATCGCCTACAAAAACCCACAGGTAACATTACACTTAATGGTGAAAAACTGAATGCTTTTTCTCTAAGACAGGGAAGAAGGGAAGACTGTCTGGTCTCATCATTCTTATGCAACTTTGTGTTGGACGTTCTAGCCAGTGCAATAGGGAAAGAAAAGGAAACAAAAGGCATACAGATCAAAAAGGAAGAAACTGTCTCTATTTGCAGTTGGCATGACTGTCTATGTAGGAAATCCCAAAAAAGCTACAAAAGCTTCTAGAAAGAAGAAATATTTCAGTATAAATGAACAAAACATGTACAGGACTGTATGCTGAAAACTACAAAATGCTGATAAAAGAAATTAAAATTTTAAATAAATGGAGAACCATACCATGTTCATGGGGTGGAACACTCAACACAGTAAAGACTTCAATTATCCTCAAATTTATACACAGGTTTAACACAGTCCCTATCAAAATCCCAACAAGATTTTTTTGTGGATATAGGCAAGATTACTCTAAAATTTATCTGAAAAGGAAAGGGAACTAGAATAGCTAAAGCAATTTTGAAAAAGAAAATTTATTACTTAGCCACATGCTAATCACCACTATGTGGTACTGGTGGAAGAACAGACACATAGATCGATGCAACAGAACAGAGAGCCCAGGAATAAATCCACACAAATATGTCCAAGTGATATTTGACAAAGATGCAAAAACAATTCGATGGGAGAAAGATAAAAAACTTTTCAACAAATAGTGCTGTTGCAATTAGTCATCAATAGGCAAAAAATGAATGTCAACCTAAGTCTCATACCTTATATGAATACTCACTCAAAATGGATTCATGGATTTAAATGTAAAACTTTTAAGAAAAAAAAACCTAGGAGAAAATCTTCAGGTTCTAGTGCTAGGCAAACGCTTCTTAGACTTAACACCAAAAGCATGACTCAAAAAAGGAAAAAATGAACAATTAGACTATTAAAATTTTAAACTTTTGCTCTGTGAAAGGCTCTACTAAAAGAATGAAAAAACAAGCTATAAACTGGGAGAAAATATTTGCAAGCCACATATTCAACAAAGGGCTAGTATCTAGAATATGTAAGGAATTCTCAAAACTCAACAGAAAATATACCAAACAATCCAATTAGAAAACAGACAAGACATGAAGAGACATTTCACCAAAGAGAATATACAGGATATACAGATGCAAATAAACACACGAAAAGATGTTCATTGTCATTAACCATTAGGAAAATGTAAATTAAAAACATGATACATCACTATACACCTATAAGAATAGCTAAAATAAAAATAGTAACACCACCGAATTCTGACAAGGATAAAGAGAAACTAAATCCCTCATACATGGGGATGTAAAACGGCACAGCCACTCTGCAAAGCAGTTCGGCAGTTTCTTATAAATCCAAACACGTGACTACCACGTGACCCAGCAACTGCACTGCTGGGCAGTTACCCCAGAGAACTGAAAACTTATCTTCACACAAAAACCTGTACACAAATGTTTATAGCATCTTTATCTGTAATAGCCAAAAACTGGAAGTAACTCAGATGTCCTTCATGGATGAATGGTTAAACAAACTGGTACCTCCGTACCATGGAAAATTGTTCAGCAATAAAAAGGAATAAATGATTGACACATACAATAACCTGAATGAATCTCCAGAGAATTATAAAGAGTGAAAAAAGCCAATCTCAAAAGATTATCCACTGTATGATTCCATTCATATATCATTCTCAGACTGACAAAATTATTGAAATGGAGAACGTATAAGTGATTCTCAGGGGTTCAGTAGGGAGTAGAGGTGGGAGGAAAGTGGAGGCGGCTACAAAAGGGCAACGTGAGGAATCTGGTGGTGATAAAAATGTTCTGGGCTTCCCTGGTGGCGCAGTGGTTGAGAGTCCGCCTGCCGATGCAGGAGACACGGGTTCGTGCCCCGGTCCGGGAAGATCCCACATGGCGCGGAGCGGCTGGGCCCGTGAGCTATGGCCACTGAGCCTGCGCGTCCAGAGCCTGTGCTCCGCAACGGGAGAGGCCACAGCAGTGAGAGGCCCGCGTACCGCCAAAAAAAAAAAAAAAAAAAAAAGTTCTGTATCTTGACTGTATCAATGTCAGTATCCTAGTTGTGCTATTATACAAAAGTTTTGCAAGATGTTACCATTGGGGGAAAGTGGGTACTGGATAAATGGGCTATCTCTGTATTATTTCTTACAACTGTATGTGAATCTATAATTATCTCAGACTAAAAAAGATTAATTAAAAAAATTCAAGACAGTAATTACCCTTGGGTGAGGCAGGAGCTAGAAGGAGTTCTGGGGTCCTGATAATTTGGGGGTTTGGGGGTTTTTTGTTTTTATCTGGATCTTTATTAAATGGAAGCATTCATGTTATAAAAACTCAGTGAACTATATTATTTTTCAACAACAAAAAAAGAATTTAAAATACGAAGCGAAAAAGAAAAAAGATGAAATTAGGAGAGAAAAGATAAGACAAATATAGGATCACCAAGAAAGTCAAGTACCTAAAAAAAAGGAACTCCAAGAGAAAAACAGAGAAAATTGAGATGGGAATCTTTTTAATTCAAGAAAATTTCTCAGAACTGAAAGATATATGAGTTGTCTGAAATGACCACGGAGTACTTAACACAGTGGATAAAATACCTCCAAGCCAAAGTACATCATCAAGCTTTCAGAACATTAGAACAAACAGACGGCCCTACAAACTTTCAGAGAATAAAATGTGTCACATACTAAGGATCAGGGCTCAACAGCAACACTGGAAGCTGTACTCAACCCAATTATCATTCAAGTTTATAGGTAAAAGAAAGACATTTCACATATGCAATTTCTCAAAAAAAATGTACCTCTCGTATACCCTTTCTCAGGTTGTGCACTGCCAAAACCAGGGAATAAAACAAGAGAGAGCAAGACACGGAATTTAGAAAATAAGAGAACTAACATAGGAGAGAGGCAAAGGGAATACGGCATGCTGGTGACTGGAGATCGCAGGATGACACAAAAGGCGGCCAGTGTACCTGGGTCAGGTGTGCAGGCTCCAGGAGAGGCTTTGTCAGCAAAGCGACACTGGCAGAATACCAACACATCTGAATGTCCTAAGAGGAAATTTAGACCACTGGTGAAGAGTTTAGGGATGAATTACTGGTAAGTTTAGAGAAAGGTAAATAAAACACTACAAGAAAACAAAAAGTTGCACAAGAAAAGAAAAATAATCATAGTTTACTACATGTCTCAGCTTCGATCACATAGTCATACTAATGTAAGTAAGGACTACTGAACTAACCAAAATTGCCACGTAACTAATATGGGGGAAGATAGGGAAATGAGAAGGCTGAATGGGCACAGAGAGCCGGGGTAGCGTGGAGAGTAACTCTGTATCTTCCATAGTGGGAAGACAACAGATAATGCCTACATTTAAAAATCATGAATTAAGAATACAAGCTTTTTATTTCAAAATGCACCGGTGAATATCAAAATAATCACCTTAAAGACAGAGAATGTAGTTGCCTCTGGGAGGGAAAATGAGGAGGGATGTCGTGGAAGTCTGATTTAAAAAAAAAAAAAGAAACAAGTCTTGTAGACTTGCTAATTTTTTAAAAAAAGCTTTGTACATGCATAACTCACCTAAAAAATAAAAATCAAAGCTAAAAAAGAAATATGCAGTCACATGGGCTTTGTCTTGGTACAAGGTAATCAAAAGCAGCTGCTAATATCTTCCTATCACAGCCTAAAAATAGTTTTCAGAATTGTACAGAAAGAATTCTGACTGCATGAATTCTTGTCAGGTGGCTTTTATTTAATTATCCTCCATAGATCAACTGCTGCTTCTATAACAAGTAGGTCAGAGAAGGACACAAAGTTATCTTTAAAAAGCATAATTCCCAAATTGTTCAAGTGATGATGAAGAACTGAATCAACCTCCAAATGCTAATTCAAAGCTGCAAAATATATTACATTAGGAGGTTGATTTAAACCTTGATGAGTGACTTCCCCTAAACCATTCTTTCCTCTCCATCTGATTCAAATGATTTTTAATTATCATAGGTTATGCAAAGTTTCTCTTGTTAACGAGTCCAGATGTTAAGTAGTTCTCAAAATATCAACAAATGCAAAGTAGTGAAGAAAATGTTCCTGTAATATGGCATTCAGTACCTTGTATATGAATGTCACATTCAGTAACTTTTATATGAATTTCAAATCTAAAAATACAAACAAACAAAAACTTTTAGTTTCAACTCTGGACATTAGTGTTTAGACTCAATATTTTCAGGTCATATTTAGATACTGATGAAAAGGAACTGAAATAATCACATTGTGAACACAGAAACAAAATAAAGTATAACTATAGGCATCTGTGTAATCAAAGGATCAGGGACAAAAAAGAAACAAATGAACCCCCCCAAAACCTCTCCATTTTAATACAATTAAAATATGTCCCAAAGCAGGGCATGCTTTGGATGACTTAGATTACATTTAATTTGCCATAAGGATTGATAGAATAAGTATAAGGAGTAGTTAGAATATTTATATGCTGTATGAAGTACTTAACCTGTTTATAAATCTAGGGGAGACTTTTTTAATTTAATAGGCCACCAACATGAACCCATTAAGCTAATATTTTGTTTTAAACTTCTGAATCTTAAAGATTTTTTTAAAGAAACTTTAAAAAAGAGAGAAGACATTTCAAATTATAAACAGAAGTAGATCTCTAGAAAAATCTATATTACAGGTTTGCAGCTAATCCTACTTGGATAAGAAGGGCTTTTGTTTGTTTTTTAGAAAAGCAGAAAAGTTTTCTCACTTGGTATTCTGTAATGATAGTAATCAACATCATTAATGTGAACATATATAACACAGCCTTTTAAAACCTGGAAGGGCATTCTACTAGTACCTACACTGAGTCATTAAAAAATAGCAGGTATTTCTGAATTATTGATGAGAGGTGATGAAATCATTCTTGTTAAAATTGATAGCTTTCTTCATTAAATATTTAAATTAAAGCTGCTCAAAAATACATTGAGTTATCCACAAATATATGAGTATGGAAATGGATTCAACTTTTGAAGAAAGAAAATCTTAAACCTGAATCTATTACTTGGAATAATAATTGCCAAAGGTCAGATCTGCCAACGCTATGATAATGTGTGCTCTAATGTATCAGTGACATAACTACCAGTGATGGAGAGGAAACAATCCCTGGATTACACAGAAGGGACATTCCTCCTGGCACCACTGCTATCAACACGATGTTGCCCAGAGACCAGGACTGAAGCTGCAAAGTGGGGAAATCCACCTCCTGAACCCTCAGAGGTAGCTCTACCCTGTCAACTCTTATTGACCACTCTCTATGCCTCTGAGCAATGTGAATCCCAGAGCAGAACTCTAATCACTGCTGCAATGTAGTCCCAACATAGACATACAGAAGCTCCTCTAAATGAGCCTTCGAATCCTGGTATTTACATACTATACTGTGAACATTCAGTTCAACCCTCAGCACTTTCCAGAATAGAGCTTTCCTCAGAAGCACAGCGCTCAATTTCAATTCCAACAGATCTTTTCTCAATAAGGATTGCTTTAGCATCTGCTACACATTTAGCCAATGTCATAAAAAAGAAATATAAGGTTGGTTTTACAACAGTTACACATGCTACAAGGGCATTAAGGTGGGCAAAGGTGAATGACTATTTTGGAACCTTCCTCTTCCTTCTGGAGCATTTTGACGTGGCTCCTTTATGGCTATATCAAATTGTGAAAGAATCAAGCTAGCTCTAGTTTTGTCAGCCGCGATTCTCCGGAGTCCAGTTTGAGCCCTGCAGGCACTCAGTGCTACACCCACAGGCTCCCCACAGCTGCTAGCGACAGCACTCCACTTGGACTGAAACTCCTCCCGGAACCCAGAACCTGCTGTCCTTGTCATTCTTGATGGACCTTTCCCAGGCTCACAGCAAAACTTGTCTGCTAGGTGACAAACTGATCTATACAGTGGTTAATTCACAGCCTGTGGTTGTCCCCCTTGGATAACATTTTTGTATTTTAATAAGAGTTTTCAGTGGGCTATATTATTCTCACTATTATTACTAACTACACCACCACAATACTTAAACAACACTTGCTATGGGCTTAAAATGTACTAACTCATTACTCCTCACAACAGTTTCTCTGGGGTAAACATGATTACTTTCCTCACTTTACAGATGAGGAAACTGAGGCACAAAGAAGGTAAATAATTACCCCAACATCACATAGGGAATATGCAGCAGAGCTGGGATTCAAATCCAGACAGTCTGTGCTCTTAGCAGGTGCTGCCTGTCAACCCACTGTGCCGCTACTAGACAAAGAGGTCTTGGGCCTCTAAGACTTTATAGTTGACAAGGTGAGTCCAAAACACAAGGAAGATTTAAATGACAAGTCAGAGGAATAATACAAGAGAAGTCACAGAACACTGCATAATTAACTAAAAATGTTACTGATAACAGGGGTGCTTCTGGAGTTCAGAGTAGAGAGTCCAAACTGCACATGGGAGTTGTCAAGAGAATGAGGGACTTAACTTGAACCTTGAAAGATGTGTGCGATTTGCCTCAGACAAAGGATGGAAAAACTACTCCAGGATGGGGGAAAGAAAAGACAGCAAGAGATCCTTACAAGGTTAATACTGGGGCTGAAGAGCAAAGGAGGCTAGCAAACAGCAACAGATTACAGATGCCCTCAAGTATCAAGCTGAGGGATGACTGGGTAGAATACAAAATACCACATTAGAGAGTTACAGTGAAGATAAAGACATGCTTTTTTTTTTTTTTTTTTATCCCACAAGCATGAATTTAACACCAACCATTAGATGGGATGCATGCTTGGTGATCAATAATTCAAATGGTGTAAAGACACAGTCCCTGCTATCAAATCCAGTGGAGAGAGAGAGGCAGGGGTCTCTCCACAACCATAACCTGCTGTGCCAAATGTTAAAATAGGTGCAAGCACGGATGATACAGGAGTCTCTGGGGTGGGGCCTTAAGGGGAGCCTTAGCAGATGAGTAAGCGTAACCCACAAAGGAGGACCATGGGAAGTGCTGATCAAGAAAGGCCTTCTGCACGATGCCAAGGGGTTCCTGAGTTGGGAGTGAGAGACTGGCCGAGATTGGGATCCTAGCTCGGCCACTGTCGAGTTCTGTGGCCTTCGGAAAGCTTTTAACTTCTCTAAGTCTTACTCTTCCTCATATACAAAATAAGGAACATAATAACATTTTTCCGTTAGGGTAGCCGTAAGGATGAAAAAGGATAATGTGTGTTGAGCCCTTAGCACAGTGCCTGATACGTAAGAATTTGTGCGTATTATGTATTTTGAGTATAATGGGGAGCCTCCAAAGAGAACTGAACGGGAGAGTAGAAGGGCCACATTTGTATTTTACAAAGATCATTATAGCTTCAGTGTGGAAAACAGATTGCCAGGATTCTGCCACTGCAACCTCTACTAAGGATTCCCTAACATCTGACCTATTTCAGTGTAACACTAATTGCAAATACTGATATCCTGTGATGGAATCATTTTAGACAGTACTTTATGAACTGAATCTAAGGCAATTTTTTTTTTTTTTTTTGGCGGTACGCGGGCCTCTGACTGTTGTGGCCTCTCCCGTTGCGGAGCACAGGCTCCAGACGCGCAGACTCAGCGGCCATGGCTCACGGGCCCAGCCGCTCCGCGGCATGCGGGACCTTCCCGGACCGGGGCACGAACCCGTGTCCCCTGCATCGGCAGGCGGACTCTCAACCACTGCTCCACCAGAGAAGCCCTAAGGCAATTTTTTATAACATCTGGAAATAGAATAAACTTGCAGTATTTTCCTGACTCCTTCCTCTACTTCTGAAGATTACTCCCACACCTGAGCTGTTGCATGATGTAGGGGTAATTCTATTACTCTTTTTATAGATATTTCCTGTTTGCCCAACTAGATTATAAACTCTTTGAGGGAGGAATCCAGTACTTAGCATAATGCCCTTTACTCTTGTAAGCTCTCAATAAATATTGGCTATCTTTGACAAATACCTGATGGCAAAATACACATAAGATTTTACTAAAGCTTAAGGTGACAGACATTAATTTTAGGAAGTGCAGAGAGAAGTCTCAGTTGCTCTCCTGGCTTTGACAAAGCTCTGCCTCTTTGAGCCTCCCTTTCCTCATTGTAAAATGGAGATTAAAAACACAAACCAGAGTCAACTCTCAGAGGGGTTCTAGGGCTTAAATGAAATAATGTATGAAAAAGCATTTTTCTAAATCAAAAGCAACATAGCAACATTCGGTGGTGGTGGTGGCTGTGATCTCATTCCAGGGTATGATATTTCATTACAATGCTGGGCCTTATTTTGCAATCACTCCAAAAGCATTCTTCCCAAATGTTCTCGTAATCCCTGGCACCACCCTTGAACCCCGGAACCCAGCTAGCATTTTATCCATCACGGCTCATGAATTTACATCCATATCCATTTCCATAACCAAAGTCTAGCTGGGAGGTGGGATGGGTGCACAGGCTTATTAGAGAACACATTGTGGGATTATGGACTAGAATGATAATTAAGTATCCTCAGCAAGAAATAACTATTCATTTAAAATATAGCCCCCTGGGACTGAGTGAACTGATGAGGATGATTGTAATTTTTGTGACTTTCTGTTTGAATAAAAAAAAATACCACAAGGACTCAGAGGCAAAAAATATACAAATCAATTTTCACTGCAAAGTAAAGGAGCTGTTACAGTGGAGGATTACTGGACTAAATGTCAATATTATGACACAGTATGAGTGTGTTTCATGTTTGGTAATTGCAATCATTGTTGCTTTTGTTGTGGCCATCCATTTACAATGCTTGGTGTCAGTTTATTTATCTCTTGTAAAAATAAAATACAGTGTGTGTGTGTGTGTGTGTGTGTGTGTGTGTGTGTGTGTGTGTGTGTGAAAAAAACAAAACAAAACAGGTGTCTTTGGGCAAGTTATGTTACCACTCAGGTCACTGTCCACACCTGTAAAGTGGGAACAGGGGCACAAGCCCAGCCTATTTCACTGGGCGATTAAGAGGATTGATTGTGCTTAGAAAGGGTGTCATGTCATAACTAAGAGGGTGAGCACTAGAGGCTGAAAGATCAGTTTTGAAGCAATTACTAGCCACATGGCTCTGGCCAGGTTTCTAACCTCTTCACCTATTAGGTTTTACATTTATACTTCTGTAAATCTCATTCGCACTAAACTCTTAGGATTGCTGTAAGGAATAGATGAAAAAAATGCATGTGACAGGTTAATAGGGCTGGTACATGGTAAGCTCTTAATAAATGGTAACTTTAAGAAAAAAATAAAATATAGCCCCCCGGGACTTTCCTGGTGGTCCAGTGGTTAAGACTCTGCACTCCCAATGCAGGGGGCCCAGGTTCCATCCCTGGTCAGGGAACTAGATCCCGCATGTCCCAACCAAGAGCCCGCGTGCTGCAACTAAAAAGATGCTGCAGGCTGCAATGAAGATCCCGCGTGCCTGTGCCACAACTAAGACCTGGCGCCACCAAGTAAATAAATATTAAAAAATTTTAAAAATATAGCCCCCTTAGGAACACTTTAATTATATCTGTAACATAATAAATGTGAAAGAAAGGAGATGAAGCCCACTCTAACATATTTCCCTTCACCTACTAAGATGGTAAATAGAACAAATTATTTTCATGGGGGGTGGGGTGGGAGCGCAGGGGCGTGGCATAGACTTTAACCCTAAATGTGGTTTTAGTAATAAAAGCCAAGGGGGTTTTCACTTTCACTTTGTGGAAGACACATTTAAATGTCAATAAAAAATTTGTAATGTAGGTCCTTAGACCTTATCAACCATCATGGAAGCAGATTTCTATTTATTTGTTTTAGGCTTTTGATTAAATATTGTGCCAAGAGCTTATAGTATAAATTGGAAAAAGGGAGATCAGCTTGGTGCTTTGTGTCCACCTAGAGGGGTGGGATAGGGAGAGTGGGAGGGAGACGCAAGAAGGAGGAGATATGGTGACATATGTATATGCATAGCTGATTCACTTTGTTATACAGCAGAAACTAACACACCATTGTAAAGCAATTATACTCCAATAAAGATGTTAAAAATAAATAAATAAATAAATAAATAAAACAAGCCCAGTGTGAGGAACAAGTAACAGTTCATAGTACAGCATGGAAGAAAAAGGTTTTTTTAAAATATATTTATACCTTGTTTCTCCAACCAAAAAAAAAAAAAAAATCCAATAAGTGTTGAAAATAGGAAGTATAATTAATTGAATATGCTGCTGCTGACACTGCATTTATTTGTCAAGAAGGAAAACAATGTAAGGATTTAAGGGGGCCACAGAAACTTTGTAAAAATAGAACCAGTGCATAGTCATCTCTCTCTAAACCAAAATCAACAGCCAGACATGGCAATGAAATTGTTTGTTTAAAATAACCAAACTCCTGAACAGCCGGGTTTCCAATATTCATTGTACTTCAATTGCTGAAGCTTAGAAACCACTTCCCCATTGAAATACTCTTACAAATAGTGGTGGTATTCAGATTACTGAACCAAGAGTGCTAACCTCAGTGTTACAAAGCACATAACTTTTAAATTGGGGGAAATTCTTTCTACTTTTCAATCTGGAATGCCGGCAACAGGTCTCGAAAGACAAGCCCACCCAGAGCTTCCCTACCCACTCCCCTCCAGCCATGAGCCACAGAAGTGGGCATGGACTCACCGGCCACTGGCTTCCTCCACGGCAACAGTTCTAGCCTGTGGGAGCTGTGGAGTTACTGCCAGTGGTCTTTGAAAGCACTGAATAAATGTGTCATACATACATGTTCCACTCATTTTCAAATGCATATTGATGCTATCATCATACATCTATTTCTCTAATAAATGTTTATGCAATTCCTATTAGCTTTCCAACATTATGCAGTTTCTCAGATTGGGAACCCTACAAGTGCAATTATTTTCAAGTGGGAGCCTGAGAAATATGCCAGCACTGCAACGGTGTCTTCAAACACCTTTTAGGTAATAGAACAGGTACCGGGTTGGAAGAGGAGAGAAACAGGGAAGGCTGGAACCTGGTCAGCACGGGCACAGGCCACAGTGAAAGCAGAAGCCACAGCAAGTCAACTCCATTTGAAAACTGTCTCTATTATCAAATTACTTACTATTTTAATGATTATAAACACAATTTTTGTTTCTTTGACAAATAGCTAACACAGAAAAATCTTAGCTTTTCTTTTTCTTATCTTATCTTTTCAAAGTATAAAAAGACTTTTTTAAAGATTGATATTGAAAGCTACGTTATTTAAAGTTTCAGATTTTCCTCTATAAATTATTGCGTGCTATACTTGAGAAGCAATTTATACAGAATATATGAGTAAAAAAGAAATTAAAATTCTATTTAAATGTTTTTTGGTTTATTTTTAAACCTAGTTATATGAATGCTTGTTCTATACACACAGACACACATTCAATTTTTTTTTCAAATCTTTTCAGAAAAGGACTTGGGCAAATACAATTAGTATAGGACTATGGGTCCAAAATCTAAAAATACTAGGAACACAGGAAAAGTAGACTGTGGAAAAATAAGAATTATAATGAGAAATAAAAATACAACTCCAGGTATTGGTACTATAACAATGGGTTAGAGCACCAATACATGTATTATGTATGTAAAATAATGCTATATTTACAATGGGTGCTTGATAAATGCTCATTCAATAAAAGACTGGTATTATTATGCGGCTATTCTGGCACTATTAGACACTGAGAAACTTAAGAGGCTTAAAGAGTATACAGTCTATCTATAAGACAAGGCATTCTAAACAGAAATTTGTAGGTGTTTCTTTCTCAGACATATCTTTTACGAGTTTACAATCTAGATGGAAATACAGACCTCAACGTTTAGGATACATTCTTCTATAGACATGTAGCTACCGTCAATGACTTTTCTTTATATCCCCTAAGCACACTATAGTCTAAAATAATCATTTATATCCTAAGCACATTCCAGCATATGTAATCTAAAATTATCTTGTTTCTTATGCTGTTAGGACTCTGATAAATTGAGAGGTACCAAGTGCTATCAGTTTCTTTCAGAAAAAGATTTATTACCTCGCCCATTAAAGAAACGAGATACTTCAATAAACATGCCATACTAATATTTTTGAAAATGAAAATATTCAATGCTGGTAAAGATGAAGATCGATAGTCACTCTCATTAACTGAGAGTAGAAGTATAGTCTTTCTAGAAGGCAAGGATTTAAGTGTATGGATGTTTATCATAATGATCAAAACTAAAACAAAGTGAGCAATCAGTAACAGAAACAGTTAAATAAATTATGGTATGTCCACATGAGAGAAAAACAGAAAGTTACATCCACAGGATGGAAAACTGAAGTTAATTAATAGAACTTAAATAGAATTAATAGAATATGGGGAAATGCTCATGATCTGTGCACTGCCTTAAGTGAAAAAAAGCAAGACACAAACCTGTATGTATTGTAAGAGTTTATATTTGTAAATCTATGTACTTCATATAAAATATACTTTAGAAAAAGATATGAAAACAATACCAAAATATTACTAGGGGTTATCTCTCAGAAGTAAAATTAGGAGTTACTTTAATTTTTTTTTAGACTTTACTGGATTTTTCTCCAATGAGCATATGTCACTTTTAAAATATATATCTGGGACTTCCTTGGTGGCACAGTGGTTAAGAATCTGCCTGCCAATGCAGGGAACATAGGTTCGAGCCCTGGTCCAGGAAGATCCCACATGCCGCGGAGCAAGTAAGCCCGTGCGCCACAACTACTGAGCCCGCACATCTAGAGCCCACATGCCACAACGAAGAAAAGCCACCGCAATGAGAAGCCCACGCACCACAATGAAGAGTAGGCCCCGCTCGCTGCAACTAGAGAGAGCCCGTTCACAGCAACGAAGACCCAATGCAGCCAAAAAATAAATAAATAAGTTTTTGAAAAAATAATAAAATAAATAAATAAATAAAATATTTAAAAGGTATTATTTGAAATACAAGGTATCTGAGTGATAATTGGGACACCCTTGACCCTGTAGTTCCTGAAAGGTCACTTGGAGTTGCTCAACTGAAGTCTGCCTATCCTTGGGCTGATCCTCCTCACCAGCAGGAACAACTGAAAGGGCCAGTTACAAGAGCTTTGAGATGCTCTTAAAGATATCACACCTTCAAAACATAGGGAACCTCATTAATAGGAAATAAAATTTAAAAGTGTATTATTTTTACCCTTTTGATACTCTTTTATTCAAACTCCCTCAAAAAGGTGAGTTTGGGGTCCATCTGTTCATTAGTTAAACACAATTCCACAGAAAGCATTTTGAAATAGAAGAAAGAAGGCACCCCACAATAGCTACACAGAAGCTTGGCTACGGTGGATCAGATCAGTGCACTTCTTCAAAATTCATAGATAGGGGCTTCCCTGGTGGCGCAGTGGTTGAGAGTCTGCCTGCCGATGCAGGGGACACGGGTTCGCGCCCCGGTCCGGGAAGATCCCACATGCCGCGGAGCGGCTGGGCCCGTGAGTCATGGCCGCTGAGCCTGTGCGTCCGGAGCCTGTGCTCCGCAACGGGAGAGGCCACACCAGTGAGAGGCCCGCGTACGGCCAAAAAAAGTCATAGATGGTGTCCACATCGCTCTGTATGGTTCTGCTTTAAGTGTTTAGTGTGGGGCTTTGGGGCTTGACTCTGTTGAGAAAGGCCTTATTTACCTTGGGCCAAATGTGTTCTACCTTAACCTTGGGCCTAAAAAAGCCCAGGACAGTTATAGAGAAGAATTCCCCACATGGCTCACGGGGACTCACTCCTCTGTTCTGGGGCTCAGAGTTCCTCTGGGAGTCCTGGACTCTGCTGCTCCATTTCCCCTCTTCACCCCACAGCGCCACGTGGGGAAAGTGGGGTGGGGGGCACCCAGGTCTCTCTACAGAACCACACGGGGAGTTAACTACCAGCCTAGGCTTCTCACTCACTTTCGCTGGGGGGGGGGGGTAGCCCACAAATCAGGTTTGTTGAGACAACACCAGTTCCTCTTTCCAGTTCCCCCTTTTATCCCCAACAAATCCACACCAGAGCTCCCTCGGCCACTGCTGACCCATAACGTCCCATCTCCCTCTCCCCCAAATTCCACTCTTGTTCTCATATCAAAACATTTCCTCAGAGTCATTCAAAGCTGGACTTCCCTGTTTTCTACTTGCACATCATTCCCTGAATCTGTCTCCCCTACTCAAACACAGGCCATAACAAATGTCAAAAAAGATGTCTCGGCCATCCTTTACTCAATCTTCTTTTATATCTCTGGAATATGGTTTTTGTAAGAGACTAGATTTCTTCCCATCTTTGCCCCAATCTCTCCCATTCCTAAATACAGCAGGACCACCAGGTCACAAGGTAATACAGGCCAGTCATTCTCATTTCCAAACCTTAACATCTCTTCAACATAATCATCAGCACATCTATGGCTCAGCCATATTCACATTACAGTGGACAAAAGCAGATGAAAGCTACTTTTAATACACAACATTTGGGGTATTTTTTGTTGGTGCTGAGGTAGAGGTGTGTGTGTGTGTGTGTGTGTGTGTGTGTGTGTGTGTGTGTGTGTGTGTGTGTGTGTGTGTGTGTGTGTGTGTTTGCGTGCTATTTAGAGCCACAAACTAGCAACCAGAGTTGAAATAGCTATAGCAGACACATATTAATATATAGGTTCAAAGTTTAGGTGTTCCACACTTTTTATTTGTTTTAGTTTGGTTTACTTTTCTATTGGGCTCAGCACCAATAAATCAATATCTTAGCAAATGGTTCTGATAGTTTCCAAAAGCTACCCAGCCAAGTAACTTAATTTAAACAATGCCATTTTACAAAGTAGTAAGTAAGTGTCTTATAAATACAGAGAAGGAAAACCAGCTACAAAGCAAAGTTACTGAAACCCAACAATAGGGCTAAGTACTGGATAACATGTCATTCAGGATTTAGGACAACAAATCAGGCTGACACAGGCATTCTCACCCTCCAAAATGCCAGTAAAGTAGAATAAATGGCCAAAGACAGCTAATGTTGGGTAATTAAACATGGAGGAATCATATCCAAATGGAATGTTCCTCATGGAGACATTAAGAGTGTTTTCTTTGCCCCACACAGAATTCACAGCAGATGTGTACGTCTGCATTTCCCAGGAATCCAAAATGCTGTGCCCTGGGAAATGACACATTCATTTTGCTTTGAGGAAAAGGTTTTACCAAAACCGGCTTTGTACTAGGGTAGGATTCTGCACTTGATTTCTGGGTTTAAAGAGAACCTACTGAGCAACAAAGTTTCCTAAATCAAAAGACTGAGATTTCCCTCAGCCCAAAACATAATTAGAACCTTAAATGAAACGTTGGATGATGCCTAAAATTGTCAGAATATCTCTTCTGCAAAATAATTTTACAATTATGTTTTTCTCAGGATTGCCTATTATGTTTATAATGAACCAACCTTATTCACTTTTCCTTTGGGTACAAAACACAAGGAAGAATGTGTTTTCTTGATTCTGAAAAGTCTGAATGTATTGGATTCTGGATTTCTAAGTCTGAGCAGGGAAATGTATTAATTTTTAAGGATTCTAAGCAATGATTTTTATTAGTATTACACAAAACAGAATTGTGGGATTTGTATATATACATTGGTATGTATATATACACATCAGACAAGATTATGTACATATATGCATATGTATATGTATCTATACATATATACGTATGTTTATATATGCATCAAACTAGATTAGCTAGACAACTTCCTGCTCCTGAAATTATGTAACTAAAAATAATTACACCTGAAGTCATCCAGAATGCCGTAATTTCAGGAAATGACACAGCAGGTAAATTTATTTCTCCTACTCCTACCTTCTTCATAAAGAACAATTATGCTTCCAAAGACAGCCACCACTAGCAAGAGCAGGAAGAAATTCTTATAACCCTATCCAGCAGGTAAATTGGGGTGTGTGTACCAAAGCATTCTTATTGGGGAAGAAAATTGGGGGTGATGTGGAACACCCTATAGATAGTTAGAAAAGGTAAAACTTAGTCATCCAAGACTCATCACCCATCGCTCCTACACATGCAATTCCCAGAACACCACCTTCCTCTTTGATCTCCTGAGTCTCAAATTTCACTTCTCTAACATTACAGAGTTTAGGCACATTCAATTTTTTTCTTATTTTTGATTTTTATTAAGTGAATCAATTCTATTCCTTTTTTTTCTCTTTTTAGTTTCTATAATAAAAGAACAAATGCTTGTTGCAAAAAAAAAAGCTTTTAAGCCCAAACATAACTTTATAAGGTAAAAAGTAAAAGTACCCTCTTCTCTTTACCATCTGAACCCACTTCCTTCAGGAAGCCACTGTCAACAGTTTGGAGACAACAAGGTAGATGTGTGCTTGTATGATGGTTTGTATATAAATCTCTTCCTTTTTTCACTTACCATATCATGATTTTTTCCCAAGACAATGTGCCAAAGCAGCTAACAAATACATTTATATCTACTGCCTTTCTCCCTTTCCCTACAATGAGACTGCTAAATCAAGATTTACTGAATATCAAAAGAAGTCAAACAAAAAACCTATCAGCCTAATACTAAATATATCTGGTTATATTCATTTTTACACTTGCCTTCAACCTAAAAATGGTAAGAACCAATGGGTAAACATACACGCATAAATATATATGCACTATATAGATTATCTTACACAGATAAATGTTAACATATGTAATGTATGTATGTTGAAATGAAATTAATTTTCAAAGGCAAGAAGCAAAGGAAGGCACCTGCATAGGTGGTGAGACTTAATGGGTCCTGAATAGGGAGGGACACCGTGTGGAAATTTCCTGGGCTTTGGAGCCAGAAACACGGGGTCAAACCTAACTCCACCTCTTACTGATTATGTGGTTTGTGTAAGTTCCTTAACCATTCGAGCTTCCTTTTCATCATCCATAAAATGCGACAAGCCTAATCTTACAGGGATATAGAAATTTAGTGTTTAAGATGGTGTCTTGAACATACTAAGTGCTCAAAAAGTGCCTTATTACTGTTAATAGTCCAGAAACTATATATGCTAGACTTGGTGATCCAATACCTCAGATCACCAAATACCTGCAAACCTTGCTGTTTCATTTATCTTTGTGTTTTGGTTTGCCTTCATGTTTTTACATTTACCTTATTCATACAGATACAGAAAGGGCCTTAGAAATAAATTACTGTAAACATGCTTAGTAGCTTTAACGGGTTATTGAAATGTGATCCCTTCTCCTCCTACTCCCCTAGGGTGTCTTGCCCTGGGCTCAGCAGCAATGTCCCAGCTTCCTCCTAAAAGCAATCTTAAGCTTTATTTACAACTTGTGGTAAACACAAGCCACCTGACTACCACAAAATAACTGAAAATATCTTCCGTGTCTGCTGATGACCATCAGCTTAAAGTGTCCAAAGTCGACCTTCCCAGTGAGGCAACTTCCTATCCTCTCCTTTTACTTAACAAGGCCATCAATGATGCATACACCTTTAGCAGACTAGTGGCCATGTCTTGGGGAAGAGATGCTCTGCAGACACGAGAGGCCTACCAAAAACACATCTGCTTTTATCACATGTCGTTGGTCAACTGTACGTCCACCCACCCTTTACATTCATTTATTTTGAAGAGGTTAATTTCCAGAAAATCCCTAAACTTCTAGAACAATTAGGGGGAAGCCTGACCACTGTACTATCCAACCATCTCCTTTTACAGGTGAGAAAACTGAGGCTCAGGAAGATGTGACATGCCCAACAGCATACAAATATTTAGACACCAGTTGGGATTAAAATCTCAACTCTTCAAGGTTCTTTTCTACTACTAATAGGCAAGATTTTATCTGTTCCAGTAGCTCTGTAAAATGTTTAATTATTAAAGATTTTCGGATGAAAGGAAATGTTTGTGGTTGCGAATGTGTGTGGGAGAGGCGAAATGCACCGAGTGCTGGCCTTAAGGTAATGAATCCACCTGCTTGTCCACGTGCAGGTGGGAATAAATGAAGGGGAAAATCGCATTTGGAATTTTTCACCATCCTACTTAAATTTACAGGGAGCTGTGTAGGGGACTCAGAGGACCCAAAAGGACTAGAAACCCCAACTGTTATCTCAAAATGGCTCTAGGGACGTGTTAGGCCAGGCTGAAGTAAAGCAGCGCGGAGGCGGGGAATTTCTCCCAGGATGATAGCAGGCAAGGGAAAGAGGTGGGTTTTTTTTGCGTATTTATTCACCTGGGTAAGCAGACGCTGTCAATTTCCTCCTCTTGCCACCCAAGGGGCTACGTCCCTGCACTCGGACTGTCTGGTGTTCTCGCCTCCATCTTTCTCCCAAGGATGGTTATGGCAAGGGCACGAGTGCGGCCGGGCCGACAAGGGCCTGGACACTGGGGCGCAGCCCTCACCCGGCACCCTGGCTGCTGCCGGCGCCCGGCGACGGCTTCCTTGGGCAGCGCCTTTGTTTTCCCGACTGCAGTTACGTTTGCGGAAGTGCTGCCCGCGCCGGGCGCACCGGGGGTGCAGGCTGTAGCTGCCCTCAGCGCCCCAAAAGATGACAACCGACTCGGGATCCAAGGGGAGGGAGACAGTAGCGGGCGAGCGGGGCTGGGAGCGGAGACACCCCCCCTCCGCCCTGGCGCCGGGCCCCTCCTCGGAAGCCCCTCTCCGACAGCAGGTGTGCGCGCCGCAGGGGGCTCCTCGCCCTCCGGCCGGGCCCCGCCCCTGCAGGGGAGCCCAGGGTGGGGCTACCCCGCCACCCCGCCGCCCCGCCGCCCCGCCGAGCGCGCCCCCTTCCTCCGCGCGCCGGGCCCGACTCACCTGCGGCGGGCGGCGGCGGCGGCGGGAGCTCAGCTGCGCGGGGCGCGGGGAGCCATCTCCCCCGGGCACGGGGCGGCGGCTCCGGGCGCCGGGGCGGCGGCTGTCGCGACGGCGCTCACCATCTCGGGCGGGTCACTGGTTCCTCGGGGGCTGCGGCGGGGCGGGGCGCGGCGGAGCGATGCGGGCCGGTGGGAGCACAGGGAGCGGCGAGCCGAGCGCACCGGCCGGCGCGACCTTCTCTCCTCCTCGTCCTCTGGTCCGGCCTCCGCCGCTCGCTACCGGCTGGACCCGTTTAAGGGCTGAGCGCCGAGAAGCCGCCGCCAGGTGCAGCGCTCCGCCTCCTGCGGCGGCGGCGGATGCGTCGGAGGCTGTTCCTCCCGGCCTCCCGCCAGCCCTGGCGGCCCCGGGGGACCCACCGCCCCAGCCCTGCCAGGGAGGCGCGCCGCGAAGCCGGAGGGCAGACGCGAGGGTCTATCCCCAGGTCCCCGCACCCCGGCTCCCGGCTAAGAGCCCCCCACCCCGACCCCAGGCAAAAGATGCAGGCCTAGCTCCGGGGCGAGGGGGCGGAGAGTAGATGGCCGGCTGGTTGGGAATTGTAATAATAACAACAACAGCAGCAACAACAATAGCCATCGTTTATAGGGCGTTTATTCAGTGCCAAGCAGAATGCTAACACTATTAATGCGTTGCCTCAGCGTCTGTCGGCCAGCGGTTGCCGTGGCCGACTGTCCTCAGTTGACCCGGGAGAGAGGAGCTTGGCAAGAAACAGGAGGCAAACAACCAGGGTTTCAGGACTCACCGGGGAAGGGCTGAGACTAAAGCACGCTTTCAAACTGAGAAAGTGCTACGGAGTATCTGGCAGCTTGCTGAAGAGGTAACCATGTGTGTCGCATCCGTAACGCAATTATAGTTGTATTTCTGGTTAGACACGCAGAGAGGGTGGGGAGAGTGGAGTTGGCTGTAAAAGGTATCATTCCTTCAGCAAGTATTTTTGGGTGCCTGTGATGGGCCTTTGGGGTGCCAGATCCTGTCCTCAGGGAGCTTATCGTCTTGTTCTGGGAATAACAATAATAATGGCACCTAGCATCGATGAACATTCCTCATACACGAAACACTGTTTAAGTACTATTTAAGCTTTACCGTAATCCTAAAAGTATAAGTACTATTATTCCCATTTTACAACTGAGGAAACCAAGGCTGAAATTTAATGTGACTAACCTAAAATGACTAAATAGTAAAAGGGTGAGAAGTCTTTTATCTCCAGCGTTTAAGCTCGTAACCACGAAATCATACCGATGAGAATTTTATAGGCCCTGAAGCTTTAGGATTTGAGGTCCCTCTTTGGGAAGAATAAAACAAAATTACAAAGTCACTGTGGCACCTCCTGGAACCTACAAAGGGTCCCTGAAGTTTATGTTCCATTAGCCTCATGATAAATCCACTTGCAATACTGATAAAAGCAAAACGATGAAAAGCAGTGAGTGCTCAAGTTTCATATGAAAGAGATTAAAGTGTTTGTTGGACTCTGAGATTGACAGATTTGGGTCTGGTGTGGCCTGGAGACATCTTCCCCTGCAGTATTTGGAACTAACTGAACGGCTCATAAAGTACCCAGTTGGTAGCTGTCATAATAGAATTAGCATCCTTCTTATCTGTCCAGATGTTAAAGAAGCAACCTTTCGAAAAAGAAGGAAGAAGAAAAGTGAACAGACTCCAGGTCTAACATGATTCAGGTTCTCTCCTGTATACAGAAGGAGGGCTGGAGGGGGCGGGGGGGGGGTTGTTCTTCGCCTACAGCTGGTTAGAAATGGCTCCATGTTGAAAAGTGAAGCCAAATCATCCTAGAGGTTAAAGCTGGTTTCAAATAGGACAGGGTAGCCTCCAGAGACATCACAACTGAAAATGTTTTAATTGGCCTTATTAGGGCAGGATTTCTTTTCCCTGGTAGCCCCTTCCCTTTTCAGTGTAACTCAGGAGAAGATGCAAATATGCATGAAGAAAAAGTGACTGCCACTCCTCCCACATCTCCCTACCCACTGTGAGGTAACTAGTGGGTGTGGTGTGGGAAGTTAGCTTCCAAGTATACCACGAGGCAAGCTATCCCAGAGGTCATTGTACAGAAAGGCTCAAAGACAAAATTAGGGTGTTGAAATCACGTGGCTAATTGAATCAATTTAAAATGCAGAGTCAGAAGTCAGGAGATAGAGTAGATTAACACACTTAGGCTAGGGTACAAGCAGGTGGTATATTTTATGAAACGTGTGTAGAATCTGTGCCTCCCTCTCCTGAGTCAGCCTTCTGGTGCTGATGGTGTGATTACAAGGACCAGAGTTGAGGCTGATACTGGCAGTCAGAGGGTACCTGGGGCGAGAGCCAGCACACGCTTTCTCTGTTGAGAGACACAGGAGCGCGGATGGCTGGCCAGTTCCAGCTCACCAATTAGCCCGATGAGCAGCTGTGGATTTCATCTGCATTTCTCAGGCAGGGAACATATGGAGGCTGTGTCGCTGTCACCAGTGGGTGGTCATTTGAAGCCTGCCTAAATATTGAGTGCTAATATGCCTCATGAATATTTACCGTATCAAGAATATTTGTTGCCTATTTGGACCTTCCAACCCTTCCTCTCTACGTTCAGCTCCTATATGCACTACTTACTTTGTCTCACAAACTACTTGCTTTCATTTAATTTCATTTCTTCTCATAATGTTTGTTTCTCTTATTTCCTTTGGCAGAATTGATTATTCTTAAATAACAAAGCAAACATATTACAGTAGGTAATAATGAGAACAAACAGCGAACACATATAGGACTTACCTGTGCCAGGTACTGTTCAAAGCCCTTTTTATGTATTTATTAATTTAAGCCTCACAACAGTCACATACATGTAGGTACTGCTATCACCCCCATTTTACAAATGAGGAAATTGGTGCATATAAACGTGAAGTTACTTTACCAAGCTCACATCTCTTGTAAGTGATAGAATCTGCGTTTGAACCTAGGTAGTCTAGCTTCAGAGCCCTGGCTCTTAACCAGTCCCTCTTCCTAGCTCATGCAAACTCTTACAAACATGTATATTCACATATGGCAGGTTGGGGATTTTATTTTAAGGCAAATGGTATCACCTACTTTTCTCTCTCAGCAACACTGGACACTACTGAGTGTCCCCCACCTTGAAACTCCCTTCCTCAGACTTCTGTGACCCACAGCCTTGGGTTTTGCTCTTCCTCTCAAGCCACTCCCCTTTCTATACTCCATTTTGGTTTTGTTCTAGGCCTTTCTTCTCTTTCTTCTGTGATTGATCTTACCCCCCCCCCCGCTTGGCTTTAATCATGGAATATTTGAGGATGTCCCCAAACCCCTCTCTCTGGGACAGCTTCACTCCTGAGTGCCAGATCTGTATGGCTAATTCCAGTAGGTTGTTTCACAGGCACCCATCTTCCGCGCCCCCCCGCCCCCGCTTTTACTTCTGGGTTCCCAAACGTCATCCTCCTAGTTGTACAAGGTCCTATACTCACTGCTCCCTCCCCCCCTTACGCCCAAACCCAGCATATTAGTTTTCTATGCTGCTGTAACAAGTTACCACAAATGTAGTGAATTAAAACATGACAAATTTACTATCTTACATGTCTGTAAGTCGGAAGTCCGAAATGGGTTTTACCAGGCTAAAATCAATGTGTCTGCAGGGCTGCATCCCATCTGTAGGCTTTGGAGGAGAATCCACATTTTGGACTTTTCCAGCTTCTAGAGGCTGCTTGGCTCATGGCCCCCTTCTCCATCTTCATAGTACCTCACTCTAACCTCTGCTTCAGCAACCATGTTGCCTTTTCTGACTCTGACCCTTCTGCCTCCCTCTTATAAGATCCCTTGTGATTACACGGGGCTCACCTTGATGGTCCAGGATAATCTCCTCTCAAGAACCCTAACTTAATCATATCTGCAAAGTCATTTTGCTATGTAAGGTAATATAGTCACAAGTTCCTGGGATTAGGACATGGACATCTCTAGAAGGCGATGATTTTGCCTACCATACCCAGTAAACACCCAGCCCTGCAGAGTCCTCCTTTCAAAATATTCCTGGCTCTGTATTCCTGTGCTATGCTAATCCAAGAGGTTCTCCCTCCTCTGCCTTATGACAATCACTTCTCTGGCCTGTCTGCCTCAATGTGTTTTCTCATCCAATCAATTTTCCCTATTGCAACCAAAGTAATCTTTAAGGAACATCTGACAGTGTGATTTCTTTGCAGTCCCACAGGGTTGCACAGAATCCTGGGGCACCTTTCACACTGTGTTGTGCCTCCTGGATGTGCTACCAGCAGACCTTAATTCTCTACTTAAAACCCATCCAGAGGAATTCCCTGGTGATCCATTGGTTACGACTTGGCACTTTCACTGCCAGGGCCCAGGAACCCTGGCTGGGGAACTAAAGATCCTGCAAGCTGTGTGGTACCGCCAAAACAAAACAAAAAACAAAAAACCAAGGGCACCTTTACCATAACAAAGAGATTCAAAAGTTCAGTAGTCAAATGGAATTAGAATTTTTTTTCTCATATAACAGTCCACAGGTAGGCAGTCTAAGGCTGATGGTGCGACCTCACCATCTGCACAACACATGGATTCCATGTCTGGTCCAGGGTGACTGCTTCAGTTCTCACCGTTTCCAGCACATGGGCCGGGGAGAGTATAAGCCCTGTCCCTTAAATGGAAGCCCTCACATTTGCACACAACATGTCCATACATATCACCTTGGCTGAAACAGTCACGTGCCCACATCTGAGTGCAAAGGAGGGAAATGTAGTCTTTAGCCAAGTGGCCAAAGACCCAGCTAAATTCCATTGCTACAAAAGAAAGGGAGAATGGATTCTGGGAGTCAACTAGTAGACTTCCACAGGAAAGAAAACAAAGTGCTATGCAAGAGAAAAATGAAGAATGTACTTTACATTGGAAGACAGGGAAGGCCTCTTTGAGGAAGTCACAGTAAACTGGACCTGAGGGATAAGTAGCAGATGACCAGGAAAAGAGTTCTGGAACGACCTTTCCCCACAGAAGGAGCTGCCTTAAGGCAGCAAAGAGCTAAGCTTTGGTGACTGGAGCAGCGTGAGTAGTGGCCTAAGGGGAAATGTCAAGAGATGAGGTGGGAGAAATAGGCAAAAGCCAGGTCAGGCAGCAACCTGGGTATCATGTCGAACATTTTGAATTGTACCTTACATTCAGTGAGATCCACTGAAGAATGTTTAGGAGATCTGACTTGTGCCTTTAAAAGGTCACTGTGGCTGCTGTGTGGAGAATGGTAGGGAGAGGGCAGAAGTGGAAGTGAGGCTCAGTTGGAAAGTAACCAGTGGTGAGGAGAGAGACTAGCAGTGGCTTGGACTAGAGTGGTGAGCAGTGGGGATAGAAGAAATGGATGGATTTGAGAGAGAGTTTTTGGAAGTGCATCAGCACACTCGGTGATGTATTGTGTGTGGGAAGCAGATGTAAGAATGACTCACAAGTTTCTGGCTTGAGCAACTGGGTGGATTGTGACAAGCTTCAGTGAGAGGGAGAAGACTGTAGGAGGAGCAGGTTGGAGGGAAGAAAGGAAGAGTTCACATGCTGGCATGAGCTGGAGGTGCCTGTGAGACTTGCTGGTGGAGCTGTGAAGTAGTCAATTAAGTCTATGAGTCCAAAACTCAGAAGAGAGGGCTGGACTTGGCAGTCATCAACACTGAGGTGCTATTTACAATCATGGGAATGAAGGGGTCACCACAAGAGGAAATATACTGAGAGAACCCTGAGAAAAGCCAACATTCACCAGCTGGTAGAGGAAGAGGAACCAAGAAGGATCAGCCCTAGATGTAGGAGGAAACTCAGGACGGTGTTGTCACTGAAGCCTACGAAGTGTTTTTTCAAGCAGGAGTGAATGGATAACACTCTACCCCTCCTTCAGATCCCAGATAAAACATATGTCCTCCACAGACTAGGCTTGCTACCCCTCAATGGCCTCATGGACCTGGTGCCTTCTGTATCACGGCACTTATCAAATACTGTTATAATGATTTGTCTTCCATGCTGGACTGTGAGCTCCTTAAAGAAAGGAACATACGGCCACTCTGGAGAACAGTATGGAGGTTCCTTAAAAAACTAAAAACAGAACTACCATATGGTCCAGCAATCCTACTCCTGGGCAGATATCTGGAGAAAGCCATAATTCAAGAAGATATATGCACCCCAGTGTTCATTGCAGCACTATTTACAATAGCCAAGACATGGAAGCAACTTAGATGTCCATCGACAGAGGAATGGATAAAGAAGGTGTGGAATATTTATACAATGGAATATTACTCAGCCATAAAAAAGAATGAAAAAGTGCCATTTGCAGCAGTATGGGTGGACCTAGAGACTATCATACTAAGTGAAGTAAGTCAGAGAAAGACAAATATCATATGATATTGCTTATATGTGGAATCTAAAAAGATGATACAAGTGAACTTATTTACAAAACAGAAACAGACTCACAGGCTTCAAAAACAAACCTATGGTTACCAAAGGGGAAACGTTAGGCGGGAGGGATAAATTAGGAGTTTGGGATTAACATATAAACACTACTATACACAAAATAGATAATCAACAAGGACCTACTATATAGCACAGGGATCTCTACTCAATATTCTGTAATAACTTACACGGGAAAAGAATCTGAAAAAGAATGGATATATGTATATGTATAACTGAATCACTTTGGTGTACACCTGAAACTAACACAACATTGTAAATCAACTATATTCCAATATAAAATAAAAATTAAATTGAAAAAAAAGGAACAACTTGTCTTATTCAAGATTTGTATTATTTGTATCAGTTAGCATGTAACAGTCCACATACAGTGGTTTAAACAAGATAAATGTTTCTCCCTCATATGAAAAGTTCAAGTAAATAGGTGTCTCATGGGACCAGGGGATTTATGTTCTTTTGATCTTATTTTTCTGTCGTTTTCAACATAAAGCTTCCATCTCAAGGTCCAGCATGGCTGCTCCAACTCTTCCCATTGTGTTCACATTCCAGTCATTAGGAAAGAGAAAAAGTAAAGGGGAAGGCATGTTCCTTCCTTTTACGACATCATCAGATGTTCAGATTAATAAGTTGTACATATTAACACATATTTCAATTCCAGTGGCAGAACTTGGTTGCATGGTCACATCCAGCTGAAAGGAAGGCTGACAAATATAGTCTTTCACTGGTAGCCATGTGCACAGATAAAAATTCTATTATTATGAAAGAAGGAGAGAACAGATAATAGATGCAGCTAGCAGCCCTGACAGGCCATTGTAACTGTCACAGAACCTGACTGTGGGAATATGCTTGAATGAGCATAGAGAAAGGTGGAGAAGAATAAACATCAAACTCTTGACAGAGATTACCTCACATGGGAGGGAATGGAAGGGAGGAAGAGGTGATAAATATTTGTTGAATAAATCGATGATAGTAAGTGGATAAACTCAGTGGTGACAACATAATGAGGTTGGTTCTTTTTAGTTCCCCCTACCATCCCCTTTCTTTCCTTGGCACTGGCTTCATGGAGAAAGTGGGACTTATACTGGACTTTAAAAATGACTTAAAGTGTAAATAGGAGGAATGAAGGTTAACTTACAGAAATTTTTTTTTTATAAATTTTTAAATTTATTTTTGGCTGTGTTGGGTCTTTGTTGCTGCACGTGGGCTTTCTCTAGTTGCAGACAGCGGGGACTACTCTTCATCGCAGAGAACAGGCTCTAGGTGCGCAGGCTTTAGTAATTGTGGCTCGCTGGCTCTAGAGCACAGGCTCAGTAGTTGCGGCGCACGGGCTTAGCTGCTCTGCTGCATGTGGGATCTTCCTGGACCAGGGCTCGAACCCATGTCCCCTGCATTGGCAGGCGGATTCTTAACCACTGCGCCACCAGGGAAGTCCAGAAATCTTTTATTCTGATATCTTTTTGCTTAATTCTCTTGAGTTTTCCAGAGATGGATGATCATATCAACCTACAAATAATAATACTGTGGTCTCCTTTCTAATATTTATACCTACTTTAGAAATTTTATTACACTGACAAAACAATGATAAATATTCATGCTGATCAGCAGAGTTGTCCCCTTCTCTTACTACCTTCTTTATTATGAGTGTCTTTCTTGCTTTACCACTGAGTTTGAGGCTGGCTATTGCTTTGAGATAGATAATTCTTCATTAGGTTACTAAAGTAGCCTTCTATATATGATTTGATAAGAGTTTTAAAAATTAACAATAGATGTTTTAATATAATTTCCTTCATGTATTTTCTAAGATGTTTTCTTGTCCATTCCAATCCAGTTACACATCATATATTGTCTTTTGGTCTTTTAATTATGGTAATTTAAATGATAATAAATCTACTGTAGCGGGGCAGAGTGTTAAAACCTGGAGATAAAACGAAGTATAAAATCCAGTCCCTTCCATCAAGAGGCTTGTGATTTACTAGCAAAAACGTGGCTATAAATAGATCGATTATAATAGAAGATAGCATATGCTATCAGTGGTACACAGATTAAGTTTTCAGAAATATCACTTTCATAATTTCTGGCCTATTGCATAAAGTTCCAATCTTTAACTACCTTCCATCAAATGCTAAGTCTTGCCAACTTTATCTCCTTGGTATTTCATTAATACGTTTCATCTTATCCATCTCTACCCACAGTACTCTAAGGCTCTAACACAACAATCTCCATAATGACTTTCCTGTTTCCAGCCTTGCACATCTATCCAATACAAATCAAAGCACCTAAAATGGATCTCAGTTATGTGATTTTTAAAAATATACTTATTTGGGGGAGTTCCCTGGTGGCCTAGTGGTTAGGATTCCAGGCTTTCACTGCCATGGCCTGGGTTCACTTCCTGGTCAGGGAACTGAGATCCCGCAAGCCATGCAGTGTGGCCAATATATATATATATATATATATATATATATATACCTTTTAATTTTCAAAACTTTTTCCTAGAGTATGACATATGTACAGAAAAGTGCATAAGTCACAAGGGTAAAATTCAATGAGTTATAATAAATATGATTAAAACTTGTGTAATCACCACCAATAGCAAGAAATTGAATACTACCAGCACCCCAAAAGGTCCCTTTGTGACCCTTACAAATTACTACCTCTCCCTTCTCCCCAAAGGGAACCATCATTCTAATTTCTAACCCCACAGATAAGTTTTGCCAGTTTTTAAACTTTGTATAAATGGAATCAAACAGCATGTAATCTTTTTTTTTTAAGGTCTTAAATGAAGATCTGTTTTTTTTAATTGATGCCAATTCTACTTATTATATTCAAAGCCCTTCTAATAAAAATAGTTAAACATTGTTACTGAGCTATATTCTTGACTGACCAATGATTAATAATAGGCCTAACTCCTCTCCCTCACTGATCCCTCTTATACCTGCCATATTCCACTAGGAAGTCAGACAAAACAACTATAATATTATTCATTAATAATATTTCTGATGACTGTGGAAAAATCAATGCCACTTTATTTTTTTATTTATTTTTATTTTTTTTGTGGTACGTGGGCCTCACTGTTGTGGCCTCTCCCGTTGCGGAGCACAGGCTCCGGACGCGTAGGCTCAGCAGCCATGGCTCACGGGCCCAGCCGCTCCGCGGCATGTGGGATCTTCCCTGACCGGGGCACGAACCCATGTCCCCTGCATCAGCAGGCGGATTCTCAACCACTGAGCCACCAGGGAAGGCCCTAATGTCACTTTAAACATGCATAACTAAAAATCTTAGGCACTGAAAAGATCTGGTTCAGCATGTAATCTTTTGTGTTTGATTTCTTTTGCTCAAAACTACATTGCTGTGTGTATTTTATTTCCAATATACAAAGATACCACATTATTTTATTCCATTCTGTTGATGGTCATTTGGATTATTTACATTCTTTGGCAATTATAAATAATGCCGTTATGAACATTCTTGTACTTGTTTTTTGATGCATATATATACGAATTTTTATGGTATATACATAGGAGTGTAACTGCTAAATCATAGTATATGCAGGTTCTCACTCTAATTAGTTAGTAGCAAACAGTTCCTCAAGGTGGTTACGAGAATTTATACTCCTACTAAGCAAGTTTTCTGATTTCATCTTCTTACCTTCATTTGGTATGTTCAGTCTTTTCTCTCTGACTCCTTCTAGTCTTTTATTTTGAAATAATTTAATACTTACAGAGATGTTGCAAAGATAGAGGAGAAATCCTATGTAACTATAGTACAATGATCAAAATGGAGAAATTGACATTGCTGCCATACCCTAACTAAACCCCAATACAGATCCTATTTGGACTTCACCAGTCTTTCTACCAACATCCTTTTTCTGTTCCAGGATCTAATCCAGGATTCCATATAACAGTTATGTCTCCTTCGTCTCCTCCAATCTGTGACAATTCCTCTGTTTTTCGTGACCTTAATATTTACTGGTCAGGTAGTTTGTAGAATGACTCTTAATTTAGTTTTACTTATACTTTCTCATGGTTAGAAGGAGGTCATATATTGGGGGAAGAATGTCACTGAGTTGATGTGCCCTTCTCAGATCATATCAGGAAGCACACACATCATATATCCCATTACCTGCGATGTTAATCTTGATCCCCTGAGAAAGGTGGTGTCTACTAGGTTTCTCCACTGTAAAGTCACTGTCTTTCCCTTTATAAGCAACAATATTCGGGAAGAGACACTTTTATGCTATGAAAATATGCCATTTTCCCTTAAACCTTGATTCATTCACTTTAGCGTCTGTCGGTTGTTCTTGCCAGCAGCTGTTATTACTGTGATGTTCTAATGGAGATTTTTTATTTTCCTTATCACTTCTACATTTATTAATTGGAATTCTTTTGTACAGAAAAGTTCTCCCTTCTTCCCCACTTATTTACTTATTCGATTATTTATATCAGTATTGACTTACAGATACTAATTGTTTTCTTTCACTTAAAAATCAATATTATTATTTATTTTCTTTCTCAAATTGTTCTATATTTTGCCATTGAGTGTTCTTTCAGGTTGACTTCTGTGTTTTTTTTTCTTTCAGGGTGGAATTTGTGTATAATTTATTAATTTCAGCAGAATTTAAAATGTATAAACAGGATAATTTTGCCATGAACTTTGCCAAGATATCTGCTAAAATCAATTCTCTCATTAGTTGCTTCATAAACTCATTTTTTAAATTGTGGTAAAAAATATAAAATTTACGATTTTAGCCATTTTAATTGTACAATTCCATAGCATTGAGTATGTTCACACTTTTTGTACAACCATCACCACCATCCACCTCTAGAACAATTTTATCTTCCCAAACTATGTACACATTAAACAATAGCTCCTATCTTTCCCCTCCCCGCAGCCCCTGGGAACCATCATTCTACTTTCTCCATGAATGTAGCTACTCTATATACCTCGTATAAGTGGAATCATACAGTATTTGTCCTTTTGTGTCTGGCTTAGTTCACTTAGCATGATGTCTTCAAGGTTCATCCATGTTGTAGCATGTGTCAGAATTTTTTTAAGGCTGAATGACGTTTCATTGTATGTATATACCACATTTTTTAAAATTTCAGTGTCTCTTTGACATGCTTTATTTATTTATTTATTTAGGAGCTTTGGCGTCACAGGTTGCTCCAGGTGCATCTTATATATTGCCTGCCCCAACACTAGGATCAACTCCTTCTCCAAGGAGCTCTGGTTCTTTTCATTGGATGATGGTATTGAGAAACTATGTGACTGCATTCATTATAATTAGGATATCAGTGCTTCTAGGCCCTATCAGTGGACAGAGTAGGAAATGTATGTATGTATACTAACCCATTTAAACATAAATATCCAAGGAATTCCCTGGCAGTCAGTGGTTAGGACTTGGTGCTTTCACTGCCATGGGCCCGGGTTCAATCCCTGATCAGGAAACTAGGATCCCACAAGCTGAGTGGCACAGCCCCCCAAAATAAAATAATAAAATAAAATAAACATACATATCTATATTTCTGTACCTATCTAACTCTATATATACTTTAAAATAAAATAAAATGTGAATTCATACTGATACCTCCAACTCCAATCCAGCATCATGGGATTCATTCTAGCATTCCCCCTTTGCTTATTTATAACTTTTTTCTACCAGTGAGAAATCTGATTTGCATTGTCTACAATATATTTACTTATTTGTTCAAACTCAGTATACATCTCAAAGTAGTTTCAGAGTTGCTCACTAATGCCCCTATGAGAAATAAATTCACCAACTAGACTGCAGTGTTTTGGAAATTTTTTGTTTTAGCTCTATTCTATCCAGTGAAAACACTGTTTTCCAAAGCTACTTACGTCAAGCTCCTTTCTTACCCAAACCTTTAATGTGGTTACTGATGTGTAATGCAGTAATTTGTAATGCAATTAGAGTCATTTGCCAAAACTCTGCATTTTATCTTGAGTCCCCCTCCTATATCCTGACTGTTTTTAATTTGCATACAGTTAAAAACACTGGATTTCGTATATTGTTCTGTGGCTTTTAAAAAATTCAGTCATGTTTCTACCATCACAGTAACATGAAGATCTGTTCTATCACCTAAAACATTCTCTTGTGCTATGCCCCTTTGTAGTTAACTTCCACCATCCCCAACTCCTGGCAACTACTTATCAGTTACCTGTGCCTATAGTTTGCCTTTTCCAGAATGTCATAAAAATGGAATCATACAAAATATAGCCTCTTAGATCTGATTTCTTTCACTTAGCAATATCCATGTAAGGTCCACTGACATTGTTTTATGAATCAATAGTTCATTCCTTTTTATTGCTGAACAGTATTCCATTGTAGGGACATAGCACAATTTTTTATCCATTCACTGATTGAAAGGTATCTGGGTTATTTCCGGTTATTGGTTATTATTAATAAAGCTTCTATAAACATTTGTATACAGGTTTCGAGTGGCAAAATTTTTAATTTACTTGTGCAAATACCGTGGGATTGCTGGGGCACATGGTAAATGTATGTTTAACTTTATAAGAGACAGCCAAACTGTTTTCAATGTAGCTATAACATTTTGCATTCCCACCAGCAATATATGGCAACACTTTGTCAACACTTGCTATTTACTGTGTTTTAATTTCAGCCCCTCTAAAGGTACTGTATTCAGTGGTAGATCATTGTGGTTTTTATTTGCCTTTCCTTAATAACTAAAAATATTTAGCATCTTTATATATGCTTATTTGACATGTATCTCTTCTTTGGTAAAGTGTCTGTTTAGATCCTTTGTGCATTTTTATTGGGTTGTTTATATTCTTATTGTTGGCTTTTGAGGGTTCCTTATATATTCTGGATACAAGTTGCCTACAAGATATGTGGATTGCAAATGTTACTCCAGGTTCATGGCTTGTCTTTCATTCTCTTAACAATGTGTTTTTGCAGGGCAAAGATGTTTCATTTTCATAAAATCAAACTTATCAACTTTTAATTTTATAGGTTATATTTTTGATGTCATATCTAAAAACCTTTGCCAAATCAGTAAAATTAAAGGCTGGTTCTTTGAAAAGATCAATAAAATTGTTAAACTTCTAGCCAGATTGAGCAGGTTATAAAGAGAGAATATAGGAGTTCCCTGGTAGTCCAGTGGTTAGGACTTGGCACTTTCACTGCTGTGGCCTGGGTTCAATCCCTG